>NC_064437.1:11143461-11765769 GCF_023343835.1 Lagopus muta | reverse complement strand
ATGTTTATAGTGGTTCCAGTTATCAGCTACTGAGATGCACTCAACTCAACTTGGCAGCAGGCTTCACAGTTAACTGTGTAGCATTCTCAAACTTCGTGTCCTACTCCAGAAACACTCTGGGCCAAATTCTAGGCTTTCAAAAAGTCTGCACACTTTTCTAAATTATTCTGCCTACTAATTATGCTAAACAGACATTATGGCAGCAATTTTAGGGTAAAATGCAGCTTTGGCTTCATTTTCTGTGCCAGCCCCAGTCAAGAAGGTGGCTGGAGAATTATACTGGTGTTTGCCTCAGTGAGAAATCTACTTTGAATGATGCTTCTTCCACTGGTAAATAAAGGCATAGGTGCCTTTAGGCACTGGCAGAAAAAGGCTAAGTAGACTGGAAAAGAGAAATTCTGTGCCTAAAACACAAAATGATTAAGAGTTATGTTGCAAACTAGATATAATTTTGAAAGGTTTCCTACTTTTTTATTATATTGTTTATTATTTTTTTCTATTTCGGTCAGCTTATTTAAAAACATATTAAAGACATGACATTTCTGTGTTTCTAATTGCATTTCTTTAACCAAGTTCCTTAGCGATCTGACGGTATCTGTGACTTTGCAGTAGATGCTTGACAACTTCTACTAGATCTAGAAGATGAGTATTTATTTGCTATGAGGGTCATGTAACTTTAGGTTTATTTTAGGTATGCTCTTTAATGGCATATGCACCAGTGATCAGTGATAGTTCTAATGTGAAAAAATAATGTCCCCAAGAGGAATTCTTACAGGTGCATGAACTTGTTCCACTAGAAGATAGAGCAGACTGATATTAATGAATGTCAAATAATGCTTTGATTTTTTTTGCAAAGACAGAACTGCAGTTTTCATGCTAATGAACAAACACCTGTTGTCACTAAATCCTTCAAAAAGTTATAAAAGAATGTGTTCAGCTAGCAGGGAGAGTGAATGTATCAAACTAAGCTCAGGTAACTCTAGCCTACAATTAAATGTCATTTCCTCTTGAGAACAATTCTTCAACAGGAGAGCAGCAATATTGCCAAGAACGTGTCAGCAGCTGCAGCTCCAACCGGAAAAGAGCAGGTTATATTTCAGTGCCCTAATTTGTTGTCTTAAACCAGCCCTGAGAACGTCAGGTCGAAAAACGTAACAAAGACAGGAGGTTAGATACATCAATGATCTGTAGACAACTTCAGTGAATAGGAAGCTATTTTCTGATAGTGCATCCATAAAATCTGTTCCTTCTCAATTGTATTTCTTCTTTACTTTACAAAAAAAAAAAAAACCCTGAAAAATTAAATATGTAGATTTGTTTTGATTTTTCTAATTCTCTCAAAATTTAAATGACAAAAAATATAGCTGTTCAAAGTTCAATATTTGACCAAAAAAAAAAAAAGTCAGTTTCACATTTAGATGAAAAATTCCAACTCAAAAGAAGTTGCTGTCTTGGAATTTATGACCTGAGAAATCTAGATCAATGTTATTGATTTTACAAGAACCTTATTTATATATACTTCTATCTGTTTTATTACAAAAGCTTGCCACATGTTAACTAATTATTTTAGTAGGAAATTGTAACTAAGTCAATCGTGGAAGAGTGCAGTTTACCTCAGGGCTGAAAAAACTGAGGAGAAAAGAAAACAGGAAAAAAAGGATGCTAGAAATATACAAGTGAGACGAGTTTCAGACCTTGTAATAACAAAATAAAAGGCATGAGAAAAACTATTGGAGGATAATTAAATACAAATAATGAAGGCTGATCACTGAGATTATACATCTCTCCTTATCAGGAAGTATTCTTGAATGGCAACTGTCACAGGCCTTAGCTTGATGTGACACAAACTATTTGAAACTCTAAACACGCAATTCTCAGAAGACGTGTCGTTGCATGTGACGAGATGAGTCCTTTGGCTGTGTATGTAAAAACTTGTGATCACAACCTTGAACGACCAACTTCAGATGCGAAGGAAAATAATAGTAATAATTAAAAAAAAAAAAAAGACAACAACAACAAAAAAAAGTGAAAACAGCCTTAACACAAAGATTGCAATCAGTGCAAACTTACATTTCATAAAGAGAAAATCTAAGAAAGTGACTTTCAGCACTACTAGCGCAAAATCATCACAAGACCAAAACACATACTTTCACAATTAGTTTGAAGGGGTGGCATGTCACATAATGATAATCAGTCCAAAAATTCTGTGACAGCAACCTTCATTAGTAAAATCTTTTATAATATGCCACTTACACTTAAGAATGTAAAAGAAAATCTTTCCTTTTGCTGTTACTAGGCACTACCTTTTCCTTTCTATTTTGACTCAAGAAGCTGTATATAAGTTAGAGCATGTGCAAAAGGGGGGGAAAAAAAAGTTATATAGTTTTCTTCAGAATAAGCCAGAATTTATTGACGCTCTTTTCTCTGAGAGAAAATCAACATGCTTATTGTTCTTACAGGGAAATTAACTTGGGTAATTTTGCAGTACTAGGAGAAATCTCTCTAAATCTGAAGCAGACATGCAAATATTGCATTAATGCAGGGTCTGAATACACAAAACAAGCCACACTTTTATTATCTTAATGAAAGACGCTGGGAAATCTGTAAAATACATAATTTTTCATGTAGCGTGAGATGTGATTATTGGGTACACAGAATGCTCCTTGAAAGATTTTGTAACAAGAACACGCTCTAGTGTTCACAAGTTGCGCTCTACTGTGCTTCATTCTGTATATGTGGTCTCTGTATCTAAGATAGTATATAACAGATAGGACAAATATTCCCATGTTTCTTCTTTTCCTTTTTAACAAGGCACAAATAGCATCAAGGTATGAGCAAGGTGAACACTTATACATACCGTAGGAAAGAAATACCTGAAAAATGTGAGCAGCCTAGTTCCTTATAATTCTGTGGTATTTCAGGGTGTTTAGAATGTAGTCAATACAGCATTCACATTCTGGAATGCTACAGGCATTTTCTCAGATGCATATAAATGAGTAGATATTAATGCTTAAAACCTTTGCCAAAGAAAATGTCAAACAAAAAAAATTTCTTATTCCTGTAGTTCATGAATGTTCAAGGAAAATAAAGATTTTTTTTCATATGTTCATTTGAGTGCATTTAGGACTTTTTTTTTCTATTGATGTAATGCAAATGCTGTTGATTTTCATACTTCAAGAAAGGATGCTAAATCTTTTTTTCTTTAAGCAACTTTTCCCAAAATTGTACTCATATTATTCATTTATTTTTGTTATGAGCAAAAACCTAGTAAAACAATGGAAGCATACAGCTGGATAAATTACACGTCAGAACTTCTTCCTGTTTATTGTTTGGGGGCTTAAGGGATTATCCAAAAGGTTTTGGCTTTTTGTTCCCAGGTTTATTTGTAGCTAGTTGAACAGTATAGGTAGACACACAAAAGTACATAAAATACTTTAGACAGTTTATGGCTGTATTTTTATTATTATTGCTATTTTCGATATATTAAGCCATTTTTCAGTTATTTTCTAAGGCTGTTTTAGAAGCATCTGTTTATTTTATCTTTTTCAAATAGTGCAATTTTACCTACAAAAGTAATTATTTCTTTTTATTATAAATTACAGAGATGCAGGACCATAATCCTCTACTGAATGTGATTTAAAAACTGAAGTAAGCTAACAGAGGATGATTACAAAACCTGAAATTGCTTTGACAGTATGAGTGACAGTACATTATTTATTTCTAATCTCTATTAGAAGTTGGTTGATTCTAGGTCCATTGAACATATCCTCCATTTACAGAAATATTTAATTATGCTTAAGTGTAAACTGAATTAGCATTTAAAAACATATACGTTTAGTGTTGTACTTCCTATAGGTAGAACATTTTTTCAGAAATTAATTAAATTTTAAAAAAATTAATCCAAGTCTTTGTCTCAAGGGTTTTGGTGTTTTTTGTTTGTTCTGGATTTTTGAATAATTCTAAGAATGGTATCTTTGTATCACTTGAGATTATTCAGATAGATCATCAATGCTATTTTAATAATTGTAAGTGAGAAAAATTAGACTACAACTGCACTAATAAGGAAGTCATCTTAAAGTATAACTTAATGCCATTTTGATTGTTCATGATTGAATTATATTTCAGTTATTAAAATGTAGGTGTACACTCATTAAGGCAATATACAATTATGCATCAGCTCTGATCACATAAACTTTGACAACCCTGTTGAAGAAAACTTGCACTGGTGGATCTCTGAGAGTGTTTCCTCTTTCATCATGTCTACTAGCAGCTTTTCTGCAGGAAGATGAAATACGGTAGCTCGTAGATTCAACATCCGTTGGTGATCTATTTCTCACATGTCATTTTGAGAAATCATTGGATGTTTGATATGTTTGATAACCATTCAGTGCTTCACAAAGTAGTGCTGATATATCTTCAAGCAGTTCCTCCACTACGAGATTCTAACAACAGTAACATCAGTTTTACTTGTAGTACTGGATTTGAGTCTAGAATTCTGCCTTAGCTTTTGGTCTGTAATTTAAAATGTCTGATAACCTTCTGATTGAGCTTTCCAAGGTAATCATCATACCAATTCTAAGATATGGATTCAATGTTTGGTTTAATTATACTATAATTGAAATATGCTACTGGAAAGTGAAATTATTATCCTTTGGCTTTCAGAGAGCTGCCTTAAGGCCTGTTCCTGAAGTCCTATGACAAAGAAAACCTCAGTGGTTCTATTTAAATAGATTAATTGTAAAGAAATTTTTGCCAGGGGTAAGACTGGAAGCTCTTAAAGAGAATAGCATTGATTGTGACTGGTGAAAAACAATTTCCCTGTAATATGAGCTTCACAAAGTTTAGCAGAGCAAACATTTTCCCTGTCATGTTTTTTCTTCCAGTAAATCTTCTCTCTTGTTTGTCTACTGATTTAGACCTGAGCAATACAGTCAGATGCTGCTGAAACTAGTAGCCTCTGATTTTAGCAAAATATTTTTGTATTGTTTCTTTATAATCAACCTGTTGTATACCTCTTTACTTGCCAATAAGGATGTAACATTTTTAATACATATGTTATAACAAATCAGCTATATTGACACAGTTCTCAAAACGGCTAACCAGTAGCAAAAAGTACATATGCGTAGAAAATAAATGTGAAACTGGAAAGAGGACAAAATACAATCTTCAAGAAATTAAGTAACCCTTAAGTAAGGCAATATGTTATTTAGAACATTTCTGGAACTGCAGAATGCAAAAATATACAACAAGACTTGTGAAACTTAATTGGATGAAAACAAAAGCCAAGGGCTATACCAGTGAAGTCTCTACAATAAACGCAAAAATTCACCGAACTAAGCAACTTGAAACTTTTGGGTTATAAAAAGATTTTACAACTCCAAACTAATTTCAAACTCTTCCCACTGTGACAATAATTTGATAGTGAATTAAGAAATTTTTTACAGTTCTTAACTGAAATATTTCATTTTTCAAGTTCAAAATATAACCTTGAAAAATTACATTCATAGTTTCAATTATGTACATTCTAAAATGAAGTAGTGTTAAATAATTTATTTATTCAAGCAGTTTTCAAAATTCTGCTTCATTTTTGCTTAAATGCTTATATATATTTGATTCAGTGCAAGCAATGTTTCAAATGCTAAGAAATGAAGCTGCATTGTTTCTACAGCACCACAGTTAACTGCTGTGAAAATCTCCATATTATATATATATTCATAGACTTAATAGATTGTCATGTGTGGTAACTTCAGTGACTGAACAGGTAAATAGAACAGCCATGCCTGTTCCTCAGCTTTTTTTTTTTTTTTCTTTGACTCGCAAGTGAAGATGAAGTTTACATTTGGGACTTTAAAGAAATGACTTATTCAGAAGAGATTTCAGAAACATAGAAAAATAACTATCATTGCTTTTAAAAAATGCAAGACTTAATGTCTTCTCTGTTTTTTCAAGCTAGAGAATGTGAAACCTGAAAATACAGAGGTACTGAACTACAGATAGAAAAAGAAAAATCTGCAGCCCTCTCTCCGTGTTTTAAGATCTGCATAAAGGCTGGGATTCCAGCTGCTGCAGATGCTGAAGCCAAAGGCACAGCCATGCAGTCCACATGAAAGATCTTGCTCATGTCTGACCTTCACCTTCACATTATTTTTCTGTAATGTTAATATGAGAGAAAACACAAATGTGGCCAGGGCTTTTAAACCTAAAATCTGTACTGTTACCAAAATGCAGCATCTGCAAAACAGCATCTCTCAGCTGTGCTGGTCATGGCACACTAGACTATGGGCACTATGAGGGAATTGGCTGGTGACCAAGGCCCATGGGGCCCAGCTTGGCACCTGGGAATCACCAAAGAGTGAAAGAGTGCAGCCCTAAATAGCTGGGAATGAGCCCCATAGCTGCAGAAGAAACAGCAGATTAGGTAAAGCTGGAGAAACTGGAGTGGTGTGTGTCCAATGTTACAGATTAGTTTAAGAGGTGTGGGGAGGGAAAAATGATTCTGTCATGCTTGCTAGGTCTTAGTTATAGTCCATCTTCACTCTGCTGTCTGCCCTAAGCAGTAGGGAGGTACCTCATTCATACGTATATGGAACACTGTTCCATTTTTACATGAAAAGATTGTGCTCATTTCAAATTATTGCATGCAGTGACAGTCAATCAATGTTTTTTCATTCTCCTCAGATCCCTCTGTGCTAGTTTCAAAAGAGGCTCAAGTTGTTTTTTATTACAGTGAAAAGAAAGGGATTAAAGAGCTGTAGTTGAGTTCAGTTAATGAAATCAAACATTGCATTTGTTTTCTATTTTTACACTATTTTTTTGTAGCACATATTTTCTTTTTAGCCTTTTAAATATCGAAATATATGTGACAATTAAATAGTGCAATTAGTCATGGCACCATTCATAAAAATTTAAGATACCTTTATGAGGTAATGATAAAGGCAAGTGGGCATCTTTTCCTGATAGAAGTGAAAGAATTGCTTCCATTATCTTTGTTGGTCTCCAAACTCCAGGTACTCCATTAGCCTGAAGCTATTATTACAATTGCTATATGTATATTTCAGTCCAGATGTCACGGTTATAGATGGTACTATAAATTCTTTATCTTTTAAGAAATACACAGTCTTTGAAGATACTCATAATCCAATAATTTTGAGAGAATCCACGGCAAATTGTATGCTTTATGAATCTGCTTTAATCAATCTGCTACCAATTCTTAATGAAGAACAGCACTAAGAAAGTAAACACTGGTGTTTAGGTTTAGATTTCTGAAAGAAATAGGTGATTTTGTGATTGTGTCTGCTCGGTATTAGTAAATACAATGCAAATAAATATATCACATTAAAATAACACTTGAATTCTCATCACTGACTTTTTCAATGAAAAATGGTAGATGTAGACATAGTTTGACAGTGGTTTCTTTCCTGAACCATGCAACACTGATGCATATTTCAGCCATCACAGCTGAATCTTCCTACATGTGTGAGATTAACCATCCTTGTGACTAGTTGTACTAACCTGAGTTCTTATAAGTAAAATTACTTATTTTCATAATAAGACAATTATTTCTACTAATTCTAGATATAAATTGTCATGTGTACTGATTTAGTGCTCACAAGAATATGTGAAAGAGCAAATGGATCACTTTTAAAGCACTTCCAACTGTGAGGATAGTTTTATTATTATTGATCGAATCCTACTCTAATAACTTCATTCTGTTCATATTCATTAATATGAGAATGATTTATTGCCCTTAAAAGGCAGGCAAAACCAAAATGAAGAACACTATTTATTGAAAATAATTAGCCTTTCTGTTACCATTCCTCCTGCAGAATCTATCAAAATACTTTATCTTTTGAATTTTTATGAAAAAGTAATGAGGAAGCTGTTTTCATTTTTTTTATTTCAAGTTCTTTTGTTCAATGCAATTCATTCTGGTGAGCTGAAAATCTGTTTTTAATATCAGCAATCCAATTTGAGTGTCCAAAATGGAATATCATTCAGGAAGCCTTGAAATGGCATGCAGCTTTGGGAGAGCTTGGTTTTATATGTATTGATTAATTTGTGAAAGCATCGTCCTGAATGCACAGGGGTGCAGCCTTTGACACCAGCCCATTGTCCATTGAAGGTGTCCATGGTTGGTGGGCAGGTGGTTTGCTGATAGTCCTTCACCTCATGGTTTGAATAACAAAGAAGTCCTCCAAGCTGCTTAGTGAAAGCTGTTAAATGCCGGAATTCCATATCCTCTGGTCATGGGTATCCGCTTGATTCACAAGAGCAATAGCTGTGAAAGCAATACATTCAGCAACAGAAGGACGGCTCACAAAAGATTCCTTAATGGTTTTGTCAGACCCCAAAGAACGCCTTTGTTCTTCTCTTCATCTTGACCTGTCCATAGTATTTGGTAATGAGCAACTTGAGGATCCACAATACACCTGACCTAGCAGCCAAGTAGAGCTAAAGGACTAAAGAATAAGAATAAGAAATGATGCAAAGCAAAGTGCAACATAGGTATGTTGTGATCTTGATTCTGTGAACACTTATAAACTGTCTGCAACCTTAGGAGCAGTGAGAAGATAAGGTAAAGTTATAATGCAGGCAGTAACCTAAATACATGGTATGATGTATTAGGAAAAAAAAAAAAAAAAAAGCCCCAGGTATTATCACTGTAACACTTATATCAGTGGAACTATGACAATTTATGCTTACTGAAGATCTGGCCCTCAACATTTTTGAAGTTTCTGTGCACTGCTGGACAGTATGCCAGGAAAGTATTCTTGGCTCTTATTGACACAGTACCTATGCTTACTAACTAGCTTACCAAGCAAATAAACAAGCAGTGCTCTCCAAAAAAGATTCTGCAATTAAAGAGATTTAAAAGAAAAAGAAAGTCGATGAAATTAATAAAAGAAATTGCTTAAGGCAAAAACTTGCCCCCAGAAAACAAACAAACAAAAAAGAGCAGGAAGATAATATTCACAGAAGATGTTTGATACATTATCATCATATTGATTTCTATGTCCTACCAGATAAGCTAAACCATTGGTTGGATATGAAAAAAAAAAAAAAAAAATTCAAGAAAACATAAGTAATTCCCTGTTCTCATTTGATAGGAAGCATGAACTGAGAAATTTAGAACTCAGCTGCCTCTTCTTCATTCAGAAATGTGTCAAGTAATGCTTGAAATGGATCAAAATTATTCCCTTCATCTTTCTGCATAAAAACATCCTGGTCTCAGCTGCATAGCTTAATATACTGCTGAAGCAGTTTGTCTTAAAAGACAAATTGTAGTTAATGTGTCAGATCAGTACTTACCAACATTTACCAAGAGAATATTGCTTTTGTTTTTGTTTTAAGGGGAAAAGAAAAAAAAAATAGTGACGTTGCTCTCCTCCAGTAGTTACAATAACATTCAGCAACAAAAGGTAGTTTCTAAGTTTACCAATTATACTGTTTTTCCTTAAAGATTTAAGAACTTGTAGATATGCTTTATTGAACCGTGGTTGGATGTTCTACACTACTATAATGTCTTCCTGTCTATAGGAGAACAAAAAGATTTTCTTCCCGTGGAAGTAAAATATTTACTTCCAAGGGAAGAAAATAAGTGTCAGATTTTGTTGTTTTATTTTTTGTCTTCCTAAATAGATTTCCCTTTTAACTTTCAATTTCCTGTTAATTAATTAATTCACTTTAAATTTACAGGACAAACTTTTTTTTTTTTTAACTATAATAGAATTTAAGAAAAAACCTACAGTTGACCTGAAATTAAATCTGAATTTTTGAATTTTCTGAATTATATTTGAGACTAGACTTTCCTGATCAACAACAGTTAGTTTTTATTGAACTATGGATGAGGACATAAGCACTTCTGCATATGTTGAAACAAAATGCTTTGAAACATTGCTTCAAATTTTAAACATCATATGTCCAACTCAGATACAACTTCAGCAGTGATGCTGTGTTCTCCCTAGTGAGGGTCCTACTTATATTACATCTCTTTAAAATTATAACCTTCCCTACTTCTTTACCTGATAGCCTTATATCTGTAAGCTTTGGGATGCTGTAATTGTTGGAGCTTGAGAGTGTTTCCACATCAATTGTGATATTGTTACCATAGTATGAGAATGTAGCAAGACATCAATTCAACACTGGGTTCTCTATGGGCACCAATGTGCAAAAAAAGTACCATCAAATGTGGAAAAAGTACAAAGTAGGGCTGCTAGGATGATTAACAGACTGGGAGACTGTTTTGCAAGAAGAAATTCAAAGAGTATGAATTGTTTAGCTGAGTAAAACTATTGAAGTCTGTGAGCATATATGATTGCTGTCTAGAAAACACTTTGTGGGAGTAAATACTGAGCAGTGATACTGTATGCTAAAGGACAATGCAGTCACAAGGGTGCAAAATGGTGATGGCTGTGAGTGTATTTAGCTGGAAATGAGACAGTTCTAAGCTATTAAACTAATGTGTTTCTCGAACTGCCTTCCAAGGGAATGAGCACAGAAGCAGTAGTGAGTTGTCTAATATTTAAGGAGGTTTGTTGGTGGATTTTTTTTCAGTACTCACAAAAGTTCTTGTTGTTACATGTGTGCTTTGAATGGAGAATCTACGCTCATCAAGAAAATGGCATAGTAAGGTAAAGAAACTACCTGCTTTGCATAGGAACCCTAATCTGAAAATTCAGAACTGAAATATGGTCTATATCCAGATATACTCTACATCTTCTTGCCTTTCTACGTGATCATATTTTGAAAGACTTGATAGTTTCTTTCTGTATGTATAACTAATTGAAAGTAGTAACAAAAAAACTTCTTTAGGAAAAAGTATATGCAAGTTATAAAACACCACTGTCTATAAAAGAAATTGCAACTGGACAGTTCAACAGGAGGGTAGTGATATAAGTGTGTTAATATGATTAACAGTATTGTATAACTACATCTGGTTTTGAGTGATCTTGCATCATTACAGAATCACAGAATCACAGAATCACCCGGGTTGGAAGGGACCCCAAGGATCATGTAGTTCCAACCCCCCTGCCTAGCAGGGCCACCAACATACATATTCAGATCAGGTTGCCCAGGACCCCGTCCAACCTGGCCTTAAACACGTCCAAGGACGGGGCATCCACAACCTCCCTGGGCAGCCCGTTCCAGGGCCTAACCACTCTCCTTGTGAAGAACTTCCCCCTAACATCTAACCTAAATCTTCCCTCCCTCAACTTGGATCCATTTCCCCTAGTCCTGCTGTTGTCAGCCCTTTTGAAGAGTTTACTCCCCTCCTGGGTGTAGGTTCCCTTCAGGTATTGATAGGCTGCAATGAGGTCACCCCGCAGCCTTCTCTTCTCCAGGCTGAACAAGCCCAACTCCCTCAGCCTGTCCTCATAGGGGAGGTGCTCCAGCCCCCTGATCATCTTAGTCGCCCTCCTCTGGACCCTTTCCAAAATCTCTATGTCTTTCTTGTACTGAGGGCTCCACACCTGGACACAGTACTCCAGATGGGGCCTCACAAGAGCCGAGTAGAGAGCTCTTATTATCATTAGCTCTTAACAATCTTCAGAAATGACCAAAAATATGTATGTTCTTACATCAGTTCTTCAGAAAAGAAATGTTTCTGCATCTGGAAATTTTTTTTCTACTGAATTTTCATGAATGAAAAAACAAGTTTGGGACATAAATCTCAGCTGCAGCTGGCAGAGAAATTCCTCCAGAAATAAGTACTTGCAACTTCCTTTTTTGATTTCTTATTGAATCAATAACCATCATAAATGATCTTTTGTGTTTCTTAGAGCCCAGTCTATGGGTAAATAAATTCTTTCTCTCCAAAAGGAAGAACTGCTTTGAAGAAACTGAAGCTTTATGTTGTTTGGTTTTTTTTTTTCTATTTTTCCTAATTGTTTAGAGAATAACATTCCTTCAGAAATACAAAGGTGTATTATAATTGTATGCACATCCTTAAGCATCAATCATCAGTGAAAATCTCAGGTTAATGAAGGAAAAGAAAATAGTTGCAGGTGACCTGTTAGTTTACAAGTGTATTTATAGAATCATGGAATGGTTTGGGTTGAAAGAGACCCTTAAGATTGTCTTGTTCCAACCCCCGTGCTATAGGCAGGGACACCTCCCTCTAGACCAGGTTGCTCAAAGCCCCATCCAGTCTAATCCCATTTCCAATAGAGTCTGTCCTTTAGACAGGTAGCTATGTACTATATATAAAACCTTTAAATCCAGACTGCACAGAGAACTTAAATGATTACACTTATTTATTTCTCTCCCTGTTCACAGCAAAGCCCTTAAACATGTTCTTTATTCAGGAAAGACTTGGTCTTTCCTGGATTATAAGCAGAAAACAAATCATAAATGAAAATACATTTAAATATAGAAATTGGAAAGAATTAGAGCATTGCATTTGAAAGACATTCATCCAGAGAGGATTAATGCAAGAAATTGAAGCTTTACGATTTTGCAAAAGTTTTCAGAAATAAATGTTGTAAGAGTTCAGATGTTATAAGAGTTCCATAATTCTGGGCCGATGTTCTCTTGTCCCTAGCTGTAAATAGACTTAAATAAAAAGTGTCAATAATCTAAAAACCATTTTTAACCTGTCTCCTGTACTACCTTGACATCTACAGTAATGATCTTTCTCAGATGGAACACAGCTGATCAGGGTCATTTGCTGATAAACGTATTTCAGAGGATTTTTCCCCTCTATCTCAGTTTGAAATTCTTATCCTATAATGATGTGTCCTTGCAGAAACTGCTTTTGACTCCCAGCTTTCTACTTATTTGTGTCTAGTCTTTGAGTTTGACTGGTAACTTTCCATTTCAAATGTATATGACTAACTTTCATTTACATGCCTACAGCTATAGAGGTATTAGTGTACAGATTACATTATATTTAGGAAGAAAAAGTCTTCAAAGATCACTTCATAAGAAATTTTAGAGGATTTTTCAACAGAATTTGCCATAAAATAACTTTTTTTTTTTCCTTTTTTGCTGGTGACAAAAATGAGGCATCTGTGGTCCTATCATTAATATGTCATAGAATCATAGAATGGTTTTGATTGGGAGGGATCTTTAAGATTATCTAGCTCTAGCCCCTCCCTCCCGGCTATAGGCAGGTGTCTCACTAGACCAGGTGTCTTGCTCCAGTTATTGGAGGGTGAGGAGATTCCTTGATATATATGTATACCTGACAGTGAGATTAAGACACAACAGGTCAAATGTTTGCCGGACCAGTTTAATATAAATCCTAGTTGCTTAGAGGAGATGGGGAAGGGAAGACAGGTGATAGGAAAAATATAGGAAGTAAAAGCAAGGAGTCTTTAGAAAGCAAGAGATATAGTCACCACCACAGTTCCAGCATTGCTTCTAGTGTTAGATGATGAGCTTCAGTAGTGATGGGTTGTGAGAGGTTGTGACTCTTTCAACAACAGTACGAACTGTTATGTATAGTCCAAAGTGGTTGGCTCAGCTTTTTTGGAATGTCAGCTTCTGGCTTTTGGATCTCAGCAGAAACTCTTTTATTCTTGTCTTCCAGGCCTTGCAAATTTAAGTCAGTAGAAAGAGGAAGCAGGGAGGCACCAGCTTGCATCCTGTCTTCACAGGATACAGAACACAGTCAGAACACACAGTTCTTTCTTTTTTCTCTAGCTTTACATATTCAATGTAACCAGAATTATTATTATTTTTTCTTTATAAAGGTATAATCTTTCCTTTGAAGCAAACTTCTTTCAATCTTTTTTTTTAATAGTAAGGATTTTGATTTTGCAAATTTGTGATGATCCTCAAGGAAAACATGGCCAATCTTTTCTAAAGTGTTATGATGCAGCAAGAGAAGCTCTGAATGTTGCTGTTTCCCATAAGGCTATCAGTAAGTCAGGAGATGTCACAGATCGCATCTTGGATTTCCTACAACTGCGTTTTGAAGCTTTTAAAGTTTCATTTTCTCTTTAAAATGTTTCTTTGAACATTACCTATGCCCAAAGGAACAGTTTAAAAATGAAAAACAGGCTTTTAGAGCTTCAATTGCAGCCACAGGGGACTCTGTATTCTTCCACGGTTGCTTTGCTCTAGTACTAGCTCAAAACATGAAGACATGATAATGCAAGCGCCTTTGGAATAGCGAAGATTAACAAAGGGATTTCCAACTTAGTGGACTTCCAGTTTTAAAATTTATTTGACACTGCATTACATTTGTTGTATGTGTTTTCTTCTCTCTTCTATAAAGAATTTGTAATCAAAGCAGATTAATATTTTGTTCATTGGCTTTAGACAAGAAACAGACAATTTTTAACCATGAACTTGTAATCTGAGATGTATTTCATTGTTGTCTGACATCGTTTTCTAAGTTGAGTCTTACCCCTTTTTCATTATGTCTTCTTACAGGCTTCTTATAGAGATGAAAGAGGTCAACTATTTCCTGATCAATTCCTTGTCAAGTAATTCAGGTTGCATAGACATTATCACTGCAAGTGCAATCTACTAGAAATAAATATGAAATCCATTGTATTATATAACTGTACTAAAGCATGTAAGGTAGTGAAACATACATATGACAAATTCACACTCCATATTATAGAAAGATTATAGTGATTGACACATGGTACCTCAGTAAGTATTCTGCCATATTAATATATAAATTGACTTCTATATTTTCTGGGGAAAAAAAATCATAAACTTATTTCAAAGGATGGTGAAAGCCTGCTGAACATCTAAAATATTCTGGGCCTTCAGTCCAAATAGCAGATGCTCAAGAGATCAACAGAATATGATCCAGAATTATATTTAGATTTTCATAGTAGTTCTGTCACTCTGTTCTCCAACAGAAATATGCTCACTGTTTCTGTTACATTTTTCTGAGCTGGATGTTTCATTCATCAGCTGAAGTATTTTCTACTTCTCATGGTCTCAAGGGGAATGAAAAGCTAATTTAGGATACCCCTACAGCTTAAATGTTGGTTGGTAGAAATACAGACTTGTCATTTTGAATGCACAATAACCTTGCTGATAATTATAGCTGAATATGCTAGTGGCTCAAAGTTAGGGATAATGTCTACACTGTTAGCTTCTAGAAAGCTTCTCTGGCCTCAGATCTACATACTTGATAAATTATTTTCCTTTATATTAAAAATAGAGGAGACAGCTCCAATTCAAACATGCTCAATAACTTTCTCTGCCTTCATCTTTGTCCTGAGACTGTCAGTAGCGATCATTGAAAAAGCATGAGCTTAGTTGGAACATGTATATTGTACACATTATGATGTTAGAGAAGGACTTAAGGTTCATGGATTCATTTTTTGTAAAACCAGAGACAAGACCCTTGAATAATCTGAGCTCTTGTTTAAAGCAAAATATAGAATTTCCCTGAATTGATCCTCATTTGAGCAGGCTATTTTTAGGGGGAAAAAATCTAATCCTGATTTAAATATTTTCATTAGCTGGGTTCTCCAATACAGCTCTAGTTCTCATTTCTAGTTACCTATGCTACTTAAAATGTACCTGTTTTTTCTAGACTGAATTTCTATCTCCAGCTTCCTGAAGCTGGATCTTACCATGCATTCCTCTCATCACTTATCTTCAACTATTGACATTTGGTTTCTTGTATAATTATTTATACACTGTGATAATTCTGAGATACAAGGACTAGTGAAGTCAGACTGGAACACAAAACTGGACATAATACTCCTGATACACTCTCAAATGTGTTGAGTAAGGGGAATATCAACTTCTCTTTACCTGCTGGCAATGCTTTTGCTAATACATCATAGTATGTGGTTACACTTTGCCACAAGGCACATAACACATTAATGTCCATCTCACTGACTACAGGGATCTGCACCTCCTTTCCTCCAAACATCCAAAGCTGCTGTCTATCCAATAGAACTCCAGACTGTACCAATATATTATTCATTCAGTTTCTGGGGTAGGCATTTACCTTCATGAACTGCCATCCCTTCTTCAGTCAGGGACTCTCTCCAGAGCAGCCTTACCTTCAGTGTATTGTCAGCTGTGTGCAGTTTGATGTCTGTGTGTTTGATGACAGTGCTTTTTTTTTTTTTTCTTGTCATCTTCAGTAAAGACATTATTACTTCTGCTTACTATGCTAAAACAACATTTACATGTGTTTTCTCTGTGCTGTTTGCAGTCTTTAACATCCTTCCTTAGCTGAAGATGCTGACAATAGAAAAAGTGTTTCTGAAGGAGTAAGACTAGTGCTAAATGACTTCCTACATTGTTCAAAGGATCTTCTTTCTGTATGTACTGCATTTGCCTTTTGTTACGTAAAATCAAGTACAGCTGCTTATCTGTCATATTGCCCATCCTTTTTATTATAGTGACTACTTAGAGGATAGTTAATCTTTCTGTTAGATATGCTTCTTTGTTAATGTGTGGTATTATTCAAGTGTATATTAACTATTTATACCCAGTTTCCAGAGCAAACAGGGATACATGGTGCCAGTGACTTCATTTAAAAATTCTCTCAGGATCATTTGTAGAAGCTTTTTGCATATATTTTTTCATACTTCATGGGTCAAATGTTTTAATAACAGTGATAAGCATCTCACTAGAAATATGTCATAATGTTTGCAGCCTAACAGCAACATTTAAATGTATTCATACTGTACCTCTTGATTAAAGTGACAAAACCACATCTTACAAATCACCAAATGCATTATATCAGCACTACTTATTTCATACATTTCTCACTTAGTCTGGATCTTCTAGGTTCCTTCATTCCCAAGACTGTTTCTTGCAAAATACTTTAAAATTATATTCTTCCTTGGATTCCCAAGAGAGGAAAAGGAAGTTATCCTGTTTACAGACAATTCAGTCAGTAGCACTGTGAGAATTATGAAGAAAAGTACTTGAGTCATTGTTAGGCACCAGAAATACAAGCCTTTTTTCCATGTGATCCTCTCACTTATTCCATTTTATGCTCTCATTGTCTTATCTTGAATAGCCAATTATGTGGAGAAAACTTTGCAGAGATTGCAGCTCAGTTTCTAACGAACTATCAGACATTGTGACAGTATAGTTTTATTTATCATTGTGTATTCTCCTACAATCCAGGATTTTTTTCAAAACGGTGAGGATCTGTTGTGTATGCAAGTTTTTATGTTGGCATAGGAAAGCATAAGGGCAATTTTGTGCTTAATTAGCACATCACTGTTTGTAACCACTCTATTGAAAATAAGACTTCTCCTGTAGCTTTGAATTAACAACCTACATGAAATGCAGGTGATAACTGCATTTTACACACAATAGAAATAGTGCCCTGTGGAGAAAATTTCTGAATGCAACTCTGTGTTTGTTTGTTTTTTTTATAGTGGGGCACACTATTAAAATAAGGAGAAGCATATATGCTATTCAGAGAAAGAATAACAAACCAACAAGCACTAGCTATTTACCAGTTATTGCTTATGCTGGTCCTCAGTACTCTACATTTTGTGCTCTTCTGCTTCAGCATAAAGTGTGCTAGATGCCATCATAGAGGAATTCTCTAATTCATCATTCCTAACACCTGTCTAGCTGTAGAAGCATTTTCCTTTCACAGGCAAATCATTCTGCTCATATGAAAAGAACTGATTTCTTTCTTGACTTCAGCAATTTTGGTCATAGAACACAGAAATCTAAAAGTAAAGTTCAAAACATTTTTGGCACACTATTCATTTCAGCTGCATAGAGCATAAATATGAAACATTAGAAATAATCCAGGAATACAAGAACTAGCAATCAGGAATAAAAAGCTCTGTTTGTTTGCTTTGCAGTTACTGCACTTGTTCTGGTTTCCTCAAACTGAGAATTTGTTCACTGAGGCATGTTCAATTCTACGTAGAGCACTTTGAACGACTAGAGATGGAAGTATCTGTATAATGTTTTGGCGATTAAAAAGATCCCTAGTTCTTGGTGTGCATAATTATATGAAATTACTTTGTATATGTACTGTTCTAAAATAGTTTTAATTTGAAAATGATTTTACAGATTCATAAGGTATTGCTGTATTTTAGTTACATAATTAACTTGAATACCGGAGTCCATATGACAGGTGAGCAATATTTAATAAAAATAGCCAACTGACATTCCAGAGAAAGTGGTGAGGTTATTGTGGAGAGATCTGTACATTACATAATTCATGATTGTTTTTGTAGAAGATATTGCGTTATGCCTAGAAACTGTTTTGTGTTTACGATCTAACTAAAGTATACCGCAGCTCCAGTAATGAATAATGCAGATAATATGATGCTCTCGGTGAACTATAGAGAAGAAAAAGCAGCTGACTATCAGCAACAGCTCTTTAGGGGAGTGGAAAAAAAAATAATAAGTGTGAGCAACGCATATTACCTTGATGGAGGAACAGAAAAAAAAAAAAGAGATTTTACTTCACAACTGATTTGTAAAAACAAGCTTGCAAATTTTGTAGTTTCCAAAGCCTTTAGGCAAACACAGAACTAATTAAACAAAGGTGATCTCTGTTCCATGTTTTGCAGATGAACAGGTGTGGTTTTTCATCATGAAAGTTTGTGTAATGCAAATGTAGGCCATCAGTGGTAAAGTACTTGTAACAATGAAACCATCTCTGTGAAACACACAATGGGTCTGATTCATTAGAGATAGCATCGCTATTTGCGATCTAGGATACCATCGTTTTTTTTTTTTTGTTTGTTTGTTTGTTTGTTTTACAACTGATAATTAATTTTTAAATTAATTGTGAAATTGGTTCAAACCTTGTCAAATCATAGAACTGTGGCGGTTAGCATTAACACAAATGATCAAAATAAGGACCTTAATCTCAAACTATTTGTATTACAGCTTCAAGTTAAAAATAGCTCATGCTCTAAGTAAATTCACATCATAGTTTATCACGTGGCAATGTTTTTTGTCTATTTCCTTGCTTACATTATACCATCTTCATTTTTCTACATAGTTACAATCTGGAAAAAATCTATAAAAGACTACACCAGTGCATCATCTGAGAAAACCCATACTAGTGAAAATGTCAGTGTTTTAGAAAAAAAAAAATATCATAGAACACCTTCCATTTAGAATGATGACTGGGAATAACTTCATGCCAGATGCCAAAAATACATAGGAGTTGTGTTGGGTGGGTGTTCAGAGTGAGATTTTAATTTCTACAAATGCTCTTTTTCTTCAACAGCCCACAGTATTTCTTAGGCTGATGTGTGGAACAGAAGCAAAAGGCACATGGTACTACTGCCAGAACAGCAGTAATACACTACTGAAAATATGGTGATGTGCTAGTTTTGCCATCTTAGATGGAATCTGCTGACTTAGCTTGCGGGACACTGTCTTGTTGCATCCAGAAGAGCAGTCACATGAAAATAATTTATGGGGACCACTTGCAGTAGTTCAGAAGTGGCATTCTAGATGTGGCACTGTAAATACTAAAGTCTTCCTCACCAGTTCAACCAACAGTGCAAGTATCATCTTAAACTGATGAAGGACAGAATTTTTTATCTTATGCCCCGATTTCCTTTTTTTTTTTTTTTTTTTTAGTGATTTAAAGGTAAGGGTGCTTTCAGTGCTGCAGTCTGGTCTACTAAGTGCATAAATGATGAATAGGATATCACATTCTTCTCAAAAAGTATATTTAGATCTTTTACATTATGTAAAAGCATTAGTTATGTGATCTTGAAATCCTACTGATAATAGTGAGCGTATAGAAATCACTAATTTGTTATGTTGGTGGAAGAAACTTTACATTTTGTCCCAATTAATATAAAGTATTAAAGCAGAAATTTCTAAATCAGTTGCTTTCTTTCTCCATCTAAATAGTTACTATGATTAACGAGTACAAATATTCTGTCATCTACATATAGTAAGGATCTGTACACATAGTCAAGAAGAAAGAAAATACAGTAATATTCTTTATTTGATGTTTTAAAGTAAAAGAACTGTGTATTCAGGTAATCCATTTATTTATTTATTTATTTATTTCTCTTCATTTAGTTTTCAAGGATGAAAAAAAAAAGAGAAAAAAACTAATAGGCCTTCTCACCCAAGAAAGTTATTCTCAGGATCCACTATTGATTAGAACTCATTTTAGTATCCTAAAATCTTCCCAGTGGTTTTTTTTCTGGCTCTTTCTGAGAGGAGAAAATATTGTCAGTTTGTTTAAGAAGAAAGGTGATCTCTATTCTTCTGTTCAATATCATATCCTTTAATAATCTTAACCTTCTCTTCAGAAAAACAATCTTTCATCTAATATCTCCCTTTCAGAAAAAAAAATAAAGATTTCGAAGGACTCTTTTGAAGGACTCTTTTGTGGGGCTAGTATCTTAATATGTAGACTGTTTTTACTTTTACCTATATGTTAATATCTATTTTTGATGATCATTCCACCCAAGATAGCATTTTATCTCATTCTTACTGATGCAGTATTTTAACCAAATCTTTGCATTTGGTAAGGAAATTAATCTCCATTACAGATCAGATTGTTAACAGTTTACAAATGAAATTGTCATGAACGGAACTAGTCCTTGTTACAGTGGCTGTTGTATTAATGGGGAGTTCATAAAAGTGAATGACTAGGAATCTGGTGAGTGAATTTTCAAAAGACAACATATAATTGGAGTTTAATCCTAAAAATCTGATGGCTTTGTTTTCACTGCATCTTGACTGTGCTGTACCTTTGAATTTTCTAGCTTTTGTCGCTTTGACACCTTGTATCACAACCAGATTGAGAAGGTTTCTCTTCTCTGTAATTACTATTATTCCTAATATACGTAATTGACCTACTTACATATAATTTACTCAGGAAAGCTTCAATATCTTTCTTTTCTGCATTATAAATCTGACTTGCAATTAATTAAACCTTCCCATAGCATATATATCCCTAAAGGGTAGGCAAATTCCAGAGAAGATAGAGCAAAAAGAATCAAATGCAATATGTTTAAATACTGTGTGAAAGACGCTGAAGGATTACACCAGTTATGCATCCATATATTACATGGCACTGAAACTATTACAGACTCCTGGAAAGACTCACATATTAGAACAATGTAAAAAGAATTTTGTACAAATGGAATCAAGCCTGAAGTATTTCATACTTCCCTCAATTTGGATAATTTCTTATTCCCAAAGACTGCATGCTTTTTAAGCTTTCAATGTAAAAGAAAATAATCCTTTGGCTAATTCTAAGTGCTAAATAAGCACCCCTTTTTCTGGGATTTTTGTACTGACTTAATAAAATAGTATAACATATATATTATATAAGCATTATATATATGTATAATATCAGAAGAGCTCTCTAATAAACATATATTTAACTATATATACATGAGAATGGACGTAGAGAGAGCGTATTACTTTACATGGAAGTTAGAAGTATTAGTAACTGCAAATAAGATGATGAATACAAATGTTTATGCAGGAAGATTACCTACAGGCTGGTGTGTAACTACTCTAATACATGGCTAAGGTAGGGGACTCCTTTTTCTGCTTGGAGGAACTGACTCACTGCAGACTAGTGAAAAGAAACAATTGCCTGTTTGATTTAGTTCTTGCATCACTTTCTACAGAGAAGAAATATATAAATAAGAGTGGTTTTTTGGATTTTTTTTTTTCCTTATGGATTTGAACTGATATCCTCAAGGAAAATATTCTAATTTTGTTAAGAAGTTACTGTAGAAAATCCTTTGTTTTGAAGAAGTTTTGAAGGTTGCCAGTGTAGTTAGCCAGGTCAAGCCAGAGACCCACAGGGAAGTAAATCTCTTTCTAATTCATTGCCCTGTTCAAACATGCCTTTGAAGCCAAAAGTCTTCAGGGATGGCTTCATGAGCAGAATAATTATCAAAGCAAATAATTTAAAAGCAATCCTGAAAGCAATTGGAACAGCCAGTTCATCATTGGCTCACAATGAAGTTGTGCATCTTGTTGAACTTTCACCTTTCCGCTTCCTTAAAGCCACACTTAAGAGAATGTGGAAAGTGTGAAAATATTGAAGTGTAGTTGCTGGAAGCTGTTTCAAAGATCGGATCATAATGCCACCTTTCAGTAAAAATTGCTCTAATAGAACTGCACATTTAAATCATGTTATACACTTTATTTTAATTAATTGTTTCCTTAACTGTATTTGTCACTTCAAATTTTATTACACTAAGATAAAGCTGATTTCTCAATTGAAGTACCAATTTTAGGTATAGCTACACTATAATGCTAGTGATTTTTCAGCAAATGACAATTCTTTTTTTTATCATGTTGATGGTTATAAAAATAGCAAAAAGTTGTTAAAACCTCTTTTCTATCTTTAGATAATTATGTTGTGAGTCAACTAAGATTCATAACATATTTTTAATCCTTAGCAGGAAAGGAGGAAAATAATTTGTGTGTCTAACTGAGTATCTGTTTCAAAAACATCAAAACAATACATGCAATGGTTACTGAAGGGGAAAAAATTGTACTATAAAATGATAGCTGATAATATGCCCACCAGGTAAACTTTTTATATGTCAGAGTTAGAGATCAAGGTTACAACTAATAAAGTATTGCAGAAGACTGTAATTGTCTGGAATATATTCTGATTATGCTCTGATTTCAAAAATAGTATTTTTAAAATACTACTTTGAAGTACTGGAGAGCTCATTTGAGGCTCTACTAGATATTAATAGAAACATGTCCTTTAGTATAAGTAATCTCTTTCACGTAGGGAGAATATATTGTTCAAAATAAGAAGACATGTTTCATTTTATAATTGGTTGAAAACTCATGAGAAATACTTGTTCATTCCGAAAAGTACTGTAGTGAATAAATTGCCTCTTCTGCTTCAGAACTCTAGAAATCATATCTTTTTGATTCAATGTTTTCCTCAAAAAGTAAATTGTGAGACTAGGAGAGAAAAAAATTATTTTCCTATCTTTTATGTAGAAAGCAAAATATTAAAGGAAATGATATCAAACATCGAATACTGTGGATTTTGTTTTGGTTTACTTTGGCAGTGAACCTATTAATGCCCATTCTTTTGGACTCTCTTTTTTTTTTTTTTTTTTTTTTTTGGAGTTCAATAAAAATGAATTCCCTCATTCCCTCTGAACTAAATCTTAGCAAATCTAATCAAAGGCAGTTACTTCACTGAGGGAGAACCAGAGGGTGGGAAGGAACAAAATTACAACTTTCTTAGAGATCCTAAAAAGCAAAATGGAAAAAAGCCATAGTCAATATAATAAATCATAACATCATACAGCGCTTATTTGAAGGGAGTTAAGCAATACTGATTAAGGAGGTGTTGGTGTTAAGGTTGTAATCAGGGAGACATTTCAAGCCTTACTTTCACAGCCTGCTAACAAGCAGGAATAACATTTACTTTGTGAACAGTCCTACACTTATGTCAGAGAAAGATGAGGAAGCAATTTTTTTTTCCATCTTATTTCAGATGTTGAACAAAAACATATAGAATAAATACTTTGAGTTATAAAATGAGGTCTGTTTTATAATTTTTTGCCCTGCTTCTGGATGAAAATTGCCTTTTCCAAATATGCAAATTAACATCTGCAAAATCAGAACCTGGAAAAATTAAAATGGACTTTTACATTCTCACATTAACATCTATGTTTGTACATATGAATGTGAATATGACAGCAATATTCTTCCAGGTGGGCAATCTGTAACTAAAGGCCTTATTTTTTCTCTCATCTTGTGTAAATTGAAAGTAATTATGCTGAATTCATAGAGCCCAGGTTACCCTAAAAATGGTATGTCATAGAAAAGAATCAAAAGACAGTGATTCCTTGGGCTGCTGCATGTCTAGTGTTTAAAAGGTTGGAAAAAAAAAATCTAATTTTCTTACTAATTTGCATAGTCTAAATAGTGTGTATTAACAAACTACAAAGAAAAAATGATACTGTCATGTACAACTGTTAAAGAACATCATGATGGAACAAAAGCTTATTGTTCTTCTACCAAAGCTGCACATGTGTATGTGCAAACCCAAGTTGCATAGATGGTCATTCTTTGTTTCAACTATGTATATGCCAAATATGCTGCTGGTAAATCTCATTCTAGTATCCGGTTTTTACTGCAGCTATTGAGAACATGTTAGTGATAGTATCACTGCTGTAATCTCTGTAGTCCTTAGGAAATTGATGAGATGTTAGTTATTTAAGAATTATTGTATATTAAGTATAGTATACAATATTAAATTCTGGCATGGAAAGGTTTTGCTTCTGTTAACTTTCAGCCAGCCTGAATGATTTGAGAAGGTGACTATTTACTTGTCTTTACTAAATGAAATTTTATTAATGATTTTGAATAAAAACATTCCAGAAATGATCCATGTTCCTAATTTAATTTTCCTCTAAGTTTAAGACCCAGAAAATGTGTAGGAGAGTAAGAAGAAAGTTCTAAATGACACAGATATGACCAAAGAGTAATCACATATAGGAAAGAGCCTGATGGACCACCAACAGGCTTCGTAGGCAGTACCCATGAGCTGTGTTCTTTTTCTATACCTCTGTTAATATCTCTCAGAGAAGAAGGAAATGCAGATATGAAGATGAAAAAATAGGAAGAAGAAAATCCACTCACCAAGCTAATCTTACTCTAAATAACTTTGCTGTGACTTTTTAAAATAAAATATGAGGTCAAAAAGATTAACAAATAGTGCATATGAATTAGGGAAACAAAATTTAAAAGAATCATCATCAACAATAGGGGAAGAGCAAATGTAAGCAAGTAGAAGCAAGTTGCTCTTCGTCTTTCTGAACATTAGTGAATTAAGAAGCAAGCCTAGGAGGCATAAACGTTTTGGTGAACACAAAATAGGTTCCTAGCAACCTGTCATGACAGTTATGTCAGAAAGATGGTTCTGATGGATACAGGAAACATGGATCCAGAGGAAAATGTCTGTAACTGTAGAGAAATCGAACGTGACTACTGAATGTTGAGACTTGATACTTCATGGAGTTTGAAGTAAAGCTTGGAGTGAAAACAATGTGTTGTGCAATGCGCAATGAAGTATTGTGCAGTATTGTGCTGGAGAGTAATGTATTAGTGTTAACAGAAATGACTTGTCTGGTGGTCTCTTGGCTATTTATTTTCCAAGTATTAAAATCTATGAGTCCATACCTACATAGTTCCTGAAGCTGGATAAAAAATAATGACTTAAATAGTATTTAAGTTCTCATCTACTTTTCATTTCCCATTCATACATTCTAGTTTTATTCCCCAGAACAGTGAAGGTTAGAATTTTTTTCATACTATAATTGAGGACACTACAATCAAAGTGCTGATAATTGTATATAATTACATGTTGGAGCCAAACTGCGAAGAGAAGGTTAAGCACTTTGGAAGAAGAAGGAGTATGAGATTTGCAATTTCTGCATAAGCACCCCGGAGAAGGGTCATCCTATTCTTTGTACCATTAGAAGGCCGGAAAATGACCTTTTAGTGTGTTCTCAAAATATCAGTGACCATCTTTTTGAGAAACTGAATATAAAGTTTATAAATCATGGCTTTATTCTTTCTTCAAACTGGCCTGTAAAGGCAGATATATTGAAGACAATTGGAACACAGTTCACAAAGCCACCAATGTGGGGCAGAGACTTTGTGCTACTGTTTAACCTACAGTATTTAATATGTGGACATGTGTTCTGCACTGCTCAATTACAGTAGCTCTACATATTGTTATGGTTTGATGCCTAGGAATGCGGCATTTTATAAAGGACTTCCTGAGCATGGCTAATTGCTTGCTGAATCAGGTAGACTAATGGAGACTCAATTTTTACAGCTGTCTCAGCCTTTCATTCCAGAAAAGCCTCAAAATTCTTAACATTGAATTAAACTCTATGGTAGCTTATTGGTAGGTTTTTGCTGAAACCATTCCTACAGCAGTATAATTCCCATTTCCATAGCAAAATCATGTTTTACTTATCCAGCTACTTGAAAAATGGTATTAGAGTGGGTTCATTTCAGCAATTTATATTTTCATCTGTAAGACCTTTTGTTTTTAAAAGTCTGACGTATTTTGAAAGACAATCACAATGTTAGAATGGATCATTTTTACTTCTTGGCAATATCAAAACAAGCATATATATATATATATATATATATATATATATATATATATATATTCAGTATTCTCCTGTGTAATGAGAAACTCAGATATATACTTTCATATAACGTGCTTTTCTGTAGACCTAATTTCTGAGCTGCTTATTTGCTACTCATTCACAGATTTTTTTAATGAGACTCATTGTATAAATAACTAAATATAAGATTATACTTTTGAACCTGAAGAATTATTGCAGAAATGGAAGGAAACCAAATACTCTGACATACATAAGAAAATTCAATCCACCTCAATTTCCAGCAACACTGGACATTTTTAAAAAAGATTTTATCTAATTAGGTTAATAAATAATATTCAACTGCTGAAGTCTGAAATTCATAACTATGGACTTTATTCATAAATCTATTGGAAGAAGTGGAGAGATTTCACATGACGTAACAGAAATATTCTTGTTTCCTGTTGAAGCAGAATGTTGTGAAACACAGAAATCACCTGATAAAATTTTATGGGATAGAGTTTTAAATAGGTGGATTTGGTCATTCCATTTTATCATACTATCACTTTTCTATCTCTTTGTGTCTTTTTTCTTTAAGAAAATATTTATTGTTGTTTATGATCTGGAAAGTTAGCTAGCAAAATGTGACATTCTTTCCCAACTACTTAATCTTTCTTTATCCATGTGTTGTAATCACAAAATGATGTCTAAAAAAAATGACCGAATAAACTGTTAATCATTGAAGCTTCAGATTAATTCCAGTTGGCTGTCCTTTACTCTTGTAGGCATGCAATATCATGCAGAAAATGGACAGAGTATATGAGGACTCAGATGAGTGCTATAAAGAATTTTCTGAAATACATGACAATTTAAAAAAAAGAATTGTAACATATGCAATTGGGAACAATATTTAAAACCCAAGCTTCCATTTCCATTCTGTTCTGTAATTTCAATACTTTTATGGCAGCTATTACCCCTAATTATCAGGAAGCTCCCACTAGTCATGACTAGGGACTCTCCTGTGGCAGTAGCTTGAACCAAATTAGTAACTGACTAAAGCTATTACAAACCAGGCTTTTTCTTACTGGCAGATGGAAGTCAAGTTTGCAAATGGGAACAAAACCCCAAATGCTTATAAATAGTGATGTTAAATCATTGTACAGGGGGCATATCTTGCAAAATATCTTATGGATATAAGCATGTATATCTTTTATTAAGATAATGATTTAGTAACTCTCCATTAGCATTTCCTAGGACTCCATAAGTATGCACATGACTTCTGAACAAGTAACAACTTGATATTCATATTCCAGGTTTATCTTCTCTTACTATTTCTAGAAAGTATATTAGATGATTTTTGTTGATAGCATTCTAATGACCCTCAGCTTCTTTCAGACTCCCTCAGAGTGTTAATATTTTATATGCAATCATACTTGTGAGCTGTAAAAATGTTTATGACTGTGTATAGAGCAACAAAACATGTTTCACATTTTAGTTGAGTCATTATACTGACAGCCCTAAACACAAAACATCCCATATGAAGGAATCTTTTACTGACTGGATTCTTGACTCAATCCCCAGAAGTTTAAATTGGGAAGTGATTTCATGCTCATACACTTCAGGCGCTATTGCAGTCTCTTCCTTTTATTTATTTGTCTGTTTGTTGGTCCGTTAAGTTGATGATCACTTATGTGCTCACATATTTTATTGAACTACTGAGCTGGGGCTAAAGAGATAAAATGTAGAAACAAATGAGTAACTACAAATATGAGTAAGTGCAAATATCTACTGAATTGTTTAAATAATTTAGATTAATCTTTCAAAAGGTAGGATTCACAACTGAGAAAGGCACCTATGAATTTTAGAAACCAGGTCTTCTAGCTGATTACAGTATTCTGAAGAACAGCTTCTTCAAAAGCTTTAAACTTACAAGGTGTGCAAAGCAGCACAATATTTCTACTGAGTGGGCAATAAGAGTTTGATACTAAGTTAAACATCTCACAGAAATGAAAAGGTAGCAATTGTAACTTCTATTTTAGCTTACTGTAAAAAAAAAGCTCATGAAACTGAAGGATCAGCAAGAAATTTGAGATAATTTGGTCAGTTTTTATTTGTCTGCAGCATGCAGAACTGTTAAAATAACATTTTATTTAATGTATAATTAGGAGACAACTGCATCATGAACAGCTAAATCATTTAACTACTTCAGCACAAAAAAAAAGAGCTCATCTTGAATTTCATTCAGAAAGGTTTTGACTGGAGAAATTAAGAGCTATACTTTTATTCCTAATTGAAAGGTTTTCTTTCTAGGATAAGCTGCAAAAACTTCATTTTCACTTGCACAATTGCTTCACACAGAAAATGTATTTAATAAGAAGGAGATCAATATTTTCATGTAAATTTTTACATTTAAATTTCCTTTCTTCTCTCTGAACATTGGAGAGCCAGTGTTCTTTCTTTCATAATTCTTTTCCCTGATAACTTTAAGTTTCAATTAGTCTTATTCTCAGTGTTTGACATCTGGCTTACAAAATGAATGCTTTTCTAAAAAAAAAAGAAAAAAAAAGAAAAAAAAAAGACCACTACTTCACAGAAATTCAGATAATTCAACATCATTAAGACTCATAAGTACATCAACAAAGAGAAACTAATAAATTCAGATGTATTATGTCACAAGAAAAACATTTTTTGCTTCTGACAACTGCTGACTTATGGAGGCAGTGAAGATTAAATGAACTGGTTTATGTTAAAAGGAAATAAGGAAATTCTGGCCAAATACACTCATTTTGCTGAAAAATCAATTCAGTAACAGAATTATTTTGATCATAAGAATAAGATAATCTGATTGTTGTCACTCTTGTTAAATTGCGAATACTGGTTCTATGTTCTTAGCGGACATTTTTATTTATTTTGAGTGTTAGTATATACAGGATTTATTCAAAAGTTTCATGAACTGTTTCTTTTCTTACCATATAACTAGGAATAATATTTAAGAAATATCAAAGGTAAAAATATATTTTGCTAGGAAGCATATCAAAGGAATAAGACAATTTGCTTTTCTTATTTAATACTATTATGTCGTGTAACTGCATTGACCTCTGTGATAATGTCTGAGTTCTCAACACATCTGTAAATACCCAGTGGCTAAATATGAGTTTAAAAACCTAATTATAAACGTCCATTAAAAACATAAACTTGCTTCTTGTTCACCTTCAAAAAACTAACACATTTATTCCTTAGACTTTTTGTGCACCTAGAAAAATTACTGATTGCTTATTTATTAGTACTTTATGAAATATTTAACAGGTGTTTTTGAGTTTATTGTGCATGTATTTTTTTCCATTTTCTGCCATTTATTAGGTGACATTTCATGCCTACATAACAATTACAGATTCTGAATATGTACTGATATAAACAGGTGGGATTAGCAGGTGAATTAATCTGTCTGTCCTCTTCACGGGTGCTGTGGTGAGGGGAATCAACTGTGGCAAGATTCAAGCAACCCAGATTTTTAGTGATTTGGATTTTAGTGATCTGGATGTATTCCATATGAAATACGTGATATTAAAATTTCTTGTACCTAAACGTGGAGGGATTGTAACTGGGAAGATTTTTCTCCTTTGATTGTTTTGAACTGGAAAATATTAGGATGTATCAAACTAATGAGCATAATTAAACACACACACACAGGAAAAAACAAATTCAAACACTACAGCATGACTACTAACTACATGGTTTATATATGGCAGAAGTATGTCCTGTGCCTGGAATTGTGCTTTACTTTTCTATAGTGATACAAGCGAATATATTATCTGATTTTTTTTTTCCTTAGTGGACTACTGTTGCTTTCCTTGACCAAGACACTAAACATTCTTAGTGAAAGCAGAGGTAACAGTAGAGCATTTTCATGTTGACCTGAACATCTTAACAGCAGAGTGACTCGACAGTTTTATTGCTCTGTGTCTGTCTGCACAGTCCTCAGGCAGTGCTCAGCCTATCTATCAGCAATGGGAGCAGGAGTCAACTTGCAGTATGACACCTGTGTCATCTGCTGTGCTCCCTGGGTAGTTCAGGGGATTTTGTCTGGCTCTGTAACCCCATGTTTTGTTTCCTCACAGCCAGGAGTTAGGGAAACAGGCACTGAGAGCTATTTTTTTTCCCTTGCTGAAACCTCTAGCTCTGACCTTAAAAAGAAGGTCTTGAAGCAAACAGGTATATGCACTCTGACTTATTCAGCAATATTTTTGACCCATGACATGAAAGTGACTATTATAGAATTTGTACTCCTGTTACAGGGAGATTTGTGTGCTAAAAGCAATCGCAATTGCAATTGAATAGGTATGCTGCCATGCCATACTAAACTGTGTGACATTAATCTGTTTGGGATGCATTGATATTGTATTAGTAGTTATTGCTAGTGGTTTGTTTTGTGGAATGATTTAAACCTTAAAAAAAAAAGATCACTTAAAAAACATTATGACACATGTTTGCAGTTTTCAGCACACTAATAATGTGTGGTGTGGTTCCTTGTCACTTTCCCTTCTACTGCTCTTTCAGAAAAAAAGGTCATTGCTTGTTTTCTTCATGAACTTTTTCATAAAAGTAATACTTTGTCCTTATGGAACAGTGAATTTTCTATAAACTTCTTTATTTACCATTCTTTCAGATATGACCTAGAAAATATAATAAGGAAACAAAATGAAGCATTCATATTCCTCTCTCTCCTATATTCAAAACATCTTCTCTCAGCAAACAATCTGAATAAGTAAATAAAATAACTATTTTTCTTTTTGTTTCCTCATGTCTTAATATTGGTATACAGTCATTTTTTATCTTACAAAGTGAAGATCTTTTTCCTTAATTGTGATGAATAGTTCTCCTTGACATTTTTGAATGTTATGCATGATCAGATATGACAGAAACATACAATTTCTGTGCCTGTGCTTGATACAAGAAAACTAACTAGCTGAACCTACAATAATCACATGGTGCTATCTGAAGATGTATTCAAATTTTGTCTACATTTTCTGAATTTCCAATCCATAAAAAAAAATTTTGATTAATCTAGAAGTCTGTATGGGAGATTTTTTTAATTCACATTCTCAAGTATTGAGATAAACTAGATTTACATTTTCAATACTGCAACTAAAATTCTGCTAAATACACTGTTCTACCAGCAGCAAATGTGATATAGGATTTCAATGTGAGAATCATGCATAACTGGAAAAATAAGACATAAATGGGGCACAATTTCCACATATTTCTGGATTTTCTTTTTCAGTAAGGGTAATTCTATTGCAGTTGATTTTTTGGTTGAGATATTTTTATTCTAGAAAATAAATATTTTTTGTCTTACACTTGCAGGCAATTCCCATTAAGTAAATTAAAAGGTTTGTAGGCATGTGCCTTCATAAAAAAAAAAAATTGATTTTTGAGCCACAACCTGCTCTTTAAAAACTTACATATAGAGTCTCTTGATATTCAGTCTGCAGAAGAGGAGGCTCAGGAGTGACCTTATTGTTCTCTACAACTACCTGAAAGGAGGTTGTGGCGAGATGGGAGTTGGCCTCTTCTCTCATGTAACTAGCAATAGGAATAGAAGGAATAGCCTCAAGTTGCGCCAGGGCAGATTCAGTTTGGATGTTAGGAAATAATTCTTCTCCAAGAGAGTGGTCAGGCACTGAAATAGGCTGCCCAGCATGGTGGTGGAGTCACCAACACTGGAGGTGTTCAAGAAATATTTAGGTGTTGTAGTGAGGATCATAGTTCAACGGGAAATATTGGTGATAAATGGACAGTTGGACTGGACAATCTTAGAGGTCTTTTCCAACCTTGGTGATTCTATGATATTAGTAATTTCTGTGTGATTTAAAAACATAGCTAAGGGAACAATTTTCCCTGGAAACAGGATTCATATATATATATATGTACATAACATATATATTTTTTTTTTCCTTTTTTTTTTGCATATCAGTAAAAATTTGTTTAGAACTTCCATCTTTCAATTTGAAGCAAAGATGTGTGACTACAGTAAATTGATAGGTGATAGGCATTTCTCACCATTACAACAGCAATCAGAAAAAATAATTTGATAATGAACTCTGTATATCATTTCAGATAGCTGACAACTTGGTACTATGTCAAGGAGTATCTTCCTTTTTCTTTCTTTTCCTTTCTTTCTTAAGAAGTTGTGCAGAATAATTAAATGCATCCCCAGATATCCTGCAAAATATGATCTTACTGGACATTAAAAGTGTGGAATACTTTTAAACACTGAAACTCTTGTCATCTCTAAGAAACATTGCTAGATTCAAAAGTCCACCCAGAAACAAAATTGCATCTATGCAAAGCAGACTTGATGTATTCCAAAAAGTCATGCATCAACTGTATCCTGTATTTTAATAGGAATGCAAAATTTCAAGATGTTTTTTCTGTTGGAAACTTTTTCTGCCATATTTTTAACAGGGATTAATCTCTATTCTCAGGAACACATCAGTCCTGTGTTATGATATAGTCCCACATAAACTGATTTTTTATGAATCCCTGCATATTCTTTAAAGTACACCCAAAGTTCAATCTAATCTAGATGGCATCATCAAATTTTTATACCATTACTATAATTACATTTGCACACACAACTCAATTACTGAAGATATGGATCGTTACCTGCACAATTTGATTATGAAATTTAAATCAATATATTTGATATAATTACAGTTAAGGTTACAGTACATTTTGTCACAAACCACATTATACATTACTGTCTTGTTTTATGCATTTTAATAATTCACTTTAATCCAGTATACTTCAATAAAAAGGGATATATTTCTTTTGGAGTAATTTCACTAAATGGGAGGAGATGGGAAAATGTATTGTACATTAGCAAGTAAAACTAAGCAAATAATCTATCCTGCATTTTGTTTTAATAATCTATATGCACAATGCTGTATTATGGTAGCAAAGAAATATCCCTGTTTTTCTCTTTTATTCTGTGCTCATAGAATCTGATCCATAGGAGGGAATTTATATGAGGAGACATGGAAAATTAAAGCCAAATTGGATGTTATCATACTACATGTGCTTTAATATGGTTGTCCAGGTGCCAGTGAGTGTCAGATTGGATTCAGGCTTAAATTTAGACAGTCTGAACTAGCAAATGTGTGATAGTGAGTAATTCGTATATGCACACTAATTCATGCATGCACATTAACTGTCTCTACACAGCAGGAAATCCATTGAGAAAATACAAATATGCACTTCTAAAACAGATTAGGACAAGAAGCAATTTAAGATTATTTGATACTGAAGAAAAAAAAAATTTAGGTTATTCCCATGCAATCTCATTAAAATTAGAGTGTAATTTGGTTCAAAATATATCCATACCTGTGCTGGGACAAAGCTAACTGTATAGTATGACAAATCTTTTGTATTTTGAGATTACCTTTGTGATTTAATATAATTTCATTTAAAGTGAAATAGTTATTCATTTGCTTGAAAAGAAAACATCAAATTTGTTTCATCTTAATCATCACTTTAAATGCCAAAGTGCTTCATCAAGCTCTATGTTTTTATCTCCCTTATAGGTCAAATTATTAGCAGTAATTTAAGATTTTTTCATTAATATGCATTATTAACAAACACAACGGTAATGTTTATGCTATGTTAATTAATGTAGTATACCTCTTGGCACCTACAGATCATGGCAAATAATTCATTGCAGCCTTCACATAGCCTGTGAAAACTGACCTGGTAATAGTCATTTATTTTATTTTTATTTGGATGATTTGTGTTTAGTGTCTTGTCTAGTGTCACAGACAAGAGGCATATTTAACTGTGAAAGGCCAGATTTTCAAAAAAAGTATGTAGCAGAGCCTGTTTAACTTTACAGTTCTATACATATTTTAGCAAAGAGAAATTAATATATTCCCATCTTTAAATGATAAACCATGCTATCTTAGAAACTTAAATTCTACAATAATATATAAAAATAGAAAGATTTGCTTTAGTTTAGAAGTAATGTTGTGTCTATTTTTTAACCAGTTTGATTTCTTTGTTAGGGTCTTGGCCAAGTATGGTGTTAGAATTTCTCTCTTCTCCAGAAATTTACATTTTCTATCTTCTTCCACGAGTGTTGTATGGGGACTGCTAAATCACAGCCTGAACCTCTGATTGATCACCTGAGGTGAGCAATAGGTCAGCCACAGGAGCACAGGTGAAGGCAATTCACCTGAGCTGCCAGAAGGGGTGGAGCCTGGCTCTACCACTCCAAGACCCATTTAAGAGCTGAGCACCAGTGGGGAAGATTCTCTTTTGGAGATCCCCTTTTCTGGAGTTTCATAGCAAGTGCAGGATATGGGTAAGCATTCTATCTATTCTATTTAGGTATAATTACTGCTTAGCCAAACTCTCTGGTTTATTTCATAATTATAGCATCTGTACGTTCATTGATTATACAAGTGTTAAAGCAGGATGATTATGAAAGGTTACTTTTTCAAATCAAGGATTTAAAAAGTCATGCAATTTCTGTAAGAAGAAAAAAAAAATCTGTTTCTTAGCACTTTCTTGAATATTAATTCAAAGAAATTTTGGTTTTTAGCTTTTAAAGTCTTCTTGAACCTGGAATTGCTCGTTATTTTTTACTTAATTTCTTGTTCTGATGTGTGTGTTTTTCCTCTCCCGTCAGCATCTTGATCCTATGATATTTTTCCTAATGGCTTTGAGGTTGTGAATTAATTACTGGAGGTGAATACATGTGTGTATTCCAATGATGTTTATGCAAAGGCAAATGCAGTAAATTATTCTATAGATGAATCAATTCTTACTTTTCTTTGTGGCCTTATCAACCTTCTGTATGCTGGCAAAAAGAGAAAGAACGGGTATTTCTTAGTCTTTTATCGAGGGCAGCTTAGTAGCTGGTATTTATTATTTAAATCACACTTCAGATTCCACAGTGTAAGTTAACAAGTTATTTTATAGGATGAGAAACTATATTATTCTTCAGATTTATTAATATACTTTCAAATGGAGATCTGCAGAAACGTACTCTAGTCTGTGACTGCAATATCTTATAGCTAAGTAGGGATAAAATATTGTTCTATTCCTGTGAATGCATTATCTTGTCTGCATTGAAAGATGGTTTAACAACACAAATTAAATGAATGTTAAAAGACCTATTATAATTCCACTTCTATATTTAACTGCTTAAGGAAAAAAAGAAAAAAGAATGACTGAAATCTACTTATAGGGTTTTTTGTTTGTTTATTTACTTGTTTAAGTGGGAATATTGAAGAAAGGAGAAAAAAATATTCTAGCTTATCAGCTCATATTCATATATTAATTTTTCAGGGCTTACTCTTTTATCTATGATCTATGTCCCATTAACATCAGAGATCACAATATGCCAAGGAATAGTTCTATTATTATCTCAAGTTGTATCTTCGCAAGTCTGGAGCTGTTCAGTCTTGACTTTTACCCTCAAGGTCATCTAATGAAAAACATACATTTCCAGAGTTACAGCTACCTGTGGCTAAAATTGGATTGTTTTGGCCTTTGCCAAGTCTACCTCTTATTTGAACCATATAAATTGTGACAAGTATTTTTCTAGCTGAAAAATAGCTGTTTTATTGGGAGCATTCATGATATCTGCTACATGAAATTTATGGGAAGATATACATTGGAATGAAAATCTCCTTGTTCAGTAGAATGAAGGGGAAGTTTCATTTATTCCTTTATCATTTGAGGGTGTTAACTAAGTGTTCACTTCAGCAAAAAAAAAAAAAAAAAAAAAATTCCCTATCCCTAAACTGTTACACTGCAATAGCTCTCTGAATGGAATGAATAGGCTATTCTCTTTAATACAGAGCCCAAATAGAGAAAATGTTCCAGCTGTGTTCTGTCAAGAATAAAATGGTGCTTCTGTATGTTTCAATCTGGAAGAGTTTATAAGTTAAGGCAAACCAAGGGTTCCTGTACTTAAAAGCAAAATTCCTATAGACTTCAATATAAAGCCAGATTCCGTACATTAAAACTGCATCAAGCACAGCAAAGGACAAGGAAAATAAAAGCAGTAGATTGCGGATGTAATATCCCAAACAGATTCTGAAAGAAGTTCAGAGTATTTAGGATAGACTTTGAGATTATATTTCTCCCTTGTGAATCTCAGTTATCCTTAGTAAAACTTGATGTAGGCTTTCATGGTAGACTTTTTCCAGAAACAGATAACTTACTGTGCACTTTATCTAGATCTTTTCCTAGGTCAAAAGAGTCTGGCATTGCTTTAAAAAACATAAGAACAGGTTGGTTTTAATTACAGACTGGTTCAAAGCCTCTCTAATGAGATACAGATCCAGGCCAGATAGTTTTCTCAGTATTTACTGAGAAATCACCTGAAATCATGTCAGTGAGCATAGTCCATCTGAATTCTGTAACTTTAGATATCTATCCTGAACAGCTTAAAACAAATTTTGCATTATATCTCTCCATTTATTTAAAAAAAAAAATAAATTGCATAATCTGTTAAATAGTTCAGGCAGCTCAGTGGCTGTAATGGACCTGAGGCCTGTGAACTGAGAAAAGAAGGCGGCCACAGAAGGGTGGACATGGACAGATGTTTATTCTGTGAGCAGCTGTTGTGTTTTAACATGTTACCACCTGTAGCTACTGATTGTTGTCCTGTTAAGATCATTGGTCTCACTATTGCACCATGGAGTAGGTTGCAAAACTAACTGTCTATTTAAACTGATTAAGTATAGCATGAGCTAACAGAACTAATTTTACTGTTAAGATACATGGGAGTGTTCACACAAATGACTGCTAACCAAGTGTGCAATATCCAGCAGGTGGGTGGAAATAAGCAATGCAGAGTTGGTGGGGAGGGAGAAATAACTCAAGCCAGCATTCCCTGATAAGGAAGTGGGCATCAGGCTGCAGAAAAGTATGTGCTGCCATCACTAAATAGATGCCTTCTTTGTGAGAAGCTCCAACAGCTAGCTCCATTGCACTAAAAGGCTCAATGTGTCAATCAGAGTTTTGATTGAGGGGAGGGGAAAAGGAACAAGGGATGCCCCCAGATATCTGCTTCTACTTATAATAATGTTGTGGAGCTCATTTCCAGTTGCTGAAAGGATTTTACAATAGTCTTAATAAAAGCATTTTTTGTATTCTGAGCTTCCACTATCACACCAGTCTTTAAATAGGACATCTAACTTTGTTGAACATTTCCTCTGCATGTAGTGAAATAATAGTTTTATACTTCAACGGTATATTTGTTCTATGTTAAGCTCTTTCCTTACATTGATAAATGCTAATCTATGTTTAATAAGACCATTTTGGTCTCAGTTGATTAAAAATAGTGTAGGTAAGAGTCATGCAATAATCCAAAAAGCCTGATAATAGTCCTTGTTTAATATCTTGGAATCAACTTTAATTAAAGAAGTAATGTCCAGATCTTCAGCTGGTGTAAAGTGGCATTAGTTTTAATGGAATTATACTAATTTTCACCCACTTGATGACTGATCCTGTGACTATGCCTGGTTTGTTTATTACTAGGTTTATTCTCTTTCAATGTTAATGAAATGTTTCCTACTTAATTTCCTGAACAAGAAAGTCAGATGAGTGAAAAAAAGTACTTCAACTACATGGTTATTAGCAATCAGACTTTCTCCAATGCACACTGACACTGAACTGAGCTCATTGGTTTACAAGAGTTAAGAAGTTTTTTGATAAGGTTTTTAAATAAAATCCTGAACTTGGTATAATAATTTTACCAGTAAAATTAAATTACAAGTTAACATTTCAGATTTTATGTGAGTATACTGTTTCACCTGTCAGTGTATACATGGTTTAAGTAACATTTTATTATAGTGTGTATATATATATATGAAAGAAAGGATGTCCTGTTTAGATGTGTACTCAATCATTTCCACAGGAAGGTATGCTAATCAAGTGCCATATAATTCCTTATATAAAGAATGATTGAAAGACCACTTAATTTATGGAAATTCTAGAACTCAGCAGAATTTCTTTATTCACTTATTACAAAGCATCTTTCTGAAGATGTTAGAAATTTGTTGTCTGCAAGTGGAGAGCTTGTGGGAAAGCACTTTCATCAGACTTTGTCCATGTTTACTTTAGATGATCTTTAGAACACTTTAGAAGGATCACTCCTAGTGATAACTTTTTTATTTCTGTCCGTGGCTGGTTATTAAAAACCAGCTTTTCAAACTGTAGAAATAATTAACCTCAAAAAGAAACCATGCATACTGAATTAAATCTATGTTCTGCATGTATTATTCAATTATGGGCTTGAGTAAGCAAGTGTGGTTAAATCTATTGTCAAAGGCCAATCACATTCAAGATGTTCAGAAATTGAAAGAGTGATTGAATTCAGGGTAAAATAAACAATGAGTTCTCAAAAGAAACTTTCACATCCATTTTCCAAATGACCAAGGCATTTGCACAGCCCATGTTCTTGTCTCAGTGAAAAACTCAGATGAAAATTTTTTCATGTAATAGATTAATGTGACATGGATTCAGCTATTAGGAAGAAATCTTGGCCCACTAACTTTCCCGTTGACTTTAACAGGACAAGAATTTCACTTTTAATGTACTCAGCTTACTCTAAAATCAGATAATAGGACACTTTTGCTCATCAAGGACGGCTAATATTATGATGTATAAATATCACAGATGTCTAGCTTGATACTTCCAAAACTACTTCTAGAACACTATTAAAAAAACTTGGCTGCCATTCAAGTGTACTTTTCCTACATGTCTACATGAGACCTCTACATGAATTTTGCTATGTGATATACAGAAAATTCCTCTTCATTCTCTGTTTATATTTTGAGAGTAAAGAAGTAAGCCAAAATAGAATGGAAAAATGGAAAACATTTTATTAATGTTTAGATAAAGATCAAATAAATATTGAGTTGAAAGATTGTTTTTGCAGGGAAAAAAATTGGACAGTTAAAAAAATTCAACTGTTGCCACCGTTGAATTCTTTAAAAACTAGAGTTGTAGGAGCAGATGGGATTGATGGTTATAGTGGAGTATTCCTTTTCTTCTGTTCTAGATTATTTCATCTGAAAACGTACTAGTAGAAAGTACATCACTTTCATATTCTGTTTTACTTTAAACCTTGTGTTCATTCTGTGCACATTAATGCATATGTCTTGCAATTAAACTGCAGTTCTACAGCTGAATCCACACAGGTACATGCGGCTGTGTGCAGTGCATTCATGCATTCATTGACTCTACTCTGCTTGTGCTAATGAGAATGCATGTGTGTTGCAGTGCATAAATATGCTAATGACTGAAGCTACTTTTAATAATTATCCTCAAATATTTCCTCTTCTCCATTTGTATTTTAAGTTCAAAACACTTGCAATATTATATGTCCTTGTGCTCAAACTGTTCTTCAAAGGGAAAGAATCATTTTATCTTAAGTGTACTAGTGCATTTTGGGAAAAATAAAGAAATGATTTTGTTTATGAATCACATATCCAGCTTTAGAAGCTGAAGTAATAGTAAACTGTAATACAAAACAGATCTTTCCTATATGATATTTTGACTGACTCACTTGCAACAAATGCTATAAAATGGATCAAAAAACTCCCTTATGTCCTATAAGATTATTATCTCAAGCACAATAACCAAAATACTATACAAATAAAAATCGCACATAGAAATGTAGAACATTTTTTGTTCATTCCGAGTACTGTTTCTTTTTTTTTTATGGCAACTCTCTTATACTTCTAACAGAATTACAGCTTTTGGTCTTTGTATGTTTTCAAGTATTTTGGAAAAGAATTAAATTTGACATGAAGCTGATTGCTTAAATTTTATTCAGTCTATGAAGATAAAGGTAAAAATTAAGCATAAGGTCTACCTGCTCAGAAAAAGAGATTGCTGAAAGAGAAATCTCATCAGATCTCTTGGCATCACTTTGACCATGTTAATTAGGTGTGAATCTTCACAAAAGCCACAGAGGCTATCTTCAAAGAACGTGGTTTGGAAAAAAAAAAAAAAGTAATTTCTAATCTGCAGGCATAAAATTTATTTTTAAAAATTCCAGACATTTTCATGTAAATATAGTTTAATGTTGCATTACTTCTGATACAGGTATACTAAGGCAAAAAAAAAGAAAGTAAAAACAGCATTTAAATGAACAAATCTATATTAATTAAAGCACAAACTTCAGGAAGCAATTAGAGCTAAGCGCTTGGCTGTACGCATTTCTCAGAATTAAATTATAAGTTATGGATTTAGTGTTACAATTCTGAGAAAATGCAAAACAAAAAATGCGTTGTTTGTCATATACTTTAAGAAGACATTTTAATAGTATCACATGGGAAAAACACATTGTGCTCACCTTCAGCATTATCACTGCTAAATGTCATTATAAGAACTGTGATAGTAATGCTGTGATAGTAATATGAGAATTCTAATCTATTCTAAGTGAGTAACAATTATGACCAGGAATGCCTTATTCCTTTCCCCCATACGGACTTCCCTTTCTCCCTCCCTTCCCAGTATGTGCCTACAATTAAGTTACTTCTGAAGCCTTTACTAGCATTTTTTTTCATGGATCTTTTGAGTGTAGACAAGCAGATTTTCTTTAGTTTTCTGAGCCATTTTTAGCAAGGAGACTCAAAGTAGTCTCTCTCACCAAAGAAAACAGGTCTATTCATATCGTTATCCACACAAGGCACTTAGAGAAGCCAGGACAAACAGAAAATGGATGGAGTTATTTGCAGAAGAGCACATTAAATTGCTGATAGCAAGTGACATAGTGGTGGTTACTGCAGAAAGTGATGACTATGGCATTTGCAGTTTATGATGGTTATACCAGCTTTTGGATAGTTTTTGACTGCCCAGGCCTTCATAATGCATCAGACCTCGTTAGGGCAATTTGCTCATGTCAATTCCTGTTATAAAAGCGGTAGGCACACGGATGGAGCACTGTAATAACAGCCTGTCTCAGAGATTGTGCTGAACTGCTCTGTGATGTGACTTGGATTTTATAAATAATTGAAAACAATAAGTGGCAGGAGAGCCAGCAGCAGGAAGCGCACAACTCACTATAGTCTGTGTGTGAGCAGCTCCCCTGGACTAAACAAAATCAATAATCACCAACCAGCCTTCCTTGGGTACTATAAAAGCTAAAGATCCCATATTGCCTTTTATAAATGAAAACCAAGTAATTGACAGCAGTGACAGCTGCTGGGAGCGCACCACTCACTGCCATTCTCAGTGCCTCTTTCCTTATCCCCACCAGCAGAAACAACAGCAGATATATTGCAACCATGGATGACTGGCATGTCTGTTGTACACAAAGAAATCACTTGTTGCCATGTAATTGGAAATGAAAAAATGGAAGCACTGTCAACAAAATGTTGTTAATGAGGCACTCTCTGGACCCTGACTTTAAAAGCTTGAATTTGCCTAAATCAAAATAATAAGGAAAAAAATCCTATGGGATGCCTCTGAGGATTTTGATGTATCCCCTCTATTACCATCTTGTTCCTATGCATTCCTCACTTTTTTCTGGGGATAACAATAGGAAGCAAAGGTACTGCCTGCCTCAGTGTACTGCTGTGAGATTATTTATTAATCAGTCAAAGTTTGTGAAGTGCACTGAAAATGAGATGCTGCCTGTAAGTTTTAGGTATATTTTCACAGACTCACTGTCCTACTCCAGCCTTATAGGCTATCTTTATTTTCTTCTTTGTTGGTATTACTGTAACACTGGAGCATGTATTTGGGACATATCTGGACAGCATACCTGGATTCCCAGCTGCAGGGAATTTACTTCTGACAAGATGCAAGATCCATTGTTTTGAGAAATATTTATCTGAAATTTATAATTAATCCTAAAAAAAATTTCTTTCCAAAGCTTTCCTTCCCACTATCACAAAATTAATCAGAGAAATATTTGAGACACTAGCTAATCTACTCTGTACTGCAGGACTGACTCATTATTACCTAAGAGCATGGCTTTATATCCCATGCCAATAGACTGATTTTCTGCTACTAAATAAGCAGAAAAAACCTGCTACATTCAAGCTGGATCCTTCCTCAGAGTTACTGAACTAGGGCACACATGGAAAATCTTTGCTTTTTAGATTCCATTCACTCTCTTCATGATCTTTATCATGAGAGGCTACAATCTCCTTCCTTGAAAAGAAAGAGCCTAACACCATCACCTCTTCTCTATCTGCAAGAATATCTTGAAAACCGTATCTCAAGAGATTCTGAGACTCTCTGTCTTACTCTTTATACCCATCATCCTGTTTTTCCTGTTCAGGTCTTTCTCTTGTGACTAGAATCTAAAGAAAACTGAGAGATGGAGAGCAGCATTCTCAGCCACTTCCCAGTCCACTCTGGAGAGAATAATTCTGTTAAGTGTCAGAAGGAGTGAGCTGCAGTAGCTGAGAGTGATGTGAGGAGTAGAGCTGAAGAAAGGCACAGGTGACAAAAGGAATTTGACAAAACATGGAGAAGTCAGAGGTGCTAATAAAGGCTAAGGCCTTGTGTAGCCTCCAGCCAGCAAATTCATGTGTCAAGCTGAGTCTAAGCAAAATGCTATTTATTTAAATTGCACATCTTGATAGTTCAGAGTCACAGAGGATATTTCATGTTAAAAAAACCTTAATCATTGAAGTAAATTTGGGAGCAATTCACTGCTCCCAAATGTTAGATTCTAGCTTAAAGGAAATTCTTCTCTGCAAAGATTTTGGAAAGGGCTGTTTCACTGTAATCGAAGAGCCAAGAGAAGATCTGAGATGCACAAAAATGCTATCATTTTGAAACAAGCTAAAATTTAAAGATTGTCAAAGCATTCTGATAATCTGAGATGTTCAAACTTAACCGGCTATATTTAACAGAGAAACAATATTTCTGAGAAAGTGAGTTTAATATGCAGTAAAGGCTTTCTTCCTTTTTTCTGCAGCATGATTATAAAGAAGTGAATTTGCTTTAAATGGACAAATTAATAGATTTCACATTCTTGAAGCGATTTGTGCTGTGAGTGACAAGGGGCTATGCTAGTTCCCTATTAGAAAAAAATCAAATTTTCTATATAATTGTGGATAGATTAAAAGGACTTCATTGATCATTGTCCAGTTGCCCCCTTTTCTAAGGAATTATGCTTTCAAGCACATAGACTCTTTTTTTTTTTTTTTTTTCCAAGTCAGATTTCAGCCCAACCTAGCATTTTATTTGAGGGATCTTTTCTTCCATAAAGCAGGATATGCAATATGTTAAACTTCTGTGTGATGGACAATGCTAAAATCTGGAAATCTCTCAATGACTGACGAAAGTTGAACTCTTAATGTTCTCAAATATCATTTGAAGGATGCACTTTTTTTTTCTCAGACTTTTATTTCAGGATGGCAATTTTGGCAGTTAACGAGTTTGATAGTAAGAGACCAGCTTTGTTAAGAAAGTTGAGCAAGTACCTTTTCAAATGTATAGTGCCCAAAACCTAAACATTCTGATGCTACTTGAGGAAAATCCCATGAGTTTGTTCCATGTTCAATGTCTTCACATTCCAAGTAACTGCATTGTAAAATCCATGGAGAAGTTGTGGTGCCCAGTTCCTGGAGGTGTTCAGGGCCAGGCTGGATGAGGCCTTGGGCAACCTAATCTAGAGCCTGATTTATTGGTTGTCAACCCTGCCCACGGCAGGGGCTTGGAATAAGCTGACCCTTAAGGTCCCTTACAATCCAAGCCATTCTGTGATTCTATGATTTTATGATTCTGTGATCTGCAACAGGTATATGAGTGAAAAATGCTTAATAAATTTAAGTGATTTGTAAACTTGAGAGTGGGGAGGGTGTAATTTCATTGAACACTGAACAGTTGTCACTGCATAAATATGTTGTTTGGCAGACTGGGTAATTATTTAATAAAATCACCAGTACCAGTTTTCAATGGAATTTCAGCTCAGGAAATTGTGGCAGCTAGATTTATAAGAAATGCGATTAATCTGTTTGTAATTATCTGTTTTTTATATTCCTCCCTGAATATCTGCTATTAATGTTGGTGAGGAGAGAATATTAAGCAAGGTGGACTTTTGGTATGACACAGTGTAGTTCTTACATTTTATATGGCTGGTAAATGCAAGCTCTGTCACTGTGGAGTTACATGAATTTCACTGTGGATATATGTTCATTTAAAAGAAAACGGGAAATCCAAGGATCTCTCTCTGTCTCTCTCTCACTCCTGCCCCTGGCCACCAAACATAAGCTTCTGCTATGAAACAGCTAGGCAGCTTCTTCCTCAGGAGAGCTGTGTACAGCTTCATTTGTGTGCAGCATCCACCAACTGCATATGAGCTGTTTTCAAAAGTCACTGTAGAGTAAATAACATAATGCCAGTGCTGCAGGCTGAGACAGAAATAAATTAACATATGCAGTGGTAACACAAGTTATTTACTACAATAGCGTGAAATAATGTGAAAGTATGTCCACCATAACATGTAGCTGAGTGAAAATGTTATTTAAATATTGATCAAAGTCGCCACTTGTGTGAGTTTAGCTGGATCACACTGGATTACTGTTCTGTTCCATACAATGCAACAAAATCTAACAGTTGAATGATGAATTTTGAAAATTTTCTGATATCAGTTGCCACCATAGTTGAAGTTAAATGCAGCCAAAAACAACTGTATCGTCTACTGTAAAGTAACGTGTGTGAGAAAACTGTGCTTTGAAAAACCCAGAGTAATTCTCTAACAATTAAGGAAATTCTAAAAATAATTAATTCTGAAAATATTAATTACATTGAAAGAGAAGTAATGTGATATTAATGTTTGCTATCCCTTGATGTTTTTGTCATTGGTCAAATTAAAGAAAATATGGGGGAACTTTTTATAAAAAACAAATGATGAATTCTATAAATGAGAATTGTAATCTGGGCAGTGAGCAGAAGAACATAATAAAGACCATGTGTCCATTTTAATGAGCTCAGATTTCAAATGTGGGAATACTCACAGTGAACTGCTTGCAAACAAGCTGACAAATTATTTGCAGACATGATTTGGCAAATTCACTGAATAAATTATTGACTATGAATTATTCACCCAACTCTATTACTTAGCCTCATCAGGCATTAAAGCCATCAAAACTTGAGCTTTATTGTTAACCGTTATAATTATGAATTATAATTAATTCTTAACACTGTTGTCAAGAGACTGCAACATGACAGAAAAGTGTGCAATATTCCAAAGGTACCAATGACACAAATAATTCCCTCAATGCAAAACATGGCTTTAAAATAGGCCAAAAATAAATCGTTGACAATGGGTAAGAAATATAGTAATTTGCTACTAAAACAATTAACATTTCAAATGTTAATTCATTTATTCTCCACAGCCCTGATAACAATGATTCATGTAGCTTGAGAAAGCTGCAAGCAAATCTAACTGGGCAGCACAAGGGAAAAACAGTTCCTTTGGAGAATTTACCTCCTATCTCTTTGTAGCAGTTGTTGAGCAAGTTTTAAAACATTATTTACCTTATGAATTAGTACTACTGAGGATTACACTACATAACTATCTATCTGGGCTTTTTAAATGAAAATAGAAATAATTTTTTAAAAATAAAAGAGATTGTAACCTTTTCATGTGTTCATTATGGTCATCCTACCTACCAGAAAATGCTCACTTAAAATACAGCCTAATCTTTTCTAACTCTTCATAAGTTAAACTGAGTATCTATCTAGGGTAGTTGTATTTGCATCTTTACAGCTTTTTTCCCGCAAACTTGTTCTCATATTTAATTTGCTACTTTTTTATGATATTAACAAACAATGCTGTTTCCTTGCTGTAAGAATTTTTGATCTAGAGTTTGGAGGTCATTAAAATGTTCTTGCTGCACTTTCTACTGTATTTTCAGTTGATATAATCTTGTCACAGTAATTGCTGCTGTCATCATCAGTATTGAGGTTCAATTTGATTTCTTTTTGAATCTACATGTTTGCTTAGTTCTTCTAGCAGCATGACTAATCAAGCTATATGAAATCTGGGCTTCCACTATTTGTGTGGTCATTTGGAATCTGGAAGCTAGCAGATGTTTCATTTCTTGTCTAAAGAATCTCTTGTCTAAACAGACCTATCGTTATAAACATAACTATCACTGCAGTTAATCTTCCAACAGAACTTCTAATTATAGTTATACCCATCTAAGTTTTGCTCTATGTTGCAGACCATTTTGATATATGCAATTACAATGCATTTTATTGTTTGTTCCAATTGACATGTTCTTTTTAAAGTCACACCAATAATATAATTAATTGTTCAACAAGAGAAAAAAAAAATCATTAAACATTTTCATTTGAGGGCAGATTTTTATCCTTTATTCCTGTAAGTGCGTGGAGACAAATCTATGAAGGCAGCACTGGATTTGGACAAGGTTGCTCTAAGAAAACTATAAACAAACAAAACAAAACAAAAAAACAAATGATCACAGAATCACCAAGGTTGGAAAAGACCTAAAAGATCATCCAGTCCAACCGATATTCAACACTAAACAACTCTCAAATATTAGGAATACTTCCACTCCCATTTCTCCTATCCAAATAACTATGACATGAGTATGAGGACTCTCATGATTTAGAAGCTTTCTTGTTTCTAATAGAGAAGGTATCAATAAGTGTTATAGCTTCTATGGATAAATAGCAAAACATTCATTTATTCACCATTAATTTGTACTTTTTCTTAGCTAAAACCAAACAAAAAAAAATGACCTGTCAAGCACAATTTTAAACATAAACTGAACATCATAATATTTCTAATATGGGCAAAACCTTCTTATTCTTATAAGCAAATATGACTTTGTACAAATGTGAAATATGATAATCTGCCACCCCCATAGCATTTACTGAGGAGGGGATGCAGGGGTGAAAGAAGGAAGAAGGACTATGTGAAGTAGATAACTGCATCTTGAAAGTTCATGGCTATGCATGTTGCTTGAATGTAGTGGCAAACTAATTTAGTTCCACTTGTGATCTTGCAATAATTTCTGTCAATCAGGATGGTATTAATAAAAAAAACCTCAATCTAAACAGAAGTGCTGTGCAGCGTGTATAATGTATACACTCATTGAAAGAAGCTGAAAAGATTGCAGTTACACAATTAGGGTAACATTTGACAGCTTTAATCACTTTGAATCTCTTCACATCACTTTTAAATGTCAAAACCACCTCCAGAGATCTCATCAGAACAAAGCATTACTTAAATTGCAAATGAAACTATCCAAATTCAGCACACTATTATTAAAAATATCAAAAATGCCCCACATTATTTTATGAAAAACATAATAAAATTCTATGATGCGACATTGAAATGAGCAAAACAGGAAATGACTATGGCTCATTAAAAAAGGTATAAACACTAAATTTTACTCTCTATTAGCGTGTCACAGGATGTTATTTTTCACACTGTGCTGTGCTGTCTTCCCCAAGCAACCAGAGTTGCTTCTTCCATAAAAAATATTAAGATTATTTAAAGCTTGAGATCCTTATAATTTGGAGAGGAAAGACAGATGGCTCTAAATAAGTTTTTGTACTGATGTCATATATCAAAAAGCAGTTTCATTTGTGCTTTTCTTGGTCCTTTTGTACAGTTGTAGCTGACACTTCTGTGACGTATTGCCAGGTATTTTATGTGACTTCTTTGTATACAAAAAAATAGACAGTGATATATTTTCTGTTCAAAATGTACCCTTTAATCCATTCTTTTCCCTATGTTCACTGAACTATATGTTTTAAGAATTTAAAAGTGCATTAGTGTAAAAATGCATTTAATCTATTTCTAAAAAATCTTTTTTAGTCAATCTACAATTTTCCAGTTAGTTATTTTTTATATTACCATTTTAAAATTTAGTTTATTTTCCCACCTAAACAACCATCCAAACTGAATGGAAAAAAAAAGGACCAAAACAGATCTCTTTGAGGCAGTGAAGTATTTTCTCCACCTATTAATCTGAAGATATTTCTGTGGTGTAGCCAACAGCACTTTGCACACATCACTGTATTCTCTGATAGCCTTTCAGACTGGTAAGAAAACCAAGCTCTAGAAAGTTGAGGTCCTAATAACAGGTCTACAGGTGGATATTTCTTGTGATCCTTTGTAATTCTCTTGGATGGTCTCAGAGTGTGTGCCTGTGTAAAATACCAGCTCTATGGTTTTTTGTTTTGTTTTCTATTTTTTTTCCCTGGAAGTTCATGATTTTCTATTTTTAGAAGATGTTGAGAAAGCACAGTTCTACTGTATCCAGCCTGGTTTTAGTGGAAATATTTTTCAGTACTATAAAAAATCTAGGCTGTTTATGAGATACAAGGTATTGTATAGCTTACAAAAATAATCTTAAATTCATATTTTAGTTTCATAGTTTATAGCATTGGAGGAAAAAAACTGGCTGGAGTGCAGTGTTTGGTTTAATTGTCTGAATGCGTATGTACCTTCAGTGTGAAGAATGAAAAGAGGGAATAAAGCAGGAAGAAAACTATTCATGTTGATACCTGCAGGAGTCATTTGCTACTGGGAAACATTTAAAAACCATGGCACTAATCGGTAAAAATGTAAATAGCATCTTGTTTGAAAAGGATACATTTGATCACTAATATGTGGACTTACAGCCAGGAGAGACCACACACAGCACATCGTTAGCAGGTCACCAAGTTTCATTCTCCTTTCTATCTATCTCAGTGAGCAGCAGCTAGTTTTCTCACTCAGCAAGCAGCACTCAGCATGTGTAACTTTGAACAATCCTACACTGCAGGAAATACTTTGCAGAAGCTACATGATAAGATTTCCAAGTGGCTTACTCATTGCTCTCTTTGTCCTTGGGTGTATTTCCTCCAGTGATGGGGCAAATACAGTGCATGACATAAGGGAAGGTTGTTTACTTATGTGCCACATTCTACATTGTGTTCTGGGTATTAGTAATCATGAGTCTCCATTCTTCTAGGCCTAAGCACGCATTCCTTCCTTCATAGGCAGCATGTAATCACATAACTTTTTTTTTTTTTAACAGGTATTATGCCTTGACAAAGTGGCTAATGTTTTGTGACCTGCTCTGCAAGTAAAATCTTGGTGCTGTTGACTTCACTGAAATTCATCTGTATTGTATAGTTAGTTCTAGATAGCAATGCAATCCTATTGTACTGCAGTTCTGTTATGTGACCTTGAATGAGTCATCTTACCTCAGAGGATCTTGCTTTGCTCATAGGCAAAATACCCAGAGAACATTAATATTCCTCATTTTATTATCTTATGAATTCTTTAAATCAAAAGACTCAAAGTAAGTGCTAGTTGCTGCTCCAATTATCATGCATACAGTGCTAACCAGAAAGGATATTTTATTCTATTTAGGTGTTTTTTAGATCTGAGCTGTGGCACCCATTCAGGCTGCAATCTGGTTGTTTACTTTCTTTATCTCATAGTGTCACATACAGTCACACGTTCGAAAAAACACTGAGGTGACTGGAAGGTCCTCCCGTGGGGACAAACGCTCTAATGTGAACATATATTATTCATTAGTATATAAGCAAGAGAAAGCAATTACAGCAGAAAGAAAGAAATGCAGCAGTAGTATGTTGCAGACAGAAAACAGGAGTACTGAAAATCAGGAGCTGGATAAACTTATCTGTTGCCATCACAGAACTGACCAAACAAGTTTCGAGACCTTTTTAAAGTTCATCTGTACACACAGTTAATAGAAAGACAATATATGACTTAAAGAACTTGCAATCTAATGAGAAGCTCCTTATGAGAAAGTCTCAACAAAGGAGTGGAAAACCACAAATGGATACAAAGGGGCAAATAGAGACAGCTTGTCTGCTCAATTAGATGTTGATTCAGTGTTTTCAGATCAGCTCTGAGTGAGACAAACAATGCTGGCAGGAGGCCACACTTCCTTGTGGCCAAGTATCACACCAAAATGATGAAAAAGTTTCTGAAAATGAGGTCAAAGCAGGAATGGACTTAGGAAACTCATTTTGAGAGCAGAGCAAAGCAAGCGGTCAGTGGTTTTGGCCAAATGTTTTAAACATGACATATCATCAGAGATCCTATGAGCAGATTGTTTGATGGTACAGTAGTATTAGAGTGTTAGAGAGCATAATTATTTCCTATTTAGGACTAGTGCAAAATTTGCCTAAATGGTAGCTGTGAAGTTTACTGTGAAAGAGACTCTTTGTAACTTCAGTACCTATGTAATTTCACAAATGCAACTAAATTTGCCTTGAACAACAGTTTGTAGATTTAGTTCATGATAACTGTCTATGATCTGCACTGTAGGAGCTTTGGTACCTGAAGCAGTGCTGGGGAAAATAAAATTCTGTACTGTGATAGAAAGCGTGGCTCAATCAGAGACAACATTCTTTCCCAAAATTCTTGGAAAATATTCATGATAACTGTTTATGGTGAACTTTCTTTTCTTTTCTGGCTTGAAAAACTAATGAAACTGTAATAAGAAAATAAAAAGTTGTGTTTTTCCTGTTAATTGATGAGAAGTTTACCTGATATTGAAAATGTTTGAAATTCATTTGTTTACTTTGTGAAATATCAAGCATTTCTCATTTTGCTATGTAAATTACATATATTACTGCTCACGTTTTTTAAGAAAAAGCTTTTGCCAAGCTTATACTTGCCTACTGCCACATCTGTTGTCACCATGAAAACTGTTATTTCCTACTTCTTTTCGCATTATCAGTGCCTAATGTGTTTATTGAATGGCAGTGGGCATTTTCTTCATATGTTAGCAAAGGACTTTAAGCATCTGTATGTGCATGTACAAAAAAATTAAGATTTTTATTGGTCAGTTATAATTCAGAACTCACCTAACGACTGAAAAAGACAAATTTATTAGCTAAAAATTCTGAGTATGCCCAAGGCTGATGTCCTGGTGAGGAGGGAATTATTTTAATAAGTGTGAGAAAGAGATTTAAGAATCTAGCTTTCCCACTGGGAAAAGGACTGAGCACAGAATGAATCAAAGTTCTGAAGTAAACTAAGCAAGATAGACTGTTACACCATTCAGCAGGCCAGTTTTTTAAGTTATATTATCCAAGCTTTTGGAACATAAAGGATCTTTCTTTAGGGATGAGTTATGGATATCATGTTAAAATTATAACCCACTTCTGTTACAAAGACCTATTTTAGCCTCTTGTCTAATTATGATTTAGAAAATTGGTTTGGCCTGAAAATTGTCTGATTTACTCTAAAGACAAAGGAGAATGTTTCCACTGAGTGCAAAGATAATTTATGGTACAGTTTTCCAGGCAGAGGTCATTCAATTATTTCCTTAAATTAAAATTTTGTCTTTCATCTAACATTTCTTTGGCTCCACCTAGGTTAAAAAAAAAAAATAAAAAATCTTGTTATCTCTTCAAGTCTTTTTATTGTTTTAGTGTAGGAGGTTATTGAACACTTGTGAATTATAGTTCACAAAACAGATACCACATTCATCACTACTATACGTAGACCATCATCACAGTTCTATATATTAGGAAAAAAAGTTGTAATTAGAGTGGTGTTTGCTATGAACAGTGAATGTGTGCTTTTCTATTATGCTACTGAAGATTAGTGCATTATTTAATGGAAAAGATTTACCTAGTTATGGCCTTAATAAACTTAGTTCCAGTTTAATGCAGCATTAGATGTTTCCCACAAATGTGATAATGCTAGTTCTTTTACTATGAGGAAGTCAAGCTGAATTCTGTCTGAGAGGATCTGAGCTGTCTTGTTGACCTGGGACATTTGTGAGGGTTTTCTGTGTCTTGTCTTAAACATGTTTCTCATTTTTTTTGCTGGTTTCTGTCAAATATATTTCTCATTTGAGAGACTAGTTATTTATGCAGTCAGAAATAAGGGTAACCAGCAAGAGGATAAGGCAGTAAGAGAAAGGAGGGCTGCACTCAGCCAGAAAAGGGAGAATAGGTTGGAATTTCTACTCTAAAGCTGTAAATGCACCATGGAATAAATATGGTAGCTTAGAGAGTTAAAACTCATTATATAGAATTATTAAATTACTATGAGAGAAATAACGACTTCCATATCTCAGTGAAAAGAGATCTTGGGATATCATTGAAAGCAGATTATTAAAAAATTAGTTTAAGTATTTTTTTGTTGATTGAAATAAACCAACAATATCCATTTTGGAATTATGTCAATAGCCAGCTTCTTTCTCACTGATAATTCTAAATTTACTTAAATGATATACTCTCAGATTCATGTAGTAGAATTTTAATTTTGATTTCTTAAAATATTTTATATGGGAGATTTTGTGCAATGTTAGTTTTAACATTACACTTCATACAAAAATAATTTGAAGTAAATTCACTCATATGAAAACTGATAATCTTTGGGAGTTTTTTATACAAATGCCAGTGTCCTGCTTCAAAACCCCAGCAAGACTTTCTGCTTCATTTCGTTTCTTCCAACCTTGGATCCCACCTTATTGATGTCATCAATAGAGAACAAAAGGACTCTTCGTCTGGGACCTCAGTACTCCACTGCTTCTAGTGAGATGATTGTAAGGGAGGCTCTCAGAGACAAATCCAGACTCTTTTAGAAAATAAATTGCAAATTGGAGAAACCACAAACTAATCAAAATGTAATAGGAAAATAATTTTACTCTGGTCTATGTTTGTCTATTCAATTAATTCAAGCTTGATTCAATAATTCTACTTTCTGTTTCTCATTGACAGCCCTTGTCACCCCATACAAATCATTATTTGGAGCTATTTCTTGGATGAGTTCTGACACAGATGCCAAAAAACAGAAGAGAAAAAGCAAAAATTCTTTAAAGCTCAAAAACTGTCTACAAAGCTGACAGGCAGAGAGTTAGCCTTTCTATATATGCCAAAACATACAATTTAATTTTTATTTATACAAAGCTGTTCATGAAGTCAGGAAAATGTGGATGTACAGTGTAATCTCTTTAAACTACTCACATTAACAACCCCCCACCAAATTTCTTCTTTTAATCTGCACTGGTTTTGAGTGATCTATTGGAACACAAATGTATAAAAAAGCACCTTTAGAAATGCTCAGAATGTCTGTAATAGAAGGTAATGAAAAGAATTAAGACCTAAATTTACATCCTTCCTATATTTCCCCTTAGCAAACTATCCTTTAAACATTCCTACCAAAGGAATTTCCTTTTCATCAATCATTGTCATTCACACAGCTGCTGACTGGCAAATTGCAAATACTGGATTTGAGTGACTTGGTTCAAGAAGTGAGGCTGAAGTTTGGGGAAGAGGGTTCACAGATTGAACTGATACATTATAAATAGTACAAGAATATTTGGGAGAAAAAAAAAAGATGAGAACAACCACAACAAAAAACTCATTTGTGCCCTGAGAAGCAAGCATTTTAAATTACTGTATTTCCCTGTTTCCCTGCCTGCAATGTGTCTGTGACAGATGTGACAAAAGTTTCTCCTAAAATGTGAAATGTGAAAGCTAAATATTTTGTAGACTAAAAAAGGAGTGGTGTAGTCTTCTTTTGTAGCATAGCTGTCGTGCCTTCTCTCTAGTTCTTTATCCCTTTTCTCTTAACCCTGGGCAGCATTAGTTAGTGTAGAGTCTGCCAAACAAGAGGTGAGAGATGATGGACCCCCTGAGGAATGAGAAAATGGAGAGGCTGACTGCACACATTGCACACGAATAGTAGGAGGAGATGTTATTCTACTCTGGTTCCTTTCTGCCATCTAAAGGCATCCTCTAAAGGAACTTAACATTACATATTGCTTTGAGCAATGAACTATGAGTCAGGAATCCTGGGTTCTTTCTCTCACTGAATAATTCTGAAGTATTGGACTCAGTTTCTAAATCTGTAAAGCGCTTTTTATGATTATCTGTTGAAAACTGCTTTATGATTTGTGGCTGAAAAACAAAATAGAAGTGCAAAATTTCTTTATAGCCAGCTCTTCATTAATGTAGGCGTGAAAATCCGGGATAATCAATGTGAAGGAGAAATGCAAATATTCATAGTGCTTGAATATCAGCACTACCCCATGTTCGAGTTAGCTTGGACATCTGTCTCTATCCATTACACAGTTGTGTATAAACTGCTTATCTGCTCATTGTAATGGATAGTTGACTATAGGCAGATAAGACTATTATAAAATAAAGAAGGAAGAAGGCAGAGGAGAGGAAGGTTAGCTGCATTTTCAAAATCATGAGGGAAAGCAAGAAGAGCAGCTTTGCACGAATTCTGTAGCTACCACTTTGTCCCTGTGATTTGTCTTCAGTAGTAGATATTGAACTCGCTCACCAAGTGGTCTCTGTGTTTTTCATAAAATTTTGAATTTTGAGTAGCCTCTGTCTGCTTTTACTAGTAGTACTAGTAAAAGTCTACTCTTGTGTATTCTTCTCCTATATTGACACAATTATAGGTTAGTATATGGGAACACAGATTTCCTTGTGAAAAATACATGCCTTAATGAGTAAAGGTAAAAGTGTGTACCTTGGGGCTACTCAGAATTTGAGAGATAGGAAACTGCAATCACTGCAAAGACAACTTTGCTGTGGGGTCCCTTGGGCAAAATAAAAGGGTGTAGTTCTTTCTCCAGGAAAGTCATGTTGAGAGAGATCATGTCCTTTTTTATCCTGAATATCTAATTTTTTGTTACTCATATAGTACCATACTCCTTTGGACTTTACAGTTAGTCTCTATGGATATGTCTGTTCTTGGATAAGAATCCACCTTACTGATCACTTGTCCATGTGGTGGCCTGGCTTATATCCTTGCTACTCAAGTTTTTGTGCCCTACTAAGAAAATGTTTAAGATTGACTGTGTCTTTACTGTACATCAGCAGGAATTTGTGATGCTGTTATAATTTTCCCATAATCTTTTTACCTATATCCCATTATCTTTTGCATCTATACCAATGTACGCATCATGAGCAACAAGAAGGAAGAGTTGGAAGTGATTGTGAGTCAGGCTAATTATGACCTTGTTGCTATTTACCGAAACATGGTGGGACTGCTCAAATGACAGGAGTGCTGTGATAGATGGCTACAAGCTCTTCAGAAGAGATAGACGAGGAAAGAAGGGTGGTGGTGTGGCCCTTTATATTAGAGACTATTTTGATGTTGAAGAGCTTGGGGTTGGGAATGACAGAGTTGAGTGTCTATGGGTAAAGATCAGGGGGAAGGCCTGTAGGGGCGACATCTTAGTGGGGGTCTGTTACAGACTGCCTAATCAGGATGAAGAGTTGGACGAAGCATTCTATGAACAGCTTGTGGAAGTCATGCGATCACCATCACTTGTTCCCATGGGAGAGAACTTCCCTAATATATGCTGGGAATATAATATAGCACAGAGGAGGCAGTCCAGGAGGTTTCTAGACTGCATGGAAGATAGCTTCCTTATACGACTGGTAGGAGAGCCTACCAGGAGTGGTGCCCTGCTAGACCTGGTCTTCACTAGCAGAGAAGGACTAGTGGGAGAAGTGAAGGTTGGGGACCATCTTGGGCAGAGTGACCATGGAATTGTAGAATTCTCTATTCTTGGAGATTTCAAAAGAATGACCAGCAAAACTACTTTCTTGAACTTCCAGAGGGTGGACTTTGATCTGTTCAGGGCGCTTGTAGCACGAGTCCCTTGGGAGTCGCTTCTTAAGGGTAAAGGGGTCCAGGAAGCCTGGACGCTCCTCAAGATGGAAATCTTAAAGGCACAAGAACAGGCTGTCCCTGAGTGCCGTAAGGCGAGCCGTAGGGGAAGACGACCAGTGTGGATGAACCAGGAACTACTGTTGAGACTCAGGGATAAAAAGAGAGTCTACGTCCTCTGGAAGAAGGGGCAGGCTACTTGGGTAGATTACAAGTAGCTAAGGTATGCAGGGAGGAAGGTGAAAACCCAACTTGAATTCAGATTGGCCACTGCAGAAAAGACAATTAAAAATCCTTTTATGAATATATCAACAGCAAAAGAAGAACCAAGGATAATTTCATCCTATACTTGATGCAGCAGGGAATGTGGCCACTGAGGACAAGGAGAAGGCTGAGGTCTTCAATGCCTTCTTTACATCTGCCTTTAATAGCCAGACCAGTTATCTTCTGGGCATTTTACACCCTGATCTGTAAGTCTGGGATACTGCTCAGAATATACCCCCAGCGATTCAGGTGGAAACAGACAGAGAGCTCCTCCTTCATCTGAACTGTCACAAGTCCATGGGGCCAGATGGGCTACACCCTCAGGTGCTGAGAGAGCTGGTTGGGGTGATTGCTGAGCTGCTCTCAGCCATCTATCAGCACTCCTGGTTAACTGGAGAGGTACCAGAGGATTGGAGGCTTGCTGATGTGACTCCCATCTTCAAGAAGGGCCATAAGGGGGATCCGGGGAACTACAGGCCTGTTAGACTGACGTCAGTACCGGGGAAAGTAAGGAAGCAAATGAAGACTGGTAGATGAGGGAGGGGCTGTTGATGTAGTCTATCTAGACTTCAGCAAAGCCTTTGACGCGGTCCCTCACAGGCTTCTTCTGGGGAAACTGGCTGCCTGTGGCCTGGACAGGTATATGCTCTTTTGGGTAAGAAACTGGCTAGAGGGCCGTGCCCAATGGGTAGTGGTGAATTAGTTAGTCCAGCTGGCAGCCCATTTCAAGTGGTGTCCCCCAAGGGACACCCCATCTTGTTTAATATCTTTATTGATGCCCTAGATGAGGGGATAGAGTGTATCTTCAGTAAGTTTGAAGATGACACCAAGTTGGGAGGTGGTGTGGATCTGCCTGAGGGTAGGGAGGCCCTTCAGAGGGATTTAGATAAGCTGGATTGCTGGGCTGAGATGAATGGGATGAGGTTCAACAAGGCCAAGTGCCGGGTCCTGCTCTTTGGGCACAACAACTCCATGCAGCATTATAGGCTTGGGGATGAGTGGCTGGATGATTGTGAAGAGGAAAGGGACCTGGGGGTCTTGGTTGATGCTCGGTTGAACATGAGCCAACAGTGTGCCCAAGTGGGCATCCTGATCCAATGGCATCCTGACCTGCATTAGAAATAGCAGGAGCAGGGAGGTGATCATCCCCCTCTACTCAGCACTGGTGAGGCTGCACCTTGAGTACTGTGTTCAGTTTGGGGCCCCTCACTACAGGAAAGACATTGAGGCCCTGGAGCATGTCCAGAGAAGGGCAACAAAACTGGTGAGGGGTCTGGAGCACAAGTCCTGTGAAGTGTGGCTGAGAGAGCTGGGATTGTTCAGTCTGGGAAAAGGAGGCTCAGGGGAGACCTCATTGCACTCTAAAACTTCCTGAACGGAGGTTGTGGTGAAGAGGGTTTTGGCCACTTCTCTCAGGCAATGAACAGGACCCGGGGAAATGGTCACAAGTCGTATCAGAGGAGGTTTAGGTTGGACATAAGGAAAAACTTTTTCTCTCCCTGCCCAGGGAGGTGGTAGAGTCGCCATCCCTGGCAGTGTTCAAGAGGCGCGTGGATGAGGAGCTGCGTGGTATGGTTTAGTAGCTTGTGGTAGCAATGGTGATGAGAAGACGCTTGGACTAGATGATTTTATAGGTCATTTCCAACCTTGTGATTTTATGATTCTATGGTTCTATATATGCATTTGAAGAGACTCAGTGTCATGTTTCTGAAGCAGTATAATAGTATATTCATTTCTCATACACTTGTTGTGGCATACAACATTTAATGACTGTAAAATGTACTGACGACTACTAGCTTTCATTGTTTTTTTTTGCATTCCTGTAGATAAAAAGATCAACAGAAATCAACTGAAAAAGGTCAGCCTGTTGTGAATGTCTTATTACCTGATATGAAAGAATCTGGACCAGAACAAGAAAACTCTATTCAAAAAGACAGAAATGCAATACACGAGGTAGCTGGATGCTCTGCAAATCCATACAGAAGAGTCTTCATTCATTTTAAAAGAAGTAGAAATGCATAATAACAAAAAAAAAGAAAGCGGTAAGGATAACTGCTGGCTATTTCTGCTTAATATTTTGGCTTCAAATCTGAATTTTAAAATCAGTACTAACACATAAAGAATAAAAAAAAAAATGTAACCATCACTTACTCATTCATATTTTTAGTAAGAGGTTATTGGATATGAGTATTTTCCTTTTTGCTACATTTAATGTAAATTTTCCAAACAGAAACAAAAGGAAAAATAGCTAAAATCATTTTTAAGGTAAAGAAATGGCTTCTTTTGTGCATACTCACATGCACACAGTCAGACACAAAAGCATACACACAAAAGTTTCAGTGCAGACAAGAAGAGATGCTTTCAGAAGGAGACAAAAACAGATACATGATAAAATAGCTGAACAGCTATGGCCTCACAAATGTGAAGAAGAAGTCTTAATACCAGACAGTGGGGAAAAGGTGGAAAAGGGATTTGGTGATAAAGTTAAGCTGCCTAGGGCAGCAAATGATGAAGATGCCTGTCTCACCAGGTATGTGTGATATCAAAGAAGTACAACAAAGACAGTCTTTGGATTGTCTCTGTAGTTTGCTCTAATGAAAATAATAATATGGATCCAAGTTTTAGTCTTGTGTGCAGGACACAGGAAGATAAGTACAAAATCTTGTGGGAAAACTATAGAGTGAGCATCTAAAACCAGCCTAAATATTTAGGGGAATGGTCTGAGAGGGAACTCATTGTTCCTGCCTAAACAGAAAGGGTAGAAATGGTGTGAAAAAGAGAAACTGGAAGATGTCTTTAGAGGCAAGCATAGATTTTTATTACAATTTAAGTTGAAAATTGCAATCTGAAGAAAGACTACTATGGAACTTACAGTGAAAAGAAACATGTATTCGGTATTGATAAGATTTAGTTGTGTTACCAGTATACATGTGTTTTGTGAATTCTACTTTTTTTTTATAGTCTTTTCAGTGCCTTGGTGAAAAGCTGAGAAATTTTGCTAAAGAAATATTTTTGTATTCCTCTTTCAAATCAGTGGAAAAATAGAATATTTATAAGCACAAAAGTGTTCTAATGATAAGAACTGAAATGTTTTCTCAAAAAAAGAAAAAGTCAACAGTTCCTTTGCAATCGCATTTGTCCTTGAAGTAGTGATTTTACATATGACATTTCTAAAAAAAAACCTCTAAGATCATCAGTCATACTTCTCACTAGAAAATTATGACAATTATCTGATTTATTTTTTCCTCCCAATATTCTACAGAATACTAAAATTTGAATAGTTCTGAATGAGTACACATACAGCAAATTCTGAACATAGGGTAGGAATTAATTACTAACTTGTATCTCATTTAAGTAAAATATTTTAAAGGCCAAGGAATAGCGTTACATAAACCTCAGTGGTTAAATTGTGCTAAATAAAAGAAAAAAGCCTAAGCCATTTTATGATTCTATGAAAAAGTGGCAATTTTAACTATTTCTGCTTGAGTTAATATTAAACTGAAACCCTGAGAAAAGCTCAGGCTGAAAAATGGTAAAAATATGTACATAAAGAATTGTTCCTTTTTTAATCTACCTGAGATAAACTGAACCAATGCTTTTACTTATAACGTACTCCAGTACTAAAGCTTTAGAGAAGGTAAAGAAAAAATCTCAGCATGTTAAATACATGACTCATAATTGTTCAGGTAAATGTAAACTTCATCCTGAGTTTCTTTAAACCTTTCTTTACTTTTTAGTTCCAGATTCTCAAATAATTATATTTAGCAAGTTCGTATCAGTAAAAAAAAAAAAAAGTAAAGTAGTAAATGGACATTATAGAAAAAAGTGTCACCTGTTGCTTTTTCTGTAAACTGTCTAAAATACACAGGTAAAGCAAATAATACAGGGATGGCAAAGGATAGATCCCAGATTAGGAGTTCAAGTAAGGCACATTTTAAGGTCCTGTGAGGATAAATGTATTTCCACATTCCTTTGAGGTATCATAAGGAAGGCTGGAACTCCACCTAATAGGCTAACAGGTTAAGTGAGTGCCTAAAACAAAGTTAACTCCTGATCTTAGAATCTGCTCTGTCAAGCTATCCCCCTTGATGATGCTGTACCTCTGACTTTAATGTTTAATACAGTTCTGAAAGATAGTGCTAACTGCAGTGAAAAATCTTAGAGATATAGGCCAGATTGTAAGGTAACTTATTCTGATTTTACATCAGGAAATGTAGGAAGTCCAAATGCCATTCATATTCAGTTACCAATTAAACTAAGTAACCAGCAGCAGTGACAATGCACAGGGCAAAAATCCTGTGCTTGGTTTCTGCTGAGCTGCATCACTTTTTATATGACATTTTCATTGTAATTTAAAAGTTTTATGTGTGTTTTTCTTCTGCGTGCCCAAGTGGAACTGACTTTCTCAAAGTTTATCAATGAGAAACAGCTTGTTTAGCAAATGGAGCATCCACTCCTTGATTATTTTAGTGTTGTACTGTGACTTGCGCTATGACACCCTATAATGCTTATTTCATGCCTAAAATTTAAAATTGGACATGCTCAGGAAGTTGGCAAGAATTTTTCATTTTAAATGTTCCCTGGATTTCCTTCTGATAAGCATACTAAAGTTGCAGTTGGGACTGCATCTTAAATGGTTAGAGGGCACACTTTCAACATTCGACTGAAGTTGGAGCTAGGATAAGGAATGGCCCAGCAATGATGATGAAAGCCACATTTCAGTATCCTGGGGACAAGGAACATGTCTGGTCATCTTCATTTTTGTTGTAAATGATGAAAGTAGAACTATTTCCATCAACTAGTAAATAAAGGATTGCCTTTATATAATGTATTAATAAGTAGTACAGAGAACATATAATAGATGTTTCTATCTTTATTTATCTTCAATAAAGGAAAGCATTTTTATAGTACCATCTTACAAAGTTTATTTTGTGAATTTATTGTCTACAAAGTACTCTCAATTGCAGTAGTCAGTAAACCCCACTGAGGTAATAGCTGAAGTTTAATTTATAAATATATTTGCTTCTTTCTCATTGTGTAGGTACTTAAGCATTACGATGGGTAGGCAAAGCAAAGCATAACAATTACTATTATTCACTATTACAAATTACGTCTAAAGAAAAAAAATCTGTTAGTTATGATTCTCATAAAAATGTCAGAATTGACTGAGACACAAATGAAACATTTTGTTAAGTGTAAGGACTGATTTTTCAGTACGAGAAAAATCAGGAAAAAATCTTTTAATAAAAATATGACTACACATTTAAAAAATTCCATATACATTGATATATAATTCTTACCCTTGGTTTGTTTTTTGAAAACTGAAGAAATACTGTATTTGGGAAATTATGCAAACATACTCAGTAATGTTTTTGCTAACCTTATTCATTCATTATTGAGGTTTAATTTTACTGGACTCCTGGCACAACATCTGTCCTTCAAATCAAGCATCACTGCTGTCTTTATGCAAGAAGTTCCACTTCTTGCCAGGCCTTCAATCATGTCTCCTCATATACATCTCATAGCTCTTCTATACCACTCATAGCTCTGTCCCCAGCAGTGCTCATTGCCAATCTGCTCTGCCCAAGGGCAACAAAATGATGTTCTCAAAGTAGGATGCCTTAGTTCCTGAAGTAGACACTACAGCAACGCAGTAGCACACAAGGGATAATCACACCTTTTAAAAGTGGAAGATACAGCCTTGAGTGCAGTTTCACACTGCAAAAATTTAAATACGTAAAATAATAATTATTATTATAGATATGAATAATAATACATAATTAATATAAATAGAAACAAAAAGTATTTTGTGAAATATGGAGCTTTGAGGGCATCAGTGAAGACCTTTCAGATGCCAGTGAGCTATTTGGGAGGAAAAAATAAAGGGAGATGTTAGTCCCACAGTAAACTTTTGGGGAGAGCTGAGTCATCTGGATGGGCACAGAGCACATCAATTCTCTCGTCTCCAGCACTAGAAGCATATGGAAGGATTATTTAGTGTTCAGAAATAGGTTTGGTCAAACCTTATGAAAAGCAGTGAAATTCTATCTGTGCACAAAAGCTCATTAAATCCCAAAATCTCATGATTTCATGCTGACTGCTAGGGCTAGTTAATCAGCTACTACCTGGAGCCTTCCTCCCATTCAGGTGTTTCCACTTCCACTGTCAGCATGGCTGGGTGCAGGCCACGTGGAATTGCACAGGAAGGAAGCTATGTGAGTAAAAAATATCTTCTTTTGCATTCTTCTGCTACTTCTTTTTTTTTTTATTCAGCCCTCCCTGAGCTGATGTGGCTCACTGTGTACTCTTAGACAGGGAACAGCAACAACAGAGGGGCTTAATTAACCAGGCTGAGCAGTAATTTTTCAGGCTAATACTGTTTCTCACAAGGAAACTTGTGAGAAAGTGGAAAATCAGTTCCCATATCTGCCTTGTAAATAATTTGAGAAATATCTTATCAGAAATGATTTTATTACATGCCATAAGAAAATTTGATGTTACCTTGTGAAAGTCCCTCCCACAAAGCTGGAGAGTGCTAGAGTGAATAAACCTCTTGTTTTGGAACATAAAACTTCCTTTGTGTTTCCCAGCTGTTTGCAGCAAGTTCTGCTACCTGAAACTAGTTAGTCTACTTTTGGAGGATAGGGCATCAAGTCACCTTTTCCTCTCAAAACATGTATGGCTTCAGTGAAATGAATTAAATAACTTTTCAAGCAGATCCCTGGTGATCCACAAGGCATGGCATGTGTGTCATTGGCTAGACTTGTTTTAATGGACGCAGGTCCTCGCTCTTTATTTTAGTAAAATTAATCATTTTGTAATTACACTGTGCTTACAAAAATGTTCTGTTAATTGTTATATGTTATTAAACAAGATGGGAGCCATCTTTCTACCCTGCACAGAAATGATGTTCATGTTGTTCTATTCAAATTGAGAATTTATTAATCAAATCTGACCAGACAATGGTACATATCTTTTCTGTTTACTTTTCTGAATCTGTCATCACTGGTAGGACTTTCCTTTTTTATTTCTGGAAATAGGATAAAAATAAACTAAGCACACATATCCATAAACAATAAAAGAAGATATGCAAAAGATTTACTGAAAACTTTTAAAAACATTCTTCTACTAATACATGGAACATTCTTTTCTACCTTATCTGTGGCGTATGTTTGTATGTCACCTCCAAATATATTCTCTCTAGAATATTGAATGTTCTTTTTAATGTTTTCATGTGGTAATCAATAATTATCAATTATACACTTAGTCATATAGTGCCAAACCCTTTCATTTAATGCTTGGTTCATCAATTGTTCATATATACGTTCCGTCAAGCAGTGTAATGATATGATTGAATTGTATGCTATTGATTTTCTATCTGTCAAGTTTATGCAGTGATTTGGAAATACTGGGGCTATCCACTGATGTAATTTCCTTGACTTCAATGGAATCATTATTCTGTTGGTATAAGAGTCTTGATAATCAGATTGCCAAACATCTGGACTGAAATACATCTTTGGTGAGGGTGTAATACTGCCCTCTACAGTCTGTTCTCCTAATTAGATTAAGTTCTAGTTCCTTTTAAAATGTGGGAGGTAATTAAGTATGTACTTGATCACATACATTCGAATTATATGTGTAATCTAATTGTATAAAAATCTATATGAACCTTCATTGTTTAGAAATATATAGATTAATCTTGAGAGAAACAGGCATGCTGGAATGTATTAAAAGGATGCCACTATCTTTAAAAAAATCAAAATAAATAAAAACCTTATCAGGAATTTTGCTGCAAATGCACAGATCACAATGCTTGCGCAGATTATTTACAGTGGACCTGAGATACACTGGAGTGAAACTAGTCAGTTCACGCATTTAATACCTATTACTATAAAATTAGCTAGGTCAGTTAGACATTAGCAGGATGGCAAACATAAGGCTAATAGGAATTTGGTACAGTCAACACCTCTGAAAGTACTGTATTCTTAGGGCTGTTACAGTAGATCCTCTTTTGACTGTTCTGAAATATAACGTTGAAAAATAATCCAGTGTTTCTTTTTCTTCTGGAACTTCTTAGTAAAAGAAGTAAATTGGTAAATATGAGATTAATTAACTGACAAAGTTGTGTAGAAACAATAGGGTTAAGATCAAAGGTATTGAATAGTGTCTTGCACACATACATTCTAAATACATATATATACATATACACATAACATAAAAATATCTCTCTTTAGATGCTTCTTTATTTCCTGAAATGTTAATCTCTTCTCTTGCCAGGAAAAAAAATAGCAACAGACACAGATCAACCTCTACATAAATGACAACATTTTGAATGATAGCATGTGGAGCAAAGGATGTACATTCAATCACTTCAGTATTATAATGGGTTGCTTTTCATATTCAAATAAATGCCCACTAATAAATACCAGAATCATAAATGCATCCCACAAGGAAATCTCATTAAAAGTTATTCATCCCATCCTTCTATGTCCTCTCCAAATGTCAGAGATAAGATCAGCTTTATAGTACTCCTGGAAGATTAACAAGTATAAATTTTGTTGAAGGAGTTTAGCAAGTAAATCTTAGTAAAGAGACTTTTCTAACAATTTGTCCCTCATATTTAAAATATAGAAATCAGAACTTAGGTCAAGTATTCTCATTTTCATAGGAGGAGACACATGGAGAGGAGTTCTCAGCCTGAAATCAAGCTGTTACCGGTTTCAAAAATTAGGATTACCTCATCAGTTTTATTTGACTGACTTCATTCTTGAGACTGGATAACAGCAAAGACTTCTGGAAGAATCTCCATTGAGCAGAGGGGAACAATTTAAGGATTAAGGGAAATACTCTGATTCAGTGTCTGTTTACCCAAAATCAGGTGGGACTTTTTCCATGAGGGAATACATGTAAGTGTAATACCATTTACAGCAACAAGTATAATTTTGTAATTCATATATATCTGAAAGCAGAATTTTTTCTCTGAAAAAAACTAGGAAACTTAATGAAATCTCAAAAACAGTATGGATTGATACCAGCAATCCAGGTTTCCAATTCTTTTTTTGACTGTTAGATTAAGAGGCTACATCAAACTAGTGCTGTTGATATGGTCTTTATCTTAATTTCTCTTAATCAGTTTATACCACTTCTGGGTGAAATAAGTATATCAAGAGGGATGCAGGATTAGAAATGGGCTCCCAAATCTCAAATATTAAATTTTTGCTTAGCTATCAGTTCTCTAGTTTACTATTAAAGACACACGGGTAATATAATACTGCAGCACCAAATAGTGTAAGTAAGGATTGAAGATTTTCATTGACCTTTGAAATTGTATTGTTAAATCACCATGTTTCTTTTTCTGTAATCAGCTGATCTATGTCACTGGTATTCTGTTAGCCACTTCCAACAGTAAGCATGCACACCCAGGATGAAGGGCATTCCTAAAATGCTGTTAGCATTATGAAAAGGTAAAGTCATATAATTTGCTTTGAAATACAGTGAACATAACTGCAGTACTTAACATCTAGAAATGGGTCTACATCAGATTTTCAGCTGAACCTGCAGCTATTAAGGTTATTCAAAAACATGTATGTCTCTCTGAGCTTGAAATTACACCACGAATCTCCCCAGAAGTCTATCCCATTGTTACAATTATCTCCTACCTGTAGATGGACCAAAAAAACTTTGTTGCTACCTTTTTCCCCTATCTTTGAAGACATTGCAAAGTAAAGTGAATCAGTGTTTATGAGAGGCAGTGATTTAACAGATGTAAAGATTGATATTCCCTATTTATGTAAAACAGATCGTCAGCGATTCTAAATTCATTGCAGGAATGTAGCAGATACCATTATAAATGTAGGCCTATGTGTAGGGCAGTTCAAATACATCCATGCAGTTTAGCAGTTTTAGCTTAACTCTGAGTCAGAAGGGTCCACCTCCAGAGCAGAAAGGCAAGTCTGCTTCACTGTGATACCAGTTCTGTAAAAGAGGCATGCAGCACTGTGACATCTCTGGGTTGAGGATACAATAAACAGCAAAATCTTTTGCTGTCCAGCTGTTCAACAGCAATTTCAAATCAAAGATCTTCTAATCCCATATCATCTTCATTCTATCACTTGAATCACTATATAGTGCAGAATAATTTAATTCCTTCCAGAAATGGCATTCTCTATAGTGAGAAATACAGGAAAACCACATTAATCGCAGCCCTACTCCTTATTACCAATCTTTGCAAAACTTTCAGGAAAGTTTGCATAGTTTCATTCTTCAGGGAGGGAGCAGGAAAAAAAAAAGAAAAGAAAAAACCTATAAATATCCTAGCAAATTCAATTAGAATATATTATTGTGTCATATTCCTGAAATATTTAAAGTAAATTTCTATATATGTCCACTGAAATGCATGTTAGCGTCATTCAGTGTTTCTAAAGTAAAGCACTTTACAGCATGATTAAATACAAAAAGCTCTGATGATTGTGCTTATGATTTACATCTCAATTTTAAATTGCTCTGAAGATTCACCAAGGATTTTGAGTGGCATCTGAAAAATATTTATGGAAGTTCAGAAAACCATCCAATTTTCCTCACTGTAGTTAACATACACTGTTCATCATTATCAGATATATGCTATATAGCTGTTAGAGCTCTGTTTTTATATATCAGGAGGATATCTCCCAGATTACCCACCTTCCATCCACTTGATTTGAAGGCAGATTTCTCTTTTCTGCCAGAATGTGCTTTTTTTGGGGGGGGTTGTTTTTCCTTCTTGAACTCACATACTCTTGTAAGTCTCTATTTACCAAGAGCTTCTGTCTGATAGTTCTGTAACAATAAAGTTACAAAGATTAACGTTCCTATGATTTTATGAGGAAGTTTTTCACACAGATGGTGAAGCACTGGAACAGGTTGCCCAGAGAGGTTGTGGATGTCCCATCCCAGGAGGCATTCAAGAGCAGGCTGGATGTAGCTTTGGGCAGCATGGTCTAGTGGTTGGCAACCCAGCCCATAGCAGGGGGTTAAACTAGCAATTTTTGAGGTCCTTTTCAACCTAGGCTATTCTGTGATTCTATGATTATGCCACTTCATTTATTTACTGGAGAGCATTTTAAAAGTATTGCACAGAGCCTGAGGGTCCTTAGGCTCTACCTGTAGCTGAGTAGGTAAAGATGTAGTCCCAGAGCCTCTTTGTTGATCTTATCGATTGAATTGCAAATAGCATGGTTAGCAATGTCTTTGGAACATTCACATACAGAGTTAAGTTGTTCTTTATTTTGTAAGAACAGGCAACGCTTCCACAGGCTGTTGTATTTGAATCAACTTACTGACAAATCAGACAGTTTGTTGCAACGGGCAAGATAAGGAAAAAGCTTCTCTGCTTTGCATTGGCTTTGCTGTCGCCTGTATAGGAAGTGGGAAAGTGAAGGTCATCAGTGTCTGGCTACGTTTCTAGATTTTCTTTTTGTTTGTGAATTTCATTTGCTAATTTCTTTAGTCAGTTGCAGAATAAAATTACCAGTAATAAGTAACAATAGCAATTGTGGCGCTTTTTTTTTTTTTTTACAGTTTAGTACAATATCAGTTATAACTGCAATTACTAGTAGAGCTCCATATTATTTTTCTTGCAGCGGTTCATGTTTATTTGTACTACTGTAAATCCAGTAGTGTCTGACTGAAAACATTAATACTCAACGGACTTGCTTTTTCCTATAGAAAAAAAAATATTCTCACAGTTTATTTCTCTATGCGCTTTGAGCTAATTAATACTTTTCAGGATGAGTCCACAAATAAAAGTGTCTGAAAGAACATAGAAATTTCAAAGAAAGAAAGAAATCCCTCCTCTTTGGATTTGAAACTCATTGAAAAGAAAGCTGAAGAAATGCCAGTTGCTTATCCTGTACCTGTCTAGTAAATCAGTGGAGGATTTCTGTCTCCAGAACTGTCTGTCACCTTTCACAAACAAACTGCTTTTTTAAGAATGAGCAACATATTGCCAAGAGGTTCCTGTACTATGTACTGGAAAAAAGCCTCTGTTACTAGTACTTCCAAAAAATTGAAGTGAGAACATCTGTCTTGAGTTGACTGTAAACTCCTACCCAATTTCCTAGAAAATTAAAAATTAGGGATGTGATAATCCAATGACTGAGTATTATTCTCGTGGTCAGTTTTTATTAAACCAGTTTCCTGGAGAAGCTGCACAGAGTCAGTAATAAATCATTATTCATATTTTGCTCTGAGGCACAGAGGAGCCAGCCTTCAGAAATGTTCAATAGTGCAGTGAATTATCTTTAAAATAATGAAATCATACTTATCTATATAATTTTAGCAATATACAAGCTCAAACCTCGTGTAACTGGATGATGATAGTTGGCTGGATAGCAAGTTTGACTTTGTGTAAATGATGCTAAAAATAAGATATATTTTTATTTTAGTAATGGATTGTTTTTTGCACTGGCATTGTGTTAATGACAGATATTCCAAAACAACTCTTTTATAGCTTGGTTTACTTGTGCATTTGGCAGTTGCAGTGCAGAGGTGTGAAAAAAGTGAATTAGGAAAGAAAATAGCGTGTTTCTGTTATAGGATTCACTATGACTTCTGCAGCAAGTAAAGTAGTGACAGATTATTATAATAAAATATAATTTAAGTTCATATTAGTGCTTGACAACATCCAGTATGTTGATTTGAATACCTTTGATATTTCAAATGTAAACCTACCAAGAGAATAAGTTGAATGTAAGCTTCCTATTTCCACTAGAGCCAGCTGGCACAGAGTTATATTTGGCAATATGCAGTGTAGGCATGCACATGCACAATACTTGCCTGCAATCCTGTCAGGTCCTGGTTCTGTTTTCTCTTATATTGGTTGTAGTCCTGTCTCTTCAGTAATTCTTTTTTGAATGATTGTTTAGTATTATATTGTTTATCCTGCTCTAAAGGTATATTTTTCCATCCTTAATGTTGGATGACTTCTATAGTGTAAATACAAAATCTGATATCTACTTCTGGGGAGTAAAAACATACAGAAGCGTTGTCTTAAATATTATTTGTCTTTTTATAACTCTCCTGATTTCCCTCTTTTTTTTCAGCCTCCATTCATGTATTTTCTACACAGTTGCCTAGTCTGTTTCAAGAAGACAAGGTATTCTCTTTATTAAGATTTGATCTGTGAATAAAAAAACTTCAGACATACATAGCTGATCCTAAAAGAAAAATGTCAAAACGTCAATGGATATTTGACAAAAAAAAAAGAAAAAAAAGAAAAAAAAGAAAAAGAAAAGAAAAAAAAAAAGTACAAATTGAAATCATGCCTTTAGACTTGGATGTTATTAGTGGAATCCTTGCAGTTGCAATATGAGTTGGTTTCTGTCCTGAGCTTGTCGTGTATCTGTTTTAAACTCAAACATTGCGTTCAAATTAACTTGGAATTAATTGAGACTTCAAAAAATAAAATAAAATAAAATAATATGTATGAGACTACAAACATAGCAGCAACTAAAATACATCCAGTATTGAAAACTATTTTTTAATCTATGAATCGGGTAGCATTCATGGCTTAGGAAGTGGGCTCCTGAAGACATTTTGTATTTGTAATATCATAGCTATGATATACTGACAAATGGTCAGTAGATTGAATCTATATTCATTACATAACTACATAGAATGGACATTCACATAGCCCTTATCCCTTTCTTCAAAATAATCTTTTGTTGATCAAGGGAACAGCAAGAGCTTGTTCAGTTTATTCACTGGAAATGATTTTGAGAATGGACATACAAAGTAAATTAAAGAGCAAAATAGGAATGACAGTATTAGAAAGTCTTTAATTTCTGTTTGGTTTCCAGTAAACACATTAATATATACTAATTACCTGAAGAATAATTTGTTGGAGTACCTTAAAGAAAAAAGAAGAAGAATTCTGGCTTTAATGTATTGCAGGGGAACATGAATGAAAGGCAGATGAAGCAGCACTAATAGAAAAGTGTCGCTGAAAACTTTTGAAAATGGTTTCCAGGAGATCATCAGGGAGCGGATAGTGACAAAACTTTAAAGAAGTAACTTTTGAGTTTTGGGGACTGATCTTTCATCTTAGCTGAATTTCTATGGGAACTTATAAGAATGCATTTATAATAGAAATAACTGAAATATCTTCCACTATTGACACAGTATCCATCAAATCTTCCTTGACATGTACACAATGTTTTTCTGTGCAGTAGCACCCATTTCAAATATTTGATCATTAGAAAGACTATGTTATCATTTACATTGTCTAAGTTACAATATTATTATGCAGATGTTTCAGCATTTACCAAATATCTCTGATATGATAAGGATCTTTGGAAGCTCTAGACCTCCTACTACTATTATACATAGATTGCTCTGAAAGTAATGCTTCATATTTATTTCCATGGAAAGTAAATACAAAGAGTGCAATAAAACTATTTCATAAAGCAAATTCTCAGCTATGAAGACTGTTTTTCCACGTAGTCACCACCATTAGCTATACGTTTTCACCAGTGATGAAAAAAAGCTTGTATGCTATGTGTGTGAAAATCTGCAACAGCTGAGGTGACTCATAGCTGCAGTGACTGCTTAGTCGCTAGGAAAATATTTCCCATGCAGCCCATCTTTCGTCAACCTAAACAGATGGAAGTCAGAATTGGTGAGGCGCCTGGCACTATCAAGTTGCAAAGGTTGTCTTCTCTGGCCTCTCTCAGGAAGTTGTCAGGCTTCAGCTTACTCAGTGTCACAGTGTACAAGTCAGAATTTGTCTATGTTCTGGGAAATCTGAAAAGATTTCCCCATTCCTATTCAAAAGAGAGTTCATATCACTTTACCCAATGAGCTGCATCTTGAATTCTTTTTCTTTGATGAAGAATTCACATTTCACAACTCCATGGGCTGCCATTTTGATATTTGATTTGTAGTGGTGACACCATGTTTCATCACTGGTAATGATGTGATCTAGAGAACTGTCTCCTTCAGTCTCATAATAGTTTAATAAGTTGTGACAAACTTGTATATGATGTTCTTTCTGTCCCTGTATGAACTACTCCTATGTATTTATGTCCCTGTATGAACTCCCTACTGTAGGGAACCTGCTTTGGCAGGGGGGTTGGACTCGATGATCTCTGGAGGTCCCTTCCAACCCCTACAATTCTGTGATTCTGTGATTCTGTGAACATTCGTGGGACCCATCTAGCATAAACTTTGCAATATTCCAGTGTTGCCACCAATGTTTCCAATGCATTGAAGCTGATATTCAGCTCTGTACAGTAGCCTTTTCTGTATTCTAATAGTTTGCATGGATGAGGTGATCAAGATGCTCTTCAAGTTGTGGTGTGACAGCTGTACATGGTTGTCTGGAATATGGCCTATCTTTCGCATTGCTGTCACCACTGCTGAAATGCACTGAAGAGTGCCTCACTGTCAACTTGCCAAGTGCAAGTGTTAATGAATCATCAACATGGCTTGCATGAGTGCAATTTTTTCTTCATGGAGTAATTCAGTGACATACCTTTACTTTGTATGCACATCTATGTCAGATGTCATTTTCAGACCACTCCTCTGCTGCTGTCTGTCTCATGGCATCAAAATGTACCAGAACATTGGTGGAAAGGTTCAACCTCTACTGCCATACCACCAGAATCCCCCTGCAACATCACAGACCAACATAAAAAATGCATTACTTTCAGAGCAGCCCTCATACTATAAATTACAGAAAAATGTTGAAAACATCTCCCCATACGTGGAGCTTCAAATAGCTTCATTAGCACAAATATTTTGTCTCAAGAGATGTTGGAAAAAGGAATACTATACAATTCACTGTGTTGGTTTACTTTCTCTAGGAGAAATTTGAGTGGTGATTTGATAGACACCAAGCAAATACATTTAGTAATACACCAATATATTATTTATTCATTTATTTATTACTATTATATTAATTTATTAATAGAAAGCAGGTATTTTGTTTTGCTGTTTAAAAATAGCATAAGCATTTGGTTCAATGCTAAGTTATTTTCTCTCCTTTGCTATAAAAGTTGTCTACATATCTTTATCTGCACAGAAGAACTCCTGCTGATTTCCATAAATTAATGTCTACTCAATCTAGGAATTTTAGTTGTAAATTAAATTGTATACTGTTCTTTCTCTAGTATCAGTGAATAAACCGTTTTCCTCACATTCTTGTTTAAAATGTAACTCAGAGTACCAGAAAAACTCTTAAATATAACTTAATATAATTAAGGTTCTTTTCTGTAAGTCAGCACTGTTTTTTTTAGTTTTTGTTTTCCCTCTGGAACAAAAGAAATGTAGGCAATTGTTTTACATTAGGTTACATGAGAATATTATTTGTGTAACAAAAATAGGTTTCTTTTTGTAATTAAGCTTAATTGATCTTTCTTTGGAGCTGAAATGAATCGGTCTTGAAAATACTGGCTATCTCCAGCAGTAGATGTGTTTGAAGGTAGGTGGCTACAATACTTAAGATTGCTGGTGCAGTGGTACTGCAGTAGTTCCTTACAGATTTCTACTTGTATTAAAAATACCGTCAAAGAAATCTCCAAAATCTCCTGTCTTTGTCAAAACATCTTTTGTTTGACTTGAATGGATTGAATTAAGACTGTAACTTCAGTTAATTTGATTTCTGAAGGGAACAGGTTTATAGTAGTTAAGTACAACCTTTAAAAAAGTGTCTTTCTTCAGTTAAAGATACCTGTAAATGTTTCAGAATTTCTTTGTTTTTGTTTTGTTTGAGCTTTCCAGATTGATGTGAAGGCTTAGATTATTTTTCCTCTATCCCATGGACAAATGTGTCTGTGTACTAACTGGTGCTACATCAAAGATATTTGATTGAAAACTTTCCACAGTAGCCCAGAACAATGAGTTCTGTATAAGAATTAGATCACTGATGTCTGGTGATTCAAGAGAAACTGTAAGAGTATCTAGAATAGATCTATGTAAGAGGAGCTGCACATTTTGTATATAATAGTGACAAACAGTGAAAGTCTACCACAATCCATAAACTGGACATAAGAAACATGATTCCCTTTATAGAAAGCATCAGAGAAGATAAGACAATAGACACTAGGGAGTAGATCTGACAATTTATTATTTTTGCTGCCATACTTCTGATATTTGATGTTCTTTAAACTCAGTTTCCTCTTCCTGAGACTTTCACCTTGCACATATCCTGTCTCTAAGAAAACTAAATAAAACAAGACAGTTGAGAAAAAGAAAAAAACAATTTCTTAATCCAACAAGTTAAACAAGGTTGGATATATACATAGGTTGTTCCAAAAGTAATGCTTCCTATTTATTTCCATGGCAACTACAGCAGATACAAACAGTGCAAGAACACTGTTTGATAACCAAATTCTCAGCTACAAAATGCTATTTTTTAACGTAGTCATCATCATTTTTCAAGTGATTCACAAGCCCTTTTGTTCTCTGCTCATAAAAATCTGCAGAAGCTGAAGTGACCTACTTTCATGATCGCTACTGCTGAAAAACACAGCCCCTGCCTCATTATGCCCACATCCACTGTTTGTTCTCCATAAGCATCCAGCATTGTCAATTGACAAAGAATGTCAATGGGTGCCATTCCTTCCACGTGGAGGAATTCACTGGTTCATTTCTGCTTCATACACACTTCCATGTCAGATGCCATTTTGTCAGACTGCCATTTTGCTGCTCTCTGTTACGTGGCAACAATATGTAGTGGCACATTGGTGGAAAGGGTCAAATTTTACTGCCATACCATCAACATTTGCTTCTTTATATGTGAAATAAAGTAAATGGATCTCACAGAAAGAGAAAAAAATCAGATAAAGAAAATAAGAAAGAATATAAAGAACAAAGTTGGGAATGTTTTAGAAGGTAGGGGATCAACCAACCAAAAGATTGGTTGGTAATAAATATTGTTTGGACAAGATACTTAAGAAAAAGCAAAACAGTAAATACACACACACACACACACAATTAATTCAAATTTTAGTAGGTATTAGTGTTTAGGAATCAGAAATAGAGGAAAGAATTAAACTTCATTTCTGGTAATGTTCTCTTTTCCTTTCATGAAATGGAGGGTGTAGGTGTGAAGGTAGAAAACAGCAGCAGCAATACAATTAAAATTTTAGCAGATATCTAGGAGAAAAACACAGATAAAAGTTTTATACCTTATTATAATTAACAACTTGTAAACTTAATCTGATGGAATAAGGAATGATTTGCTTATGAAGATCAGAGAACATACAGAGGGTAACAAGTATTGACATGAAGGTAATTTTAAAGTCAGAGCTTTAACAAGTTGTTTTTAGAAGGTGCCTTTGAGGACTGTTGCTGAAAATTTCTTATTACTAAGCATTATTTTTTTTCCTCTGCATAGATGTACTCAGCTCTTCTTTCACATGAGAGATTTAGAATACATCATCGAGATGACAGTACCAACTGCACATAAATGAAGATGCTCATTCCAGGTGATCAGGATCACATATCAGAGGTATGTACCATTTATACACACTGTATTAGTCTGGATGGAGCTGTGTTATCTCTGTTAGTAACTATATCATGCACTTAAAGTTAATTCAAGTGTTTTATGTACAAATTTTTACTGGCCATGTATATATTTATCTTTAAAAGTCTCTCCCTGATGTTCCACTCAGTGTGGTAGCTATTAATCGCAGTTGTCACTAACTGCTTTTCTGTCATTGATGGAACATCTTGCAGAATATTTCAGTAATGTTTGCGAGGGTCATAATTTTTCTTATTCTGATCTAACTTTATTGATTCTCTCCTGAGAGGAACAGCACCCCTCACAGCTTTATGGGACCACTCAAACAATCTAAGAATGATTTATATTACCCTTAAGGAAGAAGATATTGAGACTGGTTACTCACATGCTGAGATTTTACTTGAGATCTCAAGCTGTCAGAAGTCTAAACACGAGTCAGTATATTTCTGAGTAATGGAAAGTGCTGCAAAACTTTTTAGAATTATTAGGCTACATGTCATAATTTTTTGATGCTTTCACTTACTTAACATGAAATTTATTTTATTCAATATTGATAATGTTTAATGAATTATATATCTGATTCAAGGTTTTGATACAAATGTGTTATCTTAATTAACAAGTGATATATTTCACACCGTGAATAATGCATCTGATTTAATAGAGGATGCACTGTATCTGCACCTGAAGTCGTCTGGCCTTTTTAGTAAACGATTAATTCATTTCAGAAGCTGATATATCACATTCAATATGAACTAAATCGAATTTATAATACAATATTTTATATGTAGTATGCAAAATAGCACAAGGAACAAGTTTGCCCTCAAGTGGACTTCACAGGCATACCTTTAAGGCACCAGGGAGGTTGAATTAGTGGTTATTCATCTATTCTGTGGTAAGAACCAAGTTCTGTTAAGCCATTAACATGTCAATCAACGTTTGCTTTCCTTCTAATTAAAAATAAAGTTATTTGACTATAAATATATATTAAAAAAACATATTCTGTGTTTTAACACGAATTCACAATACTTGAAAGATTAGACATGAAAAACCCATTTGATCTTGAGACATTAATGAGGTAATTGAGGAAAGAGATCTTTAAATGTTTATTTTCTTAGGCCCAAAAAGTAACTTGGTAAACTGTATGGTGTGTGCTTTTATTTTACAAATTCATGTTACCAATACCACTGCTTTTCCATTTTGCAGACTGTGAAATTGTTATTTATTTGCTAAATCATCAGAAAGAGTCAGTGGGAAAGCTTCAGTTTAGATCATTGGAGTTTCCAGCTCTCGTAAACAGACAACTAGGCAGGTTTATCACATTGAAAAGGAAGACTATGTGGAGTCAATACTCCATTTCCAATTTCTGTAATGTGAAACCTCTGTGTTCACTTATTATTCTATCATGCCTTTATTTCTCTGTTCACAGCTCCATAAATTCAATACTCCGTGCTTTTAATCTAATTTGTTGACAAGTGAAAATGACCCAGGTTCAAGACAATGCCAGCTAGTTTTTAAAATTACATATTTAGAGCTAAAAAAATTACTAGGACATGCAATGAGTATATAATGGCTGTCATACTAGTACATAATATTCCTAGTAATTTAATTATAAACATCTGACTGTTTGGTATTTAAACAGGAAAATGGCTGTTTAAACAGGAAAATGACTGTTTAAGCACTATGCAGTTAAAGAATAATAAACCTTCTGGCATATTCTTCAGTCAGAATGCTGCACTTAAAAATAAGATTGAAACAGACTCATCCGCAATGAAAAATTATTTTAAAATGAACCAGTACTATATTTTAAACATATTATATAACTATTTAATGTATGTACATTCAAACTAGTGTGTATCCAAATTATAAACTGGTGATAAAAAATTTGATCTAATGGGAAAATAATTTTAATTTCTAGATATTTTTTCACTTTTTTACTGAAAAGTGAAATCTGCCCGTTCTTAGCATCAGGAGTGGCACTAATAAAGCGTCATGACAATGTTCAAAACAACAAAATTTGAAAATAAAAGACAGTATCATACTGAATTATACTTTTCAGAACAGAAACAATATGTACATAGATTGCTCCAAAAGTAATACCTCTTGTATTTACTCTAGTTTCTGTGGAATTAAACAAAGAGCACAAGAACACTGTTTGGTAGAGCAAATTCATAGCTACAAAATGCTATTTCAGAACATAGTCACCACCATTAGCTATATATTTTTGCAAGCAATGAACAGGAGCCTGCATGATGCATTCATAAAAATTTGCATGGGCATCCGAAACATGGCTTGCCTTTCATACTGCTATCATCACTTTTGAAACATGGCATCCTCCACCTCTCTCTGCTAACATCCAATAGAATACAACAACGTGTATCTACAGTACAATTACTTGCCAACTGACAACCAGCTAACAATATAACTTCTTACCAAGCTATCCTCTGCTAGCAATGCAACCACTCATTATTAACCAATCAATGCCCAGCCAATCTTCAAACAGCAGCCAGCCTGCACCCAGCTTTATAGCCTTCTGGACCATGCCACATGATATAGAAGAACTCCTTTTGTAGTTCATGCCAGCTATCTTTATTTTCAGAACACACACAGGTTTTGCAATTATTACAAGTATTTTACAATGTTATGTAATATTTTAATATTTACTCTGGATTACCCAGACTTACATTCATTGCAAAGCAAAAATTTAAAATGAAAAATTAAAATTAAAAATGAACAATTTTTCCTAGTTTTCATTCACAACAAAATTTCACCGTTTGAAAAGGCCAAAATGATGCCTTGTTCACCTCAGTGAAAATCAAATTAAAAAAAAGTCTTTACCATGAAAAGTCAGACAATGAGACAAAGTAGATAAAAATAGTTTTGTGGGTAGTGGTACAATCTTTATTTGATTGTACCTTTGTATATCTTCAAAGGAGTAATCAGCAGAAGCTGTAAGGCATATGAGAATCCTGTTTCATAAAACAGGATTATTAGATGAAGTGCTTTTTAGAAGAGGGCTAGTAAGGGGCATAAGAGAGTCTAAGCTACGAGAAAATAGGAAGGATAATTGTTAAACCTATTAAATAGTAATACTGGTAGAAGATAGAAGAGAATTAGAGCAGAAAAGGTGGTCAGAATGACCTGATATTAAACAGAAAGAGGGGTAAGGTTTACTTTAATTAATGTCATGCTTTCTTCAAGATAAAGGTTATGCAATGTCATTAGGAACTACTAATCCATAATTGTTGAATAGAAATGTTAGGAACACTATTCTAATCATATTTTGATGGAGTTCAGTAGTTCCATTTTGTTCTGACCTCAGGTGTCCCTATCTGCCTCTAAAGAGAAAATACAAAAGCTGACACACTCCTCTCAACTTATTCTTATCCATCTCATCTGTTTCTGGCATGCAGGAGAAAAAGAGATGTGAAATTAACGTTTTATTTAAAGAGGCAAAATACTACATCACCATCCCCAGTGAAATGCTATATTTTATTGCTATTTGTTTGCTGTCCAACAGAACTTAACTCCCTCTCTGTAATCTTCGTTTATATTTGTGGATACATTTATTTTATTACAACTAATATCAAATAGTGGAATAATAGCTGAGTAAGATAATCTGGAAATAATTATAAAAATTAAGAGAATCATGCTGTCTGACTATGAACTGTGAAGAGCAAAGGTCCCTACTATAAGTTATTTGCTCTGAAATTACTAAGATTCTTGAGAATAGTCTAAGATCATCTCACAAAGAGGAGCTGGATACTGCAAATCATTAATAATACTAATTATGTAATGAACAGAGGAGCATTTTTTCTTAAAACAAACAAACATAGGCTTTTTCAGAAACAATGATTAATCTCTTTCATAGATTATACCATATCAGGTAAAAACAGACATGAAAATATCCTCTATGTTTGGAATTATTAACACTTCGGTAAGCATCCACGAAACAACCCTGGATGCATAGCTCAACATAGAATGGTACAGAAGAACTTGGAAGTTAAAACAAATATCATAAAAGGACTAACATTTCATTTATGTAAGTGTTCAAGACACGACATATTTCTTTTCAAAAAATGATTTTCGATTTTCTGAACTGTGATTCATGCAACTAGAATTAAACCCAATTCTACAGTAAGATTCTCACCAATCCACAGATTTCCATTAAGTCAAGTGTCATTAGCCTGTCTCCTTTTTCCTTTGGAAAATTTTGTTTTAACCAGAGTTTCTGATTCCTCTACCATAGAGAATTTGCTAACATTTTTTGTTCAAAAATAAATAAATGTTCAACTGAACTTAGAGGTCTGTACTGGGAAAGGCTTATATAGGTTATTTATTCACTCAAAGGCAGTCAGATTAAGAAATTTACATATTTACTCATTCTCCCATGTACATATACTTATTAACGTATCACAGACAGGAACCACCAAACTGAGATGAAAGTTCTGGGAAACCATTTACAACAGTCTTAGGGAATCTCAGTACTTCTACAGAAATCTACTAAGAGTAATGTTATGTACTTCTGTGTATGCAGTAATTTACTGTCTGATATATTATGACCTGAATCAAATCAATCATTGCATTACAAATGTTATGGAAAAAAACACGACCTGGGAAAGAGTTGAGAAACAAGTGATTAAATAGAATCAATAACAATGTCTCCAGGGTCTGAAAATGCAATAATAGTTTCAAGTTTCTCCCAGGAAAAATTTGTTAAACCTTGTCTTCTAACAAGTACTGACTCCCTTCAGAAATTCCTATTTGTTTTCGGTACAATTTCTTTTTCCTCCCAAGGATTGCAGGGCTAACATACTTTTAATTTTAATCAATAGTGAAAAAAAAGAGTAATAGTTTTTGTTAGAATTGTTTTTCATATAACTTACCTTGGATATAATCAGAATAAATCTTAAATATGTGTATACTCTATACTTTCAGATAAATCAGAATTTGTCCAGATTTGTCAGGACATTTTTATTATTATTATTAAGTTCTTGATGCTAATCGCACGGTGTGAAACAGGTACTTCAAAAAATCGAAATATTGAATTCAAATAATGAGAAACCAGTCCTTTTCACTTTGTAAGAAACTTCTATATATATCACCAACATTTCAATTGCTTTACAGTTTATTATATGAGAAAGAGTACAATAAGTGATGTTTTATCACTGTTTAATTATGCTAAAGTAGCCCAAAGGTGCTTCAGTCTTTCAAATACGAAATACAAAATGCTCAATATTACAAAAAAAGTTAATCATACTAGCATTCATTTACATTAAATAAAATTAAATTTTAGCCTTAAAATTGTAACATTTTTCTTCAGAAAGAAATGAAAGGTTTTATAAGGAAGGACACTTCATTGTTAATGATTTCATAGCTAGAAAGGATAAAGCTGTGCTCCTCTTCTATTTGCTTTTCTTATTCAATTTCCGCAAATCTAATGTCTACACCAGTGACCTGAACTATGAGAGGTTATTTACAATAGAATTATCAATACTCTTGAAATTTAAAAAAAATCAGAACTCAGTGAATGGCAAAGTCTTATGATCTCATGATGTATTTTATATGGTATTTTTTACTGGATGCTACAGAATTTCCAGACACAAAGCTTTAAGCTGAAGCTTTAAGACTGAGATTTATATCGATCACTAGCAGAAAAAGTAGAAAGAAACTACAATTTAAAGACAGAAAAATGGGCTTTCATTAAGGAAAGGTCTACTTTCCTACTAATGATACTGGACTTCTATTACTAGCTTTCCCTGATTTCCTGCACATTCTTAATCAAGCCATATAGATAAGTACTTTTTATATGGAGAATGATATTTGCAACTCATTTGAAAATCATCAATCTAAGATGTTATGTGTTAAGTGTTATTTTCAATATCTGTAGTTACGGGAGAAATCTGAGGAACTCTGATTTTTCCTCCACCATTTTAGGGATATAACTGTGACAAAAAAGCTTACATGATCAATTTCTATTTTACAAGTTGTTTCACATTCATGTCTAGGGTTTTTCTGCTTTCGAAGTTCTGAGCATCCACCTCTCAAGTGGACAAACGTCTTGTGGACATTTGTCAAGGGTCCACAAGGTCCTGGCAGGTCAAGTTATGATGTCTTGCTGCCTGTTTAATATTTTGTTTTTGCAGTTCCAAGACATTAGCTCAACAAGATCTTTGAGATGCTCGTTAATGTGGTGGCAAGTCCAGTGACTTTCCAGATGTGAGGAATGAGGATCTATTTATAAACTGCTGTTGCCATAGGCATAATGACCTAACAGATGAAGCTGAACAAGGATAATACACTGTTTTAAATAATGATAATTAAATATGAAATATAGCAATAACTATAAAGCCAAATAGAAATTTATTTTTAAAAAAGCTAAACTTTCTGACCACAGCATCAGCAGTAACACATCATTAACTATAGTTAGTTCTTCAATAACTGTTGAGGATTCTTCTCTGGAAACAATCTCATATCTTCTCTGGAAACAATCTCATATCTTAAAAGAAGTGAGAGATCACAGAATCGTAGAAGAATCATAGAATCCTGAGAGTTAGAAGAGACCCTTAAGGGCCAACTAGTCCGACTCCCCTGCAATGAACAGGGACATAAATAGGTAAATCAGATTCCCCAGGGCTTAGTCCAGCCTTGCCTTGAATGTCTCCAGGGATGGAAGCATCAACTACATTTCTAGGCAACCTGTTCCAATGCTTCAAGATCATTTCTTATTTGCTCTTAGTCCTGAACAAATCAGCTTTCACCTTCCTTTTCAAGAAAATTCTATTGACTTACCAATTCAGAGACTAAAAGATACCAGACAGTCTCATGATTTAATGTATTTGGTTAACACTTCTAAGTGAATTTGTTTCCACAGAAGATTCCTCAGATGATTTTCATGTGCCTAGTTTGAAGCTCAGAAGTTTCTTCTTTCTTTTAATTAGTCTCTGTTTTGCAGAGAAAAAGGGAGAATTATATCTATTCAAGATCAATTCATTGCATAAAGATGGCAGAAGAATGAATGTATTTTATGGCCCAGTTTATCATTTATGACTTTGACTATTCTCTGAATTTTAGGTTCACAGTGCAGGTCCGTACTAGTGTAATAAATTATTCATTTCAGGCATGTATAGATGAGCATGGAAACTGAATATCTATTATTGAAAAACACCCAATGAAAAATGAGCGAAGTACCATTTTATCAGGTTCCAGAGCTCAGAACTTGTTCTCAGGAAGAATTTCCTCAAATGATCAGTCATTTGGAAATGAATCCCTGTTATGCACGATAGGAAGAAATAGCAAATGACCGCAAAGTATAGGGGTTCCCAGTCTTCCCTTATGCTATCAGTATTGTTTGGAAGGTATATGTAGCTACTAGGCCAGATGATATTTTGAAAGAGTTTGCAATTCTAGTGCTCTATCTCTTCTCATTCTGACAAGTTCGTATCAAATATAAATGAAATGAAATACCTTAGGCTTACCTCAGGTTAAGAGTGGCCTTGATGGTTTCAGTGACTATGAGCAAACCACTGAAAACATTTTCAAGCTGAACTCTTATTGAAACATTTGAATAATATATATATTTTTCCTTTCTACAAGCCTAAATATACTATGCATTGAAGTATGCATTCCTAATAGTTATGATAGCACTACTTTGGGCTAAAATTAATATTTTCTCCTCATTTTCTTCCAGCAATCTTATCTTTATCATTCTTCATATACAGTAACATATCATTAAATAGATATCTTATACTTTAAGACTCGAAAGTTCCTGCTGAACTGAGGAAAGGATTCTTTCTTGATTGGCAGCACTGGGTAATGTTTCCCACTCTCTCAATTTGAATGTGACTATGTCCAGACAAAAGAATAAGTTTTGATGTTATACCTGAAAATTAACAATTATGGATAATGTTTGCTTGATCTGACAAATAAAAAGGAGACAGAAAAAAAGGAGATATTAGTGTATCTGTAATTAAAACTCAATTATTTGTTTCTATGCATCCTGACCAACAGATAACAAAAAATTTGGCTTTATAAAATTTAATCACATCTGGGTGTATGTGTAAATCATTAATGAACTATTCAACCCACAAAAAAATAAAATAAAATAAACACAAACATCAACCCTAGTTAATTTCAGATAATCTCTGCTCATCTTTGGAAATACTACTGACTAAATGATTTACGGTGTTCCAGTGTTTACAACATTTATACAAGTTATAAAATAAATAGCATATAAAATAGTAATTGCTGTTATAAAATGTACCTGTCTGTTCTGAAAGAAATATTATTAGCATCTGTAGTTGTTAATTACTGGTATTACTAACAGTTCGAATTGATAATGAACGATGTCACCATTTAAAGAGAAAAAGGTCTGCAGATTTATAAAATACATGTATACATTGAAATGCAGTTTATTTCAATTCTGTTCTTCTCTGCTTGAATTTACTTGTTCAAGAAACTTAGTTCTATTTATCATAGCAGTGTGTTAAAGGGGAAGGAGATTCAGCCAGATGTCTTGAGCAGAAACAGTGTATTTACAAATTACGCCAGACAGCTGGGAGACAAGTGTAACCTCAGTTTGTTCACCTCAAGATTTTTCCTGGAGCTTGAGGGAGATCTTTTTTGTGTTTTAAGATCTATGCTGCTCAAATGTGGCTCACAAGTGCCGCTATTTGCAGACTAACACTACATAATACTGACTTAAGACATCTAATTTAGGCTGCTTTGAAAAAAATCTTCCAACATGATCTGGCATACAAAAATCTGGTGATTTTTTTCATTGTGTGGTTGCAACTGCAGCCTAAGTTATGCCCACATAGGACCAATCCTTTGTCTGCAACCTACAGCCATAAGAGTTCTTTAGAAAACCTTCCAGAAAAGCTGCCTCTGTGTACCACAGCTGATATCAAGGTGCTGCATGATTCAGAGCTAACCAGAGTCAGATGCTCTCTGCCATCTGTTGAAGGGCTGGGCCTAATGAAGGGCTGACCTAGACAGGTGCTACAAGGTTGTCATAGCACCACAGGACTTGGTGTTGCCTAGTCAAGCACAGCTAAGTGGGCATTGCTGTGCTCTGTCACCCACCCAACCAGCTGCTGTCCTTCCTGACTGTCTGAGCCTCTACTGTGGTACAGGTATGTCCTGTGAGGAATTGTATGCAGGTTTGTTGGGCTTCTCCTTTTGGTCAAAGCAGCTGTGTTGCTTGTCCACAGTTTATTTCCATGACTATAAATTTTTTGGTCTTCTGAGCTGTCCTCAGACTGCAATGAGGGGATAAGCATTTACTGTTTTAGGAATGGTATCCTATCTTTTTAGGAATGGTAGCTATATTTCAGTATTCAAAATATTTTTTAATAGCATGTATGGAAAGACAGGTAGTCTTAGAGCTCTGTGACAACTGAGCCTTTAAATTTCAGGTGCATATGTGATTTAAATAAGCTAGAAAGCCTAAAGGATGTAGAATCTATTCTAAGACACGTTTCTTTTGGTTTGGTTTTCCTCACAACATATTATCTTAGTCACACTGAGAATGTAGGGTAGGCTTTTGTGAAGCAGTAAATAACGATGATGTTAAGCTCAAGATGCTTACAGTGTTTTCCTTGGCGTAGTGAAGAATGGAGATGTTTCTTAGGAAAGTTGTTTCTTTCATCTAGGAATATTTCTAAGATGAATGCTTGAAATCAGAGGAACCAAAAGGTACTACAAGTGCTCAAATTTCAGACAGGTATTATAGAGGTTTGAGACCCTAGTTTGGAAACTTCTCTGTTTCTACCTGCTGAAGTAGGCTAAGATCATGTTCAGTGCTACTGTATCCAGGCTGAGTGGGTCCCAGATAATTGCCAGAGCTTGGGTCTTGCAGTCTTGTCAAACCTCCTGTTCTCTGCGGGATGCCTACAATTCTGACAACGCACTTGCTGCAGAGTCCCTGCTGTGCTCAACATCTTTAACCCAACTATCCAAGACAGACACTTCCATAGTTGTGATGATGCTTTGAGAGTTCCCTTTGAGTCTCAGAGCTCAGGGATTTTGCACAAAGAGTAATTTCAATTGAGTGACTTCAGTGACTAGTTCTTATGAGCAGTGGGGTTCTCTATCTAAATATGGGCTTGTGCTAATACAAAGCAATGCTTTAAGTAGCATTACTTTAGTAAGTCTTTTATTCTCCCTTCATTGTTCCTGAAAAGACTAAATTTGAATCCATACGTGAAAGCACCAATTGTATTTATTTTAAGTAGATCAAAGTCTGCATTAATGTTTTATATGATTTATTAAGATAGTTGAATTTATAATTATAAAGATATGTTTTCATAGTTGCCAGACTGTGTATTCTTATGATCTGACCTACCATGTAGTCAGAAAGCTCCATACAGCCTTCGTCACTCAAGCCAGCTTAGGGAAAATCAAATGAAGTCATAAGATTGTTTATGTTCTTCCTGTCTAAAATTAGATAAATTCTGCAAAGAAAGGTTTGTTGGATTATCAGTGAAGTGAATGTTGTTTGTGAAGACAGAAATTGTACATTGATTTTGTCATTATTTTTATCTGCATGTTGTAAATTAATGTTGTGTGTTCCTGACATCACTAGCTGGGAAACAAAATTGGATCCTATTTATTTGGCTGTTTAAACTTATTATCCATACCTTATTTGAAATACTATTTGACTTTCTTGTTCTTGATCAGATTGGGTGTGTTGGGGGCAATTAATTTCTGGTTGCACATTTGATGTTAAAAACTGGTAAACATTAGCAACTGTGATACCACAGGTTTGTACTGTATTTCCTATACTGTTGCTGGAGTTGCTGGCAGTATATAAAATATGCTGGGAGTGATTTTGGTTTGTTCCAACATATAATGGCAATATCTAAAGGGCACTGAGTTATCTAAGCAAGGTAACAGACTATGGTATTCTTTCCACCCTGGTCAAATTTTCATGCAAAGCAAAATAAGATATTAGTAAGGAACAAGGCTGGGACTGCTCCAAAATGGAAATCAAACAGCTGAGGACCACAGCACAGACTGAGCTTAAGATTTGCTATAGCACTCATACACTATAAAAAATAGGTACTAACTCAATGTACTTCTTTTTCTGAACGTTTGTCTGAACTCTTTACTTAAATAATATGAGTTGATATGATTTTAGTGCTCTTCTATTTATTTCTTTTTGATCCTCTTGACTTCACCAGCAGTTAGCAGATAGAAGTCTCACATGCTCAAAGATGCTTTGTTTTCTGAACTTAAAAGTGATGTTAGAGAAAACAAGTTTCCTAGCCTTCTTCTCAGCGTGCACGCACATTGGAAAACATGGAAGAACTAGGAGTCTTGTTTTATAATGCCTGTGTTTTTGCAATATCCATTTCTTCTCCTCCTTGAATGTGATACGCAACAATAATTTGGGAAACTTACTGTTCACAACTAGACTGTTGTGATAATCTTCAACGTATTCATTTCTTTTTGAAGGGAAAGACTTTATCCGTGTCCTTTGGGATTTTTGTTTCCTTTTCTTCCCATGTGAAAATGTTATTGCAAACAGATCCCACCATCTGCTTTTGCTTGTTTTAACTAATCAACCAGGTGATCTTACAGTAGACTCCAGTAGAATAATCAGAGGCCTGTATGGTCAACCATGTGACATGTTGGCTAAGAGCCAACTTTTGTCCTTATTAACACAAATAGACTTTGGATTTCATATTAATCCATCTTGAGAACTGACTAGATGAACTTGCTTGTGGAAAGAGCTTGTTTGGATACTGATTTTTTTTTTTTTTTTTTTTTTTTTTTTTTTGCTGAAGCTATTCTGAATGAAAAGTTATCCACTATGAAAGCCCTGGAAGAATTCTGAATCTGAATCAGAAGTTATACTGTGTTGTCATAGAAAGTATGTTTTATATCCCAATCAAAACTCCTAGATAGTCAGTGTTGATATTTCCAGTGCACCTCAATTGTTCAAAAATTAAAATTCATATAAATTGCAGTAAATTGTAATGCATCAAAACATTGTCTAATCAATACTACTTCATTTGATATCTTTTAAACAACCTTAATCACTGAGAATACATCTGATGTTAATGCTGAGGTTGCAAGTGCTTCAATTGGACTTCCACTGCAATTGAGAGTTTATTACTTTTGCTGAATCTTCCTACTAAAAATTACTCAGAGACAAAAAAGAAACAAAGAGAAGAGTAGAATGATACTTTAATATATTAATAAAAAAAGTCACATAGTTTTTGCTTTAGAGGTTGACACTATTAAGGAAGATTTATGCATTATGCAAATGAACCTGGAAAATTTGTTATCTTCAGGTGAACATAAAAACAAATGGGTTATCCTATCTTGTTGCTATGGTATCTGAGATATTCTACTTTTTATTCTTTGCTGGTGCAGCCTCACCTCAAGTACTCTGTGCAGTTCTTAGTGCCACAGTATAAGGACACAAAACTAATAGGGAGTTTTTGTATTATAGGAGGGCTATGGATATGGTGAAGGGTCTAGAGGGCAAGATGTATGGGGAGCTGAGTTTCCTGGATTTGTTCAGCCCAGAGCAGAGGAGGGTGAGGGGAGGCCTCATAGTGTGCAGCTCCTCACAGGGAGCAGATGAACAGTGCTGAGCTTTGCTCTCTGGTGACAGCGACAGAGCCTGAGGGGACGGAATGGAGCTGGGATAGGAGAGAGTCAGACTGAGTGTAAGGAAAAGATTATTCACCGAGAGGTTTGGGCACTGAACAGCCTCCCCAAGGCAGTGATCATGGCTCCAAGCCTGACAGAGTTCATGATGCTCTCAGACATCAGATTTTCGTGTTGTTCTGAGCAGAGCCAGGACAGTAGCTGGACTCAGTGATCTTTATGGTTGTATGGTTGTCTTCAGATTTGGAATCTTCTATTAAATTCTTTTTTTTTTTTTTTTTTTTTTTTTTAAGTCTATAGGACACAATGCCAGAAGAGCTGTATATTTATTAAATTACATTTTCACTTTAATGTTCTAGAATATTACACATAAAGTAGAAGGCTACAAAAAATAAATAAATACCCAAAATTACAATGTTTAAATCTCTAAGATACGTAGTATCAAACCCAAAATCATTATTTTCTCATATTGCCTGATCACAGGAACATGTCAGCTCAACAACATCACATTGAAAAAGAGGAAAAAAAAATGTAAACAAAAAACCAAAGCAAAACAAAACCCTCCGTGAATAATATCATACTATCAGAAGATATTGAATACTTTTTTTGAAAATTATTTGAATTATTTGAATACATTTGAATTTCCTTTTTTTTTGTGCTAAGCAACGCAAAACTTTGTGGATACTCATACAGTTTATGTGGATAGGAAATATACTACAGCTTATTTAGAGACTGCCTATATGATAATTGCAACATTTTTTTCTTGGAAAGATGACAATTCAGATAGTGTTTGTAAATATCATTGCTAATTTTATCTATAACTGCTACAATACTGAAAGTTCTTGTACAGTGTTCAGGATAATGGGAGAGATTGGCATATTTAAATAATTAAAAATTTAATAATTAAATAATTAATTAAATAATTAAATATTTAAATAATGTATCAAAACATATTTAACTATTAAGTTTCCATCAAATCCAGTTTGTTTAATTCTAGAGTGATATTGCTTTTCGGCCATCTGGGTTTTTCAGTGACGTTTGATATTATCAGTTAAGTAATCTTTCTTGATCAATCTTTTCTAATGTCCCATCATGCAGCAGTTCGTGTTCATGCTTCTCTCTGATCGGATCATTGTCTTTCACTCTTCCACGTAGTTTTTCTGAATAACTTCTTATTTGTTCTGCACATAATACTTCATAAACACAAATACAAAAAAAAAAAAAAAGTTATTTCTTGGGTATTTCTTTTATAATATTAATTTTGAATATTTTTATTTTTAAATGTTTAAATATTCATAATCATACTTTTTATGACCTGGTTAATTAGGAAGCTTAGGTTAATCTTAGCCCAAAATGCTTTGAATAATTCGACTCTTTAAGCTTTAGAAATGTGGGCAATGAAATTTGTCTAGAAATCAAAATAAAGATTATGTGAGGAATGGCACTTGATATGAAGAAAAGCCCAGGAATAACATAAATGAATAATGGCAATGTTTTCTTGCCAAAATATTTTAGGAAATCTGTGATTTTCATGCATTGCTGGAAGATACTCATGATGATCAAATTCTGAGCTTGTAAATGTAAATATTCATCCTGAAAACCTGATTTTTAAGGACTCCAATCAGAGAACAAACATCCTGTATAATTCATGTATCTAATCAAAGCTAACCAACACAGCCTGAATTTCAAATGTCAAATGTTTGCAGTATGCAAACAGCACACAAAATTCTTCATCTGTGCATATTCAAAGAATCTCTTAGTGAATCAAATACAAGTTACAAAAAGAAGTGATATTCATCAGACTGTTTACTCAGCGCTTGCGAGAAACGAGGACAGCTGCATTACCATGTTTTTGGTGTTTGCTTCAATTGGTCAATATTGCACTAGCAATTTTTCTTAATGCTTTTCATGTCAATTTCTTATAAGTAATGTTATCCCAAACGTGAGAATTAGAAAAATCTTTCTTATGAAAATATTCATTGCCTAATCTCAGTAATTTGGATATCTGTAGCTTTCAATATTTCAAATATATTTTATTTCTCATCTGATATATTACAATTACAAGGCACTCCATTATCTTTATCCACATTACTCCTATTGTGACCATCTACAGTCTAATTTAGATGTCAGTCTATTTCATTGTTACACCACCCCTTAAATCTCTATTGGTTCTTGTTAAAACATCCCATTCATTTAAACATCTTGTTACTTACCAGAGTATGTTCTGATTCTCTGACCTCTTCACGCTCTTTGGTGGTGACTTCACTTAATTGCATGATTACCAGATGATAATGCTGTAGCAATAAAATGAATTAGCATGTAATTACTGTAATTCCCAAGGGAGGTGGAGTACTTAAAATAAAGCAGTGTGTGTTATTTTATGGAAGGCATGAACCAGCGTATTTCCAGTGATATTCTCAGATATCCACAGCTCTTGTTTTCAACAGTGTGTCTGTGGTACAAAATCCTAGAGGATATTTGGAAGTATTCAGGGAGGTGGTGGAATCGCCGTCCCTGGCAGTGTTCAAGAGGCGCCTGGATGAGGAGCTACGAGATATGGTTTAGTAGCTTGTGGTACTAATAGGAATGGGAGAGTGGTTGGACTAGATGATCTTGCAGGTCGTTTCCAACCTTGCGATTCTGTGATTCTGATTCTGTGATGTATCTGAGAAACATCTGCTTTTGCATACTAGGGTATTCATGCCAGCTTTAGGCTTCTTTAATTTTTAAAGGTATTTAAATAAGTGATTTTGTATAGTCTCATTTGCATTGTCCCTCATTCAGCATTTGTTTATCAAAAATATTAATAAGATTAGGCATTTTAGATCCTAATAATGAGTCACCAGGAGATTACTTTATTGAACTAATTAAAATTAACCAATTAACTTTAGTATTTTCTAACTTCTGTTTCATATTTAATATTTGAGCAGAATGTCATATTTTGAACTCTAAGAAGATAATATGACCAGAAAGATGCTTAATTTATGAGATATACTGGTTATGTCTTCATTCCTCTGAAGAATTTATCATAAAGGAGTCCCTGTGTCAAAGTGCTCTTGACACAGGATTAATGGGGGAAATCCTAAGTGTCTCAAGAGCAGTGTGCTTATGTCTATTGCACGTAAGGATCTGCTCAGTACAGCAGGAAACTAAAGGGAAAGCAGTTTGTGTTTTAGGATTGATTCTTTTTCTGAATATCATGAAAATCATGTTTTACTGCTTAACAGTTTTCTCATGAGTATTTCTTTCTTAATGGCAGTTATGTAGATACAGAAATGTAAATACATTGATAAGATATAATTCTAAGCTCTAGGTCCCTAGGTATATTGCTTTGATATACATCTATAGAATCACAACATTAGGGTCTATGAAAAAAGACAAAGAACAAAAAATGAGAAACACAAGACAGTTTACTAATATTGTGCAGTGCTACATTGAAAAAAACAGTAAAAGATTATGCTCCCCTATCCTTTGGTTTCAGTGATGGTCAGCTTTGGTAAGGAAAGCAGTAAGGATATATTTCTGGATGTGTACAGAGCTGAATGTTGAATTTTAAATAGTGACTATCCAGAAAGTCTAAGCCCTTAGTTTGTAAAATCACTTTGTGAACATTGTAGGAAAGCATGATAGGTTCTAAACAGCAAAGTACATAGTCATTTTGTGCTGTTACAGATAATGTATGTGAAATGCACTGTGCTAAACTGTTAGTAATAATGGAACAGTCTTGTCTGATATTTTCATAGGTTCCTGACAATGCATTTGAGATGTCAAAGCATTTATAAGTTTTTTTTCCTATGGAGCCTAAATGGAAGTATATATTTTTTCAGTGTATTAACTTACACAGATATGACTGAGAAAAGGCAATGAGACACAATGAACACAATGCATCCATCCATTTTGTAAATCAAACTCCTATGGAAATGCTTAACATGCTCAGAGGAGAAACTAAATCAGAATTTCATTTTTAACCAAAAATAAGCAGAAAACAAAAATCAACACTTTTGTTTGCAGGAGGAAAAAGGTGGAAAGACAGTTGATTATTCTCTATTTGTGCTGCTATTTTCTTTAGCTGATTTAGCGGTCAGAACAAAATAATTTATCATTGTATGCAGAAATAGCTAAACAGACTTTTACCTATACAGGGTCTGACTGTTACACAAGCATATATATGTGTATGTATATATAAGTGTGTGTGTATGCATGTATGTATGTATGTATACATACATATATAAGGCCAACAAAGTTTTGAACAGAATTTAAAACTTATTTTAAATCATTTTATTAGAGTTATGGTTAGGAAAGTTGGGCATACAGGTACAAAGTATATTGTAAGTAAAAGCATAAATGAGGAAATGGAATTTATTTTCATACATATAAGCATTTTTTGATAGTTTGCAAGCTTCATCTACAAACATATACTGATTTCTCTTCTGAATGCTACATTCTTAAACTGCTCTGCCTCAGAGCAGTAAAGAGTTAACTAAGCTTTGAGATGATTGTGGAATCCATCTTCATTAGGAATTCAACATGGAAATCCCGAATATTTTTAAATTAATATTTTACTATCACCTTTCTTTTTGTTCTTACTTTAGCATGTATCTTTTCCTATGTGAACTAAAAAGTGATTAATAACTTCTCTGAAAAGAAACCAAATTTATATGAATTTACACATATATATTGAAAATGTTTTATATCTTCACATGCAAAGAGCTTATTTTTCTTTGATGTTCTTGTATGTGTGAGTATGTAATATGTATGCATATGCTTGTATACCTTAGACTGCTTAGGAAGCACAGTTAGTGTGGGTATGGCATGCAGTTTTCATAATTTCTAGATCATTGCAGCTTGGGAGAGTTTTATGATAAACAGACTTTTTTTGGTTGTTATCACACTGTGCAGCTGATGCTGGGATTTTGTATGCATGTTAGATTGCTCTATCATTTTTATCAGTCTATTTATATATCAATAAAAAGAGTGTGAATGCATTTTAGGAGTGGCACAGATGGGAATTAGCAAACAAATTTATAAAGAAATATCATAGTGTTTTGTAGGTATAGATTCATCTATCCCGTCTGAATCTCACTGGTCCAGTTTTTGTTCCCCACAGCATAATGATCATAACAGTCATGTAGTCTGAAAGTGCTTTTAAACTAGAAGAGAACAGAGTGGCGTTTTTAGAAGTTGCATCTCTAGCCTCCAGATCTGTCACTGAACTCACCTGGGATGGATACTGAACAGCAAAAGCTTTGTTAAGTACACAGAGCTCAATAGTTGTGCCTGTACCTTAAGGAAGTTTAGAATCAGGTATCAAAGGCCTATCATGAGAAGGGAATCAATGGAAAGCCTCCTGCTTGCAAAGTGTTTATTTTTTTGCAAGCAGGTTTGCTTTGATGTTGTTAATGTTGCCACTAATTAAATAAATGCTTTATGCCTTTGTTACACTTATGCATGTAAGTGTAAAGTTAAACAGAAGCTGTGACTCTCCTACTATTTTGAGAGCATGTTGGTCTGGCAATGAATAAGTTTGGCAGTGAATTCTAAAAGTCTGATAGGAGGACTAATGGGAAATTATAGTTACTAAGGGCAAACTTACATAACTACTTACTTCTTACATTGTTCAGCTGGACTGACAGTACTGTATGTTGCTTTTTAGCACCGAATATTTTAACAGGAAGCAGTGAATATTTTCTGTTTCAGATGAAACTTTCTTATTGAAATCAATTCTTTGCCTCTGTATTGCATCTAGCTAGATGGATTGGGTGTTGGGTGGTATGAGGAAGAGGATGCTGTTTAAGATGAATTTTATCTACAATAAAATGCATATGGAGATCATGTAATGCATCCTTTCTTCTCTGAGGGAGTATTTTCAGTGTGATCTATTTTCACAATGTTGTATTCTGTTAGTTCAAAATGCCACATACAAAGCAGATTTATGTTGTAAAAGGGGGAAAAGGCAACAAACTCAATGACAGCATCATTAAGATGAAAATCCGGTTTTGATCAAAGATGCAAAAGAAAAATCAACAAAATACCCAATGGAAGCAAGCAGTAACGTGTAGTTCAAAAATCTGAGGTTAATACACCTCCAGGCAGTAGCTCACTTACGGATTCTGAAGATTGGCAGGCCCAAATGTTGCTGCTCATCATAGTAACTACCACAGGTAATATCAGAATTTTGTAACAGGCATTGAATAGGGGAAAAAGAAAGGCTAAAAAGCAGAGAGAAGAAATAGAAAATTGCTTTGCCATTTCAAAAACTACATTTTATGTTACAAAAATAATGTATTTTTTCACACGCAAGCAAGTAATGTGATGCAGCATAGGATTTCAGAGATTTTAAAAAATAGTTAAAAGCAGATTTGCATTTGCTACAGACATACCTAAGGAATATACTACTTTTTCTTTTTTTTTCATTGCTTAATTAATTTGATATGCAGCCTCCTAGTCATTTTATAATCATTGTTTCATTTAAAGAAGAAAAAGTAGGGGGAAAGAAAAAGATCAGAAAAATTACTTTCACAGAGGCAGCTCAGATATGGTCTTGTGCTTAACATTAGATAATGGATTCAGCTTTCTGGTTATGGCACCCCTTGGCAACACCTTTTTTTTTTTTTTTTTTTTTTTTATCAGCCACCTTGCAGCAGTGTTTCTGATTTTTCTGTTCAAAAGGAGCTTAACAGGCATCTTGTTAGATCTTTGGTTTCTTGATACCCAGGCAGTGGAATAGGCCAAGGTTACCTATTTCATTTGTACTTTCCTAGAAATGATGTTCACTCTTTTTTTTTTTTTTTTTTTTTTTCTTATCCTCTTTCTTTTCCCTAGATATAGATATTAGAACAGTGATATATTTTTCTTGTTTTTTATTTTTTAAATTCCTGTTGCATTATGTCAGAATGCTACCATCTATCTAATAATGTTTTTATATTCTCTAGCTGCCTATGTAAGCGCACAGAATTATATGTTCATTAAATGACATTTGGTGTCTTGTTTTATTGGCATCAATTAAATGTCTCTCTTAAGCAGTGGTTGATGGCATGGTTATCAGATTGCTTTGCCTTACTGAGTGTCTCTGGTCTAATGTGTCATCACCTGAGCAGCCATGTGGCTATATCTGTGCAACTGGTAACCTGTTCAGAATTTTTTTACCTTGGTCCTGAATTGCACTTAAAGTAGTTTCAGGCAAATATACTTTTGAATAAAAGACCTTACAGTTGTGAACTATTGATTCAAGGCTGATCAGCTCAGAAACCTGTAATTTTTTGTTTGTTTATTTTTTTAAATGTCACTCAAATTTGATTAACTCCTTTATGTAGTGTTTTGATTGTAGTTTGGAGATTATTTGGAACTAAGAATTCTTCATAAACTTCTTTGATTCTCAACTTGTAGTCCATCCTGGCATTTCAGAGCCCAAAGTTGCTGAAATTGAATCATTTTTTTTCCGTCTTTTTCCCTTTTGGTTAGCTTTTGAGATATGAAATGTGTACACTGAAATACCTTCTGTAAAACATACTTTCATTCTGAGCTCTTTTTCCATAGGGTGTTCTCATATGAAATTGATTTTTAATGAGGAAGTATTTAAAATATTAAACTTTATAACTTTCCAGAGTATGGATTCACTTCAAACTAAAAAAAAAAACAAAAAAAAAAAACAAAAAAAAAAACAAAAAGAAAGTTTTCATTATTAATTTCCTGCTTGTTACTTCTTTCATCTGACACAGCTAATACATTTTAATTATGCATCTGTGATGATAAGGATGGAAAGAAGTTGTGAACTGGTAAAACTTTAAGAAATCTGTATCAAGTTGTTTTCCTTCGGTCTGTGTCAAATCTCAATAACAATTAATTCTCCTATGCTTCCACGTAGAATGTTTTCATTTCATACTTAGACAGGATAGGCGTCAGTCCCCTGAAGCAAAGCTGAGATGTAGGTTGCTTGAATTCCAGTTCCGAACTTTTAAGCTTCAGAGTATTTTGTTTGTTTCCATTCCCACCCCCCCACCCCCTCACAATTTCTTTATTGCCCTCAGCAATTAAGTCTAAATACATCATAAGTCGTGATGTTGGTGATGGCCTTAGCATCCTTTATCAGAAAAAAAGCTGATGATACCATTAGAACTGAGCAGCTTTTTTGTTAAAAAATGTTGGACATTTTCTAGGGTACCTGCTTCACTGTGAGTTACCTGCAACAACTGCAACAAGGCTATTGTCTTCTCTAGGTGAACTGTTCTCAATTATGAAAATCAAAATTTCCATGTTGAAAAAAATATGCATGTGAGAACAAGAGCATCGTGGAAAGATTTCTCACCATTAAGTTCCGACTTGTGTGTTTTCCACTTCATTGAAAGTAGGACAAATTCAGTCCCAGAAGCATTTTTCCTGCAAGACTGCATTTCTTTCCAGAATAAATAATTCTGAAGATTCCTGATCTTCCTTTTTCTTAAATACATCTAACAAGAATTTGAACGTTTGCAATATGGTTTCTCTTATTTATTGTTGTTTCTTTTAATGACCTGCTCAAGCTCCACTGTCACGCTCAACTCTGAGAAATGTTATAGAGATCATTTTTTCATACATCATATAAGCCTGGAAAAATGAAGAGGGCAGTAAAAAGATCTTTCTGTTTTTTTAATGATGCTATTTACCTTAGTAATAATGCAATCACAATAGCAAGATTTGAGTTCCTGATTGAAAAATGAATTGGTTAAGGAATTCTTCAACAAATTCTTGTGCTGTATGTTCCTGATTGTCATTAAATGCATAACTATAAATTGAAATTCCTTTTAAGTGAGAAGCTCTGAGAACAGCCTTGAGCAAAAACAATTTCATGAGATACAGATCCCTGCTACCCAAGTCATTTTTTATTACTTCCTAGAAGTGCCAATAGCCAGTTTTCTGGCTAGGGATCTATATCTCTGACCATTGACTCAAACGTGAACTTCTGCAGGCCAGGCATGCTTGACATTTGACAGCTGTTGGATGAGTCCTAGACCAGCAATCAATGTAGAAAAGTGGGAAACATTCGGTACTGGACATGTCCTGTCCTGTAGCATTTCTTAGCACAGTAAACATGTTTGTAGGATACTTTTCTAAGCCTATGATGGTTTTTTGTTTTTGTTTTTAAAAAAAAAAAGCTTGCATTCAAGAGCAATCTAGAATTGGTTTCAGAAACCTGAAGATGTTAAAGGTTACTCTGTGAAAAACCCAAACTTTTTTTTATTCTGCAGTGTTGAGAGGTTTGTGTAGGACCAAGATCCCAGACCTTTTCACTAAATACGTACAGGTGAACCACAGCACTCTAACAAAAAGAGCTTTTATGTTTCTGCTGGAATTCAAATCTCCCACTAACAGATCTACAAAGAGGTAAATGCTGTTACAACCCTATAATCTGTCTCATCTAAAATGATTGTGTTTCTGTAAACATCATCAAAGATGTTTCGACTTGTTCAGCATCTTGCTTTTTTTCTTCCCCTCTTATCAATGTTGAGACCTTGAAAAAATGTGGTGCAAATCTGAAATAGAGTAATAGAACTGTAATTTTAGTAGGGAAAACAAAAAACAAAAAACAAAACACTGTTAAATATAAATAGATTAGGTAAACCTTACATGTATTTATGCTAATTAATTAACACAATGCCAGATAAAATCTCTAGTAGCACCAGCAATTTTTTCTTTCTTTTCCATTCTTTCAATAGAAGAAAAATGATTTAGTGACTTTGTTTCTGTTTAATTTACTATCACAATCTGTTTTGCTAAAGCATTCTGCCTTTCAGCCCTGGTATATGTTCCTTATTATTAAGCTGCTGTGGAATTTTACAGAAAATCCTAATATGGCTGCTTGCGTAGCACCTGTCACTTAGAATCTTATAATATAAACCCTACAGATTCTCTTGGAAACCTAAACAGAATACAGATTTCTGAATACAGCAGGCATTTTTAATAATCTGTGGAGACTGTAAGTTCTCAATGTTACCAAAATGTCTTTCAGCCTTTTAAGAAAGAATAGACTTTGCAGTAAAAAATCAGATGCATTCTGAAATTGAAATATTTTTCTCACAATTTAGTGTGGTATTAAAGTATACTATGCTTTCAATCATCACATAGTCTCTTAAAAATGCTAAAATCTTGTAAAATTCAACTTTTTTTTTTAAATTTTATCAGTGTGTTTAAGATATGTTTCAGACCTTATCACTTTGGCTTTTGAATTACGAAGCAATCAATTGTGCCTTCTGTCAAATCAATTGAGAAAAGTTTGACATTTTATGAGCTCACTGCTTGTGCAAGACATCTCATTTAGAACACTTAGTGAGATCCACTCTAATCAAACCTAACATTTGAAACCTGGAATTGCTGCTAGTGGTTCAAAAATAGACCAGTCCCTTCTGGACTACATTTGCCTACAAAATGCTATCCTATTGATGTTTTCTTGAAGCAACTGCTTGTCTTTGTCTATCACAAATATCAGATGTCAGTTTGGGAGGAATAATTATAAGAAAGCTTGCATTTATAAAATTACAGTGTTAAACCTGTAAATTAGCTGTCAATGTATACATTCTAAATCTATGTGAAATAAGCTTTAATAGGCTATATGCAAATTCCCAGAATGCAAATCTAAAACTATCCAAGTATTTCAAACCTTCCTCCCTTTATCTCATAATTTTGATTCAAGGAGAAACAGTTCTTTGCAAATAAAACAAAATCTCGATGTGGGGGGGTGGAATGCAGCTGGTATTTACATGGCACCGCAGTGAAGCATCTTTTCTGTGTCAAAATGCTCTATAAGTGATGTCTAAGAAAAAACTAAGCAGAGAGAAGGTGACATTAAAGGGGAAAGTATGTCCTGTAGGCTTGTGAAATCAAGGCAGTATTGTAGAAAGTGTAATGAGAATAGCAACTGATTATAACCTAATGTTATCTACCAACTAGGATTTCAGCTTAATAAATGTCATTTAATATGAAATTCCTAAGGTACAGTGTGTGCGTTGCACTAAAAAACATCTATGATAAAGCCATTTACAATTTTTTTAATTGAATATAAGCATCTAATGATTCAATTCAGCCTGAGAAGCGTTAATTTTTTCTTCATGAACTGCTGAGATTTTTTTTTTTCATGTGACTGTCTAGAATTAAAGGGCCAACTAGTAATGTGTTTTATGTTGCCAGAACTCCATCAGTCTTCAAAGAGTTGCAGTTGTAAGTAGCTTAAAATATCTTGGCTCTGATTGTGCCTCATTATCCTCAGCAAACTTAAAATGAAGGGATGAATGTGAGTCTTCCTTTGCCGCAGTACAATGTCCTAGAGTTTGGTTTTTAGTAGTAGGTAGTGTTGAACCTATACTTGTTCTGGTCTTGCTTTGACACGCGTCAAGTCTCAAATGATATATTCTGTATCCAAATAAATAGAGTGAACCATAAAGCAGTTTTTATTGATTATGCGTTACGTACACCTCTGCTTAACTTCTGGAAATCATTCATCTTGACTGTGAAGCTCTGCTGAATGTCTGATTATAATGTTGTCCTTGACATAACTTGTAGCTAAGCATATACTATTTAAGGGTATGGTGTTTGTACCTCATCTAGATATTCACACCTGGAAGAGGTAAATCAGATAGCAGCAATCCCACTGTTCCCTTTTCTTGATTGCCCAGTTATTGGAATTGGAATTCAAGTAATAATTCCATAGTTCAATTTCTCCCAGTCTTAAAATAATCTAAGAACTATCCCTGATTATTATTATCTGGCATAAAACCTTGTCTTGGATATCTATAAACTAGAACTTCATCAATGCAGTCTTTTTATGGTCATATGTGTCTGTGAATTCCCGTTCTCAGGTTTTATTTAAGTAGGCAGAGCATACAGGTCTTGATTATGTCTCCTGGGTTATTACTAAATAATATTTAACCTTTTGCAATTTCACTGAAGTAGAGAAGACTTCTTATTTTTACACTTCTCTCTACCAAGTTTGGAAATCAGCTTGTAGATTGTAACAGTGATAGGTGATTCTGTTAGTGTTGTATGGATGACAGATTTAGCAAGCTACTTATTAGTGGTTGCAAAGAAACAAAATGCTGAAAATTTCTCTGAAACCTTGTTAAACTTTCCATTGTTAAGGTCAGGGCAGGATATGATCTATGAGGAAATATTTCACACTATTTTGTCAGACTACTCATCTGTCACGTGGCAACAAAATTTAGCAGAATACTTGTGGGATGGTTCAACCTCTACTGCTATTCCATCAACATCCAAATCTGACATCATAGATCAAAACAAAACAAAAAAAACAGGAGGCTCTACTTTTGGATATGTCTTCAAATTTGAAATACAGGTCAGATTTGAACCGGATGTATTCTAACATATGTTTGGAATGTAAATAAACTTTTTGATTGTTCTAATAGAATAGAATTCGCAGGAAAAAAAATACACTAAATATCAGTGATTAAGGTTACATGTTAGTTAATATTTCTTCTTCATAGTAAAAAAAAAAAAAAAAAAAAAAAGAGGCAAAAATAACCATTGAATGTTAGCATTTTCTTTAACTTTTTTCAAGCTATTTGGCTTGTAATATTGTTCATTTGATATCTTTAATAAGCATATACCTGTTCCAATTCCTATTTTCAACAAAGATTTGTGTTACTTTTGTGAAAATATTGCCATTTCTTTTGTATGCAGTGGCACCTTTTTGAGTACTTTAAAAATATAGCCTCTATTTGAAATTGTACTTTAGAAAATTCTATAGCTCAAAATCCTGAATCATTCTGTATTTATAATGTGTAATAATTTTCTCAATATTCTTCCTGTTTTAGTATGGATATACTGTTAACGTATTCTATTAACGTTGCAGTTTTGCATTTATACTTCACTTAAGCACACACAAAAAAATTCAAAATAAAACATTCATTGCTTGATTAGAAACATCTGGAGTTGCATACCTTTAAAAATGAAAAGGTCTCATCCTCTTATCCTATCTCCACTTTGCTGAGATACAGAGTTTACAAAAGAAGAGCACCAGAATGTGCAGCACAGAACAAGGGAGCAGCCAACAGTTAAGATTTGATTGCTTATGATCTTGCCCTCAAAAGTGCAGAAGTGATCTAGTAAGAAAATAAATAAAAGTATACTTTTCTGCGAAAAGACCAGTGAAAGCCACATTGGGAGATACAGTCATCCTTTGTATGTTGCATGTATCTCACACGTCTTCATGTGTTTCTGTACATCAGTGTCTCTGTAAACGTTTTGTGCAACTTCTTCAGATGGCTGTTGAATAAACAGCTGTGTAGATCTTGTGTAGCATCTCAGCACAACTGCCGTTATTGTGCTTGATGTGTTTGCAAAGCAGTTCTGTATTCTGATATATTTTTTTTTCTTCTGTCCTTGGGATGAGAAGTAGGTAAAACTATACATTTTCTCTGCTGTTTCTGACTAAATGCAGTTGTATGAGGGGATTGTGCAGTTAAGGGAATTCAGCTTCTAAGCAGAGCAGTGTATGGATTTATCTTTTTCAAAAATCTTTGCTTTGAGCTACAGAAATATTATATGTGATACAGTCTAATTTAACTGCAGCAGCATTTTCTGTGTAGCAACTTCTTAAAAAAATTCTAAATGAACCCAAAGCTGCTATAGTTGCTGAACTCTTTTATGCATGGATTTGTAGTTTTCAAGCCTGAAGAATGCTTGTAGCCTTTCGAGAGTAAAAAGGGTCTTCCTCCCTTCACTATCTGTGGTTCTCTGCATCCACAGAGAATCCACTCTTCTTGCCACATAGTGAAACTTCTCTTCCACATCAAACCTTAACTGTAAATAATTGTTCTGTCTCCTTACCTAAGGAGATATAGTACCCAAAAGAATACGAAGTTATCACGCATCTCACTGTTCTGCAGGTTACAAACTACTGTTACACTTCCCTCTTTCTGTGTAAAACTTCAGTTGTATTACCTCTTTGAATTCAGCAGGTGTTGTCCAAAATCTGAAATACTGAAAACATTCAATTTACATGTGTGGAAACAGTAATCAAGCTTATCCTACCCTCCCCCTGCCACCTCCCCTCTTTCTTAAGTCAAAAGGTGGTTTGTCTAAATGGATATTATGAAATTGTAGAGGTGTGTGGGTGTGGTTTTTTTTTTTTTGGGGGGGGGGGGGGGGGGATTTTTTTGTTCTTTTTTTTCCACCAGTTCAATCCTCCTTTCCTCATCTTTGTTTTTCTTTCCTCTACTCCTGCATTCCTCCTTTGATGTGATTCAGTATCTGATTAACTTCAGAGATTGTCTCTGGAGGGATCATGAGGAACGTTGCCTTTCCAAAGTTCTTGGAAAAATTAATGAAAGCATTCTGCAATCTGTGAAGCTCTAGATATGCTTTGAACTGTTTTTATGTCTTGTATTTCTTTTGAATGCTCATGACTTTGATATTTGGTACTGACAGAAAGAAATACACTTTATATATCTCTAGATCCCATGTCTCTAAATTGCACTTTCTGAAAAACTGCAATTTCTGTATGGAACGCAGAGATTGAATGCAAGGCTATAATTCAGCCTTGGTTTTCTGCTGATGACATAAACCTCAAGAGCTTGTTGGTTTATGAACAACAGCAGCAAGAGTACACAGAGACTGAATTACTGCCCGTATATTTGATTAGTAATAATGTGGTGTTGCCCACAATCCAAAAATAATACGTACTTGTGCTTTCCAATTTAATTGTAAATAGGTAAATGAAGGCTATTCAAAGTGAAATAAATGAGTTACCTAAAGTCATAATGGCTGCCTAGTCTTTTTATAAATCTGGGACATGCTTAAACAAAAGCATAACTATTTTAGACAGGAAAACATTAAAATCCTATTGGTACATTCTCTCTGCTCTCTTTTCAGCTGGAAGGCACGTTCCCAAAAAGGAATTATTCTGTGACTTACTAGCACTGCATATAAATGGTATTCAACTATGTTTCCTCCGAATATCTTTGACACACTTAGTGACATCATAGCAGCACTAGCTAAAATTAGAGCCATTTCAGTAACACCATGAAGTGACATAATATAGTAGCTCCTTGAGAGTGAATATTGATGTACTCTTTTTGCAGCAGTCCTGAGGCTTAGTGATCAAATATCATTTGCCAAATGCAGCCAAAGTGTTTAGCCAGTCATCTTTTTTATACATCCTGGCAGTAGTGAAGAAAAAAAGTTGTTTAGATTGCATTTTATTACTTTCAACTTAGAGGGGTAACCAATATGCGTCAGAAATAGTAGAGTTGTCCCAGAATAAAATCATCTTTATACTATAATTTTAGAATAATGAATGTTATGTAATTAATGCATTTTATCTAATATTTTTTTCAGTATTGTGCGACTCTTAGTATGTTGTGGGTGGTGAATCATATTTATAGAATAACAGTTATGTTGCCTTCTTAACTATATTATTATCTCAACAAAGCAGCCAGAAAATAGAAAAACTTGTATTGCTAATTGATAAAAGAAGAATTAGTAGTATGACTAGGTTGCTTTTTCAACTCCGAAGTCCTAAGTAAGCAATGAATTATTTTAGCTTTTTAAGTTTGCTTTAAAATTCTCTTTTCAACACCCCCTTCAACTTAATTTCATATTCTACTTCTTGTTCTTTATTTAGGGTGCATTTTTATTGATACTGTATATTTGAGCTCATGTTTATTCTTAATTTGAAATTTACCTCAGATTTGTGTAGTAGAACGTAAATGTTACTGTATTTAGCCAGGAAAAAGTAACAAAACGAAAGGCTTTTTTAGTTTATGAGATTTCTCTGGAAGAAATAGCACATTCTTAAAACTCTAGTGATATTAAGTTCCGTGTTTTGAAGTTCCCGTATAACATGCACAATGTATGTGTTATATTTGATTGAGGTGAATCTTGGGTTCCCCTCTAGGGCTTACTTGTGAATAAAATCTTCCAGATGTGGATTCAGTATGCAATGATGTCATCTCCATACATTTTGGAAGCACTAACCAGAGAAGCATGAAGTGCTTTTTGTCATCTTGATGTGGTGTTAAGTGTAGATCCTAATCACAGAACTCTTAAACTATTTAATTTTTGATCATTAAACAGAAACATCCAAGTAATGATCTCAACAAAAAGCATAAAAGCCTTTCATTGTATCCATAACAGGCATCACCCCAAGCCTGACCACAATCACAAACTTCACATAGTTGTGGAATTTCTACAATAGGTAGGTGATAGGTAGATAATTTCTGTCATCTACTTTATGGACTTCATACAAAAATTCACAGCAGATGAAGTGTGCAAGTATTTGGATTTACTTCATTTGTCTGTTTGGTAGTCTCTTAAAAACATAGCAACTTTTCAATTCATTTTGTCTGGACATCATGGATTGTACAGGAAATTTTATTTTAATACAAAGAAGAGAACAAAGCCATGGAATCACCTGATTAAAAGTTTCCAGATGTTAAAACACAAAGGTTATTTGGATAGCAACTTTGCAGTAAAAGTTCTGGAAATAGGACACTGTTTCTATCTACACTTGAAAAACATTATTTGCTTGACAACACTATAAGAATTCCTTTGAACGTTCTTTCATTACCTTGCTATGTACTAGACTGCTCTCTTGTTTGCCACTAATCACCCTTATACCAGCAACCAGACAGGCCATGAGTATACTTATACATGTGTTACATGTGTTGAAGGATCAGAACTTTTTTTGTTTTGTTTAAGTATCTCGGTGACCAGATTACGGGTTCACCACACTCTTGAGGAAGAATGTCAGGTTGTTAACCAAATGCACTGACCGCCACAATTACCCAAACCCATAAATGTAAATAATACATTTATGTCTGATATGCAAAATAAATCATATATGTAAGTTTATGCAAGGCAATTGAAGAAATGAAATGAATGAAAAAAGTTGCCAACACCAACCAAAAAAATAAAACACTTCAACTACTGCTACTCTTTATTTACTTAAGTTACATCTGTGCCACTTTCTTATCTCCTTTTCAGTCAGCTGAAAAACTGACTTTTCTGAAGAACCCAGGCACGTTGTCTTATATCCTGTCATTCTGCCCACCTAGGTGGTATTCATTAATGAAAGATACTTCCTTGAAATTGAGCTTTTATACCTAACGATCTTTTGAGACTCCTCCAGGAAGTCTGGATTTAATTTTTCTCTGCTAGATTTATTTATTTCATTATTCAAGTTATAGTCTGGTAACATGTCTCAACTAAAATAAGCACTCTTTCACTGCTTGGGTGGTGCAAACATCATTTAATTAGACAAGTTGTCATCTCGTGAGCCTGGCTGATCACTTTTGCCTCAAAGAGCAGCAATATCCTCCCTGTAACCCTTGATACTGTTACAGTAATGGACATACTTGATGCAAACATTTAAATGGAATAAGACAAGTTGTTCACTCTTCACTGGATCTGGACATGACAGTAATCAAGAACCTTCTGAAGTAATCACAAACTTGAAGTGTTTTATATTCTTGTGACCTTTCTTCTAGCCATTGTAGCACCTACAGGCCATAGTTAGGACAAACGTGTTGTGCTGGCTACTATAAACAACAGCAAAGAAGGGTGCAGACTATTTCTGTATGTATAGATTAAGATATGCATCTACATTAATATATATTTATATTAATGAAACACCATTGTAACTCTTCAGCAGTAGCATAAGAGGTATTCTAATCAATCAGAAACTGACGAAGGAGAGATTATGGGAGAGTTATTAGTTGGTTTTGGTTTGGATTTTATTTTTTTCTAAAAACTGAAAAATGTTAAAGAAGAAAGATAGCAAGGCAGAAAGCTTGAAGGGGTGTTTTGGAAAAATTAGAATTCATTATGGGGGCAAATATATTGTACAGGGAAAAAAATCAGTACCTCAATATCAAATGTGTGGTGACAGATTCTGCAAACTAAGCACAGGAAGAATGCCAGCATAGGAAGAAAAGTGAGTTGAAATTATCAAAGTAGCAAAACATTAAAATGATCTCTGTAGTATGTGAGAAGCACAAGATTTTATTTTCCAAAAGGCCAGGGAAAGTGATATTTCTGTAAATGAGATGAAAAATGCTGAACATTTGAAAGAGCGTACTGCCTGTTTAAATTGAAATGAAAGGCCATACCTTAAAAATGTTATGCAGAAAGCAGCTTAGGTTTTTGAGTGACAGACAGCATTGTGGCATTATAAAAGAAAGGTAGCGGGAAAGAAAAGTGAGGTTGAGTGGTAGAGAAAAGAGTGTGTGGAGAAAAAGTTGTTTATTTTTGCCAGGACAGATACAGCACAGGGAAAAACGGGGGAAAAACATTTAAAGTGATAACAGTACCATAGAGCAGAGCACTGTGCTTGAAGAAAGCTCTTCAGTTCTAGGCAGCTGCCTCATTATTAAGTTTATCCTTGATAATAACAGACATATTAAAAAAAAAAATAAAAATAAAAATAAAGCATTATACAAACTAATAACATAAGCATATGTGGAAACTAACCAGAAATGTCCTGATAAAGATTGCAGGAAAATGCAAATTTGTCAGTGTTGGAAAGAGAGAAGGCAGTATTCTCTACTGCTTTCAGGTTGAAAACTGACCTTTTTTAGAAATAAACACCCCCCAAAAATATACGTTTCTTGCTGTAATTTCAGGTAGAATTCCTTCATTCTGCAACACTAGTTTGCAGTCATTTTTAAGAAAGTCTAAAAAAAAAAAATTCCTTAAGCTATTTGAAGATTTTCCCCTCTTTTTCGATGTTATTTCAATGTATTTGGAGCACCAGTTTCTACGTAGCATTTGATAATTTGTTCTGCTTGTGTTAATATCAGACTAAATGTAAAGAGGCCAGACATCATGATAAAACTTCTCAGAAATACAACAGTTATCACTCAGGAATTGGACTGTAAATTAATGTTTCTCACCAAATATAAACTCTCTGAAGTGATTCTGGAATAAAAATAATCAAAAGAATACTAAAATCTAGAGAAAACGCAAACTGGTCAACAGCGGACCATGTTATTCTTACAAAAGAGCACAGTTCTGAAATATTTACTAACAGAACCTTAACAGAAGCAGAGGTTAAAGACTGAGCCTCTGAAATCATTGAATCATAGAATGGCTTAGATGGGAAGAGAACCTTAAAGATTATCTAGTTTCAAATCCCCTGCCATGGACAGTGTTGCCACGCACTAGGTCACGCTGCTCAGGACCCCATTCATCCAAGCCATGAACGCCTCCAGGGATGGAGCACCTGCAGCTTCTCTGGGCAAAGCAGGGATATAGCATGCCTCATTTTCATATGAATTTCTTTCAATTTATTTTCATAATGAATATACTAATATTGCTAAACGCAGGGTCTGATAGCATAATGATTCTGGGGTTTTTTGTTGTTGTTTTTGGGTTTTTTCTTTTCCTGTCGATTTCATTTCATTTGATTTCATTTTCTTAATACATTTCAAGCAGTGTTAGTTTAGAACATTAGCCCTACCAGTGCATGGATAATTGTTGATATTTTGAGAAAGAATCCACACAGATTTTATTTTTTTAATATATTTCATTTTATACTTTATTTTCATTTTTAATATACATTGTATTATATATGTATATTATTTTACTGAGGAAGTTAAGGAAATCTTTTGAAAGCACTGGAATCACGTGGAATGGCTCTTGTTATTTCTTTTTAAGGATCATGTGTTTTTGGCACTGATCTCTTTAGTTTTTAATAAGATTTATTTTTTTTTCATAGAGCCAAACTTTTTTTTGGGGGGTGGGGATGGGAGGGGGATGCCGCAGCATTTTTGAAAGTGACAACTACACTGGTTCCTTCTACAAATCAGAAGAATAATCAGAAAACACCCAGGTTTCCCTTTCCCCTAAGAGGACTTTTTGAATTTATTCTAAGACAAAACTTATGATTTTCTAGTGCAGCACACAGCTGTAAGGTAGATTTGCAGAGTTTGCAAATGCTTAGCTTGCCTTGTTATATTGAGGCATTTTTGTAAACATGCAGTTTTCTCTGAAATTGCTGAAAGCATTCAAGAGGTAACTGCTCAACCTGCTCTTCCATCTATTGCCAGTCACAGAGCATTATTTTAGGCATAGACACAGATAAAAGAAAGAATATGAAATCTCAATGGGTGTTATAGAACTGTAATTCCGTTCAATGCATATTTAAAGTCATATGTTCTCGGAGCAAATTCCAGCAGTCTTTCATAGGAATTCTGAGTTGATCTGTTGAAATGGACGACTTTAAAATCTGAGAGAATTTGTTTTTTATATAATAACATTTTAGGAATTTCCTGCCTTTTGAGCTGTGGAAATTTCAGTGCTCATTAGAAACTGAAAAACATTACACAAGTATTTGAAAAATGAATAAAAGTAGTGTCTGGGAAAAACTTAACGTTATACCAAGTTGTTATAACATCAGCTAGGCAAGGAACTTTTAATCAAGTCCAGTGTTGCAATAGATATCTTTGTAATCTGAAATTTGAGATTATTTTTGGTGGTATGGAAAAAAAAAGCTTCTAAAATATAGATTATCAGAATTCAGTCATTAGCCTCTTAAGTATGTTGTAGACCTTTCTAACTAGGTGTAAGAGATATATTCCTTGCACTAAATGTCACAGTAGCTAAACAAGCTAAAGCAACTGAATAACAAAGAATAAAAGTAAATGTCAGGGGATACTGTAAAGCTGCTATTTATTTTTTTCCCAGGGCTTTTGTAATGTCATAATTGTGAAAGTAAACTTGAGAAACCTAGATGATAGAAACCCTATGGAGACCTAAGAGCCCTTATAATCTTTAGTGTGTATGAGTTATATGGAACACACTGTTGTCCTTCAGCCAGTAAAAGAACAAACAAACAAAAAAAACCTGAATTAACTTAATAACTACTGGGATAATGAAAGCCATCCCAAGATTTTTGTTGTATGTTTCCTTCTTAAAGTCAGTGTCAAACAGAAGGCAGTTCTGTTTGGCAATGGCCATTTCGGCAATGTTATCTGTCAGGAGTTACTTTCACTAGGAGACTGGAGTGGACATTTCTTCAGTCATTTAGAAGGGCAATCTTCACTACAATAGGCTTCTGAAATAACTGTTATTTTTGTTATTTTAATCTTTGTAATAAGAATCATTTACATAAGGAATCTCGTCTTCTACTTACTCTGTGAACATTAATTAGTATTTGACAAGGTCACATATTTATGATGAAGGCTATTGATTCTGAGAAGCTGGTTGACTATGAGAAGTACATTATAGTACATGATTTTCTTATCTTTGGATAGTACACATCATGTTAATGATGGCCTGAAATAAGATACACACATTTTTTTCAGAGTTGCCACTTATGAGTCTTTTTTGATACAAAATTGGGAAAGACAAACGCTTCAAAAATTATTCAAAAGTAACCTAATTGCATTTAAAAGTGAATTTATGATTTTTAAGGCTTCGGTTTTTAAAAGAAGAAAATGACTGAAATGTCTTTCAGCTTAAATTTTGAATAATATTTACATCCTGCTTTCAGGTGCATATAGTTAAGACAACTAACACCCACTGGACTGATGTTAAAACCCATAAACCCATTCAGTTTTGATTCCTCACAGCAAAGAGTTCAATTGCATAGCTTTGCAGATCAGAAACATGCAGTGTCAGATGAATCTGTATCTTCTCAGCCAGGCTTGTGTGGATGCCTACTGAACTGAATTGTAAGAGCAGGAGAATGAGAGTTAGAACTGACTTTTATATTTAGGGCTCCTACTTCTTTTAAAGGTTTGAGAAAGGAAGGAAATAATTTTAAAATGGGGTTGTTGAGTTTTTAATTATTTTAATTCAGCAGATTTATGAATACTTCATCACAACGGCAGTCTATTCATTTAAGATGCTGAGTATGTATCTGGATAGCTTTTGTATTCTTTTATTTTCCTTAATAGTATGCGTTCAATTGGAATCCTTGACTGACGTACTGTGGTTTTAAATACTTTGTCCTGTGTTGCTCTATGCATAATAATTTCGTACTGCGCTTTCCATGGTCAGTATTTGACATGTTACTGATTCTGCTTTAACATACCTACTTTAGAATATTTATCTAGAGTGTTTAGCATAGTGCCATTATATCACTAATGCTACATGGAGTGTTAGAGTTCTCTACAAAAAAACGGAGGTGATGGCTGGTAGAGATTTGAAGGTAGTTAACCTAGTAATTAATTATTATAAATATAATAATATTGTTATATATATCATATATGTTATATGTAACACGATAACCTATAAAGGAAATTATTTCACTTGCTCTTTTAGGCACGGATCTCTTGTGAAGTTCACATTGAACTGATGTTTCTATCTGACTTCATAGATATTACTCACTGTATTGACGTTAGCAAATATATTGCAGATTTGCCACTTACTGCTTCTGTGTGAAAGAAGTATGTAAGAAAATGCTAATGTTCTACAGGTCACCACAGGGTAATGATTTTCCATGAAATTTCCAGTAGTAAACTTTTTTCCTAAAGAATGTCAGATAGAATGTTTATAGTGTACTGATTTATTCAATGCTGGAAAAGAAATGAGGCAACTCAGAGCTTCTTGGAAAATGAAATTGTTTCATCACTTCTGAGAAACACTGAATTTTCACTGGCAAGTGTAAACCAAAAGTCACAATTTTCATTGCAGCTTTAGAAGGGATTAAGCAAATTTAGCAATTGGATTGATACTTGTCAGTTTGCTACAAGGACTCCAGCAGCACAAAACAAAATCTGTTGGAACAGAAATATAATACCTCATAACATCAGTTCTAAAATTATCTAAAAGGAGTGATCAGGGTACTAGAATAGAATAAGATATTTCTTTTAATAAAAGATGTGTATGAAACAAGTACAGTTTAATATTTTTAATCCAGCAAGATAGTTATGCAAGTGAATAATTTTGGCTACATGCACAGTGTGTTGATTTCATAAATTAGCAGACATCCTTTAACTGTCTTATCTAGTTGACCACCTCCCATGGAATCAAAATTTTAAAACACGTTTAAATGTTTTGGAAAATTACAATCTCTTCTTATCCTTATGTCTTTTCATAATATATCAATAGCAGATCAAATTCATTGTAATTTACTTCCCATCTACTACAAAGTATGGGCATGTACAAATTCCTATTTCTTACTGTTGAAAATCTGTTTTCCTTCTGGTGATCATGTTCAGACTATTAACTTTAGTTTTGAGTAAAATAACTATGGTAATAAAATATAGGTGATAGGCATCCTATACTACAAGTTAAAAAAATATTGTGTAAAGTTCACTATGATATGTGGAGGATAAAGTAAAGAGATGTAAATAATATGGTAGTATGATTAAAAACCACGCGTAATAGGAAATCTGCTTACCTCCTGCATTCTATTACTATAGGTAACTCAACCTTTCATAATTCCATAGAATTATGTACACTTGAAAAGGTAATATATATGGAATTAGTTCCCAAAATGATACAAGTTTTTCCATCACTTTTTATCAATTTAATTTTTTGTTTACTTGGCTTGTGAGTTTTATGTTCATTACATTATATGTTTCTATTCTGTAGCAGAACATTTCAAATTAGCCTATGAGTAAATACTTGCTTTACTTCAGTCAGCCAGATGTGAGTAGAATTTCAACACATCAGCATGTATTCATATATCTCAACAAAATTACATTGTTATGAACATAGTGGGGTTCTGATTTGTGTACACAGGCAGACTTTGTTGATCATTAAGTGGAAGCAAACTTCATGATCTTTTAACAGGCTGCTCCTAGTGTTATTGTAAAATAAGGGCCAAGATAGTAAAATAAATAAATAAGAAAAAGAAGAAATGTATAACGCTTAGTGTCTTTGCTTCTCATTTCCTGTATTTCCTTCTTTAAAATGCATGTGAATGGTGGAATGTGTACGTACACCATACGACTGTAGAATTTTCTCTTCTGGGTGTAGGCCATAATTTATGGTATTACATGAGAATCACAGCAGTTGATCTTAATTGACGAAATATATTTGTAAAATTCTATAGAATTTGTGGAATTTATCTATACTAGAATTGCACAATTTTTAAAATGCCGTAAGTCTGTTTTAGATGCTTTCAGATTAATGCTTTCTTCTTTGCATTCACTTCTGTCCTTGTATACCCTTCAGGTTCCAGACAGATTATTGCTTCCATCAGAAAAGGGATTTGATTAATCACCAGATCATATGTTTTATTCAAAACTAATGCCCTCCATACTTCATCCAGAGTAAATTAATGAAAAAAAAATCATATAATTTGCACAGAATAGTTTATTAACTGCTTTTTTTAGTCTTGTTTGTAACCTCAAAATGAAAACTAAAAATCAAGGAAAGAGAGGAACTGCATTTAGGGTCTTGATTTTGAAGAGTGTATTGAAAGGAATTTAAATCTCATCAGATTCTCTTAGAGAATTAACTGGCTACATAAATTAACATCCAACAACAGTGAACTTGGAGATTTGAAACACGAAACACTCCCTGTATGATTTTTCTCTTCATGCACATCTTTGCCATTTATAGAAAAAATACTGCCTTTTTGAGGTGCAAGTATTAAACGTTAAGATGCTACTAAGGTATATAATATTGGCAATGAAAAGTACTGAGACTTCAGCTCTAATTGTGGATGTTCCAGTTTTGTGAATGTAGAAAGTATGAATTTGGACACCTTGGCAGTTTATATGTTGAACTTTGAGACAAATATGGCATATGACACAAATATTCATTTGTAGCTCTTTGTTAATGTTCAGATTATATAATCTACTCCCTTTTTCATATATCAGTGTCAAATAAAGTCACCTACCATAGAGAAAAGATAAATATTACTGTGAATATTTTAGACAAAAATTACTCTTAAATAACATTAGTGCATCTCAGGTTAATAAATCATAACTTTTCCTTTAGATAAGTTATTGAGATTGGGATTGATCTGTGATTAAATATCTAAGTCTAGAGACATGAAGACAGGCTGAGTGAGCTTGGCTTGTTCAGTCTGGAGAAGAGAATGGTCTGGGGAGAAGTTATTGAGGCCTTCCAGTACTTGAGGGGAGCTTATAAACAGGAGGGGTACCAACTATTTACATGGGTAGAAAATGAAAGAAGAATGGAAGATAGTTTTAAACTAAAAGAGGGGGGATTTATATTAGATATTAGAAGGGATTTTTTTCACTGAGATATTGCCCGGAGAAGTCATGGATGCACCATCCCTGGAGGCATTCAAGGCCAGGTTTGATGAGTTGGTGGCCGACCTGTCCTAGTGTCAGATTTAGTCGTCTTCCCACAGCAGAAGGTTGAAACTGGATAATCTTTGAGGTCTAACATGAGCCATTTTATGATTCTGTGACAATTTGCTAATGGGTATATGCCCTGAACGCTCAGGAAGTCAGGCCATCAAAACAACTTGAACCACATAAAATGACCAGCCTATTCAAAACTCTGTTAATGAAGTAAATATGTTCTTGAGATTGTTAACTACGATTTTCTAGAGGAAAAAAAAGAACAACTCTCCCACTGTGTCTAAGCATTGTCTGATATGTAGTAGATTAAATATTGGTCATCACAGATGTGTGATTGTGAATAGAAGGAATTGTCTGTATCACAGTTTTGTCTATCTTTTCATTATAATTTGTTACTGTATAAGGTACTGAAAATCTTGATTTAAAAGCACTTCGGGAAAACTAGTTCTAGGTATTCCTTAGAACTAAATATTTGTCTTGTGTCAACTTTTCAAGCTCTACCAACCTATCTTAGAGTTTTTCCATCCCTTTTGTGTAACAGCTATTCCTATTGGAAATGTTGCTATTTGTCCTTAGTATAAGTGAAGTGATTGTCCCTAAGATAGTGAAGGAGTCTCATGGCTACTCCACAGAAGTGGCTACTCCTTGAGAAGAGGCTTGCTCAAATTCACGCAGATTTGTTTGTCAGTATGTTATGTTACATGTAATCATTTTTCCTTTAAAGTGAATTTTAACACTGTGTCTGCTTTTCAGACAAGGTGTGGAATGTGGAGTAATGCAAGCAAATATTTCGCGTTACCAGATAGCAGAGAGCACTGGTGACACTATGTAATAACAGTATTTTGTCAATATTTTATGATATTCTGAAAATCAGTTTCCTATATCTGTTGGAGGGGAGCTATTTCCTTGATTAAAATATTTAATGATTAACAGTAATTACTAAAAAATAATTTTCCTGCAATATACAATTGCCTTGAGGCTGAGAAAAAAAATGAAACTAAGTGTGGATCTCCCCACTAGGAACCACAGAATGGAGGAGTTATTTGATATTATAAGCCAGAACAACTGGAAAGACACCTTAGTTGGGAAGTTTAATAAGACAGACATATCAAAAGAGCTGATTTCTGGTTGGGCTTGAAAGAAAGGGCCTAGGGGAAGGAGAAAGTGACAGAAAAGAGTCAGAAGGGAAAAGCTATCTCTGGGTTTGTTGAAAAAAAACTGGGTCAGAGAACGGATCAATTTCAGAAGACAGACTTTTTCATTACTTTTTATTTAATTGATTATAATATGCTATTGATTATATTGTTTTAATTTATGTTTTTAATCACGTAGTTTTTCTTATTTTTCTTTCTTTTTTTTTTTCTTTTTTTTTTTTTTTACTATTTCTCAAAGTATACATTTAAGGAAATCAAAATTCTTCCCACTCCCCGAGAAAAGGTAAACGTGTGTGTGTGTGTTTGTATATATACAACATATATATACAAGATTAGGGGAATGTTGTGGGAAGTCTCATTTCAAAATAGGATTATGATGGCTGAACTAAAAAATACACATTTTTCACACCACTTGTAGAAGTGTATTAGAAAATGAAAATCTATTAAGCTAAAATTTAATTAAGGTTGCTAATACTCCTTGTTTATGATGTTTTAAAAATATGTACTTAGCAAGTTAAGATACAAACTGGTCTGTGGTTGTAAGTATAGCTGTGCTTAAAATGAAGTCTGTTTACAAAGATTTTACATATAGGTCTGTGTTCCAAATGAAGATAGTTATTTCAAAATTTTCTTAAAAATATAGACAGGTGTATGATGCTTTTAGATTCAATTTGATTGCAATACAATGACATATGAGGTTAGGCAATGTTTTATAAATAAAATTCAAATGTCAATTCAAAATTTAAAAAAAAATGTCCACAGAGTGTCCAAAAGGGACATTCCAGCATTGCTATGATGTAGAATCTTATTTGAAAACAAAATAGCAAATAAACTAATTAAATTTCATCAAGCAGTTTCATTTTAATACGATTGAATAATCTGTCAGATACCGTGGAAATTCTTTTTGTTGCCATTTATTCACTGTTGTATTACTCTACGTTCATTTTAAGCATTTCCAAAAAAAGATCAAAAGGAATCTCTATGACAGTTTTGTTTCAAGTGTGCAGCAAACAGAATGGAACACCAACAATGAGATGAAGATTTATACCTAAGTTGGCTGTCATTGTTGGAGCAGAAACTAAACAAACAGAAGTCATCCTTACAGTATTTCTGTAGAGTGAGCTTGTGAATGTCACCCAGCAGTCACACTCCCTACTCTAAAGTGTCCTTTCAACCCTCTGGGGAAGTCACTCTTCTGTCAGCACATATTAGTAAGACAGACAAAATACAGAAATAGAAATGAACACAGCACTGACCAATTAGTTACTCAAGGGTAAAACTGTAATGTGACGTAAATTCACTCCATCAGTTCTGCCAAACTCTTTTTATTCTGATTGCTACGAATAATGTAGCTGTGAGCTCATTACTACTAAGAAGCAAAATTACGAGCAGACAGAGGCATAGTATGTCTGTGCTAGGTACCAGAGAAATATCTACTGCTTTCTAAATCTTGTTATAATTATTATCCTAATAATCCAGATCACTGAAATCAGACATTTCAACATACTATTCTAATAAGAAAACAAAGTTTGAAAACTCTTTAAAATGAAATATTTAGTGATTGCTCTCCATAAAAGAAATAGTTAATACATCTGTTCTATGAATTTTATTCCTGGGCTGTTTGTTTTCCCTGAAGTTTCAGACCCCAGAGCAAAGTCAGTGTTCTTTCCCACAGATGTGTCTTTTCTCAACTACTTTGACATTGTGCCTTATGTCTGATGCCTTAGTAACTGAGTGTTTTTAACGTGTTTTTGGTTTGCTTTTTTAAAAAAGAATCTTAAAGAATGGATTGCCTAGTATTTTTGCTTTATACCTAGAGAAGGAAGGAACAATTATTTTGCTCCTATTGAAATAAGAATTAATCAGATCCATATTTATCTAGCTGATCAGCTGAAAACCAACTGCACCAACAGAGATAATAAGCTAGATGAAAGGTAAAGTTTCTTCTGTATGTTGGCAAACTAGAAAATTTTGCTGCAAAAAATATTCGGTCTCTACAGTGTACTTTTGTGTTCATAGAGCAGAGCAAAACTACTTCTTTGGCCCTTCACACTAAATGGCAAGCTTACTTAATTGCAAGTGTAAAAACTTTACTATATAAAGGGAAACAAAACACCCACATCCTCTGCAAATCTGTTAATAAAAAAAAAAGAAAAAAAATATATTTTTAGTCACAAGTGCTTTCACTTTTTAATTTTAATTCAAAAAGGATATAAAGAACTTTCAGAGATGTCAAACTAAAAGATCCAAGCCATCATTTAGAAAAGATTAGAAAGGCCATTTCAACTTAAATGTCAAATCCAAACATGCATGAGAATCATTTAAGTGCTCCCTAATCTCAAGCACTGTTGAAAAAATATTCAGAGACCTCTATCTAGACAAACGATAGTCTCACTTTTTTTATAATTGTCATTAGCCCTTACCCAAATGTTTACTTTTGCACTTTGAACAGACTTTCTACTAAGTTTGAGGTTCTTTGTTCAAATTCTTACTCACTAATGAAAAGGAGGGGAACATGCAACCTACAAAAGCTGAGAGATAACTTCGGTATTTTCTAAATTCTTGAAGAAAAAAATGGATAGTTTAGCCATTGCTTTTTAGTATAGCGAGATTATGGTAACAGAGTTTTGCAGCCTTTATTTTTCCCTGTTACAAGTTTCTGTCCCAGAAGGGGCTGTGTGTAATCCATCCATGTTACGCAGGCAAGACAGACACAAGATTTTAGCAGCTATAGATCATTTTGTCCTGTATTTTTGGAGAAGACTATCTGTGTATAATCAGGTTTAACACAGTTTTAATCAGAATAAAAGCATAGTTCTGTCCATTTAATCTAGATGAATCCTTCCGGTACTGGATTTATGTAATGTTGGAAAATGTATTTACTTGTAATCATAAGAATATTTATATAATAAAAGATAGTGTCACATTCTTAAAACTACAGCACTTAGTGGTTACCGGCCAGAAAAAAAGTTCAAATAAGTGCAATTTTCTGAACAAAATCTTATTACTGAAAGTATTTTTTTTTTACTTCTGTTGTTTCATATACATTCTTTTTTTTTTCCCAGATTTTTCTTGATCTTATAATTAATTTCTGCTACTTATAATTCATACAAAAAAATATAAGTCTGGTAGCAATCAAGAAACCTCTTCACAAGTGTCAAAATATGACTAAACAGCATATGTATGGTTTCTTGCATCTCGTCAAGGTGGCATCTCCAAATTTATATTAAATCCATAGCTGGAAGGGCTGTCTCCTCAGCAAGACAGATAATGCAATGTATTTCCCTTGCAAAACTTTGCAGCTTGTTCCTGTTATGTTGGCCATGGCCACATATAAGAATTGCTACATGTTAGTATCCAACCCACTTGCCCTGATTTCCAGGAAAGGAAATAAGAGTGTATTTCTGCACTTTCCCTAGATCTGCAGAAACATTTTAAACAACTTACACAAAACTTGAATCTTGAAAGAAATGAATTTCATGTAAGTTTATTTTGATTATTCTTTTGGTTGCCTTGACTTGGTAATCCTACTATGCTACAGTCCTATAGAATAGAACAAAACAAAACAGAATATTCAATGTGAGACTGCAAAATAGAGATTTTTATATACTGTTTTCTTCCAAAGTAAGGAGAGAAGCAAATTCATGTTTTATGCTTTTTACTCTAAATTCCACTGCAAGTCATCTCCTTATTTCCCCATTTTTGATAATATGTCTGGTTTTCCACTGCCTATTTTACCAGCCTCCTATCTCCTTGTTTAGATCCACACTGTTTTTTCTCATAGCAGTTCTTCTTTGATGTGTACAGTGGAAGTTAATGAGCTCTCCCAGTACAAACTGGTCTTCTGTGAAATCTTTGTAGAGTATGAGAAAGCTGGTTTTACTTAAAATCCAGCCACATGTAGGCTGGGGATCTTCTGAAGACATAAAACAAATGTTATGTATATGTCCTCTTTCTCCATTCGTAACCTTGGAAACTGTTAAAAAGCATTATCTTTTGAAAATGACACTTCTACGCAAGCAGTTCTGTACAGTATTTTCTTCTATGTCTCTATCTGAAGCTGACAGAATCTGTACCTCTATTGCATGCCAAAGAAACTGAAGTGGGTTTTTTTTTCCTTCTAGAAAAGGCTTTTTTTCTTTGATTTCACTATGATCTTCCTTATCTTCCACTAGCTGTTGTTTTTTCTGGCTTGCTTTGGTGTAACTGCTACTTTTCATTGTCTGAAATCTTTTACCAGTTAACTTCCCTCAGTTCCTGTTTCCCTGCCTTATTCTTGTTTTACTCCTGTTTTGTTGTTATGTTTCCTGCTGCTTAGCTTTTCTAGCGGTTGCTTTTCTGGGTTTGTTCTTGTCTTGCTGCTATTTGTGATTTCTGTTAAAAGTCTCCTACTGTTTAACTTTCTCCAGCAGTTGTTTCTGGGTTTATTTTTTTCACTTGAATTTGTTTTTAACAGTCTCCTACTGTTTATCTTCTTCTCTAAATATGACTTCTATAGATGATTCTCTACTCCCAAGTATTCAATGCATTCAATATCTTGACAAAAATTTGGGCTGAATTTAGAGGATTTCTGCACATTGATCTGAGCAGGAAGAAGAGAGAGGTCTGATTCAGTTCTTAAGCATTGTCTTGCAAATACACAGGTCACTCAAAGTAATCCCTTTTATTTACTTCCATGGAAACTACAACTGATAGAACACAAGAATACTACTTGATAGAGGTAAAAAAACATTTTTCAATGTAGTCATTATCACTAGCTATGCATTTTTGCTAGCAATGAACAACAGTTTTCATGCCCTGCTTGCAAAATTGCACCAGCAGAAGTGGCCCACTGTCATGGTCATCACTGCTGAAATGTACCACTCGCAGCCTTGCTGTGTTCACATCCACTATTTGCTCTCTGTAAATACTCAGAAAGTGTCAATGGGTGCCATTTTTTCTGCATGGAGGAATTTAGAGAGACACCTTTACTTCAGGTCTTTACAGGGAGCTGGGCTTGTGCAGCCTGGAGATGGGAAGGTTGTGGGGTGACTTCACTGCAGCCTTCCAGTACCTAAGGGGAGCCTACAAACAGGAGGGGAGTCAGCTCTTTACAAGGATAGATAATGGCAGGACATAATTTTAAGTTGAAGGAGAGGAGATATCAGGGGAAGATCTTTATCAAAAGAGTGTTAAGGTGCTGGAACAGAGCGCCCAGAGAGGCTGTGGATGCCCCTTCTCTGGAGGTGTTCAAGCCAATGTTAGATGGAGCCCGTGGGCAGCGTGGTCTAGTGTTAGATGTGGAGATTGGTGGCCCTCTATGCGGCAGGGGGGTTGGAGCTTGATGATCCTTGAGGTCCCTTCCAACCCATGCTATTATATGATTCATGTACACTTCCTTGTCAGGAGCCTTTTGGTCAGGCTGCCTCTCTGCTGCCGTTTGTCACATGGCAACAAAGTGTAAAAGAACGTTATCAGGAAAGTTCAGCCTCTACTGCCGTACTATAAATATCTGCCTCTGACATCTTGGGACAACATAAAATGTAGGAGATGTAATTTTCAGTGCAGCCTTTCCTGCATATATATATGTATATGAATAGAATTTGAACATCTTCTGGTTCGTCCCTGCAGTGGAAAGTGGTCTTTCTTGGGCAAAGTGTTTAGAGAATAATTTTGCAGTAATAGATTTCAAAAGAGTAGAATACTTATATTCTGTAAAATGTATTAGAAATGTGTGAGCTTTTTTAGAAAAGCCAAACTTTTAGAATTTTAAGTCAATGCTATTTTGTTTTTGAGATTTAAAATTCTTTTCAGTTTTTTGACTGATAATTAACAATAGGATATTCGCACAGGATCAAATGTATATTCTTCACTTAACCAGATCACTTGAAAGTAAACCATGAATGAGACTTAACATCTCTTGCTGGTTTTAGTCCATCTTTGCTAACTTACTTGGACAAAGACAGCACCACTGTTCAAGTGCCAATACTTAATGCCCTTAGTTTGGAAGAGGAAATTGGTATTTCAAGTCTGTGTTCCAATGAACATTTAAATATTGGTATGAAGTAGAACGATTCCAAGTGGAAAGGCTGAGAAATACTTATTTCAGAATACCTTATAGCTTACTGCATTATGAAGTACAACAGAAACTACAACTGCAGTTCCCATATCCAAACTGGTTAACAAATTAATTGTTCAGAATTGGGCCTTATTGCTATTATTTATTTTGAAAAATATTTCAAAAGGTTCTCATTTCATCATAAGTGAAGCATGTAAAATATCAAAATTTTCAGAGAATATTTCATGTTCCATTTGGTGTCATTCTAGTCCCTTCTTAACTGTTGGGTAGTAGTAATCTTCTAATGTAGCTTGTAGGATACTATATTCTTAATCATTGACTAAATTAAGAACTCTTTTATATTCCAATGACTGTTACAAATCTTTAATGAAAGGGAGTGTTTTATAACACAGATAGCATTTATCATTCCTTCATCTTTCTAGAATGGACGACACCCCCTTGCCTGGAAAATTATGACATGCTTATTCTAAGGAAAAATCCACCTAGTATTTGCATTGTAATTATATACATTGTGAAGAAGTTGCAGTTTGCAGAAACTCTTCTGGAAATTTACAATCTCAATGTACGATTATGAAAATATAAAAGTGAGAAAAATTTTGAATGCTTTTAAAAGCATTCAAGAATAATAGTATAGCATTTTCCTTTTATTCTCTTTTCATTCATAATATATTCTACCTGCAGAATTAAATTGCATGTTTTTATGTATTTATTTACAATTTTGGAATTTTGCAGAGTTCAGTAAAATGTCATAAATAGATTCATTCTCATGGACTTTTTTGGATTATTCCAGTTTTGCCTACTATGATCATGGTAGAACACCCTTGAATAAGAGAAGTAGTACTTTTTGTTTGCTGTGCAATATTATAGATAGGTACCCTCTTGATTTTATTGTATGCTAGCACAGTAGAACTCATCATTCCCATCCCATTCCAGTTTATTAGTCTATCTTCTGTATAATCAGTCTAATGTAAAAATACTATATTGGCCTTTTTCTTTTTCGTGATTGCATTTGATAACATTTAGCAGAGATACTAGGGATCCTAATGTCCCAAGGTTTTAAGGTATAGAGATGTAAAATTTCAATTTACATAATGATACATCAGAATATATTTTCAAAAATGATATACCACTATACCATATATAAATGCTATTTGTTGCCCTCAATATCTTTGAGGAAAGTCACACAGAAGCGAAGATGGACAGTTATTTGAGGGAAGAAAATTCTGTATATGTAGTTGTATTACCTTTCTTAACAGCATGCTAATTACCACATCTCTAATGAGTAAGAATTCGAGAATATATGCTGAGTGTGTTTATACTTAACATTTTGCTTTTTTGTTATGCTAATAGATCCAAAAGGAAAAATAAAAAGGAAAAGAACACTTTACTGCTATACTGCCAAAATCTGCCTCTGACATCATAGTCCAACATGATAAAATAGGAATCATTAATTTGAAGCAGCCCTTATTTTATTAATTTTAATTAGAAATTTTTCTACATCTTTTTTTTGTAGTTGTTTGTTTTTTGTTTTATTTAAAAATTAAGATGTTTTTTCCCTGGGGGAATGAGAGGTTTTAAATAAAAAAAAAAAAAATACCCGCCTATATTATGAACACTGTGAATATGCCTGTCCTGTAAAGTGAAATTACATTTAAGACATCTTGAGCCAGTTGCACCTTGTAGGAAGGGAAAGAGAGCTGATTTCTCAGTAGAATATATTTTAGTAATGCAGGAATATAAGAACAACTCATTGGCTTGAAAATTCAGTCCTGTCTTCCAAGATACTAACCTTCCAATTTCAGCAATGTATGCCTAAGGCATTCACAAAGGTATTTGCATAATCAGTGTGGCACTGGATCCAACCTATGAAAGAGAGGCTTTTTACTCACTTGCAACTAACAACAGAAATGAATCTACACTTTCAAAGATGAATTCTTTAGCTGTCAAGATTTTAGACAGCATCACAAACAGAATGTGTATATGTTTTCTTGATAAAAGCACAACCACACGTGCTGATAAAGCTATGGCTTGAAAGCATATTCTTAACTACTGAAAAGGTCTTTGAATGAGAAAATTGTGAAGCTTTCAGTTTTAATAATGCCCTAGTAAAGAATGAAGCAAGGAACTAAAATCAGTCAAAAAACTCATTTCTTATAGACATGAGTGTCAAGGGCATTCATTGTGTTCTTGATAACAACAAACATTGACATCACTGGTGTTCCAGGTCAACTGCAGTATATTTACTTGTTATGCCATTTCCTCTAGTATGAGTGAAAGCAGTATAAAAAGGTCATATAAAGTAAGCTGTGGCAGCTGGTGAATGTGTTTACTCATTTCAGAAAAGTAGAAAAATCTTCTTTAATTATTGCTATTGTTTCAAATGTTTTCCTACTCCTGTCCTAGAAAAAAAAGGTTGGCTAAAAGAGGTTAAAAATTGAGGGAGTAAAATAATGTAAAAAAATTGAAAACTCAAGTCCTATGGACTTTGAAAAGTAACTGTGTGTTCAGTTGCTTTTTCTTCTTTCTAAAGTCTATTTGTTTCTCCAAAGCTTTGATGTTTCCTTGGTTTTAATTAATAAGGAAGAATGAAAATGTCATCACCTGGAAAAGAAGGCTGAGTTAGAAAGGGTTCAGGAGTTGTGAATAAAACTGGAGACTGATAGAATGGGAATGAAAAGTGTGCATAGTGCAATAATAAAAATTTATGTTAGGTCCAAAAATGTTATCCTTGAACTTATCCTTGATAACTTCAAAATTCCTTATTTATACTTACATAGATCTATTCAGCATTTCTAATCAAGGTCCTGAATTGTCCTATTAAGATTTGACTTCTTCAAGTAGCAAAAAAAGGGCAGGATTCAAATTTAAAGAAAAAACTGATAATAAATGTGATAAAACTGATAAAAAACTGTGAGATCTTGCCTAGAAAGCATTCTGAGACATTCTGTTGTTTAGCAATGTTATTTTCTCTAATCAAGACTTCAATCAATTACCAAAAAAGACACTATTTAATTAAAAATAAAATAAAAGTAATTTAAGAATGTAGATCAGCTGGGATAACTTGAAAAGTACACCTGCATTTTACAGTCCACTTTGGTGGTTTGCCGAGCAGCTACTGGGCCAGTTGGTTGCTTCACTCCTTTCTGCAGCAACAACTTACAGCACGGGAACATCAAGTCCTGAGATCTTGTCACCTGTCCTGCTGAGTAGCAAGGCCTAATTCAAGCTGCCACTGATTTTGTAAAATTAGCTACTTCTTCATTTCACTAGCCATTCATTGCCCTCTCATCAGAACAGTTTTGCTAGTTTTCGTTATTTCCGGATTAAAGAGTGGTTCATCCTGAAAATTAACACAATTGTAAGTCTCTTAAGCAATTTTTCAGTGCTTCGAGTCACAGAATACTTTTAATCTTTCGATTATTTTTTGTGTTGTAACTTTTCCTCTATGAAGTTTGGAGACTTGGATTGAATATCTGTTCAGCCTAAGTGTAGACTTCCTCTTAAAATGTTTTCTTCTGTTTTGATGTGCTTCTTTGTTCAGTTCTTCCCCCAAACAATCAGTTTATAATAAAGGTAGAAAAGATATATTTTGGGCATACTTAATGAATTTTTTCTACTCATTTCTACTTTTACATTACAAAGGAAAATTAATACAGAAGTTCCAAATTTTTGAAGCGGTTTGGTCCAAACTTGTCTTATGAAGCAAAAAACAACCATAAAAATTCCTTCAGAAGAAATAGTTCCTCAATAGTTCTTCAGATCACCTTCTTGTGACCAAAAACGCTAAGATCTACTGGGGCCGCTTATTAGATGATATAAGTAGTTATAGGTCTCACAAGACCTAAATTCTAGATTCTGTAACATGGAAGCAGTTCAAGGCTGTTTCTCTCATTTTTAGAAAAAAAAAAAATCTTAACTACTAGCTGGTAATAAACCACTGTAAGCTGTGACACCTCAAAGCTCCCTTCTTACAGCTAAGGCACTCTATAACAAAGATTGGAAGTAATAAAGCATCTAGGGAAGCTGTATAAAATAAAGTCTATAATCCAACAGTTAATCTATTCAGGCTGATTAAGACTTTGTTTCCAGTTCAGTGGAATACTAATGCCTTTTATATGAGATGGACATTTAATACAAAACTCGGCTCCCATCTATTCCAGCAGTTTGAGTAACAAAGCAGTCACCTGGGATGTGATAGTCTGGTCCAACAGATACTCGTTTACACTAACTGAAACAGCTTTAGCAGTTGATTGCAGCATTAGCTGCACACCTAATCACGGAAGTGCAGGGATTTCAAGGGGACCTCAGGATATCATCGAGTCCAACCCCTCTGCTAACGCAGGTTCCCCACAATAGATCACACAGGTAGGCATCCAAATTGGTCTTGAATATCTCCATAGAAGGAGACTCCATAACCTCTTTGGGTAGCCTGTTCCAGATCAAAACATCAATAGGAAGAGCCTGGACTCATCCATTTGCTTATCATATCTTTTTAGGTATTTATAAACATTAATCAGATCCTCTCTCAGTCTTCTTTTCCCCATGCTGAAAAGACCCAGGTTACTCAGCCTTTCCTCCTGTCTCCTGGCCCTTTATCATCTTTGTGGTCCTTCACTCAGTTTCAGAAGAGCTAAATGCTCCTGAACAGAGTCAGTTGTACTTCTTATGAGCTTGGCTTTCTAACTGCTAATGTCTACTTGTAGATGTTTTCACTCTTCACATATTTCTGTAACTTGCCTATGAATGTGGTTATCAGGAAAATAGTGTAAAGTATGGATATACTTAAGCAAAATTCCTTGAGGTATTCAGTACCTGTATAACTTTAGAAGTCTGTCCTAAACATGTCTCCACAAGATTTGCAGGGATGAATTAATTTAAATGGTTAGGTAAGCTATGGACTCTCTTCTTTTCCTTGTGGAAAAACTCAACTATATTAATTAACTCAACTATATTATTTCAGCCACCATTGCCTCAACTACAGAGGCAATGGTGGCTGAAGTTTTTTTTCAGAGCTGCTACAAGATTTTTGTAAAGATGTTTTTCTTCAGAGATTTTGCTTGTGTTCTTGCTTTCTCCAAACACATTTTTCCCAGCTGTATTGTGAATTATGTAGGTTCTGTCTATGGAGTTGTTTCTTCAGGATCTATAAATAAATAAATATACACACACGTATATATAATAGTATTATGTATTTGTATATATAGATATATATAGATATATATATATTTTCAAAGCATGTTGGTTCTGGTAGGCTGTGGAAAGTAGTCAGCGAGTAAACCCATAAATGCCATAGAGGTGGGCAATCCAAATTTTAGGTATAGGATTTCTAGAAGAAAAAAGTTTGCTTTCAGAAATATAAACATGTTTATTCTTTCTACGTGTTGCGTATATCCAAAATTAAACTTTTTTTTTCCTTGTTTTCTGGAGGATAGCTCAGTATGAGAATATATTACAGAAACACACAAGTATTTCCACAGACTTTTAGCCCTAAGGAGGACTTCAACTTATCTCATCTGTCTAACATAGAACGTTTAATAATTTTTTTTTCTCATTAACAATTAAGACTAACTGTTAAAACAATATTTATTCATATTCGAAATTTGAACTGCTACTAGTTACAGAAAATAGAAACTTTTATTTTTTAACATTTCTAGTTCAATAAATCTGTACCATTTGGAGCATGGGCTTCATTGTAAACAAAGTTGTTTACTAAAGTCTAGTGAGATTGTGGTCAATAAAGGAGTTTTATATCATTTCAAAACTGCTGAACTGTGTAACTTGGGGTACTTAAAACTTTGTTTTTTATTGAATGTTATACATACTCTCTGTGGAGATTCTGTTGAACAGAAGTCTTTTCGTTTTTATTTTTACAAATGATTTTCATAAAATAAATACTTTAAAAAACAGTGTAGGCAAACAATTTAGTAATAATAATGATTTAATTTTTTGAAAAACCTAAAAAATTGCAGCAGTAGAATATAACTTTTTCCTAAGTATGGTTAATAAAATACATTTATTCCATAATTCGAAAAATAAATTGAATGGTTGTGATTCTATACTGAGCCTTTTTAAATTTTATTAGGCTGTCATGCCTGCAGATAAATATTAAATGGTTGATCATCTTTGAAAGACTTAAAACAAACAAACAAACAAACAAAAGCCCACACCCCAGAAACTGGTAGTGAGAGTGGAGATATGGCCATAATTAAATGCACCAGGCATTTATCTGTTTGTCATCAGTGAGTTTGTTCTAGTGCATCGGAAAGGAAAAAATTGCAGTTTTGTTGTTGAGCCTTTGGGTTTGTATGTGAAGTTTTTTGTTTGTATATTTGAGTGGCTTTTTTTTGTTGTTGTTTTATTTTTATACAGTAAATAAAACGCCTTTCAAAATTGCTTTTGGAAGGATATATTGGAAGGATATATTTCTGAGTTATAGTTACTTACAGTTTCTACTATTACAATGCTACTGTGGAATTTTGTTGAAGTATTTAACCCATCCTTCTACAAAAGGATCTATGAAAAATAATCACCTCTCAGGAGAAAAACCATCTGCACTTTAATTGACATTTCTACTTTCTTATAAAAGAGCCTGCAACTCTGCCCTTAAGGGTTATCCTTCACCTTGTCTTCCAAAAAGGTGTTGTTTGAATGCTGCTCCAACACATGTTCATTCACCCTGCAGTAAGTATGCATAAGCTTCAATATACTTTCCGCTTATAAGAACTTAAAGTTACACAGTATACTTTCTGCTTATAAGTACTTAAAGTTACACAGTTCAATCCTGATTATTATTATTATTATTTTTAGTTATTACAGGCTTGTTTCCTAATTAGAACTCTAGGTTTTGTTCCGGTTTGATTAGTCTTTATTTAGACAAATCTCTTATTGGTTAGATAACTCAGACTGCTCTGATATATCTAATGTTACAAATAGACTTTTGATAGGAACTTTAATTCATACTCCAGATATAATAGTGATTAACAACAAACTACTGTAAGCCAGGAGATTTTCATAGTTGGGAAAGTTGTTCTTGAAGTGTGTAATATTGTCAAAAGTCATCTTAGATCCTTTCTATAGTGTGGTTAACTGGGAAAGACTTCACTAGAGAGACATCACAGGGATTTGAATTTACCCTAGCTTTCTGATGAGGATAATGTCTATGAGAAAAGGTGCTTCAATGCAAAATTGCCACTCAAATATGGAAGGTCAAACTGATCTAAGACTTCTTATCATAGCACTGACTAAGTAATCCTGGGCCTTTCCTGAACTATCAGGATGATATATGCTTCGGTGAAGGACTTCAAAATTGTTTATAAGGCAGATGATTGTGTTGTCTGGCCACAATAAGATGATTTAGTACTTTGAAAAAACACTTTAAATTATTAACTATGCAAGTGAAAAAAAAAACTAGATACTTGTTTAATTAGATCTCATAACAAACTTCCTTCCAAGCTTGTTGTTATTCAGTTTTTCTTTGCCATTAGACCAAAATTTGAAAAGAAACATATGTATCAGAACAGATGCATAAATGTGTAAAATGGATGTTACAGAAGTTCAGAAAAAATGCTTTGAATTTTAAAATTCCACCATAGCTGTTCTATTCCTCTTATTTTTACAGAAAAATTAGGCAAAATCAGTGTAGTCAGTTTCATTTGCTTCTGGAAATTTTCTAATTAGAAAGACAATTTGTGGGTGCGTAGATGTCTAATCTGGTTAATGAACACCCAAGCCAAATTATTGTGGATTGATTATCCATGAAAAGTGGGTTAATTGAATAATAGCCATTGATAAAAATGGCTAGTAGGTATTTTATTATGTGTACATCTCAAGTTGATATATTTTGCTGCAACATAGACATAGTGAAAACAATTATATTGATTCACATTAAAGCTGATTAATGTACTCATTTGTGTAATTTAATTGTCTGTAAATTTATTTGATAACAGTAGGAAAAATTAGTCATTTGTTATATATGTCTTTGTTAAGGTGAAGGAATGATTTTATTGAGTGTTGTACAGATAAATCAGCTTCCCAGATATACATATTAGAACAAAGGGTAGTGTCATTTGCAATCACAGGAAATAGTCTGAAATGACAACAAATAGCTATGCACATTATCAACTTAGTTAATTATCAGACATACTGTATTCAGCAGTCTATGTTATAGAGCAGTTAAAAGTGAAAGCCACATAAAAGAATTCATTATCAGTAGGAGAAAAGAGGACCTAATTGAGAAATGCCAGCCACTGTCTGCATCCTCAATAGAAGAAAAATGAACCCTATCACATAATGCCAACTGTGGCCATGTTTCTTAATTTTCTTTTTGGGGACACTAAGCAGTAGATTGGATTTAAAAGGAACTGCCAAAGCCATTATTTTTCACTTTCAATAAAAATTCACTGTGTCCAAATGAAAAATGCCAGACTTCAACTCTGCTTTCTTGAGAAAAATAGTAGAACTAATTAAAAAAAAGAAAAGCCTGGTCTGTACATCTTTTCCATTTTATGCTTTCGAGGAAAGAGCAATAGAACATTAAGTCATTAAAACTACAATAGCCAAAAAAGTTCTCATGAACTACAAATGGATGAAGGAAACAGAACATTAAAACAAAATTAAAAGGCTTGTAACAAGGCCACCCAGCAGGTCTCATTCTGAGGATATTTTTGAAAAGTCAGCATCAAAACCTAAAATAGTTATTTTGTTTTATTGAATTTCAAAGTAAAAATGTCCATATCCTATGTGTATATATATATATATATATATATAAAATATTATATTATATATTATATATTATATATTATATAATATATTATATATATTATATATTATATTATATATTATATATATTATATGTATATATATTTTATATATAATATATATATATATATAATATGTATATATATATATATATATATAAAATATGTCCTATATATATGGCACTGGAATGGACTGCCCAGGGAGGTGGTGGAGTCACCGAGCCTGGGGGTGTTCAAGGAAAGGCTGGATGTTGTGTTGAGGGACATGGTTTAGTGGGAGCTATTGGGAATAGGTGAACGGTTGGACTGGGTGATCTTTTAGGTCTTTTCCAACCTTAGTGATTCTATGATTATATAGATAGATAGATAGATAGATAGATAGATAGAATAACATAGAATAGATATATAATATATATATCCTATAATTTCTTAGGCCAACCAACACTGTTAGGCATTAGCAGGCACCTTGTGCAGGAGAAATGATGCATCAGACTGTTTATTTGGCTCAGAAAAACACGGAAGGCTTTGTTGGTTACAAGAACAAATGTGACAGTATCCATATAGAGATACTTTGTCAACAGTGCTCATACATATATTTTCCTTTTAAAGAGTCTCATAAGGCAGAGGCCTGAGCAGCGATCTGGTGTCAGGTGTTAAGAACTACAACTATTTTGTTTCTGATTGTAATTCTTGCTGGATAGAGGAAATGCTCAATTTCTGGTTTTCATCTGAGAGAAGAATGCCAACAGCAGCACTTTGTTAACAGCTGACTCAAGCAATTTTCATTCTGCATTGAGATTTCGTGCAGTGGGAGGAATACTGTAGTGTTTCCAGCACTGTATCTCAGAAGTCCAGATCAGCTAGCCTCATGGTGTACCCAGGATCATTTCTGTCAGCTATTGACTTCGTGTAACAGGGTTAAGTGAAGAATTTTATATGTTTAGGTATATGTAAATGGAGAGCACCCTTTATAACCTTGCAATCCCACTACTTAGGTGAATGTATCAGAAGATGAATTCACATCTGAAAGAAATGTTGCATATTTGTTGGCCAGGTGTCACAAAGTGAAAGTCACTCTGGTTACTTGGGTATATTATATATCTGGTTACTCTGTGTGTATTCAAGGTCAGCTGAGAAGTAAGCACATTTGCAGACTGTTAAAGAGGGATGTGTTTGAGAAGTTATTCAGTAGATGCTGTACTTAAACAAACAAACAAACAAACAAAAGAAACACACAGCAATTTATGATCTCAGCAGTCTGCCACTCCCTATTTCAGTAAAAAAAAAATCTAGATAAATATGCCTGCAGCCATACTCTGCCATTCTGTGACACAGTAAGGATGACAAGGAGAGAAATACAGATTGCTTTTGACCGTATTGCTTCTCATAATTACCTTGATTCCTTATCTCCTTCCTTTCTTAAATTGTGATATATACAGATATTCACATAGCACATCAGAAAGACTGTCACTAAAAGGGAAGTATTTTAGCTGAATAAACAAGTATGAATTTCTGTAAGACAAGCCCATACCTTTGCAGAACAGATTTTCTATCCTTTTCCAAGCCCTGAAACAGTAATTCACTAATGAATGTTTTGAAATTTCAACAATGGCATCCATTTATGCCACTGAATTATATTCTCCTTCACTTATTCTCAAAAAGTTATACCATGGATTTAATAGTTTATAGCCAGTAGACACACATTGCATGGACTACAGCATTCTTCACATTCTTCACTCTCTGAAAAGATGTTTCTCCCTCTTTAAATGAAACTTTTTTTTTTTTTTTTTTTTTTTTTTTTTTTTTTTTTTTTAATAATTAAGCAGTAACATCCAAGGGGATTTTCCTGAGCAGTTGTGAGATACTGAGATTATTTTGGTTTTGTTTATATGAATTGTTTAGTTTGTGGTGCTTGTGAATGCATCCTTTAACATGAATCCTGCAGTTATTGTTACTGTCGATTTTGTGAAATAGTGTCTATGTGACATACATGAAACAGGAAAAACATATTTTCATCAATTGCAAAAATATTTTTCACTAATGGTATTTTTTCTTCTTAGAATATTTATCTCAGTATCTATTTTTAATACTTAGCTCTTCTGTGGAAAACTGCAGGATATAAAAGTCTATCTATTAATCTTCTCATAGGTTTCTAATGTTGGGTGGGTAGCTTGTGTGTAAGAGAATTCATGCTGACTTATTCAAAGACCACTTGTTCACAGATAGTTCTTTTTTTGATCCACATACACAATAAACATAGAAAAAAGGAATTTTTGAAGTTCAAATTTCTCTCAGAAGTGAGAGTTTAATAAGAAACCATGGCTCTCGGTTACCTCCCTATTATAATTTATATAATATTCAGTCCTCTTTGAAATGAGGACTGAAAAGCATGGGAAAACTTCATACTAAGAGGCTATCATCATTTACTTAGCACTACAAAGACAAAAGATCACAAAAATTATATTCTGTAAATGCTCCTGTGTAGTCTTGGAATAAACGTTATTTCATGAATGGAGATCATTTTGCATGCATCTTTGTTTGGGTAACTGATAGAAAGATGAACTAGTAGGTATCTGGAATTTGTTATTGCTTGGAGAAGATAGCAGTTTTTTGCTTTCCACACTTCACTAACACAGTTGTCTATCCACTAACTGATTAATTGACCATCTATTAGGCTTCTCTATTGTACTTGACTTTCCAGCAAATTAGATAATCCTGTTCTCCAATTGTTGCTAGTGGCTGTGCAAGTTCAGTCTATTTCAGAAACATTGTACTCTGAGGAGAGCTATAAATAGTGGCACGTTATTTTTTATGAGGCTTTTCAATGAGTATCATAAATACCTGATGATTTTAATTTAGTCTTATTAAGATATTTAATCTCCACTGATTACATAGCAAATAATAAAATTGTATCTATTTAACAGCTCTGAAAGGAAAAGTAGGTATTTATTACATAGATTTTACATTAAGTAAACACATGCAGTAACACTTCAGGGTTCGTGTATTTAACACACATCAGTTTTATGTGTTTTGCACCAGCTCAAAAATACTATAACAAGTGTTTCAAATAGGCTCATGGTACAGCATAGGTTAAAGACCAACTGAATATATAAAACTCTTGAAACCATCATTTTGATATATATCTATATTATATAATTTTCCTTTATATAAGAACATCTGTTAACATAGTGGAGAAATCATTACTACAAATAACAATTTATATTTGTCTTGAGCCTTTTTAAGTTCACACCAGATAAACATTGATGAGTTTTGATGGATTTAAATTTCAAAATCAAAGCCATGCACACATGCATTTTACATAAACTTCAGTTAAGCATAAATGATGAAGACCAGTTATTGATACGCGTTTTACCTCATCTCATTTGATGTAATTTATGATGTGCAATTACTTTTGAGTCATACTTTAGATTATTATTTTGAGTTTTCTGGTTTTAGAAATTCTATTTTACACTGGTACTAGTTCTGCAAGTCCCAACAAGTAATGAAAACATAATATAGACTATCAAATGATGGTGAATTAGTGAAAATTTTCCAGCTTCCTTATATCCTTTGCTATAGTATCCCTCTTGATTTTTTGCAAGGCTTTTGACAGTAGCCAATTTGCCAGAATTTTTCAGGTCCATTTTCTGAGAACCTATTCTTTCTCAGGCTTCTCTTCTCTTAGACCAGGATTTCAATTCTTTCTTTCCAGAAAATGCAACTTCTTTCTTTTCTAAGAGGACTTAGCATTTATTTACAGGTATTAAGAAAGAAAAGCCCAGTAATTTCATCTTGAAGTGAAGCAGCAGATTTTTTTTTTTTTATAAGTGACTGCATAACTTCACCTCTCAACCCTTTATGTTTAAGCACTATGAGAACAGACTTTCTTTCCTGGAAGTCCTAATACTAATTATGAGTACTTTCACACTTCAAGCCAAAGAGAGAGGAGCATCCACATGGAACTCTTGTAGGATTATTTGCTTGCAGGTCTGGGGGCTGAGGATCCAATCTACCTTGACTGAAGCTTGTTCAGGATTCACAGTAACATTTTAATGGAGTGCTTCACAATAAATGGATTTATGGAAGTACTTTCAGTACTGTCACTTATTTCTTATTCTTTCCTCTCAAGTACACTCTTGGCTCAAGGGGGACAGTTCTCTTTGATCAGCTGTGCTATGTGGCTTATATATCAAGCACAGCATAGGTTAATAAATACGATTTTTGAAATGATCACAAAGTTTCCTGGAGTTTGAAGCCAGAAGGGACCCTCAGATCATCTATATCAGGTCATTAAGTTTTACCAAGGCTTTATGATAAACTTAAAGGTGTTCATTAGACCAAAGAATTTTAGACCTCATGAGGTTTAACTATGCTATAGGCAAAGACTGGAACTAATCCCCAGTGTCCCTACAATGGTAGGAAATTAATTGGATGAAATATGCCTGGATGAGCCAAGACAATAATCTCATTTATGGTGATGAGGAAGACTAAATAAAAAATAAAGGTCCAACTTCTGATTCCTGAATTATTTATGTACTTATCATCAAGTATAGAAAGCTACCCAGTACTGGAAATCTTTTTCATTTGTAACTACCTACACGCAGTAAACATAGTGCTTTGCTTTTTTCTTAATTAACTGAATACATCAAACTTGTTAGTATTACATAGCAAAGCTTGTTTTCCAGTGTTAGAATCATTCTGGTAAATCTCTTTTAAACTCTTTCCAGGATTACCAGAGCCAGCTCAGGATTTATTTGGAAAGTTGCAGACAAAGGAAATGTAACTTTTTTCTTTTTACCCTCTCTTCCACTCTGTTTGTCTTCTTGGATCACATTTGCTGTTTATGTGACAGCACTGCATAAGTGGTATCATTATCTGTAATGACCCCTAAATACGTATTGAAGACACAACCCAGGGCAAGCATTTATCTGGAGAAAAAAGTTATGAGTATAAATTCTATACCAAAGAAAACAAGTATTTTTTAAGACAATAGTAGTGGTGGTAAATGCAGCACGATGAAGCAGCTAATACTCATAGGCTCGTTAGAAACCCACCTGGTTCAATGCATTTCATCTCCACATTTCTCAATATATTTATTGTTTGATTTCTTTTGGTAACTGTTAATGTTTTTTGTTTTTGCATTGCAACTTTCAGTCAGCTAGATTTCCGACTGCCTGAATCTTTGACATCAGCCATATGTTGATTGACTTCAATATTTGGTAATAATATTTCTTGTTTCATTTTCTTGATATTATTCAGAATTACAAACAGTATTTTACAGACTTCTCTATTTTTGTGAATGTGTGGGTGTTTAATTTTCACTGTAGGCTTTCTGTAGATGTCATAAGGATTTTGTCCTTTAATGTAAGCCATTTTGTTGCCTCTTTAATGTTAATTGCATGTTTCATTGTCAATTTTTAAATGGTTGTACTCCTTTCTGTTTCCCACTAATAATTAGGGTCAGAATACATTTCTAAAGATTCAGTCTGTCTTTTGAGATCTTTGTGAAAGGGAGATGCAGAGAGGAGCTGCTGATACTGATATTGAATTGAAACTTTGGAAGAATAAACCTGAAATGAAGCCAAAGCTGAAACACATTGTAAACTCTCATATGCATGTATCAGGTTCCAAGTATTCTGCAGCAATCTGAATCTAAGATCTGGTGCCTTTGGTTTTTTGTTTGTTTGTTTGTTTGTTTTCTTATGTGTACCACATGTTTATTTGGAGATATGCCACCAGGAGCAGAATCTCGTTTGATCTTCTAGGATAAGAAATATCCAGTTAGTTTGGTGTTTGAAAAGATGGTATCCCTGGGAAATCTCAGTTATTTGTTTGGAGTGGCATATTCTAGTATGTGCCGTTCTTGCTGAAAATTGAACTTTGTTTTGGTCACGTGTTTTACAAACCTCACTGGAACTTTTGTTACTAGGAATGTTTATGTCCAGGTGAGTCTCATGGGTGTGAGGATTCTTGTTGCATATGCACAGATGCATATTTCTGTGCTCAACAGGGCAAGGTCCTGGAGTTGGTTCAGGGATTGTCAGTGTCAGTCACACTCTGATTGATGCTGGCATTGGATAAGCATGTGTGTATCCAATTTTGATTTGCTTTGAAGCGGCATAGAAGGCATACTGTCTTTGATAATCCTTCTAATCCACTCAAACTTCATGTGAGTGACAGATGTTAAGTGTGTGAGATGGAAAGTTGTATTATGGTAGAGACTCTCTACTGCTTCTCAGCCTTTGTTTCCTCCAGTCTGGATCCCCACCACTGTATTCTAATTGTTATTGGTGTTTCCAAGATGCAGACCTCTGCAAATGCCACTTGAAGGAAATATTTGTCACTTATCCTGCTTGTATAACAGCCACCTTCCTTCATTGAAACACTGAAATATTTCTTAAAAAGGAGAAAAATTGACTCCACCCATTTGGTTTTTAGAGGAGTCAATATTGGTCTGTAAAGCAGTATGTCTATTTTACTACATATTCAGCAAGTTTTCACAATCATCAGTTTAAATACATAAAGTTTATACCACATGGCACTCTTGCTTCAGTGAATCCTTTACTGCTTTTGGGTGTTTTTTTATGTTTCTATTTATTTGGGTTTTTTTATTGCTAAATATCTGTATTTCACTATGACGGTTGGAAATACTACTTTAAATAAAACGTAAGACTTGGGCATAGTAACAAGAAATGGGAAGCCCTAAGTTTGTGCATTCCTTTTCACTATTGCTGAACAGAAAATGCACTGATATAGAAGGCAGCTTTCATCGGAAAGTGAATTTTAACCATATGTGATTTTATTCATGAATGAGCTGGTTCTTCTGAAGAATCTGTTCAGTAGAGGAAAAAAAACTTCCCTCTTGTCTATCTCAGTTGACAAAAAAGGACAAAGAGTAATTGTAACTTCAGAATGTTTTTTTTTTTTTTTCTTTCCTAAAGTAGACAAAATTTAGCTTTGAATGCTAACTGAATTCTAGGCTAATTCTGGTAAGGTGGCTGGCAAAAGACCAAAACATGCCATGAGCACAAAAAGACATCCTAATTTGCCAGAGTCAACAACTGAATAAGGGAGTCTGACCACACTTCTTTTGATCAGAATCCTTCAAATTTTTTCAAAAGGTTTACATTGAATATGCTTAAAATAGAGACCTACAGTACAGTAAAAGCTTGAGGGCTACCATTGTTGGAAATATCCAAGTAATTTTGTCAGGACGGTATCTCTGATAAAAGCAGATTTTATTCGCGATTGCAATGGCCGGCGTCCCGCAAGCAGGAGTGCACCTATGGACACAACATGACAGCCTTTATACCCTGTTTTCTCCCCCTTGCCTTCCCCCTCCCCTGATTCCCCAATGGCTGGGTACTCCAGGTTCACAATCTTATCAGAAGGTTTACATTTGCTATTTACTTGTTAATTTATTTGTTATCTGGTGCCAGTCAGTAGTCATCGTGTTGTTTCCAAGATGTCTTCTCTGTGCTCTCCTTGTCCTATTGATATGGTGATTTTCTTTAAAGTCATCATCGTTAAACAAAGAGCACTGGGGGATGATGTCAGGCCTTCCCAATGTCAGGCGCTTCCTCGGGCATGCCATGGCTTGTTCTCTGGTTTGCTCTCGTGCAGGATATTCTTGCAGTGTGTATGACAAAATATACATATATACACCTATATACAGAGTGTGCGTTCCTGGGAAGGCTCGTCTAGAGGATAAGAGATGTAAACTTACCAGAGATCTTCCCCAAGTTAAGTGGAAGGACTCCCTAAAAGAACTATGATAGCGGAGATCATAAAATAAAAATAATATTATACAATTCTAATGCAGAAACAACACTTGATTCCCACACCATGAAATAGGATTTGCATACTACAGACGGTTTTTTGATGCATACTTAGTTTTTTAAAATATTTAGAGGTCAATGCCTTAGTCAAAGACAAAGTGTTGCTCTTATTATTGAAATAAAGTTAAATAGGTATCAAAGGTGGGTTAGTTGTAATCAGTGTCCATAAGTGACTAGGAAGAGGTTAATACTAGGTACACTTCTGGTTGTAGAAAGCAAGAATAAAATACAGTTGAGACATTTATGATGTATAGCCTATGTGTGCTTGCAAACCCATGCAAACTTAATGTGACAATAAATTAATGACTAGCAATCTAGCTCTGCCTTTTGACATCTCCAGCATCTTCATGAACCAGATTTCTAAATCCTTGGTTACTCATTTATGGCTGTAGGAGAAAATTTCAATTCCAAAGTGTCTTCACCTCAAGTGGATGAGCTTTATAAACCAAGTGAAATAATAGTATGGAATTTCAAACCATTGGAGGAGGAAGAGCTTCATCAGCTGACTGAATTACCAATAAAGACACAGCTTCTGTAAATCATTAATAATGCTCAGACATTGCTTGGAGCATATTGCTGCTTTTTAGGTTTTATATAATATAAGAATTGTTTATTTGGTAATTCAAAAGAGTTAATTATTCTGACTTTGTACTTTTGTTCTGAAGTATAGATATGCTACCAGAATGCATTGTCGCTTTTTAAAGAACACGGTAAAAGTACCAAAATTTTATGCTTTTTACAAATATTCTCTTTGTCTGGATTTCATTCAAATAGTGATGGGAGTCATTCTCCGACATTAATTAATAAACATGTTGGTATTCCATCATCAAAACCACTGCCCCTTCATTACCTTACCTTAATGGAAATATAGAAAAATGACTTAAATTGTAGAGATACAAATCCAATCCCATATTAAGGATTACAACATGGATGTGAGCTATCCATAAATATTAAAAATTATCTGCTTCTCACAGATGTTCCCTCTGCTTATTATCTGCAAAATTTCTGGATCAAATGTTCAATATGAATATGTTAGTATCCACTAAAGATTGCTTTTGGCAGCATATGTGTTGATATCAGCAGGAAATAAATAGGAAAACATTAAAAGGTATAAAACTTTAAAACAATAGCTTAAAGGTGTTTTATAAACTACAGATGGCTTATATCGTTCAAGTGGATGTCTGGTGTAGAATGAAAAGCTGAAAAAACTGGAAAAAAGTGGAAATAACTAGAAATAATGGGCCCCGTGCAATATGTTGTATTTAAAGTACAGATAAGCAAAATGGAAATTGCTGCTCTTGTACAGATAGTGAGTCTATGCTAGCATGAGTGAATAAGAGTGGTCCACTGTTTTTTAATATAATATTCTAAAGAATGAAACTTGTCGCTCTTGATTCTCTTCAAAAAAGGAAAGATATCCACAGTAGATCGTTTTTCTGTGCTCACTTTTAAGTTCTAGTCATTGACATTACACAAAGAAAGTGTTTCTGTCATGTGAAAGAACTGTTGAACTCTGTAAACAAAACAGGAGCCGGATGAAGCAAACTTTCTTTTGTCAAATTATTAGCATCATTGGTAGGGCTAAAGCTACTGTCTGTCTCTAAGCCAAACAGAGTAGATAAAATCTTTTAGCAGATCTTTTTCTTTGGTTTTGTCTTTTCAGATGCTAAGCCTGGTTGAGCATGAGTAGAGCTTAAGGGTTTCAAAATTCCTCTCCTGAAATACACCAGCACTGTAAACTCATCACTTCAGACAGTAGTACTGGCAAAAGAATTAGCACAGCCAGAGAAAAAAGAACATCCCTGCAAAATCTAAAAGGAAAGCAAATCTCTGGTATTTTAACAGGCTTACTGGTGTGAGCAGGATGGGAGGGCTGAACGGATGCAGTGTTGATAATTGACAGATACCTAGAACTGCATCACCGATAGCAACAGAAGGAAATAGTAAAATAAAATGTATAAATGGGACATAGACAATGAGACATATGAATTTAGGAAAATGGTAGTGGGGCATTTCATTCTGACAAAAGTGGTAAGTGCAATGTTAAAAAAAATAAAAAGGCGAGATGAGCTTCTGTTTTTTAATTATTATTACTAAGAAGATATTGACTTTTTTGGTCATTAATCCTCTGCCATCTATCTAGAGAATGGAGAGCATCTGCTTCTTTCTCTTGGTAAAATTGCAACATGGGTAATTAGCAAATCGTTACTTTTCATTTTCTTGTTTTTCTTTCCTTTTCTGTAAACAGTTGTGCAGCTTGTAAGAACTGCTTTCTTTCATAGTATCAGTAAGAAAGATGAATTTGCATGCAGCGTTTAGTCTGTATACAATGAGGCTGATTAAAAAGAGTTCCAGAGCAGTGAGATGATCAGTAGCAAAGAGAAACCCTTGATGGTCATCACTGAACATGAGTAGTTTGTTTTAGGAGTTAATATAATCTTTGCACCATATAAATATATCTTTATACATATTTAGAATGTCAAATATCATTTCCAAGGAAGGCTCAAGTGAAGTCTGCCACAGACTACCTTATTTTCCCTCTTCTCCTCAAGGACTAGACATTTAGTGAGTCACTTCTAAGGACCATATTCTTGTCTGTTGAGTGCTCTTCCAGTGCATACAAAAGACAAGATTCTCAGCTGCGCCTTTTGCTATCTTATAACCACTTGTCAGAAATTTCTGAGCAAGGTTTTCCAATTTTTCAGCTTTCTTTCAATCCAGTCTTTCTATCAGAGGCAGTTTATTCTCAGCAAGTGTCTCAGTGATGGTGACGTTAGCAGTACTGATTGGTTTTACTTCTGTAGACAGGAAAATCCTTTAGCAGCTGCACTGAAGGACAATTTCCTTTAATAGCTGACAAAATGTCACCTCCTCAATCTCCAGTTGCTACATAGAGACAATAGTTTACTTTTCTCACTTTGACAAAGTATTCTGCTCTATTAACTAAATATGATATCAAATCAGCCTCTTATACAAGACAGAGGAGACACTTTTTACCCACTGCATAAGACCAGTACAGGAAAGTGGAGTCATTCATGTGCTGCCGGAGTCTGACACTCATCAAAATAGCTCTTACCTGGTGTCTCACAGATCCCATCTGTCAGAGATCAGTCTTGGCTCAAGACCTATTCTCACACAATGTGCAATCTAGATGGGCTGCTCTAAAATTACTGTTTCTTATTTTATTATATTTGGCCCATGACATCAGAGGCAGATATTGGTGGCACAGCAGTAGAAGTTGAACTTTCCTGCCTATAAACCATTACATATGGTTGCTGTGCAACAGATGGCAGCAGAGGGGCAGTCTGACAAAGTGGCAATTGACATAGAAGTGTGTATGAAGCAAAAGCGTGTCATTGAATTCCTCCATACAGAAAAAAAATGACATTCATTGATGCTTGCTGAACTTTTATGGAAACCTAACAGTGGATGTCAGCACAGTGAGATGGCAAGTGGTAGATTTCAGCAATGCCAACAGCAATGTGAAAGACGAGCCACTTTCTGCATTGCCATGCAGGTTTTTTACGAGCACAGCATGCAAGCTGTTGTTTATCACTGTTGAAAATGCATAGCTAATGGTGGTGACTGTGCTGAAAAATAGTTCTGTAGCTTAGAGTGTTCTCTATCAAATAATGTTCTTGTGCATCTTGTACTTGTAGTTTCCAAGGAAATAAATAGAAGACGTTACTATGTAAGCTATGTAGTTATCTTTCTTATCTGTGGTTCCATGAGCTTGCAGGATCGCTTGAAAAAAGCGGAGTGTCCATACTAATTGCATATGTGATGGAGACTGCTGTACACAGGTAGCTTGCAGTAAGGACAGTCTTTTCGAACTGCAACTCCCCTAATCCAGGGCATTATCAGAAATGCCAGAAAATAACCAAGATTTACACTCAGTGCTGGAGCAATTATTGCTTTGACATTAACAACTTATAAGATTCTGTTCCCATATAAATGCTAAAGTAAGACTCCTTCTCTTAACAATTCTGCTACAGATACTTAAGACAAATTAAGTTAAAGTATATCCCGATTGTTTCTATCAGATAATCAAAATTGCAGCTTCAAAGAAGTAGAAGATCCCAAAACATTTCATCTTTAGTTATGCTTTGGATGTGTGGTACAATTTCAAAGGTGAAATAATTTACAAGAACATATATCCAAGTAGTAGGTTTAGTAAACTCCACATGTAGAACCTAGATAAGCAAAACAAGCATTTATCAACATGAAGCCTTTGGAAATGTTCTCCAGAGAAAGGCTTTTTGCTTAGTATAGTCAGGCAAAGAAAAAACACCATGTGAAGGTAAGACAAAAGTTCCAGTGGGAGACACAGAAAAGAAGACTGATTTTTAAATACTTTTAAATTTACTGATCTTAAACGTACTTTTGGGAGGGGAAAAAAATAAATAAATAAAAGACCTATGCTGGCTTTCAGGGGTCCTGCATTGTTGGGCCCTCACTTTATACTGCAGGTCAGCTACTTTACAGCAACTCCAAAATCCCAATATCCCAGTAGTACAGATGAGTAGTCTTGCTGCAAAATGTCTTACCAGTCTGTATGTCTGCATTTCCTGCCGAAGGAAACCCTTGGTGTGGTAGCTGAGGAATGCCTGTAACTACATCTTATACCCCTTTGCATTAAAAACACAGCTGGAACTATACATCTGGAACTAGGAGTTTATGAGCTTTCTCTGCACTGCTGTTTATACTGAATGAAAATTCAAACTCTTAGCCATAGTACATTTATAGTTTTTATATAATCCAAGAGTGTCAAGAGTCACTAAATACTGTACTTAACATGGTATAATGTACTTTATTTTTTCATGCTAGTCAAGAATAGAGAATTCTGTATATGTAATTGAACTATAAGTATATGATAAATACACCATATGGAAAATGTTCCATTCCTTGTAAAGGACAAGAAATACAGTTGGCTGGTTGACAATGCTAACCTATGATTTTTTGGGTAATAATAATTTATACAGATAAAACCATTTTCAAAAGGCTGTACAAAAAAAGTCTAGTTAACAAAAAATGGTGTACAAGTTATCTCACTTTCTTTGATTCTCTTATTAATTTCATGTATACAGCCAATTCAGTGCACTGAGCTACATTCTCTAGAATAATTTCCCTTGAATGCTATACAAAGGCTTGCAGCTACATTGTTTTAATTGAAATTAGTGTTATATTTTGCATGGGTAGTTTTTTTTTTCTGTTTGGTTTAGTTTGGTTTCTTTTGCTTTTATCATCCATGTTCCAGTTTTCTAGTGCAGTTTAAAAAAGCACAGAACTGTGGTTCTTTAAACCTTACAAAATAGAAAAAATGTAGAAGGCTTTTATTTAAGGGGAATTAAGGTTAGAGGAATATATTTCTGTAACAAGAAAAAGTGAAAGACACAAACAATGTAGTCTGACCTTGCTTATTCAATATGTACCTAAGCACAAACCTGTAGACGAAGGACTAGAATGTCTTGTGGTAAATGCCTCTGTTCTGGAATTGTTTTTCACTGTCAGTCATTACTTTTCTATTCTCAGATTCAAGGCACCTTTTGCCTCCAGGCATGTAAGGGAGAATCATGATGGTCACAGATTCTGTGACCATCACTGACTTCGCTATCTCACAAAACACATCTTAGAACACGACACATCTACTTTCTTGTACAGCTTTTGATTCATACTTTAACACAAAGCTTCATCTTATTTATTGATTGCAAAGACTTTTAGGGACAGATTCTAAACCCTTTGCCTGCCTGCAGCACTGCTTTAGCAGAATAAAGAATGAGGAAAGCTTTCTTTATTAAAGTGTAGGTACAGATCCATCAGAGCAATATTTAGCCTCCAAACTGAGCTTGTCTTCAATGTCAATACCCTCCTAGCAGTCAGTGAGGAGATATGGATGTCTCTAAAGGTCCATTCAGACTCCAAGAATGTGGCATCAGCATTTGGTGACATTTCCATTTACTCAAAGCTTTTAGAGGCATGTTGTGGCAAATCAGCAACTTAGAAGAATTAAGCTTAAGTTCTACCTACATATGTCTAATATGATAAGATGTGAAGCATAAAACACCATAGCATATTAACTGCAAAATCCTTAGTGGAACACTTACAGACAGCATCATATGAAACAGCCCTGGATACCTTGTACTCAATCTTTTTGTCCCTCAGCCAGATTGAGTAGAATGTTTTTAAATGTCAGTACCCTGGAGCACAAATAAAACATTTATCTCCTGATTGTAATTTGACCCCATCTCAGCTCTTTGAAGAGCTTTGAATTTTTTTTCAAAACGTCAAAAAACTCTTATGCAAAATCTTCAAAATCATTCCAGTGGCATTTATTCTCTTTTAGCCATATTAAAACCTTCCAAAAATAGCTCAGTGCGAATTGTAGGTACCATGAAGTCTGATAAATCTCATTGTCATTATATTATAACACAGTTATGAAGACAGAGTGGGAACATCTGTGATTATTAAATTGTGTTATTTTTGAAGGCGTTCTGGATAACATTTACGAGTGCTACAGAACTGTGCCAAATCGAAACACCCTCAAGCTGAAAAATTGATTTCCTTGGAGCTACTGTGTGGAAACATGAGACTATAGCAAATTAAATGTTGACTCTCATGTATTGAAGTGTTTTGCAGGGAAATGTTTTAAATGTGATTCTTCATATGCATTGTAATCAACGATTGCTTATGTCCTCCAAAAATGATGCCCTCGAATAAGAGCATTTCACTGTCAAAACTCAAATGAAAAGCTGCGTTTTGTTCTGAGTAGGAAAAAATATTCAATTTCAAATTTTTTATATTGATGCATAATTCAGACAAACACAGATGGTTATGGGCATTTCAATATCTTCAAAATCCATTTGAAATTCATAAAAATAGGACACATACTTTACGTTGCTTTCACATAGATGATACTGTCTTGAATACAGATGAAATAAAGTATTTTGCTTAGACTATACTAGAGCATATGTAAACCCAGGAGTTCAGCACATTTCTGTCTCCTAATCCAGATGATACTGTGTCATATCAGAATTAAAGGTAGCAGCCCATGGTATTTTTTCAGGTTTTAAGCTGCTTTTTTAAATTAAGATAAAGTTAAGTCTATTGTACTGTGAGGTTGATATCTTTAACCACTTATTCAGTGTAATATTTCCCCCTAAAATTCAGTATTCTTTGTGTAAATGAGAGTCTTTTTCGTATTGAAAATACATTTTCATTTTTGTTTCTTGCTTTGTTTGTGGATAGGAAGGTATTTTCCAGTTCCGTTAGGAACTTTGAAAGCTCAGGCTTTCCTGGTCTTAGAATAAAAGGTTGGCCTGAACTTTTCATAAACATAAAATTCAAAAAGCAACAAAAACTGCTTCATTCAAAATACTTCATATTACTTGATAATTTCAGTCCACCTTCAACACATTCAATTTACACTTTTTTTCTTTATGCAATAAGTTTGCATTTTTAAAAAGTCAACTTAACTGAACTATTCACTAAACTTAAAATTATTTTACATTTTAATTTCTGTTTTTATGTTTCACTTTTCCCTAAATACATTTTCTTACAAAAGTGTAGAGACAGCTAACGGTTTGATCTTTGAAAAATGTGGACTGAACAAAAAATTCATAAATGTATACTGACAAATTGAGTAATTTTTTTTCTAATCTCTTTATCAAATGTTCTCATGCATTGTTATAGTAATGGTGATATCTGAGAAGACTATGTTTCAACAGAATGGTGGAGAAGATGCTGAACATTCAGCCTGAAGAATCATCATTAGATTAAGGCATATGCTTTCCAATTAATTTATTTGTAAAAATGATATTACATAATCTGTGCTTTTCCTGTGTTGTTTTGAGTGCAACCTAATATTTTTAAACAATAAGAATTGCGTAAGGCGATTCTACAATTACTGAAAATGAAATTGCTAATAGTTTCATTAATAATTCATAGTTCCAGAGTTTCATTAGTACTCCACATCAGAATTAAAGTCTTGTTTTTACTCTGTCCATAGTGAAGAAAATTTCCCACCTAATATACTTGTGCACTCAAATAGTGTTTATGTGTTTCCTGTTAAACAAGTGCATTACTGCCATTTGTATTCATTGCAGTGGCAGAACCTTTTCCTTCGGTTCTTTCTCGCTCTCCTTTCTTAGGCACAACTTGTCACACAAGCAACCATATTCTCTCAAAAACTATTTAAATTTAGGACAAATAATATAATGTCTTCCCAGTTCACAATACTTATTTCTATGAGGATATTGTGGTTGGATTCTTTTTGCCTCATTGAAATTTGGTTTGTTTTAGCAAAGTGATAAGAAAACACTCCTGGCTAGAGACAGTACGTTTTCCACTCTGTTAAAATTACTTCATTCTTTAAATTTAGAGGAAAAACATTTGGGTTAAGTTTCCAAAGTTTTATCAAACAGAATGTTTCTGGTGAATCTAAACTATATTTATTGCACCTAATCAAAAAAATACTTCTGGCTTCCATCCTGAGTTTGGGATATCTTTTTTTTCTCTGAATATGTAACCATACCCATTGTGTAGATGGGTATTCAGGGCAACAGTAATCGCAATGAGCAGCGATGACAATAAGCATGTAAGAAATTCTAGAACATGATATAAAATGCTGCAAATTATTTTTTATTTATCCTAACCTTCTGTTCACCACCAGGTTTACTGGCGTTTACACTGCCAGTATGTAAACTATGTTCCCCTACTGTGCATCATATTAACTCTATAAAGTTAACTTTTAAAGCAATTCAATAAATATGTTTCTCCCCCTTTTCTACAAATTTGAAATCTCAAAAATGTGTGCAAGCTCAAAGCCAGAAAAGGATTATGCTGTAAGATAGTTTTAAGTCTCTATGTGTTAAAAATCTGCATGGCAAGAATGGCATCTGCGCACCTTTGGAAAAGAATTACCAGGTCTTCATTGGGTATATTACATTCTAAAGATTCCCATTTTGATGCAAAGAAGTTATTTGAAATCACATTTAGAGGGGCACTTGTTATGTTTTTTAATGACTTCTCTACTTTACAAAGGCAAAGCAATTATAACTCCATTATTAGGGACAAGAAACTTTATAAATTATCAATTCAAATTAAAATAGCAAGTTCCTTCTCTCTAAAAATCTAGCGAGAGACCAGATTCAAACCTTTATCATTATGTTTTATAGATTTCTATGGCACTCGTTAAATACAGTTTTCATTTTTGTTCTTCAGATCACATCAATTAAAATTTTCGTCAGTAAAACACTATTTTGTTCTCTAATAGAAAAAAAATATAATTAGTGTATTGGTGATATACCTATGATAAATTGTGAAGTCTGTATTTGACCAATGAACTTTTATTATCTATTTTTAATACTTGTATTCTGCTGTTATTTTCTGAACAAATATTGTGGCATGGTATTTCATGATTTTCCTTCATGTGTACTCTTTTCAAATACTTGGTTTGAAAAGAAAAAATAACATAGTTCTTTTTAAAAAAATAATGCAAATTGAGATTCTTGCTAGTAAAATAGTTGAGACTACCTAACTGAAGAGGTCTAAATGCTAATAGCTACCATAGATTTTATTTGTGGATCATTTCATGATAAAAAAACTGAAGTTGGAAAATTTTACCTGTATATCCTCAGGATAATATCTATTTGCAGTGAGGGATTGTACCTAATATGAGAATTGCTTAATATTTGACATCTGATAAAAAATCTGTGGGTGGAAATATTAACATTCTTAGGATCAAGTTTTCCATATATGATTTTTCTTACAAAAAAAAAAAAAAAAAAAATCAGCACTATGTTACAATGAGATCTATAAAATCAGAGGGAGAAAAGGGAGGAGGATAGAAAGAAAATAATGAGACACAACAATATGACAGTTGCTCAAAATAATTAGAAAGTGCCTTTGAGGGTACTTCAACTTTTCTTTTTCAACTTAAATCAGTAATTATACTTTGATTTCTGAGTCCCATATGAGCTTGGTACCACACATACTCTGCTCCAAATGTAGGGCTAAATAAAGGAGAATGCTTCTCTTACACCCATAGCAGATATATTTGGTTCTTTGAACTTCACACTTGCATGAACACTTCATTTCACTGCAAGAATATTTTCTACTGAAAAATTCCAAGCAAGACCTGTGCAGGCTTATCCCTAATAAAGTGTAATTCAACAGTTTATCTTAGAGTTGAGTAACCAGACCTTTATATTGGCGGTCATACCTCTAAAAACTGGCCAACAACTTCTTAATATTGTAATGACTCCAATTTAAAGTCAGTAGTCAATGGTGCAAAAAGCACAGAAACCAAGAGCTCAGTAGGATGCTATGATGGAACAATACCAGCATGCAGGGAAAGGCTGAAAGTGAAAGAATGGTAAAAGAAAGCTGAAAGCTTTTCAATAAGTTTAACTAGAAGAAAGAAAGGGGGGAGGGGAAAGGTACGTGGAGTTAAGTTGGCTAATTTTCTACCTGACTGCCTGGATGAAAAACAGAGATGTACTGACCTTGTACATCTGTATTTCTTGGTTCAAATATTCAGTCTGTTCCTGTTAACCAAAAAGTTTAGGTTGAATAGTCACTAACTGACCCTTAATCACTCATGAAATGTTTCTTAGTATTACAAAAAGGTCAAAAATGTTCTTTGCAGGTATATTCTGCTACTCATCCTGAAAATATCACTTACCAATATCAGATGGGTGAACAGATTTTGCTAAAATAAGAGCAGAATCTAAATTGTCACCTAAAGCTCACAGCAAACCATTTTTTTCTTCCCTCCACAAACTCAAAATAACCTTTACCTCATTGATATGTTTTTTTGCTTTCAGGCTTCATTTCCTATTTCTTGCCATGATCAAAGCGCAAATACAAACATCTTGAGATGTTTGAAATGTGGTCTTTTAGATTAGATTACCTCGAGTAAGTTTGGCACTCAGCTCCTTGTGTCTGTGACTTTCTAGCCAAAACAGAAAATTATTGAAAATTATTTCTTTTTTTCATTTCTTTTTGTTTATTTTATCACATTTTGTTCAAAAGTACTTACTCATTATCATTCTTTTAAAACACTTTAAGTACCTTCTTCCTTTAAAACTGCTATTAACAATTTGTATAAAAGTAATCTAAATAACCTCTCTGGCACCAGTAAAAAATAATTTCTGAAATACAATGGGATTGATGGTTTGAGTTGATTAATATTACAGGAAATTAATAAAGTTGATTAAGAGAATGGTGCACCTAACTTTCCACATAAAATTGTCTGATGCATTTCCATTTCTACTTTCATAAGCATCTCTGCAGGTATTATAGAAATTATGCAAATGCCTTACCATAACAGGATATGAGTCTAGATTTCTGCAATGTTAAAAAGAAGAAAAAGAGGAGAAAAAAAGAATCTTCTGCAGAATTAAAGATTGAGCCAGGTGTCAAGCTCTGTGCCTCCCCAAACAATGAAATCCCTAGACAGTTATGCCTTTACACTCTACATTCCCAGCCCTTTACCTGACAGTCCAGATCTATATTACTAGTGTTAGACGTCTTTATGCTCAGAGTGGTTCCTATCATTGTGTCTAGACTAGCTGCTTTCACTTATCTTCCCAGCTAGATGCCTACCCATGGTTTAGATTCTGCCAATGTAATCTTTCTCACTTTCTTATTCTGTTTCAAGCTGATTTTGTAGTCGTCTTTACTGGTACATGGGTATAAGACTTTGGCTAATGTAATGACTTGTGATAAGCAAATTCTGTGCAAAATTTGTGTACACAAGTGACATAACAAATCACACAAGGGAGACATCTGGTCATGTAAGTTTTTGATTCATTGAGCACTTGAAAGTATTACCTTCTAGGGCTGCTGGCTTATGAAGCAATGCTCAAGGATGGAACAGTTTCATTTCACAGTAGACTCATCAAACTATTTCCAGAATTAGGTCACATTTATTTTAGTTTGGGTTTGTTTTTAATGGATAGATACAAGAATAAGTTGTGCCCTCTAAACAATTAGTTCCTAACACAAAACTAAAGTTTGCAAGTCCCTGTCAGGTACCTGCCAAGATTTTTGAAAACCTTTGTCAGGAAATCAAGTGTATATCAGGAGTTTGCTTTCGCTTCAGTTTATACAATCACTATTTTAAGTCACTGGATCAGTGATTTATATAACAGGTGCCAGAGAGAAGGCTTCTGAATCTCACTAAAAGGGATTGGAATGGGACTGTCAGCTGGAAGAGTCAGATCTTCATTCTTGTTAATTCCTAACTTAAGCAGGAGTGTAAGCACCTGCCTTCTGAAGAGAAAAGGTACTGTAGACAGGTTACAACACCTCTGAGAGACATCATTTCATGTCTTCAGGCAAAGGAGCTTAAATTATGAGTCATTCATAGTAGACATAAAATGTGACATTGCTCTGTAGCCAATATCTACATTGGTGGAACAATTAATCTCTGACAATCCTTGACAGAATAGACTTTTCATTCTGTTTTTCTTAAATAAGAAAAATAAAATGTTATTCTAATAGATTTCAATCAAATGAAAAAGAAAAAAAAAATCAAGTTTTTACCATGAATTTCAAGAGACACTTGACTTCAGTAAGTATTAAAATATGACTTTGGGGAGGAGGAGGGAGTGGATTTAACAATTCTAGCAGCCTTCCTCTGCACCTTCCAGTCATTCCAAGAAGGCTAACAGTAATGGGATCTCTCTCTCTTTTACCACAAACTTCTCAAATTGCCCCTGTTTTTCAATTCCTGAATTGTCCATGATTACACACTGTGTCTTAGATTGCTACATTTCACTTTGGCAATTCAGATATTAACCATGAATCTCTTACTGACCTATTTACATCTGGTAGTTATTAAATGTTTGGGAGCAGCCCAATTCCAGCTGCCTATGATCACTTTCACAAGATGTTTATTTTCTTCTATGCTTTCCTGTTTGGGATTCTTGACCATCTATTGGACTGAAGGACATGTCTATGTGTCTTGGCCACCCATAGAGATATTAATTGTTTAACTTCCCCAGTCCTTATTCACTTCCAGATAAATCTTTGAGACCTTTAACTTCCCCTTCTCTCAAAGCAAAACCTGGAGTATTTGAGCATTTGAAGCTGCTCAGTCATAATATTCACTCTCAACTTTCACCTTCTTTTTTTTTTGGGGGGGGGGGGGGGGAGGGTAGGAAGGAGTTGGCTTTCGCATTATTTATTTATTTATTTATTTATTTATTTATTTATTTATTTATGAGAATTCACCAGTTCTATGCATGTTCTGTGGCAATTGAAAAGGAGCTAATGTACCAAAAGAGTAGAAATGTAACCTTTCTCCAAAAGCAAATGACTGTTGCTGTCATGGCTGCTTTGATATTTCTAACATTAAACTTGTTAATACTACTGATAAGAAAGGGGGTTTGGGCAGTCCTGAAAATTTTGTACATTGTTGTGTCTTTTTAATAGAAAGTGATGAACTACTAAGTATTCCTACGAAGTAGGAAATGGACTTCTGAGGAATGTAGCATTGTGTGTAATGTACTCCCAGCTGAGAAAATGTAACTGTTCTGTGTTGAAATGTAGGCAACCTACTGCATTTCTGAGATAGACAGTGCTCTAATAGTAAATTTCATCATGTTTGGTGTGTGACCATACTTATAGTTTCTCTCCCAATTTATTGTGCATTGTAAACTAATGTTTGCCTTGTTTCTAAGGCAAGACTTCAAAGAAAGAAAAATCCTAAGAAACTGGACAGTATATTTTAAAAGATTTAACACCTTTTTTTCTTCTTTCATTTTCCCCCTTGGTATTTTTAGCTTTATTTCCTTTTGGTCTATCTCAACTTGTGGCAGGCATGACTGATCTGTTTTATTAAAGTCAGTAGGATTGTGCTCAGTATAAGCAGATGATTTAAATTTGTTTCTTTACTATCTTTTTCTGAGACCATTTGAGAATTCTTAGTCCTGAAATGACCGTGGATCATCACAGCTTACTCTAAGGCAGAAGGAAGGAAACTCCTAATCACCATCCATTGCTGCTAATGCTCATGATAGTGAACTGTGCATCTTTTGAGCGTCTTTTGACATAAAGTTGAAACTCTTGGCTGATAGCTATTTCCAGAAAAGACTTTGAATTTAACTTCTCAGCAAGAGTTTTTATTTTCCCCTTCTTAATTGTGGAATGTATATTTAATTTATTTGGAGTGGATATTAACCTTTCACTGAAAAACATTATGAAAAATTATTTATAAATGTTGGAGCATCACCAGATTTGGCATGAAAATATTTGTAAATAATATTAGAAAATTATTTTGGGTTTGCAAACAAGGACCTGGGAAATACTTCATTAATGCTAAAAGCAGTAAGATTTTTAGATCTGCTCCTTGGAAAATGTTAAGTATTGCATCCAGGTCAGGGGCCCCCAGCACAGGAAAGATGGCCAGTTTTTGGTGAGGATGCAGAGGAGGGCCATGAAAATAATCAGAGAGCTGGAGCACCTCTCCCATGGAGACATGCTGAAGAAGTTGGGCTTGTTCAGTCAGGACAAGAGAAGGCTGCGGGGAGACCTCATTACAGCCTTCCAATATTTGAAGGTAGATTATAAAGAGGTTACTATCTTGGTTAGATAGTAATAGGACAGAGGGGAATGGTTTTAAACTAAAGGAGAGAAGATTTAGATAAGATGTCAAGAGGAAGTTTTTTCACTGAGAGGGGGGTGAGATTCTGGAACAGATTCTGGAACATTTTTTAATGGAAAACAGATTTTTGTAAGTCTTCTTATTTGTTTCAGATATGGCTAACTACTCAGTGAACACTATTAGAAGTGGACAGGTGTAAACCTGTCTCTGAAAATCAGAAAACAGAGTTGTGGCAAAGGGAAAATATTTTGTATCACATCAAAGGAAAAATGTTAAAAGTGGGCAAAAGTAAAAGTCAGGTGTAATTAAGAAGATGCACAATGCCAAATAATCAAAGGGGAAAAAAGGCTAAAATATATTGAATATGATGTAATAAGAATAAAATGTTTGGTGTCTTATGATATACTGAAATTGGACAGGATCATCAAAGCATGATGAGTTCAAATCTTGTCGAACTTTGTCAAAAGAGACGTTGAAAAAAAATGAAATTTTAAAAACATCTACTCAGCATTACTGGAAACATAGGAAAATCTTTAGAGCCATTAATAGTTGAAGGAAGGAACTATGAACAGTTAGAGCATAGCACAGAGATGGCAGCAGAGATGAGGAAACAGTACAAGTTCATTTTTGGTTTATTGCACATAAGTTTTATTGCCTAATAGTAACAATAAAATGTAGAAAATATAAATTCAGTATGTTAACTTGAGAAGCTGAGAGTGTGAGGCAAAGTTTGGCCATGATTCTTTTGTTATATTGTAAAACAGAGTTCTGCAGTCATAGCAGAGCATATGCAGTCACTTCTAAAAATATTTTTAGTATTTATATATGCTCAGTATTGCACATAATTGCTTCTCTGAAAGCAGTTGAATAATGACTTGCTAATAAAGCAAAAGTCACTTCTACTCAAAGAGACATTAATAAATAGTTGCCAACCTGATACCTACTCTGTTGTCCTGTTTAGTGTTCTGTATCTTTGTCCATAGCAGTGTGGGTTTTGTAATTGAGCAGAAACCTAGCAGCAGTGAATTGCATTAAATTGGTGTGTTTTGTTCAAAGTCCTACTTTGTACTTTGCACTTGGTCAGTGCAAAAAGCAGATTAGGACATAGCAATATGATCCTGTGGTCTTCCTTTAACTTATCTATGATTTGAACCTGTCTTGTACCTTGCACAGTGCTTATCTCTCAGTGTGGTGCAAGAAGAGAGACAGTCAGGATTTTGATGCTGGCTGTTTTGTGGAAGGTCTTTCCTCCCAGTTCCTGTCCTTATTCATTTCTATGGGAATGAGAGCAAAATTTTATTTGTTGTAAACACTGGAGGAGAGGGAGATAAATTGATGAGAAATTATTCTGTGCCACATTGCAATTATTTTGAAAACTATGGGAATAGTCATTCCTCTGAGTGTTTTTATCAGAATTACCAAGTAGAAATGTAAAATAAAGGGATTTCTATTTGTTCTGGTGCAAATTTACTCTGTTTAGAAGTGTTGTTTTAAATTTCTACTTGTGATAAGTGCTTTACCAAGTATTGAAAGTTCACAGATGCTCAGAAACAGAGCAGAAACCCTTGCATAACTGATTTGTTAATTTCATTTCAGAGATAATATAATACTAAACATAAGAATCATAGATCTGATCACCTTGCCTCCATTCCCCTTTCCTTCCTTTCTTCCCTTTTATATTCCAGCATGTGAAAAAAAAAATGCAACTGCCTATACAACTCATAGATAACCATCCAGAAGAGTGCAAAAAATGAAAAAAAACCTCTCAGGTTTTAGTTAAACTGATAACAATAACCATTCTAGTTTTTTGTTACTCTTGCAGAAGAATTTACACGATTCCAGACACTGCAGGAAGTTATGGACAAAGAGCTCTTAAGGCCTTCTACTAGGTACAAACTACCAGACATACTGTACTGACAGTGTGGGGAGGAGTTAGTATTGTATTAATTAGCTTCTCCATAAACATAAAATCATATTTGGAGGCAGATCAACTAAATGTTAAAAATGAGTCTCAGCTCATTGAATTTCACATGGCTATTTCTTTTTAGACCAGGAAGATTTTACTTTTAATTTTTGCAATGTTAAACATTTCCTTTGTATACATATATGCATACTCTAAAGTTACCCAGACTTTCAAGAGATATTAATAAATACCTAAAATTATTAACTGAAGTGAAAGAGAACAAGCTGGACAAAAATAAATTCAAAAAGGTGTCTGGAGTGTCAGAAAGTTATTTAATTTTCATTCTGAGGATTTCAAAGCATTCAACTTTATCTGCTGTGGCAACCCATTTGTGATGACTTTTGCAGTCAGACCTCTTTCTGCTTTTTCTGCAGATTTTTTAGTGTGTGGGCAGTAAAAGTAGGAATAATTGAGCTGCCCTTGCAATTAATTTTCCATACATCCAATGTGTAAAATTTCACTGGTCAAAAATGATTCCCTATAATTACCACTGAAAGCAAGGCAGGGATAACTCACTATTTTCCCTTCATTCCTGCCTGCCTGTCTACCTTGTGGCAATATCTGTATCCACTCCAGACAGAACCAGAAAGGAAAGACTGAGGGAGTATTACTTGGGACCCAATTAATATATTTGTGACATCTAAAAATGAGTCACTGGGGTGTCAAACTTTGGTAGTCAGATCATACAGCATGCACTGGCAGTACAGCAGACTCTTATTGTCATTTTAGAAAAGTTCAATAAGTAGCTCCAAAAAAAGGCAGTCCACAAAGAAGTAGTGCAATCCAAAGTAAATTCACACAGAGAAAAAGCCCTTCTGATTATTATAGCAGCAAGAAACAACTCATAAAAACTAGAAAATTCTCAGCTAAGAATTGAACCTGGTATGTAAATAAATAACAGATTGTAACATTTCCATAATATTGATTTGATCCCCATTGCAACTGGGATCAAAATTTCAGTCTTGACTTGTGACTTTCATTACTTTTGAGGGTTTGTCTCAGATTATTAACATCATTTTATTGCAGTACTACTATATAAATGGAAAAAAATGTGGAATATGCCAGCGACAATGTAATTATTCCTCCACTTTCATAATAAAGCACAACTGAACATATGGTAGATGTGGTTAACTCTACTGTATGCTAATCTTTGCATGCTGTTTGACTCACCTGATTAAGTGTACATGGTATACTAGACACTATCTTGCAGAAAAAAATCAGGGTGAAGTCCTCCTCTGTGTAAAACATAAAATGCCAAGAGAAGAGGAAAATCAATGTCATTCTTACTATATTATGAATTCCCTTTCCTCCCCACTGTTTTTTTTTTTTTTTTTTTTTTTTTTTTTGTTTGTTTGTTTTTTTTTTGGAGGGGGGAGGATTTTGTTTTTGTTTTTTACATTTTTAATCAACTATTCATCTTCGAATAGCAAAGTCATACGATCTTTGGACCAGATTTCACCTCTTTTTATCATTAGAATACTGTTAATTCTTCTGATTGTTATGTTGTTGCAGAATGGTTAGGGAAAACAAATGTTGAGTTCTTTAAACATTCTTGTCAGAAACTAATCTAGTAAATCTAGTAAAGGATCCACAATAAATTCCAATGGATAAATCTGGCTAAGACTCTGAAATTCTGCAATGCTAAAAATCTGCTTTGGAATTCAAGAGAGTAAAAAATAAAACACCAAGAACAATAAGGTGTTCAAAATAAAGGCACGTGATGAATAACTTGTAAATTGTGGATTTATTATAGGAAATTCAGAAAATTAGGTTTTTGCAAAAAAATGTTGCTGTTTTGTAAGATATAGTAGGTTATGAAGAAGAGAAAATTTGCCAAAAAAGTATGTTGATGTTACATAAAGATTAATAAGAATTCACCCATACATAATCCCTAAAATTCTTTCTTTGATTACCAGTATACTATTAGCAAATAGGACCCAATTATCATTAACACCCAGTGCCTAATCTTTTATAAGGAATACCTCAGACTCCTTGAATAATTATATACCTGCTGACCAGTTTCAAGTGTGTTACAGAAATTATCAACTAGCAATAGCAGAGCAAGCTGGGGAATATGTTTCCTAGCTTACATAGAGATGTTAGGAGCACTAAGATGAGAGCATTATGCAGCATAGCCCATTCCTCTGTATAGTAACTTTTCTTAGCTTGGCCTACCTCCTAGGTGAGATTCTGAAGTGTGATGTGGAGAAGCCCTCTTTATGGTAGCCTCCTTCAGATGGTGTTTATTTAAGTTGCTGACAGTATGTTCAGAGCCTATCTTGCTGTCTCATCAAACATTAAGCTACAGTTCACAACAGCTTTGTTTTCTTAAGTCTTCAAGGTTAATCTTTTCTAGAGATTTGTGTGCCAATATTACTTTTGACATAGCAAGGATATCAAAGAATATGTCCTCAGCCAAAGAGAGCAATCACAGACCTGTGTATAAATGGTAGAATATAGATATTGAGTTTCTTACTGCAGCTGTCTGATCTTCCATTATACCAACTGAGACCCTTAGGGCTATCTTGATGACTCAGTAATCAATATATTCCCAAAATTAAAGCAGCAAGTATTGCTTTCACCATTTTGTCAATCTCAATCCCTTGTCTAGGGATGACTCTCTGTCTTGTTCTAAAGCATACACCGGTGTTTGACCCTTTGGCCGATTGTCCAGCACTATTTCCTTTAGAAATCTTATAAAGAAAACCAAGCATTCTAGAAACCAGATGTGCAAACACTGTGACAAAATTTGAGACTTTTTCTTCTTTTATTTATTTATTTATTTATTTAATTAGTAGTGCTTATAAAACAGATACATTTGATTTCTACCATGGAATTCTGCACAACATGGTTGAGTGCTGGAAAACTTCAATATACATAGGTTTTTGTACGCTTGTTGTACAATAGTAACAACCTCATGGAAACCTCACGTTACCAAGATAGTCTATTGTAAGATTTAACAAAAAGTTTATCTTTCCTTTGTTGTTTGTATACTGAATACACTTGCTTCTTCATGCACTTTACGCTGCTGCTGTAGAGGGTTATGACTTAATTAAATGTCTCTTCCTTTTTCTTGAGGTTTTATTTCAGGACCATAAAAAAAAATAAATAAATAAATAAATAAATAAAAAAGAAGAAGAAGAAGAAGAAGAAACAACAGTCAACCGCTTGCCTCTGATCCACTTTTATCCCTCTCATTTACAATCTGAGAAAAAATGAGCACACTGGATACCTCCTAGTGAGTGGCTGACAACTAAAGATGAACAAAAACTAATACTTTGTTATTATCTAGCCTACAGAAAAGTTTACAGGATAACCAGCTATTGACCTTTCCAAGTAAACATATTTAAGAATTCAGTGGTTGTGGGGAGCTTAGACAAGCCACAGCGTGAATCCGTCAGAAAATGTCCAAATGCTTGTACTTGAAGTTTAACTGCATCACTGAAACAATTTTATTATTTTTTTTTTCCCGTTTGCCTAAAATTTCACACACAGTGGAGCTGACACTCAATTTTTAACATTATATGCACTATAAACTAGGTGTACAGTTTGAATCTTTCTCAAACAGCAGAATTGCACTTTAATAAGCACCTTTCACTCCCTAAACCTGTGAAAATTATTGTAAAGGACTGGTCCTTTTCTTTTTTCTTTTCCTTTTCTTTTTCTTTTTCCTTTCCAATTTCCTTATTTTTGTCTTTTTCCTTTTCCTTCTCCTTACTTTTTTTCTCTTTCTCTTTTCTTTCTTTTTTAAAGGGAAATGCAAATTCAAATTAACTTGTTTAAATTAGGATTCTATTCAATTGAGTATGAATAGGATTAAAGCAGAGTATTTTTTCTACAAAATAAGTAAAAAAATAAATAAAAATGTATTTTTCATTTGCTGTCCATTCGCCATGGTGAGTTCTGTGCTGCATGTTGATATAGAAAGTGCAGGGGATTGTTTTCCGACATGAGTAACCAGAACAGATGAGCTTTTCAAGGTTGTTGCTTCCCTTAACTCTTCAGAAAGAAAGAAAAGGTTGAAAATTCACACAAATCTCATTAGCTGTGAACATATTTGCTTTAAATAAACTTTCATTGGTTGCCTTGAAGTTTTTCCATACCTCTCTACTCACATTGAAAAAATACATTCAATCTGAGTATACCTGCATTTTTTTTTTGTTCACTCTAAATATTGCACTTGTGTTGTTCTCTTATCTTCTTGAGGATAGCAATGTGCAAAGAGATGTGTTATATCTGATTACTTCGTTTTATATGTTTTGGTACACTTTATTCCTGCAGATTGTTTTATTCTTTTCTTTTTATATATATATATTTTAACTACATTGTTTATTTTTATGCTAGCTACACCATAATGTATGATTCCTAGTTAATGTTTGCAAGCTGAAGAATACATGTGTCACAAATCCTGACAGTAAATAATTTAAGTATTTAAACAACCATGTGTTTGTGTGGCAGCCTTGTGATCATACAAATTTGTAGAGCAAGATCTTATACTGATCTATAATTATAACTGCCACTGACTAGCATGATCCTCACTGAATCAGATTAATTTACACATTAAGCAGCCACCTGTAGAAATTTTCATAGTACGTCATTTGCAATGCCTGGGCATTCAAAAACTAAGTTGGCCTCTAGGGGTATTTTTTAGCACTGCTACTGGATACATTTACTGTGAGCAAATGGCTCTAGACACTGACACCTTGTACCCTTCGTCACTTTTTGTATTATGATCAGTGGAAGCTTTCTAATATTTTGTATGTATTGACATAGCAAATGGTAAACTAACAGTATAATATATATATATATGTATGCATGTATGAATTTAAAGTCCTTGACCCTACATTTAAAATCTTAGCAATGCCAGAACAGATTTTCTGCAATCTATAGTCATAAAAGAGAAAAAAAGAATTTGGCTAGGGTAGGAAACATATTGCAATCCAAAATGTTGTTGCTAATTCTGTGAAAAGAATAGGGTAACAACTACAGCGTTGCAATGAGAGTCTTATACACAAGTGTTTTCAAAGTAAGTGAAACATGCATGCTAGAAATGCAAGACAACAAAATCCACTTTACCTATAAATAAAATAAATAAAATGTAGGAAGTATACCCAGTTTAAAAAAAAAAAAATTGTGTTCTTCAGTTATCTTGAGTCAAATGAGTGAACAAGAGAGCAGCTGGAGTAAGAAAATGAAGGTTATAGTCCTCATTTCTGTGATCAGTTTGTTCTGTAATGGGCAGTAAGTCACTTCATTGCTAAGCTCTGCTTTTTCTTTTTTCACTTTTGTATGTTTAACCTATTCAGACTACCAGTGTTTTTGAAGAGAAAATGCCTTCCAGTTCTGCTAAAATGTCTACATCATGGGGTTTAATCCACATGGGGGTTCTAAGCATTATTGTAATACTAGTACAAACAACTGCTATGAAGCAGCAAAAGCACAATCACCTGCCAAATTTAGTCACAAAAATAGGTTCTGCAATACGTAGAGTGTTCTGGTATGTAATAAAATATTCATGATACTGAGGCCAAGAAAGTCATGGATATTCATGGAATAGATCCAACAATAATATATTAAGTCATTTTCCATCTCAGAACAGGGCTTTTAAACAGAGGTGGAATGACTTAGGATAAATCTGTAATATTGAAGAGGTTCTAGCTCATGGCAGAAGGGAATCCAGCATGCCTACTTTCTGACAGAACAGTATACAAATAATGGTTACAGGAGTACATCAAAGCTAATTAAATCTGATTTACAAATACACTGGAAGGAATCAAACTAATTTGTACACGTGTACACTTGCAAAAGAGCTTAATATAAGTGAATTATTTGCTAACTCTTGCTAGAGTTTCCCCAAAACATCAGATTATGGCAAAACCAAGGAGAGAATGAACAGTTGCAGCTGCCACAGCAAGGATGCCACTCTGCATAACTTCAGAGGATCATACCCACTCAATCAGCATCTCTTTCCCAGTCACTGTAGGCTCACATGCAGATTCTTCAGAAAAGCATGTAAGAGCAAGGTAAAAATACCACATTTCTAGGTTGTGATTCAGTGGTTCATAGTCCCGAACCTCTCATCCAACATATTTAACAATAACCAGTAGGGATTTTCTTCAAAATCTTCACATTCATTTTTGAAGGAATTTTACTCTTGATATCTACAGCAGCTTATGATAGTGAGATCCACAATGGCATGCTATATGAATGTGTTCTTTTTGTTCATTTGTTTAACATATGACCATTTCATTAGAATGCTTTATCTCCTATTTCATTAGAAAGATTAAATACAATTATTTCCTATTTATATTCTCATCATGTTTGTATGAGTCTCTCAGCCATAATTTACAGAATGAATTCTCAAGCTAACTTTTTTTTTTCTAATTTTCTGCCCGCACAGAGACCGACCTCAGCCCTTCAGTAATTCTTTTCCTTCACCAAACCTTTCATTCACCAACACTCCTTATACAGATAGTGTGAGCAGAATGGCACACCATAATTGAGAGGAGTGGCACAAACCTGAACAATGTCATAATGTTTTCTGTTTTGAAGTCTTTCCAGTAATTTCCAAACTTCCAATATTCCATAGCATTGTGTTTTTTTATTTCAGATTGCTTTTGAGGGCTACCCATGGCATTGCTCACTTCGACTGTTTTATCTCTGTAGGAATTGAATTTTCTGCTACCAGTAACTTTTCAAAGTACCTATTCTGAATGATATTATCATGAAAATTTTTTCTACATCACTGTAGTCTATAAAGAAATATGTTGAATAACTCATATTTCAGCAGTGGTCCCTAGAGGATCTCCTTAGAAATCTTCATTATTAAAAACACTCATGCACCTAGTTTCTTCCCTTTTAACCAGCATATGAAAATACTTTGCAGTATTCCATAGCAGCTTAATTTCTTTAGGAAGCTTTGGAAAGAGAACTATTGTAAAGAAAATGCCCAGATAACTCATTGTCTTACTGACTCTCAACTAATTCTATCTAGGTACATAAAGCAGGACTTTCTGTATGGGTCTTCTTAAATTTAGGTACTCTGTTTTATTTCCTTTGGCACAAAAGATTAGATATAAGTAACTAATCTGTAGTTGTAGAGGTCGCACACGGAACCTAGACATTTTCAATTTCCACAACACTTGAATAGATTTAAGTCACAGATTAGGCACACAGTTTAAGCAGCTATTTCATATTTGTAGACCTTCAGAATTCCTGAGGAACATCTGGAAAGCTACTACCATTTGTTTTAACTGTTTATTCTTACATCTTCTCCACTGATGCTTCACTCTGAGGCAGCTGCTCAGGCTCAGTATCTCCCTACCTTGCATCTTTATTTCCCCATTTCCTTGGGCTTCTTTTTTAGATCAGTCTTTCATAAGATCTGTTACATGTTCCACAGAATCTTCTTTGCAATAATGTTAATGACATCAATATTGAGCTTATGCTATTTATTACTTTCCCCATCTATCCATAACTTTCCCTTTTGATTTCTAAGAAATTTCCAATAAGAAGAAATTCATTTACTCTGGAGTTTAGCCAGATGATTGTATTTTATCATGTTTACTTCCTTTTTTTTTTTTTTTTAAAGTTATGTATAGATCACTGTCTGCCACTTGATTCTGAAAACTATAAAATAAAGTAGGTGAGCAGAAGAGGCTCCTTTCTTTGCAACCTGTGCCCTCATAATACCACAAACTTTCAGAATGGTGCCTGATATTCAGAAAGTGATAGTGCAGAAGGATTTGTCACGCACATGGTAGTAGGAAACAGCACTGTCTTTTCTGGGCACAGCAAATTTTCTATCTTGGGATTCTGGAGAGGCTTCCTTTCCTCCGTGCCTCACAATATAGTTTGCTTGGGCTAATCCTATTCACAATGCTCATAATGACCCCTAAGAAAATCTACCTATAAATTTCTCTATCTCTCTATCTGTCAGTTTGCCATGCTACTCTTCTTGTTGCAACAGATGTAAAATGTGGTCTTTATGTAGAAACAGACCATGACTATACAAAGAAACTAAGATTCTTAATGATGTTTTATAGATTACTGTTATAGTATAAAAATTGAGCAGATTATTATGAAATATATTACGGCTGGAAAATCAACTTCCAATTGCATAACTCATCTTGAAATAAATTTTTAAAAGGACTTTTTATTAAATTTCACAACTTGCCTCTTCTAGCAAAAACTGGGAGCTAATCAAGGAATTATAAATAGACATCAGATAAAAGTGCAGCATGGGAGAAATTTTATCCATGCATATAAGAATAATTGCCTGGCAAAGGAGAGCTTTCTCTGAATTCAAAGATGATTTGGAAACTGTACAGATGATACAAAAATCCTTAGTGGAACTTTCTCTTCTGGCCAAGGCCAAGAGCTAGACTATAAGACAGGATATGCAAGATCACCTGCTCTTTTTTCCCCACAAAAGGTCATGAGTTGAGTAACAGATATCCAAAAGTGTATTACTCTGCTTAGTCTGCTTTCCTAAAATACAACTTGTCGTATAGGATTCAGAGGAGCCATAATTCGCAAGACCTTCTTATACACTATGGAATAACTATTTACACAGTCCTCAGTCCAATGCTATCAGTGGTTTAGTCTCATATTTCTCAGAAGAAATAAGTTGTGGTAGATCAAGCAATTGATGAAGGAACTAAACAGGATATAAGTTCATCTAAAATTACAGCCCCTAAGGCCTGTACTTCAACCCCCTAATCTAAGAAATGTCTAATATTTACTGTGAACCTGCTTAGAGCACTGCATCAAAGCATGCCTTCTGGTACAAGCTGCATTGCTTCAGGAATGATAGTCAGAGTTTAGTGCCTCACTGCAACGGCAGGGTAGATTTGCACTTCAGCAGAGACTTGCAGGCATCAAGAGTACTTAGAAGACAAATACATAGTACAAGGGAATTGAAGTGCTGATTAGACACTTTGCTGAACTTGTTGCATTGCTATTTTGAACTTACATGCACAAAATCTTGATTTTGGTAAGCTAAAGCCAGCCTTTTTTTACTGAAATCCTGATCCTAGAAAAATAAAAAATCAATCTACTGTAAGCATGACCTAAGAGAAATATATAAATGGAGAATAGTAGAATTCATGGTGCTATCTATAATAAATGCATCTAAAAGCAAGGAAATATTGTAGATAAAAGTGAGTTTTCCTCTAAACAGAGGACAATTAGCAAGATTTGAAAGGTTCCTTCTGTACTGCTTTGCCTGGCAAATGTCTTCCATGTGATAATATTTGAAACTATGATTTCAGGATTAACAACCACCTCATATACCAATAACCATTACTTTTAGTAGAAAGTTAAAATGGAGTGAATGTTCGAAGAGTAAAACCTAAAAAAGGTGGTCTTAATCTAAGTAAATTGGGAGGACAAGCCAAAATTTTAAAATCTATTACAATTCGTAAACCAGATGGCTCAGAGGGGAAGTTAATTGTAATACATAAAATCTAATATGCCACAGGCAGTCCATCCAGATTGCTATTTTTCCCCTAAAACAGATATTGCAGTAAGAGGACATACTGTACATTGAGATTGCAGAAGAACTCTGAGACATGGAAAAGCAATTTTTTTCTTAAATAAAAAGTATTTTGCAAGACAAATGTTAAAAAAAAAAAAATCACTTCACTGCAGTCTTCCAGAAGCAATCAAATGTTATTATGGAGAAAGTTAAGACAGAAAAGTATGCCTTAATTTGTCAGCTGTTTTGCATTAAATCCAAATTTTCTAGGCTATTATATTTTTTATACTGTGAATGTGTACATAAACAGAGAAGGTCATTTGTGTGATGACAGTTTGGAGATACAATAAAGAATTGCAAAAAAAAGAGAAAATATAAAAGATTGTGGGAGGAAAATGATAATTATTTATTTTCTGAAATAAAATGTATCTCAGAAAACTACTTGGAAATTTGGAGACAGGCACAAGCTTACTCAGCCTGCTGTAAGCTAGTTGGAAATTCGCCAAATTTGGTCCTGCTCGGTATTGCAGTATGGTGTGTTTTAGGTGAAGTGTTCTGCTTCAAGATCAGTTTGCATCCATCTTTGCAGACATGCCCCAAGTGAAAAGAAAAAATCTGAGTTTGCATATACTCCTTGAAAAATTCTTAGAGCTTGGCAGCTAAACTCCCTGGACTCCTCTGCATTAAACAAGTACTGTTCCTGGGTTGAGCGGGATTCACTGCAATTTTCTCTGCAGTTGTTTACCCTACTATCTAAACTCAGGGAAAGTTCTCCTCCCGAGAGCCAGCAAATTTTCCTGTTGTTCACAGTATCACAGACTGCTTGAAGTTGGAAGGGATCTGTGGGTTCATCTAGTCCAGCAAATTTTCCAGCAACAAGATTGAGAGCGAGCTGTCCAGGACCACATCCAGACAGTTTTTGAAGATCTTTAAGGAGGAGAGGCTCCACAAACTCTCTGGGCAATTTGTGCTCCATACAGTACAGCAGTGCTTCCTGGTGCTTTGATGGAACCTTCTGTGTTCCATTTTGTTATCTGAGTGGCCCTCATTGAACTCTCCAGTATGTCCAGATTTCTTTTGCGTTGCAGGAACTCTGGACGCAGGACTGCACTATTGGCTTCCCCAGTTTTGGTTAGAGGGGAAGGATCATCTCTCTTAACCTACTGGCAATATTTTGCCTAGTGCAGCCAAAAATATCATTAGCTATCTTGGCAGCATGGGCACAAGTCATGTTCAACTTGGTATGCACCAGGATTCCATGGTCATTTTCTGTAGAGCACACAGCATACATGCCATAGGCAGCAGGGCTGTGACTCACACCTAGACTGCAGCCAGTGTCATGGTGAATAAAAACATATATCATGGGAGCAGTGCTTAAATTTCCTTTCCAATGCATCATTTTCTTGTATTCATCTCTACTCTCTAATCTATTCATTTGTAAGAATCACATCCATTAGCTAGAAAGTAAAAAAGACTGAACTCTAAAGACTGTAAGTTCTTTTGCAGCATCATCCATCCATTACTGTTTATGAAGATAAGGCTCCTTTGAGATCATAAACTTGAAAAAGAGTTAGGTCAGATTGTTGTGCTCCCCTTCAAAACTCTATACAACAGAAGTGTTTTCTCAGTCCTTTTACAAATGGAAATTTGTTGTTAGCATTTGCTAAGAGGAACTTTGAGAGAAGTTTCTTCATAATTATCTGTCCTAAATGTTTCATGGTTTACTGTCTGAGGAGGAGTGTTCATGGAAATGCACTCAAAAAGCACTTGAAAGCAAAGAACAAAAACCTAACTTTTTACTCAGACTGCTCAGGAAGAAAGGATTGAGGAACGCTGTTTCAATGTACATTTGTGAACACTCAAAAAGTATTGAAAACAATTATTCAAAAAATAATCTGCAATAATAAAACTAGAACTTCTGTAATGTTTCCAAGATCCACAAAAGCTCAGATGCAAGGTATCAAACTATTCATACTTATCCCGCCAGACCTTTGAAGAAACGGAATATTTTCTTTTTTCCTTTCTAATGATTCATTTTAGCTATCAAAAAAGTATCAAATCAGCATTCTTTATTGGTAATAGAGATGGAATTTGAGTTTTTGAATCCATGTGCGCAGGTTTTTAATTTTTGACTAGATTTTTGAATCTAAGGAAGTATAGACCTCAGCTATTCCACTTGTACACAAGAGAGCTGTGATCTGGCTGCATAGACATGCACAACAGTACAAATTTAGCTAGCCTAGGTTCTTCTTCCTGTGTTTCCTACTGGCTGCTTGGAGGCTTTCAGAGGCACCTAGCCAGAAGGAAACATTAGATTAAAGAATTTATGTGTTATTGAAGCCATCTGAATCTGGGTCAATGTCTTGTCATTACTGCATCTGTAGAAGTGCTTTTCAGGAAATTCATTCTACCCATTTATTTTAATCAGCTATTACGATCATTTATGAGCATTAGTTAATTCCCCATAATTGCCAATAATATGTAACAATGGCAAAGGCATCATGGTAAATCACGGCAGTGTAGTACAACTCAAGTCTTTCAAACAAATCCCCCATGTTCATTTAAAAAGTTGATGGCATACTCTGTGAAGCTGATAAAGCCAGTAAGGTGCTGCTGTTTATAGCAACATGGCTAATCGATGCACATGCATCTTTTCCTGCAAGGATGCTCAAAGTAATTAGTAACGGTGATACGGGGAATTAGAAAGCAAAACTGAAAAATAGTGGATATCAGCTACAAACTGCTCAAACATAAGGACAGCAGGGTATGGAAAATTCTTGGCTACCAAATACTTTCTTCATGGGGGATTTTAGCTGCTCATAAATCTGCTGGGAAACAGATACATCCAAGCACACTGTGTCAAAGAGAGAATTTCGTCATTTGAATAAAAAGGCAAAACTGCCCTAGATCTCCTGTTTACTGATAGGATGGAGCTTCCTGAGAGTGTGAAAATAGAGAAATACTCTGAAGCTAAGGACCATAACCTGACAGACATTAGGATGGCAAAGAATGGATCCATTGCAAGACAAATGAGCAAACTCATATTATAACATCTAAGTTAACTTCTTGGCCCTTTCAAACTTGGTATCAGAGTTGTCATTTACATCAGGAGGTCCAGCGTTTCACTTCTGATTAATTAAATGCAGGGAAGGTGATAGAGGAAATATATTAAGATATTATAATATTTTAATGGTCTTAAACAATTAGCCAAAGTTACTTCACAAGGAAACTGCAAGAAGTGAGGGTAAAGAAGAGTACTTTGTAGCCAACAGAATGCCCTCCGTCACTATAGTTCTTTTCTTGCAAAAGAAAAGAACTTAAAACAATATTTAGGTGCTTTTAGAATACAAAAGATTTGAAGTTTTCAAAAAAAATACTAATGAGAAAAAAAGGTCTTTTCAATAGAAAAAGATTACATTAATAACAATTCAGAATTACAAAAATGAACTATTATTTAAAAATATGCCCTAACAATAATAAAAATGAAAAGGAATGGAAGTCAGTAAAGATAAATGCGAACAATTAAGGAAGAGGACGTGGCAAGAATTGACTCACAAAGAGCAAGTAAGAGCATGTTTCACAGATTTAAACACAGCTGAGTCAGCCCTCCTTAATGCTATTGTCTTCTGATATTAAGTTATCCTATACATACGTTTGGTACCACTGACAAATATTTGCTGAAAATCTAGTGGAAGAAGGGAGGAAGTTTGTCTAGAAGAAAATCACAGGACGACTAGAAGTTACCTTCTACTTAGAATAATCACTGAAGTCCCTGGTCTGAAAGTCATGGCTCAAATTAGGCTCCCAGAGACACATATTCTTCTTTCTAAGTGTCAAGACTACAGAAAGCAAACAAACAAACAAGTAAACAAACTAAACCTCTTGTCCAGGCAACAACAATTAAGGGAATGTCTATAAAGAATAAAACTTGCCAAAGTACTTGATGTAAATTAGTAAATTAGAATTGCTAGGTATCTCAGTATGTTAAATTTGGGACCAAATAGAGGACCAGGAGAATCCCATTGTGAAATGGAAAAAATTCACAAAGGAAAGTAGTCACTTCTTTTAAATTGAATTTTCTGGAGAATCATAGAATCATAGAATCATTCGGGCTGGAAAAGACCTTAAAGATCATTGAGTCCCACCATGACCTAACCATACTACCCTAACAACTCTCTGCTAAAACATGTCCCTGAGCACCACATCCAAGCAGTTTTTAAACACATACAGGGATGGTGACTGAACCACCTCCCTGGTGGTAAGCACTATTTCAGTGCTTAACAACCCTTGCTGTAAAGAAGTTTTTCCTGATATCCAACCTAACCTTACTCTGGCCTTATTCAAAGGCCATTTCCCCTCGTCCTGTCACCTGTCACCAGTGAGAAGAGACCAACCCCACTCTTGCTGTAAGCACCTTTCAGATATTGGAAGAGAGCCATAACGTCTCCCCTCAGCCTCCTTTTCCCCAGTCTGGACAGACCCCGTTCCTTTAGTCTCTTCTCATAGAGCATATTCTCCAATCCCTTCACAAACCTTGTTGCCCTTTTTTGGACCTGCTCCAGCACCTCAATATCCTTTCTGTACGGAGGTGCCCAAAACTGAACGCAGTACTTGAGGTGAGGCCTCACCAGTGCCAAGTACAGGGGCAAGATTGCTCCCCTGGTCCTGCTCACCACACCATTTCTGATATAAACCGGGATGCCATTAGCCTTTTGGCCACCTGGGCACATTGCTGGCTCATATTCAGCATCAGTATACCAAGGTCCCTTTTCATCAGGCAGCTTTCTAACCATTCTTTCCCAAGCCTGTACGATTGCCTGGGGTCAATGTGAGCAAAATGCAGGACTCCACACTTGGCCCTATTGAAATTCATACAGTTAACCTTGGCCCATCTCCACTCTATTCAGATCCTTCTATAGTGCCTTTCTTCCCTCAGGCAGATCAACATTCCCTCCCAAACTGGCTCTTCTGCAAATTTATGAGGGTGCACTCAATCCCCTCATTAAGATTGTTAATAAAGGTGTTAAATAGAAGCAGTCAGTACTGAGCCCTGGGGGACACCACTTGTGACCAGCCACCAACTGGTTTTAATTCCATTGACCACAAATATTTGGGCCCAGCCATCCAGCCAGTGTTTCACCCAGCAGAGCGTACGCTCATCCAAACTATGGGCAGCCAGCTTCTCCACAAGGATGTTGTGGAGGGACAATGTCAAAGGCTTTACTGAAGTCCCTGTAGACCACGTTGACAGCCTTACCTTCATCCATTAAGCAGGTCACCTTGTCATAGAACAAAATCAGTTTTGTCAAACAGGATTTACCATGCATCAACCCATGATGACTAGGCCTGATCCCCTGTTGACCTTTAACTGGTCCATGATGACTCCCGAGATTATCCATTCCATAACCTTCCCAGGCATTGAGGTGAGACTGATAGGTCTGTACTACCAGGATCATCTTTTCATCCCTTTTTGAAGATGGGCGTCACATTTGCCAGTCTCCAGTCTGCTGGGAGATCCCCGGTTAGCCAGAACTGCCTAAGAAGGACAGAGAGTGGCTTGGCAACCACATCCACCAACTCCCTCAGCACTATAGGGTACAATCCACCTGACCCTAATCCTTGATGTTCAACAAATAACCACAATTCCATCATTTAAATGATGGTAAAAACTTCTTTCTCTGCTGCCTTTATATCTGTAAATAAATTTGGTTCCAGCATTTTAACAACAAAAACTGCTACTTGTGTTGTTTTCTAACATCCTCCCTTCATATCACTTTAGGCATTAACAGTCAGGAATCTGATAATCTGCAGAGCGTGATTTAGCTTGATTAACATTAACAATGTATCACTTCTTTATTGGTTCACTTACTAAGAGAGAAATTTAATGAACTTCTCACTTGGGTTTGTTATCCACCTTTTCTCTTAGTTTAAAATACAAATGAAAAAAAAAATGTTCTTCTACAGATCAACAGCCACTGTCACAGGAGTGATGCTGAACCAAAACAGCAGCAACTCCCAGCTCCAAGAAAAGCCACCACAGACATTGAAGGCGATAAAGGTTCCAACCCCTAACTCATCCTCCTCCCCAAGGCAATAACAGGACTATAACAGCATGATGCAGTAATCTGTGTATTTATTATTATATATAATGAAAACATCTATTCTCTTGCTCTTGCACTCCCCCAGCGCAGGCCCTGCCACTAATCATGGTTCTACATTTGGGAATTTCTCTGCAGATGGAGAACAGGGAAATACCCCTTCAGCTTGGATTTTATAATCTTGCGGTCTGCAAATGCATCAAACAAATCTGACAAATTGTTAATCCTCTTCAAGCCAAGTTCACTCTATCCAAATTCTAATTACATATATCCAGGAAAGCCATACTGTATTAAATCGGGCTAACCTTGCAAAACAGCTTTCACAGAAACATAAATGCTCAGTATGTTGGTTTATATTATGATGTACAGAAGGACTGTGATATATAACACCGGGATTCAAGTAAAGCTTTTCCAGAAATAATCTACAATATGAAAAAATGAAGGCTGCAGAGTCACTGAAATATTGAATATCAGAGACCTTTCTGATTTACTTACAGCATTCAGTATAACGGATTTATTAGCAGCTCCTATCTTTATGGTAAATGATGCATAAATGATGGCAAAGGTGTACAAGAGAACTATATGAAGACTCTTGCAGAGTGAATAAATTGGTTGAGTGCCAGCTTTCCTAAGGGTGAATGGTTACACTGACTTCTTTGGGGCATGTTATGCAATGATGAATGTAAAATTATATTTTAGAATGCCAAGAGTTCAAGGGAAGATTACAAATTTATGGAGGACAACATTCTTATTCTAATAATCTGGACACATAGCCTACTGCCTCTCCCTGCAGAGGAATCATTTTTCTACTCCAGGTTAGGAGAAATGGAACAAAGCACCTTGTATGCACAAGATTTTACTATAGAAAGATGAAGTTCACTGAAGGCCAGACACCTATGTATTCTTAAAGCATGTGCAAGAATGTTCTTTGAAAATGAGACCAGCATTCCAGTGAGCTTTCTTGCAGCATTCCCAGCTTCTTTTGTACCATAGTCTATTGCTATTTCCAGAGGGCTTTTATAATATACATAGGGAAAATGTCAATTTAAATTCAAAGACAGAGAATACTTTTTTTGATGAAGCATCCAGTATATCATGTACTAGCTGGAGGTGTTCTCTGTTGCTTGACAAGGAACAATGACATGACAAGCAGGCAGAGAAGGAGCTTTTAACCAGTTTAATGTGCACAGAGTTGGCACTCACTGAAAAGTCATTTGCCTGTTTGTTATTTTTTTCAAGTATGTCTCTTTTCTTTGACTTGTCATTACTCCTGTAATATACAATTTTGTCTTCTGTTTGTAATTTTCTGCTGCAGTGATTCCGAAGGTTCAAAATAATCTTTTTCTATCTTTCAAGAAATAAGATAAGCAAATATGTGTCTAAATAGTTTGCTTATTCTACAACCTAAATGAAGTCCCATTTAGTATACCTTTCACTGCTTACTGCTGCTGCAGAGCCCATAGATGAGGTGCAGTGCTCATGCTTTTCATAGTTCTTGAGAGTGATTTGGACCAACGGCATTTTTCATAACGGAAAATGGTCAAAATTTGCTCTAAAGTGCATTCTGTTCAGCTCTTTCATGAACGGCAACAAAAAATAATAATTTTCTTCTGGGAGAGAGAATGCATCATAAGGAAACACAAAATTCTACTTCAAGCTAAATAACATATTTTGAGCTGTTATCAGATACTACATGAAATTACAGACAAAATCTAAGAGTTGGCAAAAATTTTTTAAACTGTATGCAGTTTATTTTTCAAGTTAAGCTCTCAAATATTGAAAGTTCACATTCAGTGCCTTGATCAAAAATGATAAACGAACTACTGAATTAGAAGAAGATGCTGCTATTATTTTAACCAGTAAACTAACTCAGGGTTAATCTGGGTGTTATTTAGCCTATTGAAAGTGTTTTGAGTGAACATATGGTTTCTATTGTGAAATCAAGGCACAGTTTTAACTGTGAATATAGATAATTACCCTTTGGACTTTAAACATTTATATGTGTCATGTTATGTCGGAGCATTTTTCATGGTCAATAGGTTGAAAGGTTATAGAGTCGAAGATGTAAATTCCGTGTGTTTGAGTAAGACTATCCAGGGTAATGGTAGTACAATTCACTACTGCTCTCTCTTGGAAAGAGATGGTAATAACACTGAGTGAGCATGTGAAATATAACGGGCTATTTATTTAAATACAGATTGCTATGGTAAAACATTTTAATATGAGAATTACAGGAATTCAATCATGGTATATATAGCTTGAATATCCCTGGTTACTGGAGCTTAATTTGAAATATTTACACAGTATATTTGGGGGCCTAATTATAATGCTAACAATAAAACCTTTAAATAAAGTGTATTTGCATGCATGTGTGTGCATGCATGCCTTGGCACTATGAACGCTGTTATATCCCCACCACTACATTCCACTCTTGATTTAGGCTTGAAAGCCAATTTAGTTTCACACTCCAAATTCAGCCCTTGGCAAGATCCCCTTCTGAGGTGCCAGATGTTCTGTCTATGCCCAAACTGGCTGAGGATCCTGTGTGTGAGGAGCACTGATGTCTGGGTGGCACCACAGCTTGCTCACAGTATCCCCACCACCATGTTGCCACTTAGCCCCATTGCTGGCCCAGGTCTCTTCACAGTGTGGTCCATGATGAGAGAGTTTGTGATGAGGTGACGTGCCACCCCAGCCCAAGCAGGCACATTTTCACCTGCTGTGACAACTGGGAACATTCAAAGTGAGGTGAGCAGCCTCCCAGTGTATGTTTTCCCTTTTGAACTTCCAGCCATTAGTTGCCTGGGAAATATATGACCCAAACCAATTTTAATCACAATGAATTAATCATTAATACATAGTTTTTGAGTATTTTATGTGTTAGTATTCACAGAATACAGCATTAGACTACAAACAACTTCTCAAAGAAAACTAAGCACTTCCAAATGCACAAAACAAATAAAATGTTTATTCTTATTACTATTATTCCATCTACGTTTTCTTTTATTATGTTTTAAACACATAATTCCATGCATTTTATCAAATTGTACATGAGAATGCTGTCTTTTCCATGCACACTAAAGAACAATAAAATCCCTTTCTCTGTTGCCCATGCATACTTGTTTTTATGTAATAGGAGCCATTTCAATTACAGCATGTCTCATTCCTGCTATTCTCCGTTTCCCAAATATTTTTTAGTTATTTCTGTTTAATATATATGCAAAATATCCTTTGATTACTCTTAACACTATTGAACCGCATCCAACCCTGCTTAACTTATATTTTGCTTTCTATGGCAGTCTGATTTTTAGCACCTCCCAACATTATTTTCTAACTTTTGACGAGTTGTTTCTTCTCTTCCATCACAGGTGGCCATTCTTATTCACCCTAAAATCCAAATACTTATATTTTGGAGTTTTATCATACAGGATAAAATGTTGGATTTTTTTCCCATCAATTTTTTAAAAGTTGGGATTTTTTTTTTTTTTTTAATTGAAGAGATGATTTTTCAAGATATTAACTTGAATATGCAATCGTATATGTTTCTAGTCAGCTCAGTCTTACACTGCGTTGCCCTACTGTGGTTGCTGCTTTGGGGTATAACTAAGTTCTCAGCTGAACTTCAACTTGCAGTAAGCCCCAGCTGCTGAGTGACCCCATATCCTCCAGTGGATCATACTATTTAAAAATGAATTTACATGAACCCGTGTCTAGATTTTGGATGAACTTACATGAAACGTAATACTTTCATGCAGTTTTTCTGATATAAAAATTGAATATCATTGGCCAAGTTGAAGTGTATCAGTGTCAGATAACTGCCATTTGTTGTTATAAAACATTGAGGAGAAAAATGTGTCTTTTCCAGCTATAATTACTTCTGCTCTTTACTATTTGAGCTGCAGTAGTATTGAGAGGCCTAAGCTTAGCACAAAGCTTTATATTTTCAGACACAGTAAGAATACACAATGGGGCATCCTTTCTAAATAAGTTTAGAATATTAGTACAGAAGATAAAGGATGAAGAGAGGATGCAGAAGTAAAGACTGGAGGAGGCCAATGGCAGACACAGAAATAGAGGTTTTTTGTTTTGTTTTATTATTTTACTTTAAGTTTCAAGTCTGAATAACATAGTACACCATAATTAGTCTTTTTATTTAAAAATATACTTTGAGTATTGTATTTCTAAGCGCCACTTTGCCTTTTTCTGTGAGCATTTGTTCCTTCCTTTCTTCCTTTCTTCTTCATCATTTAGCCTGAAAGCCATTTTCTTAAAACATTCAGTTCTGTCATCACCCATTCAGATTAGTCTTTTATATAGGTCGCTCTGAAAGTAATGCCTCTTGTTTATTTCCTTGGAAACTGCAACAGATACAAAGACCATAAGAACACTATTTGTTAGAGAAAATTCTCAGCTGTAAAACGTTATTTTTCAAAATAGTCACTACCACTCACTGTGTATTTTTGCCAGCAATGAATAAGAGCCTGCATGCTGTGCCTATAAAAATCTACATGCCTGTCTGGAACATGGCTTGTCAATCATGTTGTTACTGCCACTGCTGAAATGTACCGTCCACCACTTCACTGTGGTCACATCCACTGTTTGGTCTCCATAAATGTTCAGCAAGTGTAAATGAATGTTAGCAGGTGCAGTTTTTTCCACATGGAGAAATTCAGTGATACACCTTTGCTTCATAGGCACTTCCATGTCAGATGCCATTCTGACAGACTGCCCCTCTGCTGTCCACTGTCACACATCAACAAAATTTAATTGAATATTGGCAGGAAGATTCAACCTCTACTGTAATTCCACCAACATGTGCCTTTGACATCGGGGGCCAACACAATAAGATAGGAGGCATTACTCTTGCAGCAGCATTCTTGTCTTGGACAAGTATACATAGCTCCTCTCAAAGGAAATCTGTCTTTGTTATTCCATTCCTATATAAAGTTTTTGGGTTTGCTTGTTTTGTTTGTTTGTTTGTTTGTTTGTTTGTTTGTTTTCAATTGTTCATGTTCAGACTGGGCTTTTAGATTAGAGATTTTCAAAATCTTGGGGGAAGGCAAAAAAAAAAAAGATATCTGAAAATTTTATGACTCTATAGTGCATAGAACAAATTACTACGCTTTTCTTTTACAAAGACAAAAGGAAGAAAGGAGCCACCGGCTTATCCAGCAGTTGTTCTTTCCCACCAGCTGGCACTGGAGGTGAGCCTGGAAAGAAGTGACAATGGCATTGTCTGTCAGCTCTTTGAATGAGTTTTTTGGTGAACGCTGGATTTGCATTGAAACAACAGTCGCATTGAAACATAGTTTCACGTACCCAAGCAAACTCTTTTGCCAACCAATTTTCAAGTCACTTAAGTGACCATCGTTTTCAGATACCATCAGAATTGAAAGTCTCCTAGAAGCTGGCCTTGGCTTGTCTGTCATTGTTTGTGTTAATGAGGTCTCATGCTGTAGCAGAAAAAAAATACTGAAAAATATTGAAAATGGAGGCCAGTACATGTTTTTAATCACCTTTCTGACTCCTACCAAAAAGATTTATTTTTTCCACAATAATTTTCTTTCCTATTTCCCTCCTAATAAGCTTATCTTGCTGGTAGTTTGACTAAACTTATGTTGTATTCAAAACTCAAAGTTTCCTAATTAAAGTCCAATTCCACAATTTCTCCTTAGATATTCAGTACTTCTGCACACTATGAAGAAAGATATTTTTAGAAAATATGAGCCACTTAATTCCCGTTAAGTTTTCTATAACAGATGGCATAGTTATTTGATTTATGCATTCACCTTCACATGGCCCTGCTGACAGCCAGTTTTTTTTAAACCTCTGAAATTCTTTTTTGTTATGCACTGAAACTTCACCTTTTCCACCGCATGAAATATTAGTTTTACTTAGAAAATCTAACTGCGTGCAATTTTCATGTTACTGAAATTGTGCATGGTCTGGTGATTAATTGTATTGTCTTGATCACAGTCTGAGTCTGATATTCAGGGCTCATTACAGTGGGAGGAATTCAGCAGAACATCATTCTTAACCAGGTGTGGCTTATTAAAGTGGCAGTGCCCAATTTAAAGACTATAAAGGATTTGTATCAAAATTGATGCTTTCAGCTGCTTTTCCCTCCCAGGATTGTAGAGATGTAATACAAAAAAGACAACGTAGCTTGCTCATGAAAATCACTCACATCCATCATGTGAGAAAGCAGCTCAGATCTGTTCCTCCCTTGAGTGGGAAGAGTTGCAATATACCTTCAGTACAGCAACTTCATACCAAATATCATCAACACTTTCCTGAGCTTGACATAGATTACACTTCCAAATACACGTTTTGCATTATTTACTGAATCATGAATTTCTCATCTCCCAGGAAAATGCTTTTTCTTTCCTCTTAAGATGCCCTTATAGCATCAGTACAAATACTGAGGAGAGGTACATCTTGTAGGAAGCTACCAACAGCATTTACCTGGAATACAACCTAGACTTCACAGTTCCATTTCATAATTTATGCTAGCTATTCTGATATGGGGGAAAACAGAATAGGGAAACAAAACAAAACAAAAACAGTTTTTAGTGTCAGGTGAGCTTACATTCACCTCAGTACCAGCGCTCAATCCATCCCAGCTGATGGTAATGTGCTAATGATAAGCTGTCAGATACCACAAAGGCTCATTTCTATCCAAGAAACAATATAGCTTGCTGTTCACCCAATCTTTGGGAAGTTTTCAGAACAGAAAATGTGTGTTTTAAGTAAGTTGTGTAACATGAGCATGTCTTTGTTGCTGTTGTGAGGACTACAGCTTGACATTTCTCTGCCTCCTAAACGTGAGTAAATCTTTACACCTAACTCACTGCTTTAGAATAATGAAGTATAGATAAAGAAGCTAAGTTTGAGAATACAGATTGCTGTTATTTCATCTTTCTCTGTTGGTGGTAGGTGAAAGTATCAAATGCACCTACACGTTCATTGGTTGTTGGTTGTTTGAAGAAATTGCTCTTGTGAGGTTATTGCTGGCTTGATCTTCTTTAAATCTAGGATGTATATTCTCCTATCATTAGGAATGGGATTGAGGATGCTGTGGATATTTCAGGAGGTGGCAGGGAAAGGCTTCTGTGGTGTTGTTTATGGCTGTAAAGGATTTGATCTCCTGACTTCGTGGTTGTTTCTTCCTATTATGTGCCTCTGAAATGCTCACAAGAAAAAAACTGTGGGAGCTCCAAAACCTCAGTATAAATATTGTCTGATTAAACATAGTGCCTGGTAAGATTAGATTTATTGTTATTAGAGAAAGCAAAGGAAGAAGCTGAATGTCTTTAAAATATATTTAAAGCTTAAATTCCAGTGAATCAAAAACTTTTCACAAGGTGGCAATGGGCTTGTAGGCAACTGGGTTACCTTGTGCCCTATCCGCTGGAGGAGTAATGTGAGATACTTTTAGTGGTTACTGAAGAGGAGGAAGGTGATAGTGGGGAGCAATTAATGACAAAAAGGTCATTACAAATGTAGGTTATCATTTCAATGTCTTCTTGTTTTTGCTTTTGTGATTGTATTTAAATTCAACTTAATGCTTAGAGATTAATGATGGGGTATATTTTTGAAGAAGGAAATTCTTTTCTCAGATGCTGTGTAAGAAAATGTTTTGATTCTTCATTATATGTGGCTGAGGAAGTTTGTAATGAGTTGGATATTCATTATCTGGAAAGGAGTAAGTTAGTAAGTGGAAAACATGTTTTTGAATAGCTGTTGTATGGGAAACTCAAATAAGTATCAGAAAGGACAGCACCTGCTGATAGCAGGGAACTTAATTCAGGCTGGAAAGGAAGGGAATTCCCAGGCATCAAGGACTGAGCCAAAGGGAAGTTATGCATCCTGTAGTTATTAAGTAAAGGAGTATGCTAGGATGCTTACACTGTAGCGTCTCAAGAATTGGTGAGATAGTTATGGCGTAAAGTTTGAAACAAAATGGATCCCAGAGAAAAGGTAGCATTGTTTCAAAGCTTAGGAGTATTATCTCAGTAGGCAAGAAGGGGAATGTAGGAAGATGTTGGTAATGCAATCCTGGGGTATGGAGAGCTGCTCTAAGGTATAGTAGTGTTATCTGCACCAAGTGCATGAATTACACATGCAGAGTGTGAACAGCATGGTGATTTTACCTGTCAGAATCTTAAACCAATTGTTCCTAAATCTTGTATGGGCAATTCCTTTTATAGCCTTTTAGTGACTGAAAAGTATACCACACCACCAGCCACTGTGTCTGTTTCTTTAAGAAGGTGCTCTACAGAGATATCTTAGAGTTTGCATATGTATCTTGAGACACAGATGTTGCCATGGTAAGATACACATTTTTTAATTGAATAGCAGACTAATAGGCACATAAAACCTCCATAACTTTTTGGCATGTAAATTTTCTCTCCTGGGGCTGTAGGTGATTAAACAAACCTCTTTCCTAAAATTCTTTCCAAATATTTTTTGTCTCTTTTTTTGTTTAGATCAGAGCCTCTCATATTTCTTTCCTCCTTTCCCTCAACAATGCTACTTGGTGTTCTTTTATCCTCTTTAGTTTATTATTCTGTCTGTCTTCTTTCTATCCTTCCTTTTCTTGAATACAGTACACATTGCAGAGCAGGGTAGTCAGTTTTAAAAGAGTTCTGATTGCTTTTTCTGGGCACAAAATAGTGTGCAACTTATGCACTATAACTCTCTTGTTTGGACAAATAAATAGAAGTGGCATTAAATCCTTTGTTAAAATCATATATATGCATTAAAATGCTACAATGCAAGTAGGTGTTTTAATAATAACCTTTATGTAGCTCCCCACAGAACGTAAGTTTGTGACATTTTGTAACTTTAGAAAATGTGTAAACGTGTAAATCTTGGTTATTTCTTTTGCTTCATTTGAGCTATTCTCATTTGAACTGGCTGTCCAAGAGGTCCTTTGTTCTTTTTCCTGGCAGTACTTTTCTCATTGTTCGTGGTTTTTGCTCTTCCACTGGTGCAATGAATACAGCATTTGTCTATGCGCATAGTTTCTAAAGTGAACATTGTCTTTAATCTCTTCAGAGATACAATGAATCATAAGCTGAGGGTATTGCCTTGTCATTCCAGTTCTTAAAGATATTTTTTTTCTGCTTATACAGTTGTTATAGAGATGCAAACAGTTATTTGTACTTGCTCATACCTCAGCTATTTTTAGAATCCATATTGACAAAATTTTCAAGTAGACATTGTATTTCATAAAGAGTACTGCCCTGAAATCACTGTGGCTTGAACAATACGAAAATTCAAGACTCCAGGGGGCCAACACAACAGGATATCCATAAGTAACAACGCCTACTTATCAACAAGGGGTGAGCTTAACAGTCTTGTTTCTGGCTGTGACAAGTGGTGAGCAGAATTCTCAGCAAGCCAGAGAGCAGAGAATGAATGCACAAGATAACTAAAGAAAGATTAGGCGCAGCTGACTTGGTCTGTTCCTTTTCACAAATCAAGAGCAATTTAAAGCAATAATGACTGATAGTTTTCTACAGCCATCCTGACTTTTATCCCATTGCATTACGGAGTTCAGCCACCTTTGGTTTTTTCTTTGATTTTGTGTTCATTTTTTATGATTAAAGTGGTCTTGTCTTGAAGGAACAGTTGAGTAGTCTTTTTTTTTTTTTTTTTTTTTTTTTTTTTTTTTTTGAGTAGTTCAAAGATACCTTTAACAGCTTGGAACAAAAGGAAATTATCGTACAGATCAAGGGATTACAAAGAAATGTTTTCACAGATTTAAAATAAAATACAGACAGCTGTTGAGAGATGAATGGCACAGAGACATTTGTTACCCATTCATTAATAATACAGACACAAATCCACTCTGTTTATTATTTTTAACCCATGTTTGTCAATAGGGAAAACAGTCATAATTTGAACTTGTAAAAATAATGAATGTATAGCAGATAGGTTTGGTGTAGAGATTTGAGAATACCAGGATGACTAGTGGTTACCATCTGTGTCTGTGTAATCAATATTTTCTAACAGCATAATGAGAAATAGCTCATTTATATCTTTGCCCCTCTAGCCCAAACAATTAGTCAGTGTTTGTTGCCTTGTAGTCTTATCTGCATTAGGAGGAGAATCATGAACATATGTAGTCACACATATTAGTACAACAATTCAAATGAGGAAAAAAAAAAATTGTGCAAAGTCTGTTTCTTGAATGCAACAGAAACAAACTTGCTACTAGGCCTCTCCTGTGCATGGAAAGCTCTGAAGTTGTGCTCACAGGTCTATTCATTCAACTACTTTTCTTGCTGCTGCTTTCTATTCAGCCTGCCTAAGTGTCCCTCTCTACCCCCATTTCTGCATGGAGAACCCTGACCAAGCAGCTCCTGCAGCCTGTGGTTTTGGGTTACAACTTCATGTTGTTCATTTTGTGAAGTGCTCACCTCAGTAGTTTGCAAGAGAGATGTTTAACAGTTCCATCAGTGTGATCAAATCTGTGCTGCTAGATGAGAAGCCTGATAGATTTTATGATATTTTGCCAGGGCAGAATTTCATGTGACTTCTAGTGTGACTCAGCACACTAGAAACAGTACTTTCTCATGGAGCAGTCAGTACTAGAGGAATGTGATAGTGATCAGGCTATTCAGCCATATGACAAGTGCAAAGAGTACCTTGAACAAGCAAACGTAGTGCATCCTCATCTCTTGCTAAGGGCATTGCCATTGCAAAAAGACTCGTGGCTAAACAAAAGCTCCTATTGGATTCTGAGTGCAGGACAGTACATCTTGTAATGGAGTGGCAAACTGCATCAACATCACGCTGTAATCTCACAGCTGTGTAACAGCTCTTACATTAAAAAACACTTTCAGTGTATCATTCTTGCAATTTCCATGCTATGTAATTCAGGAGTTAGACTGTCAAATAGATGTTTTCTTTTTTTTTTTTTTTTAATCCATGAAGCTGTTACTATCTCTGTAAGGCAGACAACAAATTGATAAGAAGCTACAGTTAATACAAAAAAAGTATGATATATAGATATTTATATTATGTAAGAAGTATTGATAATATTCCATTCTACAAAGTGTTTTTTGAGGCTGTACAGGTCTTAAGGTTTTACAGAGCTCAGAATTAGATTGATGTTTATGATAGCGATTATTCTCTTTCTAGAATATCTTTAGATCAGATCATGTAATATCTAAAAGATCTCCCCAAGCATCAGTGTTCTTGTTCTTGAAAGAATGCTTACTGGAAAGAATAGTATTTAAGAATAGGATCCCACAATACAAGAAAAGTGGATGTTTGGTGTGGGTTTGGTTTCTTTTTTTGTGTTGTCTTAAACATATCTCCCTGGAGTACACTTACAGGATTTTGAACGTCTGGCTTTAGCCATCAGACCTTTCATTGTGGTAGCAATTATTGCAAAAGAATGGACAGGTATCTGGTTTCCACAGTGAAGTTATTTTTCTAGATGCTTTCTAGGACATTAGTCTGGCTTCTGAAAGGTTTCAGTTTAATGTCACTCTTGTGATACAGCCTTTCTCTTCCTTGTCCCTGTATCAGGATTCTTGAAGATACCTGTGTGTTGTTGTAGAAAGGTGCTGCCCTGGCCAGTTTGTTTCAGATGAGCTGTGTGACTGCCTTTACTTTGGCTAAAATAAGCCTATTTATGCTTTCTCCCATCTTTCAGGATGGGAAAAAATAAATATTAAGCATCCAGACTCTCGAGACACTGGGAGAATGCTCCTCACAACTAAGAATAAAAATAGTGTAGAAAGAGGCAGTTAATACTGAACTGGATGATGTATTTATTTATTTATTTATAAGATATTCCAGACCTGATACTGTTCCTGCACAATCTCTCAACTGTTTCTTTTCTGTGAGTAATTCTACTATCCTTGGAGGGAGAGAGGACAGTAAAGAGATCCTGAGTCCCTCATCAAAATTTCCTATCACCACTCAGCACTTCACTTGGTTTAAATAAGCTAAATTAATGTGCCATGAGAGACTTGAGAAGCAGCTTCCCCAGTGCCCCCAGGTGTTCCTTCAGCTATAAAAAAAAATTTAGCCATGTTTTATCAGCAACATTAATAGTAAATGCTTACTCGGGAATCCTTCCTGGAAGCATATATTTAGTATACTTACCAAAGTGCTGTGATGACTCTGATGGAAAGGTAACTTTTCCTTGATAGAAGATCTTAAGAAGGCAGAGCACTGCTCTTGCTCTTATGGTGGCCTAAAATCAGGTTTACCTGTTAAGATAATCTGAATTTACAGTATACTTGGACATACGCTCTCTGTAGCATCTTTCATTTTCAAGTACTATATATAACAATGCTTTTTAAAATATATTTTACTTAAGGCTTATTAAATTGAACTGATTTATGGAAATAAGGAAACATCCATCTCCAGAAAGCAAGATTCCCTTGAAATGCATTATTTTATGTACCAAGATAGTCTCTTCAAACATTTCTTTTTTAAGTATCCTAAAATTCTTCTAAAGTATGACGATTATTAACTGACCAAGAGTTGTGTGATTGTTGGACAGGTTGGAATAGTGTGCACACTTCTGTATTTCCATTGCAATGTAAGGATAGTGGTTTGCAAAGGCTCATTTTTATTTGCTTTTGTATCTATACGTTTTTCAGTCTCACACTGAAATGGTGCCTGAAATGAGTAGGAGTTTAGAGCATAAACATCAAAATAAATAAAATGTATATTAATGTGTAAGTGTTCTTATTTTTTCAGGACGCTTTTTTTCCATAGAATTGATATTTAAACTTTGCATTTTGGACTCTGAATTTTTCTAGGAAGTTTATGGAAATTTCTTCTAAAAATAATTAACTGAAATGTTTTTGTTACGTAACTGCACCAAGGACACACTTGAGTGATCTACTGCATTTATCAGTGATCTGTTCTGAAGAGAGTGAATGAAAGCTGATATCCAGGAATCCAGAAAATCTTAATACTGGATTTTAAGATGGTGTTAGTGAGAAGAATCTGGAGAGGGAGAGGGGATTTTTGCCTTGGGACCATAGGCTCCTATATGTCTTTGATGTAGTCTCATCTTTTCTGAAACTAGACACGTTGTGCTGAAATTTCTAGAATAAAAGCCAAAGAAAAAGGTATTTAGTATTATGGGCAGTTAGTGTTTCTTCATCATGGAATGATGACAATCATTAAACAATCTATCTAGGTAGTATGAAATTTTGATGTATGACTAAATCCCAGGCAGTAGAATAGTCCTGATGGGTCTTGTACATTGATATCATGCTAGATCATCACTTTACCATTTGCCCAAGCCACTAAAAATCTATTTCTTCTTTTCTTCTTGTTCCAGGTAATTTAAGCGTTTTTAAACTCCTTGTGAAATTTTATTGGGGACAGATGGTTGAGAGAGTGAAGACTGATTATTTTGTTGTTTTGTTTGAGTTTGTTGTTGCTTTATTTGTTATGCCTCATAGATAATTGCTCTGGGCTTTAAAGAACCTTTAAAATTTCATGTTCAAGACAATTACAACCAAGTGTCTGTATGAAATATGATGCCTAGTCTGTCTTAAATTGTCAAATAACAAATACTTGTTCTAAATATTTTAATAGAATTAATTTAAGCATGCTAAGGTAATGTAATTTCATAACAAATTACATTTATTGATACCAAGTGAAAACTTATGTTATTAATGCAAAATGACAGGTCTTGTCAGATAACCACTGATTAACATTTGTAACAAGATTTATGTTCTGTTTGAGCAGTGAATATTCCAAATAACGTAATTTTCTGATACTGATAACTTGTCTATTTTAAAATAATATATTCCAAAACAGTAAACATTCAGGTTTTTTGTTTATCAGGGCACAGAGCTGAGTCATGTCCTGTAATGAGCTGTTTGCCATAATTTAAAGAGCTTAGGGCACTGAACTAAAGCAGTGCAGTGTTATGGGTAAACATCTTCATGGAAACTAGGAATCGCACTGACTTTGTCCAAATATGAGGATAACATCTAGACAATATAATATTTAATTTACTTTATCAGTGCTCCTCAACCAATCTGACTTTTGAACTTTTATTTTTCAAGTGATTTTGGGATCTTCTGTGGAACATCACACACATCACGTGTTCAGTGCCAGACTGCAAGAACTACAAGTTTGTGTTCAAACTGTGACATATAAGATAAATAGTAGAAATAAGCCAATATCTGCTCTGAAGACTTGATCATGCACCTGGCTCTGTATATTTTGATTTCTCCAAAACTTCCAGGATTAAGACAAATCCTCATTGGCGAGGACAGCATGGTTGGTGTGATGTCTGTGGCTATAGCTTTTGTGCATCTGGCACGTGACTCTCTCAGGCTCTTGTCTCTCTTAAATACAAGATAACACTTTCCCTTGTGACAGGTTTCTCATTTCAGGTGCTTTCAGCATAACAGCCCAGAATTTCTCCCTTGCCATCCTTTGAATCAATAACTTTAAAATAATATTGCTGTTCCCATCTGAATTCAGGTCCAAAGCTGCAATCCAATGTAAGATGAATTTCCAGGATGAAAAAGGGTAAAAGAAGGAGCCAACAATCATCAGATTAGTTCACTGAAATTGTAACCTGCATTTTTATAATTTAAAATGCAGGTGAATACAAAGTACAACCATTGCTATGAAAGAGGCATTATGAAAGGCAAAGGGGAAAGTGAAACTTTTGCTTTGGATGTTTACAGAAATCTGCCTTTTAACCCCTTTCTCAGATTTCCCTTCTTGGGCAATTCCTTTGTTTTGGGACACTTCGTGCTCATTTGCTCCAAATAAATAAATAAAAGTTAAAAAAAAAAAAAAAAAAAAAAAAAAAAAATTAGGAAGCTTCCAGTAAGTTTACGTGTGAATAGTGTCCTCTTGAAAAAATTGCCCTATCTGTGCGCATCCTCAGGGATTTTTGGACAGGGAGAAGGGGGGGGGGAAGAAGAAGAAAAAAAAAAAAAAAAAAAAAAAAAAAAAGCAAAGACACTCTTTACTGATACATGGATGTCTTTCAACTGAAGTCAATGGAGCTTGATTTCATTAACTGAATAATTGACCCCCATGCCATAACAGGGAGGTCTAATTGTGATATTTGTAGGGCTATCATCTCATGTAACTATTGATGAGAGAGACTGAGAGAGACAGTGTGGTAAAAATCTGTGTTATGTGGCCTGTTTTTATTGAGATATCTCAGAGAAAGCTGTCTGGAGATGAGAGATGGAGTAAACCACAGTAATGAATCAAAATGTTGTCTAACCCTCATTCCTACAATATGTCCACTACTGCTCTGCCTGGCAGTTCTGTTCCTGTTGTGGGGATGGGATGCAAATCCATGGAACCAGAACTGGCACTGGCCTGCAGTTTGAAATAGCCACAACTTAGCTATTTAGACTGTCATTTAACATTGGGGAAATAATGTCCAAATCATGAGTATGGCCCAGCGAGTGACAGATAAAATACAGTGCTTTCATACTTTCTTAACATAAAGGCTATGAGAAGCTGATTCTGGTCCCAGTGCTGTGAGTTAGGGCAGGGGGGCTCTACACATCTCAATTGCACGTGTCCTTAAGGTTGCTCAGGAGTCAACAGATACAGACACAGACGAGGGTAGCTGCCAACAAACAAAACACAGTTTATTTCAGATGCACCTTTGGTCCATTCCAGAAGAAGTTCTGCGCTTGATGTACCTGTGGGTGAAGGAGTGGCCAGGAGTGAGGCATGTCAGTGCTATTCCTACAGTAATTTTTGCAAGTGTGACAGAATTACATCTACCTTGTATAACTGTAGAAATCAGTATCTGCCCTAAAACATATTCCTTCCTGCTGTAAGAAAGGGAAAATAAGTTACTGCACAATGATGTTGTAGTCATTAAAAGAATATAATAGCCCATTTCTGAAATATACCTTTTAGTTTTAGCTTATTTCAGGTTAACTGGTTTAGCTCTGTACTTCTGAGACCATTAGAGGAAAGCAGCGATTTACAGCAATAGAGTGTAACCTAATACCATTCTCCAAATTACTCATATTAAACACAGTTGGGCTACAGGTTAGTGGGAAGGGAGAGATGAGCTTGGAACTGTGATGTTGATGGAAATCATGGAACCCCTTAATGTGAACATAAGAAGTAAAGGACACAGTTTTAATTAGAAGTCTTCCAGATAGTAAACTGTAGTAAGATGTGACCTTTAAGTGAAAAGATAACTTCTACTACAGCAGAAGTGCATGCCATGCCACTGCACTGTCTTTTCTTATTGGAGATATAATTTGATATAGCCATATATCGGAATCCCTCATCTCATTATATTTTGTAATGTTCTCTGTGATGGGTGAACCTCTGATAGAATAGATTTGGATCAGCAAAGCTTGATCCTAAGCTGTTTTACTAATTGCAAGAACCCTTTCAGTTTCCTCTTCTGTCCATCTCATTGCAATGCCCTCTACAAATTTGAGGCTTTGTCCCTCCTTTCTACTCACCTAATCCTTCCATTCACCATTATTTCCAGCTTCTTACAGTAAGCATTATCTGCCCACCTACATTCCTAAACAAGGCAGTGATCCCCTTTCACTGTACCTATCTATACTGTGTTAGATGTTGCTTTTTTTCTTTATTTTCTTTCCATCGCTCTCTTTGGTAATTCTTGAGGAAAAGAAAGGTGCTATAGTTAGTCAAGATCATGGTTCTTGAAAAGGAACAAGCCTAAGTAATAAATGCTTTAGTATGAAACATTGGCTGAGAGGAGCAAATAGTGGATACTGTCAGAAAACTGAAGGTGAATTATACTGAATAAGAATAGATGCAGAAGAGAATAGTTGTATAGAAAGATGTGTAGGGAAAAGGTTCAAGAGGCGCAAGGAACAAAGCATTGGAAAAGAAGTGTCAGCAGGGATAGGCACTTTTTTGTATGAACTAGAATTGGATTAATTATGTAGTGTAATGTGCAGGCCATGGTGGACAACTATCTTTGCATTTACAAATACCTTGCTTTAAAGTAAGCGTTAGCAGGTCTAGTAAAAAAAAAAAAAAAAAGTTGCCTAGCAGAACCTGTAGGGCAAATGTTGTTTTGTTGGAGCAGAGGAAAGATCTGAGGCTCTTGAACTATGGAATTCTGATTTACAGCATGACCACAGTTCTCTACATACGGCACAATTAATCATTTTAATGATAATGAACTTAACATAGCCAGTACTCAAGACAAAGGCAATCACTTTCAAATAGTGACACTTTAGTATTAAGGCTCTTGAATTACAACATAGTGCAAACATGCTTGTGGTTTGAAAAGGATGCCTTTGAGTTTGGGAGTTTTGTTTGCCACTTCATATTTTCTTTTTCTGCTATAGCAGAGAAGCTGAGACTTTGACCAATGTGGTATGACAAGTATTTGCTATCACATTTCACTGTCCTGCAATGGTAGTTCAAATGAAATCCAAGCTTTCTGGGCTCAGCCCATCCAGGCTGAACACTTCCATCTGTGACATCCTTCCACTGTAGTCAGAGTGATGCATCAGAAGAGTTGCTATATATGTGAGAAGAGCCAGGATTTTGTAAAGGAGTCTTGAATTTTCAGTTAAGAATATCTGACATTCTCCCCCACATGGCTAACCTGAGCTCAGAACTTCACCGTGGAATACATTTTTTCAAAGCCAAAGTAAACATAAGCAAACTTTGTAGAATCTAAGCATTTGAGATGGGTATCCAAATTCTTTTGTTTTCTGTTTTTCTTTCTCTGTCACAAGCAGAAAATGATTGCTACATGACAGGTAGTCTCACTAGCAGAAACACAATAAGAAATATTAAAGAAAACTTTTGACTGTCTGTCAGCGTGTCCCCTTAGGAAAAACTGACACATAATAGCTGACACTGGTCCTAGCTCCACATATCTATGCCATTTGATTTGATGTGTAGCACAGTGAGTTGCAGCTGGCAGATATTATTGCAATATTGAAGTATTTTAGAGTAATTGTATATACAGGCAGCGTGGCATATTCCTAACAGTTTCTGTGTACTTTCAGTTCAACAGCATAATTGTGTATACAGATACTGAAGTGCTGTCTGTATTTAATTGACAAGATCTCTGCAGTGATATACAGTACAGCATGTTACTGCACTTACCACTACTCAGGTAAACTGACAAGAGAAATATAATGAGTTTAAATTACAGACCACACATAAACCATATCAAAACCTTTAGAAGTGTATGGAGTAAGCTTAAAAGCTTGACATTTCATGAAAGGATCATAGAATCATTCAGGTTGGAAAAGACTTTCAAGATGATAAAATAAAGCTACCCACCTAACACTACAGTCCACCACTAACCCGTGTCCCTAAGTCCTCATCCACATATCAATTAAGTATTTCCAGAGATGAGGACATCACCACCTCCCTGGGCAGCCAATTCAAATGCCTAATCACCATACCCAATTCTGTCCGATATCCAATGTAAACCTTCCCTTCTGGAACGTGAGACCACTGCTATGCATCTCGTCACTTGTCAGCCAAGAAGAGACTGGCATTCTCCTCGCTTGCAGAGTATAGACAAATGGATAATACCTTCCCTTCTTCCACTAGCTGCACTATTTCTCATACAAGCCAGGATGCCACTGGCTTTCTCAACCATACGGCCACGCTACTGGCTTCTGTTCAGCCAGCCAGCTGCTGACCAGAATACCTAGGTCCAGCCAATTTCTGGTAATGGTAAACATGTTGTTTAAACCTCAAGTAAACAGCACCCATTTTGTGGACCTTGTCACACTGTCATAAAAGTAGATCAGGTTAATTAGGAAGGACCTGCCTTTCATAAACCTGAACTGTCTGGGCCTGATCACATGACTGTCCTGTAAGCGTTACATGATAGTACTCTTTGATGATCTTCTCTATGACCTTTCCTGGTATTGGGCCCAGACTGACAGATATCACCCCAGATCCTCCTTCCTAACCTTACTGTAGACAGGTATCACATTCACTGGCCTCCAGTCCCTGCTTAGCCAGGGCTTGTTAGTAAGTTATTGGAAGCGAATGGGCAAACACTTCTTTGAGCTCCTTCAGCACCCTTGAATGGATCCTATCCAGCCTGAGAATGTTCTTGAAAATTTTGAGTAGGTTCAGGACGTAACTGTCTGGCACACAGAATTCAACAGTATTTCAATATTTCAACTTTTAGTTATGGAAGAACACAAAGATGGCAAAGCCAAAGATAAATGAAGCTTTAAAAACCTCATCTTGATGTGGTTCTTTGCACACATTAATTCTTACAGCAAACAGTTCATCTCTGACCTATTTTTTTTTTTTTTTTAATTTAGAGCTGCAGACCATTACCAAGGAGTAATATACTTGTTTCTCATATTATTTAAAAGAGTGTTTGGCACACTCCAGCTCATTTTAAACTTTGTTATATAAATTATTTAGAAAATAAGGACTTATTCTAGTCTTCTGGAATATTTGAGAAAGCTGTCTCAAAATATGAGTCAACATGGTAGAGCTTAAGGTGTTGGTTTTTCTTTTTTTCTTCATTGAATTGTTCTTAATTTGTTCAGAGCAGTCCATTTCATTGCTCGAAGCAGACATGTACCCAGCAAAACAGCCTTGCTACTGAGGAAGTATTCTAAAGATAAGTCAAGTAGAGTGGCTTTCAAGGGTCAGACTTCAATGGTGCTTATTCCATTCTACTGTTTGGAAATAGAAATAAAATGCCACTATTATTATGAACCAGCATTTAATCAGATTGTTCTTTCAGCATTCATGCAGTGTTTGTTTTGGTAAGCTACTTGCCAAGCCTGAAAGCCAGAAAACCTGAGAGAAATGAAAGGAATGAGGAATCTAGAGATTACCAAAAGGTCAATAATTTTTCCTATGTTAAGAGGTTATGGGAGTGGGATGCTTTTGGCATTTGTGGAGGGGTAAGAGGAGGAAGTAAAAGAAAATTACTTATTTGTACCTTTCTGAAGCCTGAAGTTTTGAATATTTCACACAGTGAGAGGTGTATTAGGGGAACGGTATAGCTAATGTAAGAATGTATTGCTAGCTTGAACAGAATGAAATAACAGCTGCAGGCTCACTGTACATCAGTTTTTCCTAGTTTCTTTTCTAGCTAAAATTTCCCTTTAATTTGCATGTTTGTGTTCATTGCAACATTAGAAAAAAGAAAATAAATTTTAAAAAATAGGCACAAAATGAAGTGTTTTTTCTTTACCTCTTTTTACATTAAAACAAATTGTTTGGATAATAATCCATCAAAAATTTAGAAAGAATCAATGTGCAGCTGTGAAAAGTTTCAATTTTATCAAATCATCATTTTATGTTGGAAAGACTGTTCCAGTGCAAAAAAACTTCTGCAAGCTTCAGTAGAAAAATCCCTGGACAATTATGCAGTCCAATAGCTCAGCAAGAGTCTCTCTCCTGCCATTTTATATTCTTTTGATGAAAGCTTATGCCTCCCGTGGTTTTTGCAGTTTATTCTTCTACTTCTGCAGTGTATCTGGTCAATAGAAGAACTGTTCTCTCTAAACACAAGAGAATACTCCAAAAAGAGAAATCTATGGGTATCTGTTTCAATTGTGCATGAAGTCTCTTTGGGCTAACACCTTTCTTTGTGTTATCCTATGGGAAAGCAAGTTTTAAGGCCAAATATTCATGGAAGGGAAGTTTATAAATCACATGGAAAGTGTTTTTAGGGAGAGTACATATTCACTCCCTTCCTCACTGAACCGAGCAGACCCCTGACAAGCTGAGCAACCACAGCTAACCAATCCTGCTGAGATTCAATACATATTGTCATATTTTTGTGTAAACAGTTTGCTATTAGACTGTAGAAGAGGAAAAACAACTTGAATAAATCAAGGAAAACTCACTTGGTCTCAGAAAGTGAGAGAAAAATACCCGCTACACTGAATTTGTCAGGTAAACAAATCATTATAAACTATTTGCTCACGTCTGAAACTTTTATAAATTAGGAGGGTATTGTTTGTTAAGGGTGTTCAGACTTCTTAAAGCCAACTTTACATAGAGGTTAGTAGTTAACTCTACAATTAATATTGTGATTTATGTTTGCCAAGTGCTAACATGCCTTCTCACACTAAAAATAGTCACAGCACTTTTATTTAAACCTAGGAAATAAAAGCAGTTAACAATTTTATTAATTAATTGTTAGTTCAGTTGATTCATCTTCATGTCTGTAAGGGGAGGATGTTTTTTAAGTGCAGAACTTGTTAGATTACCTTCTCTAAATATTCTCTAAGTACTTTTCTGTTTATCTGACTTTTTCAGCAGAAGTGAATATCCCAATGAATATGAAAATCTATGTTACAAATGGCTTTTTTGACTGTAAATGAGTGAAAACTAAAATATCTGAAGCTTCTTAACCTGGTAGAGAAAGCTACTGTTGAATAGGGTATGTGTCTCATGAATATCACAAGCTCTAAACTTAGGTCTACACCATTTTGGTTAGTGACTCTAATTTCATTCTTAATAGCTCAGTATTACTGCTCTGCTCCGTTCCAGTTTCTCTAGATAGTTACCTGTTGGAGAATAAATTAAGGAAGGAACTGACTCTGTAACCATGCATAGGGCATAGACTACCTCACTAGGAAGACTGCTCCAGTGTCTTTATCATACAGGTGGTTAGACATTTTTTTTCCCAGTCTGAACCTTCCCAGCACATTTCTGTGTCATTCCTGTGTCACTGGTGACCAGGGGGGAGAGTCTGGCAGCTCCCTTTCTTTCCTTCCTCAGGGAGTTATAGAGAGCAGTGAGGTCAATTCTTGGCTTCCTTTTTTTAAGACAACCTAAGTGTCTGCATAGTGATGTGGAAAACTGTCCAAACCTCTAGATGCAGGTATTCATGAAGAACAAATGCCACTCACCAAGGGAAGCCTTCTCATTCATAAGGGCAAACTGCATTAGGAAATGTAGGTTCACAAATGAGGATTTGCTGGGTGGGAAAGCTAGGATGCTGAGGTCCTGCTGTTCAGGCCAAGCAGGACAACCAGCCTGGGGCACCAATTAAAGAAGTGGGAGCAGCTGGAAAGCTTTGAAACCAATGAATATCATGTCATATAAAATCAAATCTCACCAGCCTCCAAGCAGGAAAAAGAGATAAAAATTAAATCCCTACTGCTAAATGTGGACCTGCTGAAGCAGAGTTTGGCCTTGGGCTGTGGGGTGCGCAGCAAGGATTTAGAAACCATGTGGCTTTTTCAGGGCTTCTTCTTCCACTCCTTGTCTACTTGTACTATAGAACAGAAAGAATATTAATTAGTGTGTATCACTATATAGTTGTAAACATTTTCTGTGTAATAGTGCTGCCTATCAAAAGGAAGACTGGCAGGTACCACAGAAATTATGTATTCAAGGCTGTTACTGTCAGCAGTGACAAGCACAGAAAAGTCAACAAATATGGTAACTATGTGTCCCACCCTTAGCACCTGGGCAGTCTTGAAAACATCAGCGACTGCAGGGAAATAGGCTTCTGGAGTCAATGAAAATTTGCTAATGTCCACGGGGATTACAAGCCTGGATGTGTTCGAAGAGAACTACATTTTTTCTCAAATTATTCACCCTGGTTTGACTAAACTCAAGGGTAAGGTTGGCCTCCTTTAAGCAGTGTAAGCTCCTAATTTTCTGATCAAAAAGCAAGAAAAGGTAGAGAAAATTAAGGTGTTGACTCTAGTCTTCACAGTAGCATATACATTTCCCTCCCTGACTCCCAGATGAATAAACCACTTGCCACAGGGACATCTTACGATTTGCTATTTGGTCAGACAAAATTCACATTGAGTGCTTTTATACCAATTGTGATGTACTGCAAACAGTAATAAAATCACAGGGAGCACATAAGCTTAGTACGCTTGAATTGAGAAATATATTGAATAATGCAATATGTAGTGGCTTGTATTTTCAGTGAAAAATGATTATAACAAAATCTACTACCTATATTTGGATTCATGGGAACTGCGCATACATGTGCTGCTGCCTACACTGGCCTGGCTTGCACTTCAGTGAGAAGGACTGTAAAAACAGATCCACTTTATTATTTCATTGATAGTACTGCAAGGCACTTTTGTAGAATGAGTTAAAGGATGCTTGGCAATCACAGCTGATCCCACATGTTTACTTTTCATCCCTCTATCCTTTCTAGATAAAATCTAATTGTGTTTGAATTATCCAGTTTAACCTCAACAAGCTGCTAGTGTTGATTGTGCAGGTTTACTATGTTGCTCAGTTCAGCTGTCAGGCTTATGACAGCGACGAGGAATTAAAAACAAAACTAAAAAAATGAAAGAAAAAGTCTAATACTTAATAGCCTTATGAAGTGGAGATGTGAGCAATTCTACTGGGCAACCAAATACCCAAGCTGTACTGTTTATGCCTTCCATCATCCCCAGGAGATTGTGTCCAGTTGGCCACGTAGTTTATAGATGCACACAAAGAGGCAGATTTTGTCCAGTAGAAAAAGGATAAAATGAATGGAATTTCTTTTTAACTTATTCTTCTGACAATAACTTAAAAAATAAAAGTAATAATAGTAATAATAATACAAAAAAAAAAATCACTGAGAGAACTAAATCCTTTTGATAAGAAAAATCACTATGATTTGATATCAGTATGTAACAGGCAACTAGGAAATTATTACTATTTCTGATTGTTTAAGGTGAATTATCCCATAGGCTTTGGCTCAGTTCTTTTGGAATTCTGCAATATTCTCTTGCAACAGAAGTTTGTAACTTGTATTTGAAGCCCCAGAAAGGCTCCTTGTTGTGTTTCCTGTCCTGAAGATTATGTGCGTTTCTAGATTTTCCAAATGATCTGTGGGGCAAATATTTCTGTCAGCTTACTTCATACATCTAGTGAAATAAATGCTTGAGAAGAGAGAAATCATTTCTGATTTCTTCATTTCCACACTAGCATATAGCCATTAATCCTTACCTCCTGACTGCTTACAGTGTGTTATTACCTCACACATGCTGGCCTGGGGATAGAGGAAGCCAAATTCTATTTTAAAAACAGATGGCCAAAACCATATACTTAGTAAAATATTAAGCAGAAGTCAATATCAATCTACCATCCCAACAGCTTTACCTTCTTGCTCTCACGGGATCTTTCCCTCTTGTGTATATTGCAGGTACTGTATTGAGTACTATATAGAGGGTCCTCACTGTTCTTCCTTTCTTCCTTTTCAAAAGACCTTGCAGAGTTAGGGGCTTTTTGTTATGGTTGCTGCCTGGGCAGTCCTCTCCACAAGAGATCATTTGCTTTTCAAGCCTAATATTTTCAATTCTGAAATGTTGATATTGCTGTTGGCTAAAAAGTCTCCACTTAAAACAAGAATAAATGAGTACTTCTAAGATAAAAATGAGCTTCTCTAAAGAGTATGTTTGGACAACATTTAAGGCAGTTGTTGGATTGTTAATTTCTGTCCTTCGGCAGCAATGAACTCAGTAAACAGTTCAGATGTCTGGCTATGCTTTGTAGGAAAATACTACCTACCAGTTGTACAAATTTGGCCATTAGGGAATAACTCTTTTGTAGTCTTTAAAGATGTTTATAAGCATTACTTTATTATTTCTACTCTTTCATATGGGCAAATTCTATAGATTCATAATTCCTGCAGAAAAGTCAGCCCCATTTCATCAGGTTCATCTTCCGTGGTTTCTCTTCCAGCCATTTTTTCTTCAAACTATTTTGCTTTCAGACATATTCAGGTTTTATAACTGTCAGTGAAAAGGAAAAAATGAATGCATTGTGGGGGGGAAATGGTTTGGAGGAACCTAAGAGTGAAATATTTGCTAATAGGCAGTGACTTGGCAGCTCCGGAGCCAAGGAACATCAGTCTGAAAGCAAGCAAATAGCATGTCTATGAATATAGAAAGTAGAAGCCTGAAAGAGAAAACAGGGACCCAGTCATGACAGCAAAAAGCAGAACTGAGAACAGTGGATCTAATTTAATATTTTTTTCTCTTGCATTTTCAAAGCTTGTCTTGAGTTAGAATGTGCAATTTCTTTCTCAGCACTTCTACACTTTTTCCTCCTTTAAAAGAAAGCCATGAAGTTCGAAGAAGAGGAGATGATAACAATCTCAAATGTTGTTAAAAGTGAGCACTTATTAATATTTTAAATAACTGAATATATTGCAAGTTCTGAAGAATTAAAATTAGTTTTAAAGGCTCTACAGATCAAATTAATTTCTTGAGTAGAACTAGAAGTGTCCATTTCAGGATAAGAAACCACTGAAAAATCTCCTTGATACTTTTCTAATTCTCCTCAATACTTTTCTTATTCTTCTCTTTCACTGAAGGAGATTTATCTTTTATTTAAATTGCACTAGATATGTTTCACATAGAAAACTAACTTCAAAAGTACCCAGCTTTCTTCTTAGCATCAATTATTAGAGCCCTCCAGGTGTTTAGTCTCTGAAATTTTTTTTAGAAGAACTTGATCAGATTTATTTTTTTTTTATAGATTCAGAAGGGTTTGGATAGCCAAGAAATTCACCTCCAACCTCAAAAGATCTATCTGTTCATAGCAAACTGATTTCCAGCCATCCTTCTCCTCCTCTGAGGCCCATAATCTTTATATATTTTTGTATAAAGTAGGAATTTACTCAAGATGCTATAAAGACCTCAAAAAACAAACAAACAAACAAACAAAAAACCAGCCAAAGCACCATTATTGACATACTTTCCTGAAATCACACCACGAATATAAAACTCTTGCAAATGGCAAATGTAAAGAATTTCAATTATCATTAAAGGGAAGAGCGTATGGGATGTGCCATCCTGATCACAACTAGCCCAGGAATGACTGATGCTTGATGTGCACACAAGGACAGCCTGGCTAAATGCTGGGGGAGTAAATAGAGGTGGTTTCAGTGAGATGAGTGCTTGTAGCACTGCTGCAAACACAACACCTCTGAAAATCAATTTGGACTTGTATTCTTTTTCTATTCTATTTCTTTCCGAGATTTATTTCAGCTGAATGGCTGCCAGTACTCTCTTTATTACTGTCTCTTGGAGCCTACAGCAACTTTAGTCAACCAGCCCTGTCTAACCCTGTCTTCAGTGTGTTTTGAAGTTGTTTTGGCTGAAGGAGGAACCGATGATTATAGAAGAAAACTCTTTCTCTCCAACCTGATACTGGCCTTTAAATTTTCTAATGCTGGACTCAGATCAGAAAAGGGGAGCGAGGGAGCACCCCAAAGCCATTTTCTGACACTTCTCTTCCTCCATCCCCATCACAGCTTATTTGTGAGGATGAGATTCTCTGAGATGCCACAGCTTCTCAACTCATGCCAGCAGGATCTGTAGAGCCTTGGCAGAAGCATGCTAATATCTTTGGGATAGTTACTTTATGTTCATTTAAAATGCAATTAAACAGAACAAATACTGTGAGGACATGGACAAGATTTTACATTTGCATACAGAAATTAGGGGGAAGATCTTTTCATCACATTATGAATTTTATATAAACATTTTGGAAAGGAAATATGTGGCAATAATGTAGACTGATATAATGAAATAACTGGAATGATAGTACTGTTGTCCACAGGGTCAAATGTTCTAGGGAAGAATTAATAATTTATGGAAGTATTTATCCCTGTAATTAAATATTGGAATTTGGAACCACTTCCTGCTAAATTGTTTTAGTCTACAAAAATTTGTTCTAAACTCCAGAAAGAGAAACTTGAGTGGAAAAGTTCCTTTAGGATGTTATTGAATTTTCTGCCTAAAGGGAAGGTTCCTTTGCTCTGATTGGGAATGGGAGGCTTATTTTCACACAAAACTCTGGATGCAAGTAAAGGAGAAAATGAAACTCATCATGAAAAGAGAATTGGAAATGAGGAACAGATCTATGCTTTTACATTTCTAGTGTACTTATATTTAAGGATAATAACATCTCTTTACAAGTTTGAGGCTTGTAATGCTAGACACTTTGGCATTTCAAACGCACCTCTCCAGCTATTGATACACTGACAAAGCTCCTGGTTAGGTCTTTAATGAGCTTGAACGAGGCACTTTCAGCACAAAGTTACAGAACTAAATTGTAGCAGGAGGCTATAATACTGAATAGCATGTTCTAGGGACATCTTCTAAACCAGTATCACCTATATAGCTCTTTAAATAAGCCAAGAGTTTAATTCTAATCCAGAGTAAAGGTATGAATTCTCATTTCAATGAACTTTAGTTGAATGCGAATGCAGAAGCTTAGCTTTTGGCTGGCTACCTCTCATATTTTTTTCTGCCTAATGTTAATGAGTTTGATATTAGCATAATATAACCACTGCATTTAATTTTTAACCTGAATAATTAAAAAAATAATGAAAGGAACAAAAGCTAGTGGCAGAGGGATAATGGAGGAAGGCTTGAAATACAATTGCCCTGACTTCAACTCTTGGTAACTAATATTTCTTGTCAAGCTGAATGTGCTGAGTTTGTTTGTGTGGCTGAATGTGGAACACACAACAGGTAAGCTGGGGCTGGAAACATGAATTCCCCCCTGCCATTGAGCAATTGGCCAAGCAGGTCAGCCCTACAATTCCTTATGCCCCATAAATCTACACAGAGGTAGGCACAGGGGAGAAATTATTTCTCAGGTAGCCAAGAAATATTATAATAAGAGAGCCTGAAAATGCTGTGTGCCTATGAGAGTAATGGAAAACAAACAAACAAACAAACAAACAAAAAAAAAACTAAAGGACTGAATTCCTCACACTGTCTGTAGGCCTGGAAGACCATGGAGATGTATGTGATACTGTGGGAGCCACGATTACTCAGGTGTGATCTGTATATTAAGTCACGTCCTTCTTCATTACTGCTGCAGAAACACATGATTAAAAGTGCTGCAGATACAGACTATTAAAATTCTCTTTTTGTCCAGCAAGCACTGACTAAAACATAGCAATGTGTTCATCATGGAAAATCCATTATTTTGAGCAGCGTAACACTTAAAGGCCAGCATGTACATTAACTATTTTAATTGTCAACTACAACAGCACTGCGGTGTAACATTAAAGGTGCTCTAAAGTTTGCTAAGTTTGCTGACAGTGCATGACAGTTTTGCAGACCATAACACTTCCACAAATGTTACCTTAGTTAGGCAATGCATATATGTATATGTATATATATACGTGTGTGTATATATATGTATTAACATATATATACATATATATATGTATATATATGTTACAAGGCATATATATATATATATATATATTTGTAGCTTGAATTAACACAAGTTTGAGAAAAGATAAGATGGCTGGATTGCTTTCAGTCCCATACACACACAATACTCATGTAGAATGAATATGAATTTAACTTCTGAAAAATAAGAATTAGTCTTTTTAAAAATAACAATCTGATTCCACCAATTGGTTAAAACGTTATTTTTGTTTAATTTGATTGAAATTTCACGGAAACTACACTTGGTTCATTTTGTAACTGACCGCTCCCCTTCCCTATAAACAGTCATGTTAGGTGTTGCTCTCCTCATCTACCTTTGGCTTTTTTCCCAAATGTCCTATTTTGGAATCCCCTTTACCCTTAAAGATAGAGAGAATTCGTTGAGAAGTTGCTTGTTGTGTTCCTGCCCTCAGGCAATGACCCACCTCTCACTCCACTGCTTCACCACCCAGCACAACACAAAGTACCCTTGCTTTCCTTAAAGCATGGAGTAAATCCTAACAGTGGATTTTTCTATCTAAACGCAACCATTGTCTTTGAGGTAGCATTCCTTCTTCACACAGGTCTCTCTGATTCTCTCTTAAATTTTGCAAACCTATACTCAGATTTCTTGAGGTTTTAAATATTGCTACAAAATCATACTGGCCAGTCAGTGTTTGCTAAGGCTGCATGCTGTTCCCGCAGTCAGATCTAGCCTTCTGTCACCAGCGTCTTATAAAAGCCTTTTTTCATTGGTGATTGCATTTGAATTCAGAGGTTGTTCTATAGTTTTTTAGTGTTGATGAGATTATGGAAGAGATTTTCAAAGGCATAAATCAGACTTATATGTCCAAATCCCATTGGTTTTCAATGGGGATGGTGGGTGCCAGAAAATTTTTTGTCCTTGACAATCTTCCCCTATTTCTTAAATAAAGGTGGTACAAATTAAAGGTTCTTTCATTTTAGAGGAATTTGTAGAGATCATAAATTAAGGCTTAGATAGATAAACAATTTAAACCCAGTATATATATAAAGTAACCCAGTGGAACTATGCCCGAGAGTGCTATGCCCTCTGTGTACTAAGACCCAGAGCATACACAATGTAGCAGGGGCCTCTGCTGATTTACTGCCAGATATGCAGGCCCATGAGGATATCCTAATGCAGAGGGGGGCTGAGCAAAGCGTTAGCTGAGGTAGACAGAGGACCAGCAAGGGACTTGGGGGTGGCAGGTGTCCAGTGTCAGGAAACGGAATTTTTCTTGAGAAACCAGATGAAGATCTCTATTCTTTTCTTGCTTCTCTCTTAATTTGAGGAAGTCTCTCTTTCTATGTTACTGTGTGACACAGAATTTGGCAGTTGTGGTAACTACTGTGTGAGGAGACTGCAAAAAATATCAAACTTCCAGTATGTGAAAAAGCAATAGCATATGAGCTACCTAATCAGTTTTCTACACCTCTCACCTCAGCAGATTGAAGTACTTAGCCATATACTATTTGTTAAGTAACATTCCACTGCTGAATTTTGTTTATCAGGTAAAGAGATGATGTTTTTTGTCACTGTTCCAATTAATTGGTGTTTCCTGTGCAAATGGAAAGAATTGCTAAGCTCTGATTCATCACAGTGAGTCCCCTGCTGCTGCAGATAATAGTGGAGTGGGGGTGGGTTTGGCTGACTAGTATGCCATAAATGCTATCTGGGTTATAAGCTCTCGAGCCATAATGATTTTTAGGTAGTCTGTCATGTGTCATAATGTCACGTCACATAAGGTAAATATGACTCATGTAATCCAGTTTGATACATTGCTATTAGAATATGCTGAATGGTTGTTTTTGTTTTGTTTGTTTGTTTATGCAGTAGAATAATCCATGTGAAGTGTTTCCCCCCTGCATTTTGTGCCTCCCATGGGAAAATTTTCAGGAAAGCTACCAGTTCTTCCTGTTAGCCTCAGACAGAAGAATCTCAAGAGCCTTTTCAGAGCCCCATGACATGTCCAAGTATTGCATGGTTAAAATGTCTACTGAAAGCAGCGTAGAAGTGGCAAGTTTTGACTCTCAGAAAGAAAAAAGTATGGCTATTTTAAGAGAGAGAATCTCTTAAATCCCTCTAGTAAACAGCAGGAGTTGCAGTCTGTCAGCATCACGAAGTCTCTAAAATCTGCTGAACCATTTGGCACTGTTTCAGAGTTTGAAATATTTTTCTTCTTCATATGATAATAGGAAAAGAGGGATATTGTTGGGTTTCTTGGGTCTTTCTCTCTCTCTTTTATATTATTATTTAATGTCAAGGTAATACCTTACAGCATTAAGGAGTTGTTTCACATAGACATGTTTTCTCCTTTCTCTTGCCAGGTGGTTGTTTGTTGTTCTAGCTAACAGGAGGTAAATAGGGAAACAAGGAGGCATTTCAGTGAGGAGGTCACTGCTAACTCTTAAAAGGGAGAAAAAGAAGAAAAGGCAGCACTTGCATAAACTTCTGGAACAATAGATAGATTGCTATTTCCTCATCCACAGTGGAGGGGGTGGAGCCGCTGAGATGGAGCTGATACGGCAGCTGCAGGGCAGTGTGGCACTGCACAAACAGCGGAGAACATGCTGTGCTTTCCAAGGGGAGCCTTTTAATTGTTTGGAGTCCACCAGGAAGTCAACTCTGCCCTGATTTCCGACGTGATTCAATAGGCTATTTTCCAGAGATGTCTGGAGCCAGAACGCAACCAGCCTGATAGGGCCATGGAGAATATTCCCATGATTATAAAACCACAGAGGGACTAGATGTTTTGTGAGGTGCACTGACAACTAACGATAAAACAGTGCATGCGTTATCAAGCAGATACTGTGTTCTTAAATAAGCTGCTGATAATGCCTAGGCGTACAGAGCTGCTTTCTGCTTGCTGCTGTAAAGGGGCCACTCCTCCTGACTTCAAACAGCAGCACGTAATTCAGAGGAGAAACTCAAAGTTTTTCCCCTGAGCTGTGCTTTATTTATTACCAATTTTCTCTCTGCTCTCCGCTCTTCAAACCTCACTGAATTCTTTGAGCTGGACTGTAGCCCTGTACACTCCAAAGAATGGGTACAGTGTGAAGAGCTTTAGTGCCAAACTGCAATCTGATATAGTTGCAGGGGAGAGGATCTTCTGGTGCTGGGCTCCCCATAGTGGGACAGGAAGTCATCAACCATTAGAGCTGCCTGCCCTGCCCCTTCTGTCAGGGGCCCATGTCACACAGGGTGGTCACAGTGTCCCCTCTCACTCTCTCTGCAGCCTTGGAAATTCCTACTGACCTGTGAATATCTGGGGTATTCATGACTGAGCTTTTTCCTTTTCCCTAGTGTTTATTTCTTTCATCTCTAATGCTTCCTGCCAGCTACACATTATTAAAAGTAAAAGGCTTTTCAGGTATGAATACCTAGCCCTTGCCCATACTGACTTTACTTGCAGCCATTGTTATGGAAGCAACTGGATATGAATAGATCCATCTGACTCAAGTGTAGCAGTCTCAGTCCCTTCTACTTTGTTCACCTAAGTAGCTCCACTAAGTACTGCTCATAAAGTGCTCCTCCTTCAGACTGATGCTAATAGAATGAGGCTAAGTATGTAATACATTTTCCTTGTGGAGGTATTAATATATGCTGAAGCCCTGCTCTTTCCCTCTTCAGGCACAAAAGAACTTAACCACTGTAGAAGTACTTTGTCTCTTCTGTACAAAATGGCTAAGAGAATGACAGGGATACCAGAATATTTAGGAATGCTTCATCCAGAGAATAGGATTTAATGATATTTTTTACAACAATGCTGCACAGGAATAGCAAGGATATTTAGTTCATCTGGTTATTTAGAGAGAATTCTTCAGAGCAGGATGGACTAGGATTACTTAGGTCACTGGAATATGAATTAGTGTCCCTAAAATAAACTACTTGCAAAAAAAAAAAAAAAAGATTGTTCTGTCAAGGACATCTGCACAGCTCCAACTCAGAGTAGTAGTGATAGAAAGAAAATGAGGGTCTGGGCAACTGATGTCCATTGTGTGGTACTGAACAAAGGAAAAAGCACAGGATTTTTTTCTAACTAAAGCAAATGACATGATTCTGGTAGACATGGGGCAGGTATTGCATTCACTGTTTTGTTTTTAATGTTTCTTCATTTTTCTATACATTTTAGCAAATCATTTTTTCAGCAAAATGTTAAGCAGATTCACACTGTCAGATTTTAATTGTGAGAATTTGATCAGTACTTATTAGTTCCAAGAACTGTTGATAGGGGTTTAGAAACTTGTCTGTTACCTCTGCCAAATACTTTTTAGAGGGTGGAGTAGAGAGGGGGAGAAAACCTGCTTCTGCTCTCACTGAAAGCAGTGGAAATCAGAGCAGTTCTGAAATCGACTTACTGTCTTTTGCAAAGATGATCAGCAGCAGAGCAAGAGTGGCTTTTAAAAAGACTGCTGGCATATGGGCAGCACAAAGAAAGCTGCACATTGTGACACTCCTAAAGAAAAAGAGGCGAGAGATTCAATGGTTTCTTTCCAGATCTCACAGCTGGACCACTGAGGTAGGAAACATAAGCAAGCTATCATGTCAGTTTTACAGGAGTGGAGAAAAGCTTTTCTTCGTGTGTAGAGAAGCTGAAATGCTGCAGTGGTTTTTCTAATCTATGCACATCATGTATGGTGTTTTTGAGCTTTGGCTTTAAAAATAAATAATAAAAAAATCTCAGATTCACAAAAATGCAATGTACTGCAGTGTGTATCTATATATATGTTTGGATGACAAAAGAATTTTTAGATGCCTATTTTCTGCCAGCATACAACCTGGCTACTGTGCAGCTTTAAAGGAGAAAAATAAAAAGATTGCTGAAGGGTTTGAAGATTAAAAACCATGGTAAAATCTTCCATTACTAGGTAATAGTTTTAGGCCTTGATGCTCACATCTTTTCTGATTCTATGCTATAATGCAAATATATAAGTGCTATACTTTCAGTGCAGAAGGGTGGGAGGTGGAACACCAGTGAAACATGTCAGGAGAGCGATTAGTAGTAGAAATTAGTTAAATGTTGTGTTGCGAGAAATCTGAACTATTTCCATACTTAACCAGAAGAGTCTTTTGCTGTTATTTCCTTGGTATGATCGTGAGCAATCTCAGCTGCAGTATTCTGAGGGATAGAGCTATAAAAGCAGTTGGAAGCACTATTGTCTATTTTGTAGGAAGTTTCTGGAGAAATATTTAGACCATATAGTGAGAAATGTTATAGAATATTGTTTTCTTCTTGTGCAATCTGTGAACAGAGAACACTCTCCATCTATCAGTTATAAGGATAAGTGTGCGTAGACTCAAGTACACGTACGTTCTTCTCCCACGCTAACTGGTCATGTACTCCACAGTTAAAATGCTTCACTTTTAAATTACTGGATGTCACTTCAGTGGGGTCTTCTGGTGTCTCTGTTTTCATTTGGAATGTTAGTAACACCTTAAAAACTGTCAAAAACAAACAAGTTGGCATTTATGATTTTCTTACTTGAAATGGGATTTATTTGTTAAAATTAAACATGGTTTTGATCTTTTTTCACGAAAATACAAAATTTGTAGGAAGGAAAAAATACTTTAAACTTTAAACGTTGCCTCAAATCTCCCTTCATGTTATCTTTCACAAAATTATTTTTCAGAGGCTTGCTTTTACTAAACAAATACAAAAAGCCATGTTAAAGAAACCTAATCCTAGTACTCATTTTGTGTCTCTGAATACTAAAAATTAATTATGCCCAGGATTCCAGGATTTAACAAACATCCACCTACAAAGGTAGCAGTCTGTCTGAACCTAAGTGAATCTACAATAAACATACGGAACTAATGGATATGAAAGAAATAACTGCTTCTCTATATTTAAAATATAGCATAGAAAGACTTGGTAACTTTGGTGTAGGTCAATTTTTAAATACCTACGTATCAATCAGATATGTCACAGAAATTATGTCCTTATGAGACCTAAGTCTTGTAGTCAACTGAACTCAAGATACAGAATACAAGGTATAATTTTCAAATCTGACCAGAGTAGGTGTATGTTCATGTTAGAAGCACATAGACTGAAATACTTATCAAGAAATGAGTCAAAATATTGACATGAAAGTTAAATGGAAAGCAATAGCATTAATTTGTCACTAGTTGACCTTCAAGGTCTGTGAAAAAGAAATAGAAAACCTCCTAGTGCAGGAATGGTTGTGCAGAAGGATTGGGGGGGAGGAAATTCAGGGTGAGGTGAATTAAGTGTCAAAACCCAAGAAAGCAAAACAATTATTTTTAATCACACTTATTTTTACCAAATATGCTTTCTTTTATAAGAAATTCCATAAATTTAAAGGGTTTGTGATATTGATGCAAGTGAATCTGTGCTACTAAAATAATAATCACTTGGTGAAAATACCTTTTTTCATCAAGGCAATTAAGCCAAATGTTAATGTAATCATGTTAAAATGCACTGGGTAGAATAGACAGGTCAATTGCATTTGGGACATTGTTTTTGAGTGTATATAATGATAAAATTGAGTAATGTGTGTGGAATAGCTACTGAAAATCTTTGCAGGTGCACAAAAAGCCCTGATTTCTTGAGGGAGAAGGGGATAAAAGTGAAGTCTTCTCTAGCAGATATGAAAACAAACCTTTTATGATAGTTGCATGCAGTGGGAGTTGGGGCAGGGAGCAAGGCTGCAGAAAGAGGCAGGGTGTTCTGTTGTTGTTCTGTTGTCAGTGCTGAATTGCCTGCATGGCCAATGGAGGTGTTAATGGCTTCCACATCAGCCTAAACTTCTGCAATCTCTTCTGCCAGCCTGTTTGTTTGACACGAATGTTTTACACGAGGACTTTTATCATCTCCTTTCATACAACTTGTGAATCTATTAGATTAGGTTCAAGTTTCTTTTGCATCCATACCATACACAGATGGCATGGATAAACTATGCAAGCCTACATCCTGTTCTGCACATTAATTAAGAAACAGCAGCTTTTCTTAGCATGCTGGTTATCTGGCTCCCAGTGCCTGCCTATCACTTGCTCAGCACTGTGATCTAGTCACAAAGAGAGAACGCTCTATTAAAAGGTACCTTTCCCTAATTGAGGGTGAAGTGTCCCAGCCATAAAGGAAGGACACTACTGTGCAGACTCTCTGCCTCCAGAGCCAGATTATTCAGCAAAGCATTGGTCCCTAGATTTTTTTTTTTTTAACTTTGAAATCCTGCACTTATTCAAGAAGCTCAAAGTATTAGGAAAATGCTTCATGTTTCACCAAATGTACAAGAAGTTCAGGGGGCTGGCTACCACATTAAACAGTTACCCTGTGGCCTGTTCTGTAAATGGAGAGGAATAACAGCAGTTATTGAAACTTGTTCTACTTTGTCACAGAGCTATTGGAGCTGCTGGAGCTATGTTGCTTGCTTTTTGGAAACCCTAGAGGAGAATATGACCCAGGAACAATCACACCTTTGTAGTCCAATTGTTCCTATGCTTGGAAAAAAAAAGAAAAAAAAAAAAGTGAAAGGAAAATGTGGTCGGGGTAGAAATATTGTACAATGTGTCTATGTTTTCAAGTTACTCAGAAACTCTATATTCTGTTACATTGCTTTCAGGCACAATAAAAGTTATTAATCCTGCAATTATCCAGTCTTATCACCACTATCCACACAGGCTGGCTGGACTTCCAGACGATATTGTTTTCATTAGCGTGATGAAAGAAAAATTTAATTAGAGACCCTCTCAAATGGACAAGTGAAAAATATAAGGATTAAGAAATTTATCCTAATACTTTAATTACATTAAGATATTTTGTCACTCTGAACATTGTTTGTTTTTTTTTTTTTGTTGCTGCTGTGGTCAACTCTTTTCTACCAATTCATTTATGTGGATTCAGAGCATGATTAATGGGAGGTGGGGAAAATGCTGTTCAAGACATCAAAAAGCATATCCTTCCTGTCAACTCTGCACATGGAACAGGAATATCTAATCAAAATGGTTTGCTCTGGATCATATCAGTTCCTGATCACAAGCTCTAAATCCACATTATAGGAGCAAGGCAAAATGGTCTACAGGTAACAGAAATGGAAAAAATGAATTGATAGGGAGATCAGACTGTGACTAAATGAAAGCAGGGAGGCTGAAAGGCAGCATTTTAATAAGGAAAACTTTTGCATGGCTTTTCAGGTACAATTGAACAGATTTGTATAAAACAATTTTATCCAGGAGACCATTTAAATTTCATTGATAAGAATGCACTTCATTGCCTCATTTAGAAACTTCCACTGTGGCTTTTTTCCCCTGATTTGGATAAAAATAAGAGCCATCTGTAGGAAGGAAAAAAAAAATCCACACAGCACACATCTTGTTTGTGTGACTGCTTTGCTGTTGTTGCCTAGTTTTCTAGGAAACAGATGCATGTTTTTCATTTGGGAAAAGTATGCATCTGTTCTGCTGAATTCTCTCCAGAAATCCTTAATTTTCCACAAAGAGCTTATTCAATTACATTTGAAAATAAGAAACTTTCCCTTCTTCATCTGTGTACAGGCAGGCCTGCATTAAAACGAAAAACAATCATTTTGACATAGTGAGGTATTTTTCTCAACCCATCCATAAGTGTTTGCAAAATGTTGTAGTAATTTCTGATAGAGGAATAAAAGAGAAAGTAACAAACTTCCTTTCTGTGAAAGGTTATCTGCAAAATTGGAGCTAAATTGGAGCTATTATTATTATTACTGAGTATTATTATTCAAGAGTGGAGTACAATTTAATAGGGATGAAACCAATAAGATTGTATAGAAATCCCTGTGTAAGATTTAGTAAAGGTAGAGTTTCTGTCTACAAGTTATTTAAAATCATTCAGTGGAATCCTGTAACAGGGATGTCGTTCTCTCTTATATTCTATGTGATGGCTTAAATATTTTATATGAAAGTTATCGTTCTTTATTAAATTCATGGGTCTTCACCATGACGGGGAAAGAGAAGCTCATCTTAAATGTTCTGAACATTAATCAATTTCGGGATTTTACAACAAAAAATTACATACATGGTTTACTTCTTCTATTGCTTCTTATTTTGAAAAGAAAAAATATCTATATTGTAATAGCACACCCCATCCATATGTGCCCATTTTAGGGTTTATACTGAAGTATCTTCCATTAAGGCATCTTTCTTTGACTGGGGGATTTTTATCTTTAGGAATAGAAAATGAAGAAATTGTATAGTCAGTAGTCACATCTCAGTGCAGAAGGGATCTAAGAGTATATCAAGTAGAGTAAAGCTATTAATTCCTTCCCCTTTAGGGAGAAGATCCATCAGTAGAGATATGTTTTGGGAATAATTTTGAAGCAGGTGGACAGAGCAGCAGGAGGGGTAGTATCAGGCTAATACAGCAGGAGGGCAACACCAGGCAGTTAGAGAAAATGAATTGCATGGATTGTAGGGGACTGCGTGTTAGAATTGCCAAGCTGAATATTTCCTATTGCATATCCTAAATAAATTAAACCTGTACAGAATATGGGCAATGATAGCTCCCCACATGGCATGAATAGCAATGGAAATGAATGTTGCTCATGTGTGCTTCAGTAAAATTCTGGAACTTCAGGTGGGGTGTCACTTTAGTCCCACTTAAGCACAATGCCATAAATGAGGACTCTGGATAGACGTAAACATTCCTCTTGGTATTTTTTAATGATGCTACTGGTGTTGTCTACACAGCAGTGAATGTATTTCTTTGTGACACACAGCTCCCTCTGCTTTATTCCTTTCCAAACTAGATCTGGTGTTGTCAGTAGGTGATGGTGAGAGACAGATCTGCAGGAGCTGTGGGTTGGTCAGTCCAGCCAAGGGACTCTGCTTCTGCTTGAGCAGGAGATTCAAACTTTGAGTTAGAAATGAGCACTCAGATGGGACTTGAAATCTTTCTTGGCCAGTGCCAGCCTAAGCAGGAAATGTAGTGGAGATGGTTTGGGTTAGCAGTACACATAACACATCCTAGCTATGCACATACTACCCTCAATGCCACCAAGAGCAGGATATGCCCAGTCCCTTTTAGTTTTTATCTTGCTAGAAGCTGGTCCCTTGGTCTCTCACACTAGCTAGTGTGTACCTGCTCGCATTAAATTGCATCAGTTTGGATTTTACTATGCTTCTGCTGCTTTGCCTGTAGAGGTCTGTGATGTTGGCTGGTACTCCTTGGGCAGCCATTATAATGCTTCCTGGATGTTTCCCACCTGCTTCTCTGTCCATAAATGACTAGTATTTCACTTGCTGTCTCACTGGCTGTGTCCTTTCTCTCTTCTGCATTAACTGGCCTGGTTGTAGGTTGATTTGTTGCATGCACTGTTTTTGTTCCCCTGACAAATTGCACTCTGAATTTTTTTGTTCCACAAGGGTGCTAAGAAAAGCATGTTGAACACAGCAGAAATCTGCTGGCATCAATGGGACACTGAATCGTATCCTAAATTACTGATGCTACAGGGTTCACCAAGGAGTTTAACTCTGTACTCAAAATACAGTACTTCTGGGAATAGTTTCTAATAAGTTACTTTTTCCTAGAAAGGTCCCTGCTCCCTGTAATATTGAGGCTTCTTGACATTTCTGCTTATAGGCCTCATCTCCTCCTCTTTAAAGTACTGTTCATGAGAATGTCCTTCACAATTTCAGCCTGACGAATGTTACTCCTAAAAGTTTCCTGGTCTACACTTCACTTTGTTGTTTTTTCAGTGCAAAGGTTTTCTGCTTCTGAGGGAAACGTTCTTCCAAAGAAGACATCTTTCCTTTAGTCTCCCATGGGAATGCATCTGAATTTTTTGAAAGAGCAAACTTTTCTATCGGACCTTTTGAAAGAGTTACTGGAGTCTGCAGACTCCTCTGGGGACTTTTGTCTGTCTTTCCAGTAGATTAAAAACTGATCAATGAGTTACTCACCATTTTTCACTCTTTTTCTGCTTTACTTCAGTGTGCCACAAAGGAGCTTAAGGTATTGTAGGAGTTTGTCCAACTGAATCCTGAGGTGGGCAGAGGTCTGTTGAAAGTACTGTTAAAATCATTGCAGGATTTTATTATTTAATCTTGTACCATACGTGTTGTCCTGGTGGCCTTTTTATGAATTTCTTTCTGTTTTGATTAGCAGAATGTCAACATTTGTCTTCTACTCGTGACTTCAGGAGAGGTTTAACACTTTCATAAAACATAATTTGAAAACTGACAGATTTTCAGTCAAGAAACATGTTTTTAAAACTTCAGTTAGCTATGATTAGATTAAAGGAGGATAGCAACAGAGACTTCATATAACTTTACGTATTTATTTTTTATTTCACTAAGGAAAAGGTTAGGTTAATCAATCGTAACAACAGTGTTGGGATTGTTGGGACATGCCTTGTTGAGGCTCTTTGTGCATAGGAAAGAGTTAACACAGAGTATCTAATAAAACAATGTTTGTTTTCCATTATGTTGGTATAACTCATTTTTGCCAGCTTCCTAAAGCAGGCAGCTGACCTTTTCTGTGCCCAGCTCAATGGGATCATTTTATCCCAGTAAATTCAGATCAACTATCTGCAATTTCCTTCTCTTCCTCCTGCCTCAGGATAGCTCTTCCAGCAGTGGTTTTTGGGATTTACTTTCTCTGGTAGTATAGTACTCTGTACAGCACCCTCCTACTTGTACATAAATGTTGATGAACAAACACTTTTGAAGGCATTATTAACATCTGCATGCGAAGTAATCACAAAGGAAGTGGACATGAATACATTGCCATGATGATCTTGGGATGTATACTGGCCAAATATGCAGGGAGAAGCAGCTTTGTAATGCTTATGCTACGTAAAGACTTCAGCTCATCACATCCCTGCAACTCCACAGTTCATGCAGCAAGCAACAATGCCTGCAAAATGGAGGTAATTTAATTACACTCTTAACTGCAAGGACTTTGCTTCCTGGCAGCCTCTGTGCTCATACCAACTAAGCAATAAAAGAATTTGCTTAAATAGAGAAAGACAGGTCTAATTTGTAATGTTGTCTGAGACTTGGTTTCTCCAAGTAAGAAAATACCTAAAAATTGAATGTAAAAGAGATTATCTACCACAAATCAATTTTCTGTTCTTAAAAGCCATTCATTGACAGTGATCATTGACCACTGACCTTCTAGCACAAAAAAAAAAAAAAAAAAAAAAAAAAGGTACGAAGTTTTGTGTACCTCTCCACTACCTGCTTTATTTCTTTTAGGGTACATACCTTTTTTTTTGTTTAAAAAAAAAAAAAAAGATTTTAAATGATTGTTGTTCATGAAGCGTAGTTGCCAAAGTGTCCAAAATTGGTCAATATTCATTTAATGATATGGTGCTAAAATAGATTTTGTTGCTGTTATTGATTTGTTGGGCTGGTATGATCTAGACTGTAAAATTCCTATAGGATGTGTTTACTATTCACTACCTAAAAAAGAGGCTTGCACTTTTCATACTTAAAGGAAGTTCTGCAGAGCGTGCAACTTCCTTTGTAGGTTGAATGATTTCCATGTTTTTTTTTTTTTTTAGTATCTTTACTCACGGCATCTTTACTCATAATATTGAGTAATTTGCTGGAAATAGTTTATTCTTTAATTTATTCCATTTCAACAGCATTAACTTGGTTAGTATGCAGGACTGAGTATATTATCTAGGAAGCAAAAAGTCAGCTCTGCCAGTATTGTGAAAGAGAGTTGTTGGAAATTATGTGGACACAACCTCCAGTTCATCTATGCCAGTCAAAAGAGCAATTTGGTACACTCACAAGAATAGACTAAGGAAATAGGATGAAAATGAAAGAGTTGGAACAGAAATCACCAAGTTAAACTCAACAAAACTGAAAAACTCAGATGAAGTAGGACTTGCTGTATTTCAGAGTTCCTAAGATATAATAAGGGTTAATAAAGGGTAGAAATCTAAAGTCCCTTTCTTCAGCTGCAGATTGACTTCATCACTTGAAAAATATCCAAAGTTCAATGCATTTGAATTCAGATTAAAAATGCATGACATGCATATGCTAACATAGAAATTGAGCTTTATATATATCTAATCTTTTTATTTTTCTTAAAAAACAAACAAACAAACAAACAAAAACCTTTAAAAAGTATTGATTCTTTACTTTGGGAAGAATACAGAATTCTAAAAAGGTAAACAACTTCAAATGTTATTTTTAACCAATTTTAATTTTTTTTCTAGATGTTCTTACAATGACATAAGAAAACAGAAGTGCATGTAGTACTGTCACTGAATGAGGAGAAAAAACCACAAGTAGGGCACAGAGTTTATGAAAAATTTACCTTCTTCACCTGACACTTTATTATTGACTTTATCTATTTCTGTTATGATTGTTTTCCACATTAATAATATACAGTATCAGTAACTGAGAGCAGCACAAATTGAGTGCAAACAACATGAAAAGAGAAAGTCACCAGTCCAGTTAGTCAATAAAGATCACAGTTTTCAAGGGACATGCTTGAATCACTGTTATTAATCAGACTCCCAATTTATAACAGATGATATTGTGCAGTTGGTGACTGAAAATCCTTTTGGGTGTAATGTATGTTCTTCCTTGAACCATGAAGACAGTTTGTGTTTGAGAACTCATAGATTGGTTAGCTCCACAGTTCACCAGCTGCCCAAATTACATTATATATATGTGTGTGTCTGTATATATGTGTGTGCTTGGAGGAGGGGGGAACCAATTTGTGATGTTTCTCTCTTCTGCTCTTTTTTCTTTCCATTTGGTATAGAGGTGAATTTGCAACACATTGAACATAAGCGTAAGAGCTATTAGAAGCAATTGTTCTATAATAAAACATAATGTTGCTAGAGCACAAACATCTGTCACTCATGCAGACATCACCCTGTAAAACCATCTAACTAACTCCATTTTCTTTTCTGATTGTATCAGGGTAGCTTGTGGCATGACAGTGATTTGAGTGACAGACGTCCAACCTGGAACAGTGCTATGCATACTTATGTTTGTTTATAGAGTGTCATCACTCTTGTAGGATGTAAATTTTTAAATTTGTTTTTATTGGGAAAAGGTTGTTACCTTGGTGTGCAAAGTCAAAGTTATTGTAGGGCTCTAGCTTTCATAAAAATTTTACCAAGTTTTTAAGTCATCTTTTTTGCTTTTCTAATGAAAAAGAACATGAATAATTTAAATGTAGACTGCATTTTTTTATTAGTACCACACTATACCAATTCAACAAAAGAGACAACTCTCGAGATATAGCTTACCTTAATCCTTCTCCTCACAGACTTTGATTACAATCTTCAGGACAGATATAGAGCCTCAGTAATAAATGCAGGTTTTCTCTATCTTCCTATTAAATTACAGTTAGATTTCTGGAATGCAATCTTAATAAGTTTAATCAATGAAAATTTAATTTTTTAATGTATCTTTAGAACCATAACAAATAACGGCTAATTACTTAAAAGTTCCACTTAGAGCACCAGAGATTTTTGCATTATAAGATATAAGAAACCTTCTCCATGCAAAATGTTATTCAATTTTTCTGTTATGCATCTATTATAACAAATCAATTCCCAATTCTGACATGGCTGTAGAGAAACAGCTTTGTTTGTGGTACGGGTATGAAAATCCAAACACTCATACTTTCATTTCAGTCCTTTCTGACCATATCTTTAGTTTCTTTGTAGTGTACCAGACATAATAGGTCATATATCCTGTATAAACAAAGCTTTCGACCATGAGATCTGCAATGTAGGCGAAATATGTTCCCTCGCCAATAAAACCATGCTCTCTTTAATGATACCAATCTGTAAGTTGGCATTTTGCATTATGTGCTTATTTGTCAAGCAATAAATTGATTTGTTCAACTGGGAAAGAGAATAATGTGCAACCTAATAATCTTGAACTACTGTAGTGTACTACAAAAAGGTTTAGGTGCTTATTTTCCAAAGGTCATGCTCTCATTTCAAATCTCTGCTCTTTGACCTGAAATAAAAAAGAAAGGGAAAGAAAGGTAATTTCTACCTGATCACTGTTTCCCTATCCTGGGTGTTCTAATCTCATGTCCATCAGGCAATTGGCATGGTTAGATGACTTTTTTTTTTTTTCAAAACAGCACCCATTTTCTGTTTCTTGCTCATGATTTTGTGCAGAGTAGCCTGTATAGACCAGGGAAAGGTATACAAAATATTGGTGAAATATCTTGCAAGGTATATTTCTTTATGGAATTCTTTCTTCTTTTTTTTTCTTTTTTTTTTCTTTTTTTTTCCCAACACAAAAGAGAAAGCTGTCTTTCTTAAAGTTACTAAAAGTGAAAAATTAAATGAAATTACAGTTATGTTTAAACTATTTTAACCATTTATTTTAAATTAGAGATGCAGTCTTTACTTTACATGACAATATTTCATTTTAGACATTTATCCAGGATTTTGGACCAACAGATATTTTTAACTACATCTGACAATACTTTTTTTTGTGACAACTACTGATGTTGTGGTAACAATGCTCCTTTTCACAGAAATACGAAGCTTTTGTCTTAAACAGTTATTCATTTTTAAGCCTACGTTATCTTAAATCAGGTACTAAATGACTAGTATTTGATTCTCCCACAGTAATAATAACCTAGCCTTCACCACTGGCTCCCTCCTCCCCAAATCCCACTGATTTATGGACAATTCTAAAGCATGGATGTCTGCCATGTCTATTAGTTATTTCTTCTATATTGTTGTTATTGTTGTGATAGAGCACAACATATCTTGTAAATCCAACAGGCGCTGGTTAAGAAAAGAAAATACCATCCTTTCTCTGACAAGTTTAAAATGACTCCATCTGAAAATAGAAACTATGTGAGGAAAACTAAAAAGCATTGTGAGAAATAACAACATAATAGTGGAATGATTATGCTTCCCATCAGAAAAGTAGTCCAAAATGTGAAATGTCATCAAGTATCTTGCGAAAGAAATTTTTTAAAATTGCAGTCAGATCTACAGTCCAGCCAACGAAAGTGGAAAAATGAGTTATATTCTGACTTGTGCAGAGAAGAATGGCAATCTCTTAGCTGTTTTCTAGTCTGACGGGGAAACTATGGAACTGCAATTTTGTGATTGAATTAAAACATTCAATTTCCTAATTTTTTTTACAAACTTTATCAGAGGAATAGTTATATGTTTCTTTATTAGTCCAAATCTGAATCATTATCTCAGGAGATTTTTAACATAATGAGTGTTAACTGTACAAAATTAATTGAGAAGTTGTTGTTTTCATCTCTAAATGATCTTTGATTGACTGGTCAATGACAAGTCTCTTCTAATTTTCCCAGTATAATAAGGCTATGAAAAGGAAAAGAAGTAGAATAGTTGGCCAATTAAGTTATACAATAATGACAAGGTCAGGCCAAAGAGAGTATATTGTAGTAGTTTAGAAATTACTAAGGCATTTGGATTTTTCATGTTCCTGACAGAAATTGTAATGAAAATAGAAAGTGACACATGAATCCATTTATATGACAACACAATAAAAGGGAGGAGAAATAATTTTAAGCATGTAAGTATACATCAAAATAATTTGAAGGGATCAGAAACAAACCCACAGGAGAATTGTGATTCTTTCCAAAATAAGACAGTAAGCCACAGAGAACATACATTTTCCATTTCCTCCAAAGTCTATGTCTTCTCTAGTTTTCTGTCTTTCAGGAAAGCTTTTTTTTTGTTTTTATCTCTTCTGCCTCTAAGTTTTTATCTGCTCTGTCTCTAAGTAAGTGCTTTGAGTAGTGTAATGATGGTTCAATTTATTGAAATCTTGTGATGTTTGTTCCTTGTGCTCTGATGAATTTGTTTCTTCGCCAAGGAAAGAGCAGCTCTCATTGTCAAAATGTGTGAAGTTGTGCCAGTAAAAAGTGACATGTTTATAAGTAAGGAACAATGTAGACGTATTGAACCTGTGCCTGCAAACATCCTGCGTGTTACATCATTCTGGTTGAACTGCTTTACCCTAAGGTCTTGTGGGACTTCTTTGCTGAAAGAGGAAGAGTAGGGCTCGTGTCTTAAAGTTTAGCAGAAATAAAATGTACTGGAGAAGATCTTTTCCAGTAGCTATTTCCAGTGTTTCCTATGGCTAAGGTACAATTATACATTATGTTAAACCAGTCATTAAGGATTTGTTCTGTTTTATAGTTAATAATACGATTTAAAACAAACAAACAAACAAAAAAACATTATTTCATCTGAACATGTTATATAATGATGGTTATGACCTCTTGGAACATCCGAGGGCTATTCTAGGTTTTCTAACAATACTATTTCCCATTATGTACAGCAACTGCATAGACTGATCTTTCCATGAATGTGTTAAGTGCATGGCCAAAAAAGGAGAATGTGGGCCTCATGCTGACTTTCCCTATGATCCTTGTTTGAAATGAAGATGATCCCTAAAACACACAGCAAAATTAAGGGATCTTTTAAATTATGCTGAATGGGAGAGATCCTTCCAAACCTGCTGTGCTATACCAGCACAGTTCTCTCTGTACCTAACCACTGGGCTCACCTTGTAGAGTTTCTAGAGATTATGGGAAAAGTGGGAGTCATAGTACTATCTACTATCTATCAAAGAAATCTCATTGTCCTGTTAAAATATTTCTTCATTCTCTTGGCACTGATGGCACAGTACAAGGGAGACAGCGTACACTGAAGAATATTTTCATGCTAATGCTTATCCTACACAAGCGCAGCAGCTTTTGTCTGAGGACCTTAGATGATTCTGAAAAAAAAAAACCCACAAAAGCAAAACGAACAAAAAATTGTGAGAGCAAAACAAAAACAAATTGCTTTAATTGTAGGTTTTGACCTTTGTATGGTTTGTTGTTGCCAGAGAATCTGTATGGTCTTCCAGACAGCACAGCCATTGCTCCAACAGACAGTTGCTCCAGCCTGGTATAATCGCTTTCCTAGCAGCAGTGCTCTCTCTTGTTGCCTTATTTAAATACCTGCTGCCTGAGTGGTGAGCTAACCTTGCTGGTACTGTTGCAGGGTTTGAAACTAATAGGATGCACAGCTTTCTGCAAGCTGATTTTGGAACGCATCCCATGTGGGATGACACATTAGAGTGTCAGGTTTGAGACTGTTCTTGTGATAGCAAATTTTGTGGGATTTTGACACCTTGTCTTTTGCTGCCTCTCTAACTCTCATCCTTTCTAGCCTTATGGGAATGAAGTAGAAACTTTCGAACCCATGTCTCTGAGTAGATCACAGCGGATCTTTGAGAGACTCCCTCAAGACAGCTCATGAGAATTTTCTAGCATAGGAAGAACAATTTAATGTGGATTTTTTTTTTCCTGGTTTAATGTTAAAAAGGCAATACATCTATTTATGTATCATCAGCAAAAGCCTTCATCCAGATTTTGTCTGTTTTTACTCACTTTGTGACCCCAAAGAGTGTCTGATAATCAGTTCTTTTAATATATGCCATTACCTCTATGGAAAGGATATTTATGTGCTGTCTTTATCTCTCATTATGATTTTAAGGATCTGTGATTTCAGGGTAAAAACCATAAAACATCATCAGAGTCTGCAGCTGCAACAAATCTAGTTCTAGGAGATTTTTGGAAAGTTTTCAAAAATGCATAGTAAACTCTGATCTCTAGATTACAGAACACTTGAGGTGGACAGAGACTTCTGAAGATTTGCTCAAGGCAGGGTCAGCTGAGCGGTTTCCTCAGGGAGAGGATGTTGTCTTGCTTGAACAGAATTTCCTGTATTTAAATTTGTGCCCATTGTCACTTGCCCTGTCACTAGGTACCATCAAGAGTAGTTTGGCTCCATCATCTTTATATCCTCCCATCAGATATGGCTTGTGGGGATTTTACCTGTGTGTATTACATCTCTTCTTCAGGCTAGATGTTCCTGACTATTTTAACTTCTCTTCATTCAGGATGCCCCATCAGTCAACTTCATGGACATTCACTGATATTTATTAAAGCAAGGTATATTAGGCACCAATTAAGATTACATCCCAGACAGTTTATGCCTTTCTTTGAGGAGAATGGGGCATCCATAAAGGTTTAGGTTTCAGAGGATCAAATTTTTGCATTAGAATGAGGAAGCTTTTTCTCCTAACAATTTCCATGTAAATACTGTATTTAGAAAACTATGATCTCTACTTCATAAGTGAATTCACTCATGCTTCCCCTAGAGCAGAGAGGCACAAATTAAGTAATATTTTTACCAATGCCTTATTTGATGATACTTTAAATGTAAGAAAATACATTTTTTTCCCCCTCCAAATAGTAGAAGAATGAAGAGCTGGATCATTGAGTCAGCATGAAAGGGTAAAACAAGCTTCAGTTGACAAAAGAGTTGGTCTGCAGTGTTCTTATCCAAGTCATATAATGATGGCAATAATGACCTGTCACAATACATATCTTCAGAGTAATTTCCCTCTATACTCATCCAAACATTAAGAACCAAACACGGAAAGGAAAGACAGAATCATTTATACAACCCAGGCTTTCTGACCCTCTCTTCCTGCTGAACACTGTCCTCTTCTAGGCATTCTTTGAATTATTTTTTCATAAATAATGTTTGTTAGATGCCTACTGAATACTCAATTGTGTTTTCATAGCTACTGGACTGCAGTAAAGAATGTTCTTTCTCCCAGGCAAGGCTGATAAAGAATGCAAAAAGGCAGCACCTCTCAATTCTCTGTCACTGCTGGCTTTCTGAGCGTGAGCTGACACACACCACGGACTTTGAAGATATAATGATTGAATCTGTGCAGAGTGGAGGGAAAGGATGTTGGAATTCTATGATCTATCATTGTCCTCAGCACTGGCTAATACAGGATATTAAAATTCACCATGTGTGAGAACTCGTGTTTAAATGTATTAGTTATTTCATAAAATGTGTTTTATGAGGTTCTGTTTATACAAAATAGAATTAGACATAAAACAATGTATCAGCCCAGTATCACTATATAGAGTGAAGTAGAATTGATGCACTGTGACAGAAAAGGCAAAAAGAATGCCAAAGGATAAATTTCTCACTAAATTGACTAATAGCACAGCAAAAGCTACAGGAAAAAAAAAAATGGAAACACTGCTAATGATAGGTATTTTCTGTATATTCAAATATGCTGCCATTTTTGTACTCAGTAAGTCTAACACAGGGAATATTTGCAAAAACATCTGCTTCTCCCATCCTTCATCTCAGTATTTTCCATAGATATTTTGTTTTCCTCCACACATTTAGTAATTTTAATTATTTCCATTATTGTGTACTCCAGTAAGAGTTTTCTTTCAATAGATTAGATTGAATCTCGTTTTCTTTCGTTATTTTATATTTGTTCCACTTACAGCAAATTGTTCTCTTTGGTTTTTATTATTTTCCATTAAGCTCTTTGAATTCTATGGATCCTTTCTTGAAATACCCAGCAATGCACATATATCAACTTTGTCTTTTTTTCACCAGTTATTTTATGCCTTTAGTTTTCACTAGGGAAAAACCCAACCACAAAACAACACAACCCAAATGACAACATGGTTTAATTCCTCTATTCTGTAAGCTAAAAACTAGTTGCTATTTCCCTTAAACATCACTTGAGGAGAAGGAAGAGGGTGGTGTGTATCTGCCTACCATCCTTGTGCAACTGTTCCACTATATATTTTTTTTCTTCTCCTTTGGTACAATAAGAATTTTTAAATGAATTTGTACGTGCCTCATCTTGTTCCCTTAGCAGGTAATTGCACTCAGGCTTTTGGACCCTAATCTAAAAGGCAATAGAAGACCCTCTAGGAAAGTAATATCATGTCTGAGCCTATCACATGACATGTCCAACAATGTAGAAACAGAGATCCTCTGTTTTTCTCCAAGTATCTGAGATATCTGTGGCTGTCAACTTCTGTCACATGATTGTTTTCTGAGTCCTGCTACAAAAAATGGTATGTTTATACATCTTTCTCTATCTGCTGATAAAATAGTGGGCTGTTGTGCCCCTGCTGCCTACCTGCGAATCTCTATCTCAAGAAACTCTGAGTTTGATGTCTTTTCTTGAGCTAGTGCAAGACAAGGCTCCTGGCAATCCACCTGCCTCATAAAATGTAGCTGTAACTCCAGACCTCTTCAAGCAGGAGTCTTTCCTGGCCAGCCTGTGTTCACATGAGAGTTGATCCATGAATCAGATGTGTATAAACAAATGACTCCACTAACTATTGCAGCTTACTTGCCAATCTAATGAAACAAATCCTAGGATATTTTTTTTTCTTAGCATAACTGATTTTTTCAGTCTGTTTATCACAAACTTTGCATCTACTACTTAAAACAGAATTTAAATTACACAGATTACTAGCCTCTAAAATGCATTCTGTAAAGATGGATCCAGAGGGGCACTGATGATATGACAATACTGCTTATTCTCATTTGCCAAACACTGAAAGTTTCTGCAAAACTGCTGTACCTGTCATAAGTTTCTGGAGTGCCACACAATAATAATGTAGTATTTGTAGTGAAAAATAGAAGAAAGGATGTACACTTAGTTAAAAATTCCTCAGAAATAACGGGTTTAAGCGATCAAAGACTTTGAAAAAGTACAGTATGAATGCACGGCTTTATCTTGCTTCAGAGCAGAGACAGGATTGACTGCAGTAAGCACAGCACAAGTCATCTTTGCAGATAATTTTTAATGGTGGCATTCATTATTTATCTTGTATGAGACAGTCAACAAAGTATGAATGGAAATTAAATGTAATAAAATGGAAGAGAGCAGATTTAAGAGCAGAGTGGCATTTCTATGCAGATGTTGCTAATGGTTTAATGTGAGATCATTCAAGCAAAAGGTACTAGGTGTGCCAGTAATGATTCAGCTCTCACCTGTTCTTATCACACTGCAAAATGAGGTCATTTGAAGCAGAAAACAGACAAATGCCAAAACATCCTTGCAAATAACCAGTGTATCTTGATTATACTGTTGGCTCAAAACACATTCAGTCATGCATCAGAATTTTGGTAATACATATGTAGAGTAAATACATGATTTCATACCAGTTTGAGGTATCACAGAATGGCTTAGGTTGGAAGGGACCATACAAATCATATCGTTCCAGCCTCTTCGGCTATGGGCAGGGCTACCAATCACCAGGTGGGGCTGCCCAGAATCCCATCTAACGGTGACCTTGAACACCTCCAGATGTGGGGCATCCAAAACCTCTCTAAGCATTCAGGTCTTACCTAAGCCTTCTCTTCTCCAAACTAAACAAGCACAAATGCCTCAAAACTTCCTTCACAGGGGAGACACTACAGCACTCTGATCACCTTTGCTTTTCATCTACCAAGGCCCACATATCCTTCTCATTAGGGCTCTCAGCGACTTGTTCTCCCAGCCTGTACGCATATATGGGATTGCCTCAATCCAAGTGCAACACTTACACTTGACCTTGTTGAACCTGGTTAGGTTTGTGTGGGCAGACTTGAAACCTGTTCATGTCTTTTATTGGTCTGGTCCCTAATTTTAACCTATAAGCTCTCAACCTGGTACTGGCTCTTTCTCAGCTGCAGCTTTCCACAGTCAATCCACTTAATGTAGAAGGCAACTCCTCCTCCTGTCTTGAACTGCCTTTCCCTTTTAAAAATATTGTAGTCCTCAATCATATTAACCCTGTTGTGCAATTTGTCCTACCATATTTCTGTAATAGCAATCACATTATAGTTCTTTAAATGTACCATGGTTTCCATCTCATCCTGCTTATTTCTCATGTTTCATGCCTTGGTGTAGAGGCATTTCACATTATATTGTTGAAGGAGCCCTCCCAGATTCTTCTGGGAAAAACCTGAGGTTTTCCTATGCTGTTTCCTAACATATCTTAGCATTATATTGGTATTCTACAGTTAATGTTAGAAAGAAGCTCTAAGATTTCGAGGATAAAATACTGTGCTTGTTCAAGTGTACTACTGATATTTTTTTCCTGTGCTTCCATCTTGAAGGCCTGCTGTTACTGTTTCATCATATCAGTTTCATTGGATTCGAATTCTGGGTGTTTAAGTGTATAAAATCTAACATCAAAATTCCTACTAATTACAACAGAACAATAACACAATCATAATATAGCAAAAACTGACAAACTGTAAATAAAACTGTCTCACAAATTTGCATCACTTCTTGCAGAAATTATTTCTTTGTTAAGAGCAGCTTGCACAACACAGAAGCCAACCAGAACAGATTTGTTCTATAAAGTATGTTATTGTACTGCAATAAAGTATGTTATTGGGGGGAAGTGAATGGATCTGTGCTGTTTGAAGGACCAGACATAAACATTAACCTGTAGATTTTCTAAGTAAGTCAAAAAAGCTTGTGATGGGCTGATTTACAAATGTGAGTTTCTGACAAGACATTCAATTTATGTTCCATAAACTGTGCCACTTGGCAAGAAGAGAAATAGATTAGAAAGAGCAGAAGGGAATGTTCAAGTTTCCATGTCTCTTTAAAGGATAGGAAAGGGCAATATAACTTTGAGAGTGTGCTAAGAGGGTTAATTCAGGAGAAGTTCTGCAATTTATTCTCCTTCTCAGTAATGTTGGACCTTAGGGCTTAATGTAATGGAATGTGATTTAGAGTTCTGAATGTGCTAATTTTGTAATTCAGGTGTCCTGTGGAGAGGCTGTGTTCGTGCCAGCTGTCTGGGGAATTAAATGCAGCTGATTTGTGTTGGGGAAAATGTGTGGTTTGCTTCAGGCCAAAATTGTTGTAAAACTCAAACCAATGTATTTTTCTCTCTCTTTAATTTAAAGTATGGGATACAGGTGGCCCTGAGGGGAATTATCAAGGGCTCTATATACTTCCTGGTATTATGTATAGAAAATTCTCAGATTGTTAAAATGCACATGATAACAGCATAAACTAGTTTTAGTTACAACACTGCAATTCTATTTTCCCTTGGTTTTGCCTTGCTATGGGGGTACCGTCTTCATCAAACACTAATTACAATAGAATTTTCACTCTCATGCTCTCTGTAAGAACAAGACAATGTCAATCCAGACCCTAATGTCACAAGAAACCCTAAGTTTAAGTGTAAAGTATTCATTAAATTTTTTTTCAAAAAGAGAGTCTTGTGCTGGAGAAATGGCTTCCATGATATTCTTGAGTCAAATTGAACATTTGTTGATACTGCTGTGAAATTGTGAGCTAAGAGCATCTGTCTGCTATAAGGAGGGATGTGTTTGAGCACTGGCTTAGCAAAGAAAGAGGAGTTTTCCAGGTGAAGGGCACAGCACATATTTATTTATTTATTTCAGCCCATATCCTCAGGATATTATGAAATGTGGTTCTGAGAAATAAAGAACCATGTCTTCAGCTTATGTAAATCAGAATTGCTCCATTTGCTTCGGTGAAACTATGCTGATTTTTCCCAGGAAAAGAGGTAGACCAACATTCCTTAGGCTATAAAAATGCTTGTTGCTTTACAAATTATTCTGCATCTAAATGACATTATCGCACCATAACACCTGACCTGAGAGGTGGAATCAGTTACTTTTATTGAAATCAAAACAATTCTATTTCTATCTTCACTGGTTTCTTTCAGCTGCCTTGGGAAAACATTTTAAAAAAAGAAGCAAAGCAAAATTTTCCTTGTACCCATTCTCGTAAGAGTACTGCCTTTTTAAAATATGTTGAAAGCCTCTTAAACAGAAATGTTTGTAAGCAGCAAATGAAAGATGCCTGGTTTGTTTTCCTTCATTGTCCCTCTACTGCATCTTTCCGGGAATATGTGTAGGCAATTTATTTCAGGTCTGTTAATATTAAAAATAAAATGCTGGGAGGACAGAAAGCTTGGAGATGTTAATAGCACAGCACAGTGAATAAAAGCAGTCACTAAAAATAGCTTATAAATATGACAGTTCAGCCACTCAATACATTACCTATGTCCCTCAGGCATATTTTATGACCCATGTGTAGCAATGTTCTGTCTTTGTTGATTTTGCTGGAGGTGAAATTCCAAAGGAAGAGCAATGTGGAAGTGATGTATGTGCCTCAAAGTAATATATTAAAATTAAATTCTGCTAATTTCTGAATAGATATAAAATCAATTTATTCTCTTTAAGCATGGCCTAAATTATTTTCTTCACAAAACCATTTTGATCACATCTGTATGCATGTGGTCTGAGAATGTGGATACTTACTAATACTCCACTAACGTCTGACAGATAAAATTTCTAAAAGGGTGGTGCCTGACAGTGATACAAACAGTTCTTTCATAGTAGATAAAATAGAGGATGGCAGATGGAAATTGAAATTAAAATTGTTTAAAATTGAAAAATGATCACTCTCTGACTCAAATATAGTTCAAAGAATTGCATGGCAACCTATTTAGTCTCTGTCTTTAATTTTATTCCAAGTTCAAGAAACCTGTGATAATTCATCTATTTTATACAGCCCATGGCTGGGGAACTTACTAATAGAGTAAACTGGATGTTATTCTCTTGTTGCCACCTTCTAGACAAATTATCCAGTTAATAGATAAAGCAGCTAGGTGATGTGGCATTGATCATTCTCCGGGTGATTCTTGCACAGCCTGGAGCTGTACGCTTTCTTTTTTTTTGGCTGAAATTTTTTTCTTCCAGAGTTGTAAATTCAATCCAAGTGTTTGACAAACTCATTTTCTGTGTTCAGAGAACAGAGGAATTCTAAGAACGCTGTGTCATTTCATTTTGGCTTTGAAAATAAAGTATCAACGTGCTGGAGTGAAAAAATTCTTCATTAAAAAAGAAAATTCTGAATGATAACTGCCATTTCAATAGAAACAAAATGTTTTCTTCATCCTCTAACAATTTAACTGTTTTGCTCATAAATATGTGTTTGGCCAATGAAATTAGGACTTTGGATTTTGTTGTTATTGTCAATAATAAAAAGTAGATCTCTTCAAAGTGTGACCATGAACATAACAAATTTCTTCACCTCCCACATTTGTAACGAACACTTTCTGTTTCAAAAATGTCACTGAAACACTTTCGCAGAAGTGAGATGACTATCAATCAACGACTAGTGGATGAGAGTTTATCTACATGATTACCAGAAAATTAATCTGAATTATCCATTAAAATAGTGGAGCTAAATTACTTGCTTTGTCGACACTCGTATTTAAAGCTAAATTGGTATTAATTTGATTTGATTTCCTTTACTTCACAGAATGATAACTCTTTTATGCCACTTTCTACTGTAATTCTATCAAGCATTCTAAATGGGCATAGAAATATGTTCCATGAAGTGTTACTGGTTATTCAATGAGCACAATTTCAATATTTGGTTATTGTTAAATTAAAACTATAGAAAACTATTTGGGATAATAAGCTATTGAGTGGGATTTGTAATATAAAATGTGAAATTGAGGTCTTGACCATCTTGCATAAAAGTTTGTAAGGATTGTATCTTCTAACTGCTATGGTTGTTACCACTGGAGAATAATCTTCCCACCTGCTTATATTTAGAGGGTTGTTTCTGAGTTCTACACCAGGGAATTTCAAAATTTCAGTTTGTAATTATCCTTCCTTTTTCCTTTTTTTTCTTTTTCTTTTTTTCCTTTTCCTTATGAAGTATGTATTGTTTATAAGACATTCTGGTGTCCTCAGAACAAAATAGCTATGAAAGCGCTATCTTCTTCCAAGGAGGACAGAGGGTGTCATGACAGAAAGTCTGGTAACTGGAAAGATTTCTGTTTCTGACACATGAGTTCATCAGAATGTATTTGTGTTATATGCTTCACATGCAAATCAGATTATAGTCTTAATTCAAGACTTTTTATAAGAACTAACACATTTTGCTTTGAACCAGAAATTTACTGCTGCTACCACTGGTTGTGCCCAAGGATTATTAATATTTGGCACCAAGGTCCATTTTATTCACTGACTGTAGCAAAGATCAACCTTGTTTGATCACTTGCTTTTTCTTTGGGTAAATTAATTCCAAATGATGGATTGAAGAACTGAGAATGTAAATTTATCTTCTCTGTTGGGTAAAAGGGGATGCATATTTATAACACAAATAGCAAACACTCTACATCCTGTAGTACAAGTACTTCACGCTCTCAGCAACAGTATTTCCAGAATTTGCCTTTTTGGTGGGTTGTTTTGTTTTTTTTTAACTGATGTATATTAGATTTAATACTCCAGTCTAAGAATTGATGAGGGCAAATTTTCTGCTTCTACGGTGAATTTCATAATTAACTTGAATTGTATCATAAACAAGTGGAAAAAATCTGCATTTTTTCCCATTGTTTCTCTGTTCTTCCTGACATGTCCAGATTCTTCAAATGTAGTTCATGTACATTTTGCGTTGTATGTCAAGCATTGAAACTGACCTCCTTTGTCCATCTCTTCGGGAGCTTCAAATGAAAAAATACAATAATAAAAATTAGGTAGTAATATAAATATCACCTAATTTGGCCTAGAAGATTAAGGTTTATTTGTTCAAGTCTTATACAACATCCCTCATCTGAAGACTTTTTTCTTGTAAATCACATGAATTTCCTTAGGGTTATCCTAATAGGCTCTTCCAGTCATTACGTTCTTCAACACCAGAGTGGCAGCACCATTTATTCATTATATGGAGATAGAACCAAGTGTATATTCTCAAAATCCTATTAAAAATACCTACCATATTTGTCTGTATATGCTTCTCTTTCATGAATGTTCTTTCATGCATCCCTAATCCCTTATTAGGTATACATTGAGCATCGCCGTCTCACCCTTATCTCACTTTTGCTACAAACTTAACTTCTTGGTTGTTACCTTCTGGAAATATGCCCAGAGAGGAAAAACTGGGAAACAACTGTCCTCCATAACAGGTGGGGAATATGTGAAGAACTCAGAAACTACCTTTGTTCTGAAGTTACTTTGTCCACCTAGATTCATGTTTTCTTCCCTACAACTCCCACATTCAAGGTAGTAATAGCTATAAATAGCAGAAAGCAAAGTTCCCCTCCACAACCGGGCAGAAATACCTTGAGTATCTCATGGGGCACGACCGTTCTGGTCTCCTACCCTTGGGTGATAGTAAATATAGCTAGTAGAGGACGTAATTCCTACAAGAACACAGAAAAAAGAAGGAAAACTTCATCTGAGTGTGTCCTGGAAGTTGGTAAAGGGATTGTGTTTACCACCAGTTGCCTGAGCAGAGTCTTTGCTTTTGTCCTAAATTCAGCAAATGCAATGTTCTGTCCTGTACTGACATACCAGCAGTCAATACTAGTAATGATTTTAGGGACATAGTTGTTACTATTGATTAGAATAGTTTCTGCCACCTTTCCTCTCCTGGCAGCATCATGGGGAGGAATGTATGGTTATTTAGAGGCCTTTTGACACTGTGCTTTTACAAAACATTCAGGCATTTTGAACACTTGACCCCAATCATCCATTTTTTCTGCATACAGAGATGTTTTGGTCCGAACTACAAAACACTTTAGAAGTCTATAAAATCAATAGGACATTAAAGTGACAGGTTTCCAAGGTGTCTTTTTATTACTGTGCTATGTCAGCTATGGCCATGCCCACTACATTATATAACTGTTGATCAGATCTGCCTTGATGATGATGTTTTTTTAAAAAGCATTTTGGATTTAGAATAATAACCACAATCTGCTGCAAGACAAATGTTGATGAAAAAAGGATGCCAGCAACAGAAAATGTAACAGAGCTGGAATTTCTAGCAGCAAAGCTGTTTACAGCAACGTTATTCACACTTTGAAATGCAATCTCCCTTGGATAGAACTGCCTTCTGATATGCAATATGGGCTTGATCCAAAGCCCGTTTAAGTCAGTGGACTGATTCCTGATGACTTTAATGGGCTTTGGATCACACTCTAATTGCACTGATGTTCCCTTTACTAAAGCTCTTAGTTATAATGAAGTTCAACAATGCTCTGTTTGTTTTTTTCCTCAGTTCCAGGTGCTAATATTTTCTCTCTTTCTACCCCAGTGAAGACTCAATTATTAGGGAGGTGAAGAAAAAGCCCAAATCTTTCACCAACTGCAGTGATCTGCTGCACATAGACCTCTAATGCTCAGTGCTGAGTCACAGTAAGCATGATGATCATCATCATGTAAAGGCAGCTAATAAAAGCAAAAGCGCAGTGGCATTTCAAGCCTGATTTGCCAATAAATGTCTCCATGCATGAATGGCCCACTCTAGTGAGAGAACGAATAATACCTATGAAATAGGAAACTATGGAATATCAAATGGGACCAAAGTTCAGTGGGAGGAAAGGTCTTGAATCAGTGATGGGGTTTTCCTTTTGCTGTAAAACCATAAAGAAAGCAATTCTCAGTTCACAGGAACACTGGCAGTTTCTAGAACTTTTCTCTTAAAAGCATAAACAGCAAAAAAAACTGACCTGATACATCTTTGAGAAAAGAGCACTTCACCAGCAGGCGGTTCCATGGGATATGACCATATATTCATTTACTGTGAGCAAAAGGTAGAAAGAATGCCCCCTTACCATGATTCAAGGGAGGATTTCTGAACTTTTACATCACTGAATTGTCAATTCATCTGATGAACAAAAATCAGCCTCCCGCCAGTCCCTGGCTGCATTGGCTACTTTAGGAAGATAGGATAGTCCTGTGACAGCTATTTGCTAACTAAGCATATTGACAGAAGCTGTCTATAAATTAATTAGCTACTTAAGCAAATTAAGCAGATGGGAAATGGGGAATTGGTTTTGAGAGATGGATGGACAATTGGATTCAAAAACACACCACCAAAACCTTGTCCTCTACAATCTCTGTCTCTCCACAGTCTTCTCTCTCTCTTTTTTTTTTTTTCTTTTTTTTGAGGAGAGAATAGAGAGGATTCTGATTTTTGCTCATCCAATAAACAGATAAAAACTGATAGAGTCCTGTGAAAGTGGGTGGCTCAGTATCATAGTATTAATTTTAAATTCTGACCATAGCTAATTACATGTAAGTGTAAATTTAACAGCAAATGAAAAATTACTGGAAAATTCCAGGAAGGCTAAATAACAAAAAAATCTCCTTTTTCCTTAAATTAGGCCAAAAAATTGCTTTTCTGCCCTCCTTCTAGATTATTTAATGTATTATTCATTTGAATTAGTTTCAAAATAAAAATTCAGAAAGGTTACTTTAGAAAAAGTCAAAGTGAAAGTTTTTGGCATTTCCAAAATGGAACATTTCTGTTTCAGAAGTGTCAAAATAAAATGGATAATTATTTGGCTAAAACAATTTCTGTAACTCAGTTTGAATTTCTTAAAGGGGTCTCTTCTCCTACTCACACTATGATTTTTTGTTTTTTAGTAAATTTATTTTTCAACACATCTTTCAACTCGAGATTTGATTTCATGTGTGCAATTGTTGCATAATATTATAATACTGCAATACTATTTTCCATACCAAGGGAGCATTTAAACAGCAGGGGGAACAGCTGTTTATGAGGGTGGATAGTGATAGGACAAGAGGGGATGGTTTTAAACTGAGACAGGGGAGGTTTAGGTTAGATATTAGTAGGAATTTTTTCACTCAGACGATGGTGAAGCACTAGAACAGGTTGCCAAAACAAATTGTGGATACCCCATGCCTGGATGCATTCAAGGATGGAATGAATGTGGCTCTGGACAGCCTGGTCTACTGGTTGATGACCCTGCCCATGGCAGGGGGTTGAAACTAGATGATCACTGTGGTCCTTTCCAACCCAGGCCATTCTATGACTCTATTTTATTTAGAGCATAGAGCATGCTATCAGGATCTAGTGAACTTGATCTGAAAAAGGCAAGAGGTGAGATGGGCAAATCAAATTCTTGATTATCAAAGTACGAACAAAACCCATTTTACCTATAATGATAAACAGTTTATTCTTTGACCTGTTTAAATTTCCATGTCTTAGTAGTTCAGAATTCACTCACAGAAGTTGAATGTATTCCACACACTATTTCTACCTCACAGACTCTTTAACATGCTAATGTTTTGGGGTGCAAAAGGTAAAGTATTTGGAAAGTATTTAAAAAATAATAAATTACAATTTTCTCAAATAACCCTGGAAGTTGAAATAATTCATGAAAATTCACTGCAAAAATTAGCAGTGAAGCATTGTCCAATAGCTGAGGATGACTCTTTGAACCCCTGATATTATTTCTTTATGGTTGTTCTTAGAGGAGGAAGATGAATTAGGCTTTTCTGTGAGTCACCTGCTTTCACTTCCATGACCTACAGCTCTTCATTGTCACTTGCATTCACATAGTGTGCACTTGTGATGTCTCTTGTACAGTCATTTAGGGCTACTGGATGGGTAATTTACACGTTACTCATTTGCTTTATTGTTGGCCTGGAAGCTTTTAAAATTCTTTTGTATCAGTGGAAGCTAAGATGAGAAATTGAAGACTTTGTAGATTAGAGATAACTGATATCTGAACATTTCTATTTGATTTTAAAAGCACAAAAATGTTTAGTTTAGTTAAAATTGATAAACCATATTCCCAGTAACGCTGAAAGGAGTAAAGGGCTCATGATGGATCACACACTGTTAGTATGTTTTTTGTTTGATCTTGGCCATAGATGTATTACTATTTTGTTCTAAAGTGTAAGTGTAATTCATTTGTCAGGTTGAATGGTCAGAGAAAAAGTTGTTCACTGACCTGAAGAAATGTATAGTGTCTCCATGATGATGAGGAACATAAAAGACTCTTCTTCTTGGAAATATTAGAGTTGATAGGGAGTGTTTGAAGGAGAATGTGTCAAAGAGACTGACAGCAACATGAACAAAAGGAGGAAGGGAAATAGAAGATGAGAGGCTGAATTCATTCTCTTTGGAATTTCACGTTTAGGAATGTTAACAAAGAAAGGGTCATTATCTGGGCAGCATAACTTCCTAAACCTAGCTTTTATCTCTTCTTGTCCTTTTATGTAACTGAAAAAAAAGGGCCTTTCACACAGAAGAACACTGGAGGAACTGCAGGAAAGATGGTGAACACTGGGGAAAATCCCTCCAGTGCACGCTTTTCAGTGCTTTGTCTCATGGGGTAGGATGTGGCAACATCTTCCTTGCACCCCAGGTTTGCTGTTCTTTGGAGGCTGATTACCTCTCTCTGAAGTTGGGAACTGTTTATTGTTCTCTTAAATGTTTCTCTCATTTTTTGCCAGTTGCTACACTTCTCAAGAACTGCACTAAGTCTTTCCACAAGCTCTTTGATCCAAATCTGCTCCTTTACTAATCCAGCTCTATTTAATCAAAGGGAAATTCCACCCTTCACTTATAATCCAATTATAATATTATATATTAAGCCAAATATTCTCTATACTGTGTGGAATCCATATATATATACATATATATACATGTTCTCCATGGATGGGATTATTAGATCGTACACCCCTCTAAAGCAAGATGTGAAAGGCAAATCAGCTTGGAAGTTACTTAATATTCTGCTGATGTATTATTTGTTCTTTCTTTCCCTGGCCTCATCCTTAAACCTCCCCACCATAAATCATAGGTTTCTTAGTGTAGCCTAACACAACTCCTCACCTCTTGCCCAGCTTGAGTCTGGAGGTTTCTAGCTTAATTCAAAGGAAACAACTCACATCACAGTGACAAAGCTCTTTGGGTAGGAACTGTTCTTCGGTAGGGAATTTGCCTATTGAAATAAAGAAGGAGAATAAACAAAGGAGTTATGATGCTAACAGCAGGTCTGTAAAGAACAGTTTCACAGCAGGCATGAAAGAACTTCATAATTGACTCAGATTTTATCCAATTGTAGAAACAACTTTTTTAGTCCTTATGATTAGCTGTGGGTCAGCTTTCTAATTCTGTCACCCTGATATGCATCTGTACAAGAAAACAGTGTTATTTTCTTGTAACAGTTATGATTGCTCTGTTTTTATGGATCAAAGCAGGCAGTTATAAAAATGCATTATTCTAACACCAAGCTTTAATACAAAAATAATACTACATATGTGATGAGCTGCTCAGCTCTGCACAAAAAAAAAAAAAAAAAAAAACCAAACTGAAAAAAAACCAAAACAAACAACAAACAAAAAAACAACCAGAACTAGTGAACCCAGAAGAAAAAGAAATTATCTTTATCATAAAAAAAGAGCCAGGATGAAGGGCCTCCTCTAAGCACAGCTAAAGTAGATTAGTTAGCTTAGAAAAACATCTGTTCATAATTCAGTATTTCTAGAATGGTTCGTGTTGACCATAAGTTAGCAGGTAATAGACAAATGTATGCACTACATATTTGTGCAGTTTGTTGGGACTGACAACTGTAAAACACAAGAAAATGACACAAAAGAAAAGCTGTTTCTTTTGCAATTTTCCTTTGCAAATATTTAATAACAGTGTAGTAAATATTTACTAAAGAATATAACAAGGAAAATTCTCCTCTGAAGTTTGCTGTGCCAAATTTAGAGACTGCTCAACCATTAAAGTATGAAACAAGGGGATTTCAGCATTGATTTAAATGCAAATCTCATTGCCAATCTTAACTCAGGAGACATTAGCAACACATGTTGTAAAAGAAACCATTTAGTATATTTACAGTGCTCATTTTTCCTACTATCCTTTGTCTTGGAATGTACCATTCAGAAGGAAGAAAAGTTTTCTTGATAAGGTGCTGGTTAGAAGATGCTACTGGCCAAAACCCAGTCTCAACATTCATGCCAGGTTTTATGACAAATTCTCCCACTTCTTCTGATAGATTTATTTTAACTGCTATATATATTTGAAAACAAAATTTATGCTGGCAGGTGTGGAGCAGTTAAGTCTATTTTGTAACTTCAAAATTGCCAATATTTGTGCAAAAATATATCAGTTGTTGGTGTGAAATGCAAGTTATATTTGTCACAACACATAACATTTAAAAAATATTCATGACAGATGCTTAGCTCTTTCTTTTGTCTGAGGTTTTTGCTAGGGATTGTTTTAGGACAGTATTTCAGTGTTTGGCTGAATATTTAAATTTAACTGTTCAGAGCTGAGAAATCCAGGCAGTTTCGTTTCAGCTTCAGGTAAACAAGATGTGTAAGCATTCCTCTGACTTTCAGAACTGTATTTACGGATCTTTTTTTCTCATCTTAGCTGATCAATAAAGTGCAAACTCTTCTGATTGATTGTAAGTTTCTATCTGTATGACAGTCCGTTATACCATTTCTTAGGGTCTTGACAACTGCTGTAGGTCAGTCCAGGTGTAAAGCCAGATAGCATGAATTCAAGACTTTAAATGTAGATTTTTCTGTTTAATGCTCAATTAATTTCATGGGATAGTCTAATGGACTGTTCTATAGCTTTTAGTGGATAGAAAGCAGTTTCAAAAACTGCTCATGAAATTAAAAATAAATACTTTAATGTGCTATGTGAGAAAGGAAGGAACTCAGTCAACCAGTTACGTGTTCCAGACCTGATGTGATGTGCATGAATATACAAAAACTCATGGGGCTGTATTCTCTCTTACAAGGAGCTTAATTTAGTATCAAACAGGGATGGTCCAGGGCAAGACAAGTGTAAGCACTTAACCTCACATTCAGTTTAATTCCTGGGATTCAGCTTCTGTGAGTTCAGAAGTAATATTCCTTGGAAACACTGATGTAAAGTAATTGTTTCCCAGGCTGAAGTTTAAATCTCTGTTAAGTTTCTAGAAGAGATAACAGTATTAGTATTTATCTGTCGCATTATATATCCATGTATGTATATATGCACATATAAAAGGGAAAAATAACTGGCTTATCATTATTTCAATAGTATTCAGAATAGTTGTTAGCTGAGTTATAGAGAAATCTAAGCTAAATGTTTGTGTTGCTCATACATTGCCTGCACTGAAATGTAGATTTATTAAGCTTCCTTTATGGTTAGATTCATTGTTTGAACACATTTATTCAGTTTTAATCAGTGTGTTTCATTTTAAAATAGCTTTATGCTTTCCCTACATGCCAACACTTTATACTTTATTTAAAAGTGAGTGATATACGTGAATATCTGATTATGGAAACCCACTGCAAAACACTGCCTGCCTACTCATTGTAAAAGCAAATCAAATATACAAACATGATTTTTAATAAAAGTTTGAGATCAAAAGACATAATGGCTATGTTCTTTGTGAAACAGCAAAGAATCCTTAGTTTAATGTATTTGAATAGGGTAGATGTCACTAACAAATTACATTACAGTCTCTGGGTAATGCAACAAGCGAAATAAGCAATAAAATATAGCTTGTTTGAAAACACTGTTACAGTGAATGGTTGGCTTTACTTTAAAAGCTCTGTCCTTATCAATGCACTGTATTAAAGACAAAAATTGCTTGGCACCTGCTCGCAGTTTATAACCTTTTCTTTACAAATAAGGATTTTGTTTCTGTGATTCCAATCTTAGTTTCTGCAAGGAACCAATGGATAGCTGTGTGTGCTAAATCATACGGAAGCTACTGTGTACAGGAGTCTGCCTACATAGCAAGGTTTCCAAGCAGAGATGAGATAATAGGTGCTGGGTTCTCATTGGCTCCTGAATTTCATCAAGGTTTGAATTTTTATCTATAGAGTTCCGGAAAATTTTGAATATTTCTAATGAGAGTTGTCACGGTACCCAGTCCATCACAGCCGTCACTGTGATCAGTACAGTCACCACCTGCATCCCCAGAAGTTTGAATAGAGATGGCTGTGAGTGGACCAGGCTTTAGAAAAGCAGCTAGGGAAAGAGGGTCAGAAGATCTTGATGGCATGCAAGTGGAACACCTGGGGAAAGGACAGAAGGTCAGTGGATAATGTCTGCAGGGAGACAATCTTATTGTGAGCTAGCTTCATGATATGGACAGAAATCAGTTTCATTTTTTTGTGGGCAGGGTTCTTCTCAGCAACTGAAGTAAAAGATTACTTAGATATTTCTGACTGTTATTTGTGCCAGGGCTTAAGACTTTTTATGTTTCAGAGAGACAATGGATCCAAATAATTTTAGTGAATTACTGCTGACTGAGGGGGAATGGGAGAAAGAATGCCAGAATTTCATGTCATTTCCATAGCTTTTTATGGAAATATTAATGTGTAATAGTTACATAAAATTCATTCACATATGCAAGATAAAAATGTTCTACAAAAACAGTGGGCTATAAAAATAAATAAATAGAGATCAGCAAAATTGTACTTGACAAAAATGAACTGAAGCCAGAAAAATCTAACTTGACTCAAAGCCAAAATACTTCTTTACTTTGGATTCAGTTCCTAAATGAAGACAAAGGTAAAACAGATGCTAGAAATGTCAATTTAACACATTTTTCAATCTGTTTTTGATAATCTCTACCTGCCCCTACGTGGGCAGACTTCTGCTTCTCAAATCATTACTATGCCTTCTTTTCTTTTCTTTTTTTTTTTTTTTTTTACTTTTTTTTTTTTTTTTTGTAAAGAATTGTGTTGCTTTCACAGAGCATGACTACGGTTGGCATGTTCTTATAGGCTTGTTTGGCATGTTGTTTTCCATTCTTTAATAATTTGTTCAAAAAAAAAAGCCTAGTTATATTTTGTAAACAGTTCCACAGTGGATAGTGCAAATTATTTCTACCACTACTGATAACCAACTTGCTTCTGTTTTTTAATTATGGATTATGGAGACTGACCTTGCAGTATCTGCTATGCAGACTCTTTGAAAGACAAGAACCTGTGGAAACTATACCTAAGAGATTTCAAAAATGTCAGTTACTTTTCACTGTTTATTCTGTTTATTTCCTGTCATCTTGGGCTGAACAATATTATCTGAGAATTCTGGCTTGTGTTCACTTCTCTGTTATACATTTCTTCTGAGAAAGTTTTGTGAAAGTTTTCTCAGGAATATATGCATCAAAACCTCAGAAAATGTATACAAATCTTTTTTTGTTGTTGTTGTTGTTTTTTTGAAGAAAGACCTTTTGCAAAGTCTAAATCAGGAACTGTATCTGATCTTTTCGCTTGGCATTTTCTTTAGTTAAAGGAAAATTTATTTCTTAAGTAGAATGGCTTGAAATGTTTGATGTTCAACATTTTTATAATTTGACAGCTAGTTGTGTACAGATGTAGTTGATTTCAGCACTTCTATACTGTATAATGGGAACAGTGTATGGTCTGGGTTGCTAAAAGGAGGGGAGGATAGAATGCACCTCCCTCCTTCCATCTCTTCTGTCGAGGAAAATGCACTGTAGAGTCCCATAGTGATCCACTCCAATATCTTGTAGCTCTGGGGAAAATTGGCCTAGGCCATCCAACTATTATTTTCAACTTGACTATTCACAGCTGGAATAGCTATGGTCTTGTTATTTGTAAAACATCCATGAATTTCACTGCAGGCCTTTCTAGCAATATTGAAGCATCTGTGAATCAAACTGTTCCCCAGCTGTTCATTCGCTACCTGCCGATTCCTCCAGCATCACTTCCCTATTAAGGCTGATGGTTACACTGCACTCCTAGTGAGCTCCTGCCACACTGCTCCACTCTAACTGCAGTTAGAGGCATTCATTTCCAACAAGAAGATGAGTGTTATTTCTTTCAATAAAAACTTGCCAATGATTGGAGTTCTAGCCAATATTTCACTGGCAGGCATCCATGTTTAAATTTCAACCATTTTTTGTTTCCATCTTTGTAAGCCAGTCAGAAGTATTCAAGGTGATTTCCTACTTTCAAAAAAAAGTGTGTATTTCCACTAAGAGGGGAAAAAATTATTTAGAGGTTGTGGAGAATATAATAAACACCCACAAGTGTTGTTCTGGAGCTTATCTTCAAAAGAGCAAATCATCTCAGAAGTCCTTAATAAATGGACTTATCAACCTCAGAAATTATAATTTCTTTTTACAGTGAGAACACTTTTATGATTTTAATTAAAAGTTATTAGTGATGTTAAATTATTGTAATCAGTCATATTTTTTAGTTTATTTTTTAAAGAAATGCATCACACTTCTAGATTGATTAAAAAAAGCCAAAAAACTATTTGAACCTTAGTTGGTTCTTTGTTAGATTAGGGCAGAGGAGACAGAACAGAGACAAACATGTCTCTTTAGACTTGAAGAGAATTCCTTGGCTTTTCAAATGAACATATAGTCATTTGAAACTACTAGAACATGATATCTGATGTTCAAGATGCTCAGATTGTGCTTCAGAATCTTAGAAACCTTCCCAAATATCACTAACCACACCTAAGGTTGAATTTTATTGCTAAATGTCCATTATTATTGTTTGCTTTGTCCTGAAAGACACAGGAAAGTTCTAGCTTTATTTCAGAAAGATTAAAATTAATTAGTCTATGTTGATCAGGGAAATATATGGCCTTCCTCTACATGATGGAGTTTTAGAACCTCTGAGTATTGAAACAGAAACTCACAATTTGATGACTCCTGCTGTGCCTGAAGTGTAATGGAGTAGTATTGATTTTAATGAAAGTTTTGCATTCAGCCATGATAGAATCATCATCTTCTTTGTTCTCAAGAGATCTGCAGGCTTTAAGAAAAGACCTCACACCCTATATGCTAATTCATAATTTTAAGATACCTAAATCAGCCAAAATGTAAAAGCAATTAGTGAATTGAAAAAAGGTGTATATGTTTATGTAAATACATGTGTGTGTATATATATATATATATATTTAATCTTGTTTCCTATCTAATTTTCTCATGGGAGGTACCCACATTCTCTTGCTATTTGTCTATATATCTGAGTGGGCAGAAAAGTGGAGATAACATATACATCTTGACTGATACATCTTAAGATGTGTGATTCTTTTCTTTTGCATGTGATTAAGTTTTAATTACTGTTACCATTGCTGTTACCATACTATTTCTATTGCTTAATATTACTTCTACAGTAGTTTTTACTTACATTTATTCTGGAGGTATAAATTCACATAAATACTATGACAATCGTTTTATTTTGGGCAGTTAGCTTTGAGATGTCATTAAGGGAACTTAGTACATGGTCTACACAGAGCTCTCTCAAATGTATGGATTTTTTTACTTCTTAAGACATATCCCCAACTATTTTTGCTATAAACATTTGATATCTTCAGGAAGCACCATTATTTTAGAGAAAAAAAAAAGTGTTGTCTTTTTGAACTTCAATTCCCAGCGACAACTTATTACTAGAGAGGTTTCCGTTCTTAACGTTCCAGAAGAAAGAAATAGCTAGCTGACAAAATCTGCTATGGCTTAATTTTGGTTTTCATTTCTTATCCTTGTCACTATAAATTGACTCAATCCCAATTATTTTGGTCTAGTTCTGCTGTAATCACACCTAACTGATTCTCTGCACTCAGATGATCTAACAAGTAAGTGGACTTACTTAGTTTCAAGTGGTCATTTATTCACTTTTCAATTCTTTATGTTCTGAACTTCCACAAATGAAGTTGCTAGATGTTTTAAGCTTAAGTTCTCCAGGACTTTTTTGTATCATTTTTTATATCAGAAGTAATTTCAGTGAATTCAAATCACTTCACTTTTACTTCAGATTTTTAGCAAGTTAAATATTGCAATCATAAAAAAACAACTAATATTCACATAGTATTTTTCTTTTCTGTTACATCTCTGTTAAATCAAAACTTGTACAAAAATTGTAGGAAAACATATTCATGCAAGTTTCATCCATAGCTTCCTGGCATCACATCTCTGATGCTGCACTCCCATCCACACCATGCTGCTAGACCAGCGCTGCAACTGTCTGTGCATGCCCCAGAGTCCCTTTCCAGGCTCAGTTAACAAGTATTAATGGCTATGCTAAGCTGAGTGTCTGCAGTGCTTAAGATAGCATCTTGGAAAAGTTTTTCATTTTTCAAAATGAATTAGTGAGCATTTTTGTTCACTCTGTTTAGAAGCTGAAGATTAAGAGGTGCATCATACTGCAGGTATTATTAGACAAAAACGATGGATATTAAGCCATTATTTGTACATTAGCGAGATTTCCCCAGGTAGGTTTTATCACTTCAAGACATTTTGTTTTGTGGAGTTCCTTTTTTGTCTAATCACCTCTAAAATTATGAACACTCCAAGAATAAAACATCCTGAATAGCAAAGCGGCTTGAAATATTCATAACTAAGAATGCAACTGGTAATGCTCATAAACAAAGTTGTTTGGAGACCCCTTTATTAATTTTTAATTTATTTTCAGTCAATTCCTTATTACTTCTAAATTCCTGTAGGGGATTCTGTTAATTAATCATGTGTAAAATATTCATTAAAAACAGCTTCCTATTTTCTTCTTTTATTGCAAATTTACATTTCTAATCTCATAACCAAAATAAACGCCATTGGGTAGAGAGACCACATTAATTTTGATCAGCTCCTTGAAATAGAAACCAGAGAACAAAAGATATGGTAATAAAATCATGGTTACACTGTGATACCAACATGCTAGAAACAGGTATGAATATTTCGGACTGTTGTCTACCTGTGATATAAGCAGCAGGAGTTTCAAATTATTTTTGATTTTTTCCCCTTCTCTAAAAATAAGATGAGTTTTTCATTGTCACTTTCCATGTGTATTTACTCTTCTGAATGTTATAGGTCTTGACATTAAAAAAAAAAAATAAAAAATTACTACTTTTGAAAGCTGGCCCAAACAATGGAGGCAAAAAAGGTTTCCAAACAAACTGCAATTAAGTTTTTCTTCAGTCTCATTCTTTATGTAATGACTAAATAGAGGAAGTGTGCTCTTGTGTTTTAGTTGGATGACTGGGTCTCAGCAGTCTGAATTCAATTTTACTTCTGATATACAGTCACTTCCTGGAAAGTCATTTAATATCTCTGGACTTCTTTTCTCTCTGTAAACCCTGACTCATATTTCTTGACTTGTGAATTCTTTGGACTTGCACTCTACCTTAGCTATCTTATAAGACCAGTGGAAAAGAGTGATCTCTGTTAGTAGAATTTAATATATGCACAAATACTTTTGGGTCATAATCTTTGGACTGTCTGCTCTCAAGGGTAGTAGAAGATGTTTCTGTCTTTTAGCTGTGTCAAGAAATGTGGAACATCACCATATTTGGAACTTATCAACTCTACTATGACATACTCTCTTGTAATATTATGTTTATAATGCGATTCCATTTTTAATTATGTACAATAATATAGGTCCGATCTATGTAGGTATGGCTAAAATAATATTTCTTCCCTTTCTTGCTTGCCTTCGTATTTATCAGCATAAGCATACAGGAAATATTCAGCCAAACCCTTAAGCATCAATAAAATTGGCAAATAAGAAGCCAAGCCTGTAGCCCGCAAAAGAACTCCATAAAATCAGGGGCTATTCTTTTCTCTCAACGGGGCACATCTCCCACTGATGTCAGGCATATGGTTAATTTTCTAAAATAAAGCCAGCTTGGCTTCTTTTTCTTTTGTTGCCAGGATGGCAGACGCTCCGAAAGAAAATGTTATTCTTTTCTATATTTCTGAAGAGAAAACACTAAAGAAATCAGGGAGAAATACTCTGAAAATGTTACCTACTGTCATGCAGCAGCCTCTGAGAATATAATTCATGGCAAAATATTGGCCAAAGTCACAGTGTTTACTCTTTAATCTCTTTTTTACACTAAATACAGACAGGTTGTTGTGGTTTCCTGTCATGCAGAGAATACTGGGAGAAGTTAAAATGCATCCTATTACAGGGATGGGAAAACAAAAGTCTGCATATCCAATGGAAAAAATCAAGCCAACATAAAGTTAAAATAAATATTCTAGTTCCAGCATTGGAACCAGATTAATTGACTTCTGACTGAACATACGGAGGACCATCAGCATGATTTTTCTCCTGCCAGCATTTCCAGTTTTGAGAAGTTCTTCCCCCACCATACTGATTCAGTTCTAAGATAGCAGGGCCACAAGAGATAGTAAGGCCTGTAGAGAAGAACCTGAAACCCAGAGTAACTGGAACTGGAACTGCAACTTTATAAGAAGAAAACTTGAAATTTTCCCCCATACAAGTATAAATTATTTGATTCTCCAGCTAATTATATACCTTGGTCTTTACTAAATACCAGCCCAGGATTGTAATGGTGGATTTAGGATGGATCTGTATGGAACGGTGATATTGTCAGGAAAGGTAGAGCTTTTGTAGAGTTGCTGTGAAGAAGGAAGACTCAATTCCATCTAAACTAGGGAAATCTGCATTTCGTGTTAAATTTCCATTTCACGAAATGCATCTCCTTTTGTAAAGTCATTTGCAAATACTTCCACTTGGACATAAAATTCACATTTTTTGGTTTCTCAATATAACAGAGGTGATTCAGAACTGCTCTGAAGCTTCACTCTTAATCAGAAATGTTGTTAATCTAATTCTCCCACTCCGTACCACAAGCAGTCTGTTGCACTCCAGAAGTTGTTTAGAAGCTGCCAGTGCTCCTACTTCGTAGGATTTTGTACTCAATTCAAAGAGATATGGATTGCTAGACAATAAATATGAGATATGTACCCAAGCATACATCACAGGAGAAACCTGGCTTTTCAGTGGCCTTTTTATGTGCATTATTCCCCTGCTTTATCCTCTGCTTTTCCTCCCTTCAGTATCTTTGTAATCATTTTCTAAATAACACTTAAAAATTGGTCTATAAATTGTGATTCACCCCCCTCTCCCATTCCATGACATAAGAGCTCATATAAATACTGCTCAGTGGAGATCCAGAGTTCTCCTCAGAACCATTTAATGTACATAATATCAGCTCTAAGGAAATAATTATTTATTGCTGCTTCCAATTCCAACAGCAGATTTCATCAAGGCCAAATTAATCACTGCCTTAAAATCATTAGAGATTATGTAGTACAGTGCTGGCTGAGCTGAACTATGACTCAGCCTGATAATACTCTATCTTAAAACTAATCACAATCCACAATATCATCATCTTAAGACAGCAATTCATCTCCATTATCTCAGTGGTTTTTCTGATTGTAACTGGATCAAAACATCTTGCTGAAGTCCAGATTAATTCTACCTTATCCTTTTTTTGCCCAATTTAGTATGTGGAAAAAGTCAATCGGTAATGTTAGCCTGAGATCAGCAAACTCAGGCCAGCCCCAGTGAGATGCTTTCCACTCCATCAGTTCTCATACATTAATTCCTCTGTGATCCTTTCAAGTTCTTCACCTGAAACAAAAGCTGGGTTAAAAGTTTATGTGTCCAGGTCACTCATCCTTTCTTTACTGTTTAAACTGGAGTTCTACAATTCGTTCAACAAACTGGTAGTTGAGCATGGCCTGCAAAATCTGTGTGATGCTCCAGCTAACAACTCTGCTAGATTTTTTCCCCCAAGGACCACATCCTTTCAGACCTCTTTTGTTACCTTTTCTTCAGCGTATGTGAACATTTTCTTTACTGAAGATTAGTTTAAAATTTTTACTTTGGTTTCTTGAGTTTTGTTCCCAGTACACCTTTGCTTTCTTTTTAATAGAAAAGAATTTACACAGGAATTTTCCACGTCTAAGTCCTTGGTGATCATTCCTCCTCTGTTAGCCAGAAATCTTGTTTTTTTTCTTCCCTGAATATTTTTGAAAATACTCTTATTTTATTCATCTATTGATTTTATTTGTCTGTTATTACAACACACAGTTCATTATATTTTTAAGCATTCTCATTTTTTTCCCTCACTTCTTCTCTTTTAGCTTGCATTTCAGTTGTATTAGGGATATTTTTAATCACACTCTCTCTATCTTTAGAAGTCTTATGCAAATCTGTTCTGTACTTAATATACTTCTGTTATGAAGAAGGGTTTTAATGTTTTAGTTGAAATTCTTCACATAAAAAATCCACAATACTAAAATGTTAAATAAAATGAAAAGTGTTTGTACTTCATATCAGAACAGAAATTTTAACAAGGGACTTCCAGCGGTCTCAAGGAAATAGCTAAAGAAGGAACTATTAAATATACTATTCCTAAAGCAAAATTACAAAGTCTGTCTGTTTTGAGGTATTGTGTCATGTATTCGTAGAGGAACTGGGATGATTTCCGATCTGTATTTTGATTCTTTTTCCTCACTGGTCTTGTAAACCAACATAGAGAAAAGCTGGTAAGGATGAGGTAAGAATGTTTTCCTTAACTGTCTGATTGGGGTTTCTTTGGTGAATATTTTCTTTCATTTTAATGCTTCCTGTATTGCGGGTTCCTTTTACCTACCTCCTTGTTCACTATAGATTTCTAGGAGTACTAGGAAAATAATTGTGCAAGGAACTTCATGCAAAATGCATTATTTTATTTCTTTTTCAGAGGTACTGTGCACATGCCGAAGGCTATAATTTGTTTTTTTTTTTTTTTAAGATTTCACTGAATTAGAATACTTAGATTCAAAATGACATCATATCATGCCCTCTAGAACTCCCAAGATGTATATTTAGATCCTGCCTTGCCAAAGGCTTCCAATGTAAACTTAGCCTCTTCCTTCATCTGACTGTGGGTTCTCAGCTAACCTTATTAGGACAGAAACATTCCCATCTTTCTATTTTCTTGGATAGATTAAACATGTTATGTCTTTCACTTGATATTTCCCCAGAATGGTCACCTTAACTTAGTGGAGTTCACTCAATACATGGAAATGCTATCAAAGACTCTGGTTCTTTTTGCTAGCAATACAACTCATCAGCTGTTAAAAAAAAAAGGTATATAGAGCTTTAAAAAATATAATTTTAATGCTATTTGAATTATGATGTCTTCAGGAAGAAACTAAGCATGTTTGTAACTAGTATATCATAATTATGAGGCCGCAACTAAATGAAATTATGCTCTGAAAAGGGACTAATCTGAAAATTTTCTCCTGCTTTGTACCAAAGGCATAAAATTTGAACTTTTCCCCTCTAAGCTTAATTCCCCTCATTTAGCCCCTAAGATCACTACCCAATTGTTTTTTTTTTTCAAAAGTGTATTTCCTTCTTATGAGAAGACATGTTATTTTTATCTGAAGAGCTTAATGTACCATATTGTTGAAACTTTCCCAAAACAGTCAATCTTCTGTCTCAAAGGTTATTTCACTTTATTGTGTAATATACCGCAATTTCTGCTGCATTTGATCTATTTGAGCTGTGGAGCTGGTAACATTATACTTGGTTTATACTGCACGGATTTTTAATGTTTCACACATTAGCATTTAAAAATTGTCTTCATATCCCTTATATTGATTTTTGTGGATCCCAACATAAAGAACTTGCGATTTTCTTTGCCATACCCTCCTGATGAAAAGAAGATATAAGAATCCCCAGTGGGGGCAAAGACAACCACAGATTAAAAAAAACCTGGCATCCAGTTGACCATTTTTCTTAAGCTCCATTGTAAGCTCTTTTTTTTCCCTTTTTATGATGGCATGCACAGTATAACTGCCTAAGGGCATGCTTATTATAGACTGCATTTTGAAGCTGATTAAAAATAAATTCTTCATGCCTGTCTGAAACATATTCCACAGAGAATCTTGTTTTATATCAGACGAGTAAAAGGATCTGTTGCTTAGTTAACTAGGTTCACCTTTTACCTCAGCATATATTTAGAAACTCATATCAAATTTCCATTACACTTCATTTATTATCCAGTCTCTCTACTTTCATCAGAGAAAGCATTATAATGACTGTGACTTTGAAAAGTTTTATAACTATTGTATGTGTATATATATATATTTATACATATTATATTTTATTTATAATCCATATAAAAATTAGGCTATTGAGTCTGACAGGAAGATCTCTATACCATAATAAACTGACTTGTCTTCAGAATCACTCTGCGGTGCACAGGACTTGGCACACAGTCAGATGGAAGGATGGAGAGGTAAAGCGCAGAATCTGCAAATTCTGGCCCTGCACGTGGGAATAGGTTCTGGGCTTTCCAAGAACTCATGGAGAAAATGAAACTTGGCGGGATCCATGCAGAAATTCATTTCATCTGTTTTCATTTTACACTGTCTATCATCTAGTTTTTGATCACTAAATGAAAAAGAAAAATGAAATTCTGCCATATGCATTCTATAAATTTCAATTTAGCTATCAGGTGTCACACCTGCCACAACTTTGCTTTTTGCTGCGTTTCAGACGTCAGACATAGTCGTTTGTTTGTGTTACCAATGTTGGTTTGGGAAAGTTTATTTATGGTAGTATTTGCAGTAAATCTGCTAGCTTCCAGCCATCGCTGTATAAACCTATCACTTGAAAGATAGACAGTTATGTCAGCTTGTATAGGAAACATATCATATAATGTTAATTAAATGGCAATATTTATACTTTCTTCTCCTCTGCAGAAACACTCGAGTCCTGAAAATGACTGCTCCGACATTTTGAGTGAAATCACACTGTGCAGGTTTAAGGATGTGATTCCCCTACACAGGGAGGCACAGCCATGTGTCCCATTTTCTGGCTTGTGTCCCTCCCAGTACAGCCAGTTCTGTTGTCATGACCTTTCTGCAGGGTTCAGATGTGGCAGGGTTCCACCACAAAGGGTTCCTCTGGACATGGGCAGGGATGGGCTGGCTGCCTGACTATCTGAAAATTTCATGTTGCTGTGGATGCTTTGGCAATGATGCTCTGTCTGGGACCAGTCCCTTTCCATAAGGGCATTGATTTTTGGTCTCTCATGCAGCATCAACACCTTCCCTGCACCCACAAACTCCCATGCACTGGCATGATAACAAGCCACTTTTTACTTAATCTCTCCAAAATTCACTCAGAAAGAGAACAGAGCATGGGGCAAGTTTACACTGTTATTAGCCAAGAGGATTAACAGCAGCAAGTTCTCTCTCCATGAGATGTCAAATATATTTATGCTGTTACTTCTTCCCCAATCTTTTTTTTTTTTTTTTTCCAGAAGAACGTAAAAAATAAACTTGAAAAATGAGTGAAGAAATTAATCTTCTCACAAAGTGTCAGGAGAAAGCTAGAGGTAGGTCAATTTTTGTTGGAAAACACAGATGCAGAGGCAATGAATTTTTCCTTGGTTCCATTTCAATTTCTCTGAATTGTTTCTGTCAAGAATAGATGGATGGAAATTAAAATAAAAACGGAACCAGAAATCAAAATGCTCTGCTCTGATGCAATATCTTGATATTTCAGTATTTTAAATTGAAATTATTTTTCTATTTGAAGATTTTTTTTCTTTACTACTCTAATTCTTAAAATGATATATTCTGTTTTCAGTCAGCTCATGCTTTCTCATTTTGACTCAGGTTTTTTGGAACAGTTTCCGGCTTTTTGGAATAGCTGGAAAATCAGAAAAGCCTCTTGTGCCTATAGACAAAGTACAAACGTAAGCCTGTAGATTTACCCTTTTTTATTTCCTCATTTCATATTCCATCGTTTAAAGAATAAATCTCTGAGCTATAATGTGAGACCAGGTATGCAACAAAAAATGCAAACACAATCTATTAAATGTTTTTCCAGTAATAAAACATCCCATGGCAGTCATATTAATGAATCAGCACAATATTATGTATCGTGCTACATACCTGATTTTTGTTATTTTGTATTACAAGATTATGAAGTCTTTTTTTTTCTTTTTTCTTTTTTCTTTTTTTCTTTTTTTCATGAGGGTTTCTTTTTCCCTCTTCTATTGGAGGTAGAGGGAAGATTCACAAATGCATTCAAGTTCGATTTTAATTTGTTACCATAATTTTTAATATTTCATTGCAAGATTTTTTTAACTTGCCCTTGGATAGGCAAGGATTTCATAAGCTTTCCATTAATTACTGTAATTTTGAAAAGTTCCAATATGTGCTCTGATAAATGCTGGTCCAAGATTTGAGAAAAATATAATCTTCTTGAAGGAAAGAAGGGAGGAGATTTATAAGTTGGAAGTGAACATCTATAGAGGGACTGGATACAATTTTTGAAAATAATCTACTTGGGTTATAATGAGAAAACAGCTGTGGGGAAAACTGTCACGTTGCATACTGATAAGCACTGTACAGATGGACCAGCGTTCTCCCTGCATACAAACACCCGTACATTGTCATACCCACTGGAAGGTGAGTGTATAACTTGGGGTGTGATTCAGAAATGTGTTAGCTTCACAAGGCTGAGAAAAAAAAGTCATCATGTTAGTGTTAAAACTAATTTATCAAAGAAATTAAAGCAACAATTAGCCTGAAGGCATTCAAGGCCAGGCTGGATGGGTCTCTGGACAACCTGTTCTGGTGGGTGGCAGCCCTGCCAATGGCAACTGGGTTGAAACTGGGTGAACTTTGAGGTCCCTTCCAACTCAAGCCATTCTGTGATTCAGTGATAATTGTATGATACATTTTATAGTATTTTTTTTTTCCATAGAATTGTGTCAAATACTTCAATGATATTCATCTGCTGCCAGTCCAGCCTTTTTCTGTTGTGTGTTTTTATAGCCCCCAAAGTTTAACAATGCTGGTGCATCGTTGCCAGGTATATACCAGCTCTGTTTGTGAACCCATGCCCTCCTTGTGTGCCTTTCATAGGAAATCCACTTGAGTGAAAAAATATAGTGTATTATACTTGCATCTCTGAGGATGCCAAAGTAACCTATACCTGTTAATAAAACTATTGAGAGTCAAGTATATCAGAGCATGCATCTCCAGCTTTTTTAGACTCTGACAGATTTAATCAATTAAATTCCAACACTCTATTCATAGCTCAAATATTTTATGGTACAGAGATTTGCATTCCAATTAGCACTTGCAAAGACATTTTTCATGTTAACCTGATCAGTAGTATTTCCCCCTCCTCCATGTCTATCTTATTCCATTGAGACAGCAACAATGTGTCAGGAAGAGCCTCTCTGTTACCTTATGATTGAACAAAACTCTCTTAGGCTTCCTTTGAAATCTTGAGGACTTGTCACTTGAGATGTTATTTTTTTAAGCATGAACAAATCTTGTCAGCCTAAGCTGAAAAATCAGCTGTATTTTATCAGCACTTTGGGATCGAACTTCACATTTGGTATTCCACACTAGGTGCTGTTTGTGAGACAAAACAAAGGGTTACAGTCTGCTTTAGGAAGACCATCTCGGGTGGGAAAGGATCAGTTTCTTACTGTTCACGAAAAAATAGCTTAGATATTTCCATTATTGTAATGTATGAAGTGCTTAATATATTACAACACTTGGTTATTTATGTAGGCCCATTATGTTGAATTAACTTCAGCTTCTTTGACTTAAAGTGCCTTGAATCCACATGTAACTTTTTAAAGAGAATTAATTGGCATCATAGGTCCATTGTAATTAATCCTCCTTAAGGCTGAGGTAATGCTGCTTTGCAGCAGGTCTATCATTTACCCAATTACACACTGATTGCTGCTCTCCCTAGTCTTCCATCTGGACATCTGCAGAGCTCTGGGAGTCAAAGAACTGGATGCTCAGTCCCATCTGGAGGACTGTCACTAATGCAAGCATCGACAAGATGCTTTTGAAGTAAATAAAGGAGATGGTAATTCCCACTTCTCCCAGTGCCACGTCAAAAGAAAAATGCTCAGTGATAGTGGCTGAAGGCGGGGCAGGACCAAGCCTCAATGCACACTCTCACCACTTGCCCATCTTCATGGGAAACAGGGAGCATTTCAGCACACCTTTCTATCAGCACATGCATGTAGTGTGTCAAGAAGTTTCTCACTATTGCTCTGATCTGACAGGCTCCCAGTAAAAGGTTGCAGGTTTCCAAGGTACCATAAAGAATAGAAAAACAACCTTTTTATGTATATGCTGAAGTCTGGCCAGGAGGAGACTTATAATAACAATCACAAATTATATGACCTTGCAGGCAGGCAGGAGCACTTTGTGCAGGCATGCTCAAGCTGTGCTGCAGAGCTTGTGAAAATCAGGAGCAGAGGCTGTGTCCCAGTACTGAGCTGCACATTTTGCAGTGGTGCAGAGGGAAAGCTGGGGCAGAATCACTGCATGTCTGCCACCTTAGTTTGTGCTTTAGGATTGCTCCTCCTCTCCTTGCTCAGCAAATATCTCCTGTTATTCCCTGTTTGTCTGGAACAAGAGGCATGTCACAAGCTGACTGCTGTGCATTTTTGGGGGCACAGGCGATCCTCCTGAATTGCTGCCCTGATTTGGACAAAATCTTTCTAACTTTAGATAAGAAAAGGGAAATCAGAATATATAAGTGTGGGCACTAATAGGCTAATGTTTGCTTTAGGAACAGCCATTAACAAATAGTAATAATTGTTAAACATACTTCATGCTTTGAATGCAAAGAGAGATCTGTGGATGTTGTGAAGGAGTTCTTATGGAAAAGCAAGTGGTTTGCTATAGCACACTGATTTCAAGGCAGATTTTGTCTTTAGACTTGTCCCTCTACCCAGTTCTCTTCCATTCCTGAGGAGGGTCACTTTTCACCCAGTAGCAGGAGTGTATAGCACAGCCCACCAAGTAAAGAAGTAGTGATGTACTTTGTGAAAACATTTGCAGAGAAATGCCTCCAAGGGAAAAAAAAAAAAAAAAAAAAAAAAAAAAAAAAAAAAAAAAAAACCAAAACAAAAAACCCTGCTTTTTACTTCATCCTCCAGATTTCCTTCTCCAGAAACCATAATGCAACTCCTCCAAAGCTACAAAGCCAAATCCATATGACTGTGTGAGTGCCAATACAAGACATTATCCTGTTTATAGTAAAGACTGCTGTAAGTGAGCAGTGTGTCTTCCAGGCTGCTCTCATGGCAGTTTAGAAAAGGAGCTGGCAAAACATAGCTGAGTTATGGGAGAAGAATTGTGGCAGTTTAATACAGCAAGTCTCAGGCCTCCTGCCAGTTGTAGGAAGCATCTTATAAAGCACTGTGAGAAAAATCACGGAGCTGTCACGCAGAAGTTTGCACTCGGTTCCTGGCCAAAATTGCCAGCTATGAAGTCAAACAGAATCTACAACTCAAATGGTTAACATGGGAATTTCTGTACATCAGCATGAGGATGTGGTGTGGAAGCACTTACTTCCATTTAATGTACTTACTTCTTTTGCTCATTTTAAAATCCTCATGTAGACAAGATTAATATGCTTATAAAATACCAAGTTACCTTAAAGTTAAAAAGACTTTGTTTTAATCAGAGTAGCTGAAATCATCTTCTTTTGGCCTTTGTACATTGTGTCTGAGAATGAGAAATATTGAACACTTCATATTTCAATTAGCATCTTGAGTAATTTAAATAAATGCTCAAAACATATTTTTCTCATGATGTAGATAGGTTGAGAACTGAGAAAAGAGTTACAAACATGCTGAAAAACCACTTGCCAGTTTAAAAATCATGCAGTGGCTAAGCATGAAGGGGATTGTTAAGGCATTATATGTGGAAGCAGTGATTCTGAAATTTGTATTAGTCTTAGTTTAAATCCAGCTATTATCATTGTTTTTATATGCTGTTCAATAACAATTTGTCCACATCCTGGCTTTTATTGAAAGAACTGCTTATGCAGCATTTGTGCTGGCAATAATCTCTACTGCAGTTATGGTCACTTAATTAAACAATTTGGAAGTTTACTTCAGGTGACATTTAAAATTGAAATTTCGAGTGTGTTATTCTATGACGTTCTCTCTTGGTATTGTTCAGTAAATGCTATATTCAAGGAAATCCATGAAATTACAATTGAAAGACTGTGATAGGAATGGATTAGTTTTATACCATTTTTAGTTCTTATTACACTTTTTGTTGCAAGACTAAGTCTACATATTGAGTATAAAGTATATCAGGCTTTAAATTCAGTGATAAGTCATTGTCAGGACAGAGAATTTTGTGATAACACAGGCAGAAGATTAATCCACTCTGATGACAGCCTTACAAGTCTATGAGGAACAGAACACAGAGCAAGATTTATCCACGGTATTGACAAGGACAGTAAGGGGAATGGAAAATGGAACAAAATGAGTCCATTTGCATGACAACCTAAGACTATAATCATATGGTTCCACTCAAATCCTACAGTAATGGACCATAAAGAAAAAAGCATAAACAAGGCACATCATTTAAAACTATATTGTACTCATCAACCTTTCCAGTGTCTGTAGAAAATATAATCAGGGAAGAAAAATTAATTTCAGCCTGCTAAATTACACTGCAAATGCAGAGGGGATACAACAGAATTGTTCAAACATAGTTATTCATGTGGCTTTCATAAGTTTGAATAAATTCATTCTGCTCTATATTCACAAAGATGAGACTATCAAACTAGATCCTCAGCTTGCATAAAGCAGCATAGTTCTTTTGACTTCAGTGAGCTCAAAATCTTCTCCAAATCTCCAAGGAAACCCTCTTCTTGATAGTAAGGCTTTGAAAATACTGAAATAAAAGATAATTTGAGATACCTAGGGGAGAATTTTAAAGGATGGTGACTGGCAAACAATGTAAGATATAGAGGAGTAAATTTACATGTGCATCTTTCACGTCCCTCTAGTTCCCTAAAACACACTGGAACACAGAATCACAGAATCACAGAATCACCCGGGTTGGAAGGGACCCCAAGGATCATGTAGTTCCAACCCCCCTGCCTAGCAGGGCCACCAAACATACACATTCAGATCAGGTTGCCCAGGACCCCGTCCAACCTGGCCTTAAACACGTCCAAGGATGGGGCATCCACAACCTCCCTGGGCAGCCCGTTCCAGGGCCTAACCACTCTCCTAGTAAAGAACTTCCCCCTAACATCCAACCTAAATCTTCCCTCCTTCAACTTAAAACCATTTCCCCTAGTCCTGCTGTTGTCAGCCCTTTTGAAGAGTTTACTCCCCTCCTGGGTGTAGGTTCCCTTCAGGTATTGATAGGCTGCAATGAGGTCACCCCGCAGCCTTCTCTTCTCCAGGCTGAACAAGCCCAACTCCCTCAGCCTGTCCTCATAGGGGAGGTGCTCCAGCCCCCTGATCATCTTAGTCGCCCTCCTCTGGACCCTTTCCAAAATCTCAATGTCTTTCTTGTACTGAGGGCTCCACACCTGGACACAGTACTCCAGATGGGGCCTCACAAGAGCCGAGTAGAGAGGGACGATCACCTCCCTGTCCCTGCTGGCCACCCCTCTCCTGATGGAGCCCAGGATCCCATTTGCCTTTCGAGCTGCCAGAGCGCACTGCTGGCTCATATTCAGTCTCTCGTCCATCAGGACCCCCAGGTCCTTCTCTGCCGAGCTGCTCTCAAGGACCACTCCTCCCAGCCTGTACAGGTGCCTGGGGTTCCTCCAGCCCAAATGCAAAACCTTGCACTTTGCCGTGTTGAACCTCATTAGGTTCACCCGAGCCCAGCCCTCCAGCCTGTCGAGGTCCCTCTGAATGGCATCCCTTCCTTCCACCGTATCAACCGCACCACTCAGCTTGGTGTCATCAGCAAACTTGCTGAGGGTGCACTCAATTCCCTCATCGATGTCATTAATAAAGATGTTAAAGAGCACCGGTCCCAAGACAGACCCTTGGGGGACACCACTTGTTACCGGCCTCCACCTGGACATAGAGCCATTGACCACCACCCTCTGTCTGCGGCCTTTCAACCAATTGCTTATCCATCGGGTCGTCCACCCATCAAATCCACTTCCCTCCAATTTGGAGATGAGGATGTGGTGGGGGACCATGTCAAAGGCCTTGCTCAGGTCCAGGTAAATGACATCGGTCACCTTCCCTTCATCCACCAATGCCGTCACTCCATCATAGAAGGCCACAAGATTAGTTAGGCATGACCTTCCTTTGGTGAAGCCGTGCTGGCTGTCTCGGATCACATGCTCATTCTTTATGTGACCGAGCATGTTGTCCAGGAGGATCTGTTCCATGATCTTCCCAGGCACGGAGGTGAGACTCACCGGCCTGTAGTTCCCCGGGTCCTCCCTGCTCCCCTTCTTGTATATGGGAGTGACGTGACCCTTCCTCCAGTCGTCCGGGACCTCACCTGACAGCCACGACTCTCAAATATGATGGAGGAACACATGTTGAACATGTATGAACATGGAACACACATGTCCTTATGTGTACCCAGATATTTCCAGGGTCCTGCAATGCTGTAAGAAAGGGATTTTTGATCTGAAATCCAGCATATCACGGTTTGAAGTAAAACAACTACAATGTGTGTATTGTAACTTATATAATGTATCATGCATATACTATAAATCTACAGTTGTTTTATTCATTAGGTAATTTAAACAGTGGAATGGAATATTAAGGTATAGGCACCAAGAATATATGAAGTCATTATTGGAAAGTTCTTAACTGTTTTTTTCTAAAGGTCAAATGCAGAATTACATTAATTTAGTTGTGAACCTCTGCACTTTCTCATCTAAACAATGGAATCCCATTTTAATTTCCTTTAGCTTTAAATGCAGGCATTTCTGTAAAGGAAATTGCATATAAATTTCTGCACGTCTCCTTTCCTGCAACCTTATGAAAAAGGTTGTCATATGGTATAGCCAGCACTGACTATGCCACATACATATAGCAGTGGTTTTTGAAAATAATTTTTGCTTAAAATGGTTCATCGAAACACCCAAAATACTAAGAGAAGACTTTAGTGTACAGGCTCTAACAGCGCATAAATAGCTTCATTGTATTTTAGTCCTTTTAAAGAACAAGTCCTATGCCCATGCATAAGCAAAATTTCTGCTGACTTTAACTTGCAGACAGGAATTTATTTAGGAATGTATGCCTTGGCATACATGGGCATTTACATACTGAACTGTATATGACTGAGGCAAATGTATATTTCTTGCTGCTTTTTGAACATTGAAGACTGTATTCTGTTCTGTTTTCATCATTATACTAAAGTTCAAAACAGACTTCAGAACTACTTAAGCTAATCACCCAAAAGGCCAGTGGTCATCTGAGAGTGTGTGTGGGTGGGTGAGGGCTTTGGCATTGCATTCAAGCAGAGCTTAGTGTGGAGAAAAGATTTGAATCTGTTGAAGCGACTGAAGAGTCTTCTTGTCCTTATAGATGCACTTAATACTCTATCAGTGCTACTTAAAAATACTAAGGAAGAAAGGATGATGAAAATCAAAACAGCTCATCAGCTACCTCCATTCCATCTCTCCTTGGTGTACAGAAGTCAAGTCAATTTGATCCCTCTGTTACAGCAATATTTCCCATGCATTGTGTCACACTGTTGCATATTCTCTTCCTTATTCACAGGCTTTGCTTCTCTATTTTGCCTTTCTATCATCTTCATGGCTTTCAAAGATAACCTTGATCTAAGTTAGTGCTGCTGTGCAACACATAACAGAATCAGTAACAGGCTGGACTTGTTCTTAACCACTATTATAAAATATCTCATTCTTTTATGACCTTGATTTATGACACATCTGACAACATTTTAGAAATATACAGGTTCACATTTAAAAAGCAATTGTGCCTCGTGCAAGCAGAGCAATCTCTGCTATCTGGGTGAGATCAGCAGAGCTGATGTGCTGGCTGTGTAACTGCAGAAGAGAGAAAGTGTGGAACAGCCTGTACCAGGTAGCATCCATATAACCAAGCCCTGCGATACTCCGTAATCCCTAACGAGATGGGATTTAACCAGAATGCTAGGACACATAGAATTGTCAATCTGTAAACCAAAATAGCTAGAAATGCGGGATTGGTCAGGAGCCAGTACAGACGGCAATTAAGAGGCACAGGACCACAAGTCTCTGCTTGGCATTGGGTCAGAGTGGATACAGATGGCAAATTCTCTCCTTACCCATCTTGTGTCAGATTGTCTCAGCACAAGAAGAGAAGGGGTTTTCTAAACATAGTCTTAGCTTATGAGGCTATGCCCCTATCTAGAGAGATCCCTTCTCTCCCTGAAAGGTGAGCTTTGCCTTATAAAAATACAGATTGGAGGGATTATTTATATACAGAAGAAAAACATGAATTTCTTGCATGCATTTGCACTGGTAAATCTTCAGAGCTCAACTGTTTGCAGAAAGTGAACAAGGAATAGTCACGAATGCTGTCAGAATGGAATTTGCTTTTAACTTCAAATGAATATTCATGAATAATTTCCTACGCTATTTGCTCACCACACATATTTAATGGTATGGGAAATGGGATGAATAACAAGGTACTGAAATTTGCTGACAATACACGATTATTTAAGTTAGTGTAAAGCAGGGAGCAAAGTAAGTAATTTCAGGAAGAGCTAATAAAACCTGAGTGACTGAGTAACAAGATGCCAGATTAAGTTCAGTGCAGACGAGTGCAAGATAATGAACATTGGAAAAAATCATGTACTTGTACACACTGATGGGAATGAATTAGCCCTAACCTATTTGAGAGAGATCCCGGTGTTAGGATGGACATGCCACCCAGAAGCAGCAAGCAAGGAAAAGGGCTGCAGCCTGCTTCTGGAAAAGGGTGAGTCTGAATCTGAAGGACCAGCTCAGTCTTACCTCAGCCATAAGTGAAGCTAATGTCAGAGAGAAATAGAGACCTCTAGGCCCCTATGCAACTGAGGAAAGAACTCACTATATTTTTAAACCGAATTTACTTTCTCATATTGAGGACTGAATTAGACTCAGTTAAGCTAAAAGGCAACATTGAAAGGACACAGTATAAAAAAATAAAGCCCAAAGAAAAGGCAAACACGTGAAATATGAACAGAAAGATACAAGTTAAACAAACTGCTTGCTTTCAGAGTCAAAAGAGCATCAGCAATGTACAAAACAATATGCAAATCTATGGTGGGCATAATTTGATTTTCTTCAAGACATCCCGCAGTCCAGCAGGAATTAGAGAACAAACAGAAAGGTTTAGCAGTGAATAATTAGGTTTAAATTAAGATGTTAAGCTTTTTGTTAAAGTGACTAAGGCAAATTGTCTCAGTGGCAGTATCTAGCAGAGGGTCAAACCAGCATAGTACAGCAATTTAATTTTACCTACTTCAACAGGACTCACCAGAACTCAACCATCAGTGCATTAACACTGTAGAAACATGAAACTATTGTATGAAGTGTGTGAGAATACAGCTCTATATCACCGTCCTGTCAGCAGCAAAGACTGAAGTATTCTGCAGCTGCTATCAACTCTCTACTGTGCAGTACTGGGGTCAGGAGACCCTTTCTGGAGTCAATCCACATGAACAGCATGGTTTGCCAGGTTAACTGGATGCTAGAAAAATAATCAGGACAATAAGAGCAGGGATTCGCAAGGACCTGTTCCTTCCATTCCTTCTGCTCCATCAAAGCATTTTCTATGTCTTCACTGAGTGGGGTGACTAGTTTTTTGTGGGTTAGTGCTAAGTTTCCTTCTAACCTTTCAGCTTGTCAGTGAACTATGGTCCTGAAGCCTTGAATGAAGATGATATAACAAAGTAATACTACAGGATCAGTAGTGTCATGTTACATGCATCACAGAGAACTTTCTTCCTACGCAGAAGTCAGTGATGGTACAGTTGTTTTTAATGCAAGCGTTTGTTTTTTTTATTTCAACTTGTAGCGTTCTTGGCAGTTCATAGAATGAACTTTCCACTCTAACGCCTAAATGATCATCCAATATTTTCCTCTTCTGAGTATTATTTTCTCCCCCAGCTGCGGTCCTGAAGCATTTTTCCTTCTGTGAGTGTTCTCAGATAGGAAATGCACAAATTCCTGAGGAGTCACTGAGAAAAGCAAGGAAGTGATGCAGCAAGGCTGGGGGTAGGGGGAGATACACAGGATTGAGGTCAGGGGAAGAGGGCTCTTGTCAGGCAGGACACTGAGAATGGGCACACAGGGCCAAAAAGCAGCAAAAAGCCAGGCTACCAAGACATTTGTAGCCGTGAGGAGCTGAGAAGATGAAAAAGATCATCTTCTGTTCCAGCACTGTGCATACTTCATCTGACCATGGCTACCTCAATCCCTGCTCCTCTATAAGATATAGCCCCACAGAACATGAAGATTCCTGAGAAGTGTAGGAGGAAATCCCAACATCCTTGCTTAGGATCTGCTCATTCCTCAGGAGACATTAAAGTTAATTACAAGAATGACTGAAACTCATATTATAATTTAACCATATTTAACAATCTGTTACCCAAGGAGTTAAAAGTATTCCTGCTAAAAGAGCTGTGACTACCATTAGCACTACTGTAGAATGGCCAATCCCAGGAGAACACAACTAGACATGAAAACTGTGTTACTTTATCCCTTTTAGCTGTGAGGATCTTTATATCTGGTCTGTACATCTCTTCTGTATTATAGCAGATGGCAGAAACAGAGCCTCATTTCAGGGTAGTTAATCTGGCTATTAGAAACATTGCATTCACTTTAAATTCCTTCATTCCATGACTTCACCTAAGGTAAAACAAAGAGCAGCAAGAAACTGATTCTGAACACTAAAATGTGCAATTTCTTTCAGATGGACATAGCTACACTGATTTAGTAGGATGTGTGCATGCATATGTTTACGTGTGTTTGTGTGTTTATTGCTTCAGAATTGCCTAGAGTTACATCATCCCAAGAGATATATTCAGCCCTGGATGCTCAGATGGAATATGATGTTTGCACATAAAATGATAAGGTTTTGTGAGGCATTCAGACAGGAAGGTCAGGTGAAGCAGTTATAAAACAGATGCTAACACTGCTTTTGTGGCAGAGTCCTCCGAGGTAGGTTGCTGTGTGATAGGCTAGTCTGTGTTCTAAAAATATTTACCCTGGATTTTTTATTTGAAAATAACCAACCACAACAATTCATTTATTTGAGACGACATTAAATACATTTTCAATTGTATGCATATTTTATTAACTAGGAAAATTGTTCTAGTGACTAGGATAAATGTAAGTAGCTTTAAGACCATCTAAATTCTTGCAGTGATTTAGTTTTGAACCAATAAATTAATTTGCTATTTTTTAAAAAAAATATCAGAGGGAAAGCTTTATCCAAGACATTTGTGTATCAATCTGTTCTATATCTCATTTCATGTTGGGCAGAAAACTTGGTAATTCAAGTGAACAATCATTTGCCCCCCCCCCCCCCCCCCCCCCAAAAAAAAAAAGAGAAAAAGAAAAAGATCAGCATCACATTTTATTATTGGTATTAAACATTCATCACCCCAGTTCAGTAAAGGATACATATATGTGCTTATGTGATAATGATAAATGTGTGCATGTGTGCATGCAAGTGCTTGTGGCTGTTATGCATAGTCTGAGTGGATTGTATTGAAGCACACTGCTGATGAGTCAGATACCAGAGTTGGAGGGTATTGAATATAAGTGGAGATGAACAGCAAGGAGGCTGAAGATATATGAACCTTACCTGGAGCTTTCAGGATCTCTCAATGCGATACACACTCTCACCATCCCCTCTCAAAGTGATTCATAGTGGTCTGGATGTGGGGTCAGCAGCCTTTGGCAGATACATTTGTAAGATGCCCATCAGATGGCATCTTTCATCTCTCACTAGGTATCTCGTGGAATACATAACAGATAATTTGAGAAAGAAATATATATACGGGTATACCACACGTGTTTATCCCCACTGTAATATAAAACAGCAAATGTGTTGATGCTTTTTGTATACATTCACCTAGCAGTCCAAATTTGTTTGCACTAAAGGCAAAAATCTGTCTTTAATACAGGAGATCATTCTTATGTTCATTTGAAGAAAATAATACTAGTAAGAAAATAATACCTAGTACTAGCTTTGTTTGCTTTTTTTTCTTTTGTTGGTACTATAGGCAGTTTTGGCTACAAAAGCAGTTGCTTTATTGTTATGTTTTGAAAGCTACCTAAGGCTAAGTTCTGGGAAGTGTTAACTTTCCGCCCTCATCAGCTATGGGTGTTAGTTTCATAGAACAGTCTGCACAATCAGCATCCCAACTACCTTTAAAATCACTGTGAATAAATACATTTCTTTAAGATGCAAAGCTTGGAAAGTATCCAGTCATTTCTATGGGCGGATTGATGTCTTCCTGTCAGCTCACCAGTAAAAAAACAACTTGAGAATTCTACAGTCAGACTTACGATTTTTTAATCGTGGTGATCAGTAATCAAAAACATGTGGTTTGAAGTCAACAATGTTAACCTGTGCATATTCACTTACTTATGCCCTCCTAACACAGACTTTTAAAGACAAATGGGCCCATTTATAAAATGAAATCCAAATTTAAGTACGGGATTGGGGCTGTTTCCATTGTGTAATAATGAAAAAGCTTTTTTTTTTTTTCCTTGAGTGTTTCCACAAAACATTTGTTTATTTTTAATGCTTCTTTGCTTTAGTCAAACAGGGATAAGTCCTGCATTAGTGTCATTCAATATTCTTGTGCCCATTTTATTTAGTTTTGACATATTCTCCAGTCTTCCAGGAATATGCATGTTTGTGCATGTTCCTCCTCCCTGACTGTAAAGACAGGCACCCATCAATACTTCAATTCAGTGACACCTCAATATTTTTTTCTTAGTATATTTTGAAAACTTTGACAGCACAAATTTGAAAGTGTCTGCTTTCTCATGTGTTCACCTGCTCATCTCTTCTTGTTTAACTCCTTATCCTTATATGCCAATAGATAATATCAGTAAATCCCCATGGTTTAATCTCCAAAACGTCTCAGAAATCTCCTCTTTCCTTTTCATTCTCCTCATAAAATCTTTGTCAAATCCATCCTTCTCCACATCCATGCCTACTGCGACCTTGCTGTCTTCAGCCTCTAACTGACACTCACATTAGCCAGTTTTTAAAGTAGTCTAATGCAAAAGTAATCCACTGCTCCCAGTATTGAGATCTCATTAAGATATTCCTAAATCCCCCTTCTTTACTGTCTCCCTATTGCCTTCCAAATCTGATCGAAGCTCCTTTTATCGCCCAGAGTTCCTCTTGACCTAACCTTCCTTGTTCTGTCCTTCTTGTACTGTTCATCCTCATCTTCCATCTTTGCGTGCTTCCTCCTCGCCCATTGCCAGTTACAATACAAACCATTTGCCAATTAGACCTGTGTGCCTCCTTTCACTTTGTCCACTGCAAGCAAGAATAGAGTAGTTCAATAGTACTGTTCCAGATCAAACATATCCTAATGAAAGATTTGCACCTTTGACTGTCAAAAAGTGAGTTACCCTGCATTTTTCCAGCAAAAATTTAAAAAAAAGTTTTTTGCCTTCTTACAATGAAGTATTGCTTTTGTCTATCATCCACAATTTCTCCAATGTGCTTAGGCCTTTCACTGGAAAATGAATTCAGGTTCTCCCTATAAACATACCAATGCTATGATTCAAGATACTGGTCTCCAACCCATTTCTCTGAACATTACTTGCAGAAAGCTGCTGTCTAGATGAAACTGAAACTTCCACCTCTGACTTTTCACATTTTCAACTCTTAAGACCTGAACCTTGGGTTGTAACTTTTGTCTGTCCCTGCTTGCATGTTATTAAACACTTCTTAAATTGATTTGGGGAGGAAAGGGATAAACAGATGCAGTTCCTGCATTACAGGCTTTCCAAACCCAGCCTTATGAGTCAGCTGAAATTCAGCAGTAGGAGTGGCAAGTTAGGACCAGCCAAGGTCTTGACAGAGCACATGCCAGCACAGAGGACAGGGACATGCAGATCAAAGCTCCACTCAGTTTATCTGACTTTCTCTGTTTCTCAGTGCAACAGATTCCGGGAAAACTTAAGAAAACAAACTCCTAGTCCCTTCCTCTCTTCAAGTCCTCCCCACTTCCAACAAATAAATCAAAAAAGAGAAAAACATTCTTCTTACACCTGGACCCTTTGTTCATTATTCTGTGGTTCATAGAAAACTAACATCCGGTTACTGGAGCTTCCTCTCTCCTTACCAAGGTGCGCTTGTACATGAGTGCTTTGTGCCAACCAGACAAATACGTGCTATTTCTACATGCTTCACTCTTTCCTGGTCAGAGCAGAGGTTAACCCCATTGACTCTAGTGAGAAGTGATCATGAGGATGCTGGAAAACAATGGCAAGAAAACAGTTCATAACTGGCTTAGAAAAAATGTTGCCACACTCACAACTATGAATAATTTCTATAAGAACACTGATACCTCCTCTTACCAAAATCACTTCTTTACCAAAATCTCAACTTGAATAATTAGTAATTATACCTGAGGTATTTTGGCAACTCTGACCATGACAAGGAGATTGGAGCCATTGTATGATTCTACGATACTATGATTTTAGTAACAATGACATTCTACAGGCCATATCCATTTTGTTCATCAGTTACTTCTCTTCCAGGACCATGTCTGTTCTTTTGCATCCCCCTTTGCTTTCCTCTCCGAAGGCTGACATACATCAGTGCTGAAGTTTTACAGTGTTTCATTACATGAGATATCCTTCCCAAAAGCTAAGATGACTGGATTGTATACTGCCATGTCCATGGATAATATAAGCACATCCCAAAATCTCATTTATTAGGATGCTATGATAAGGATACATTAGATCACACATTTAGCACAGATGTGCCAAATGCTTTATCAAATTTGCTATATCATAAAATCATAGAATCACAGAATGGCTTAGGTTGGAGGGGACTTAAAAGATCAGCCTGTTCCAACCCTGCCATAGTCAGAGTTGCTGACCAATTGATCAGACTGCTCAGGAAATCATTAAATAAATGGATTAAATATGTCCTTTTATGCAACACCCTGCTTCATTCCCACTAATCCACAGAAACAGTCTCCTTCAGCTCCTGAGATTCCTGCCATACAATTGCCTTCCTGTGCCTTTCCTCCCAGCCTGTATGTCTTTGTTTTTCTCACAAAGCAGAGCTCAGTGTATTTCCTGTACCACCTCACAGGCCATCGCCCTTAAAGCAACACTGCTTGTCCGCAGTAAGAATCTATCTCCAACACAAAGAAAGCAGTTTGAAAATTGCAGTTAGCCAGGGCTGCCTCCAAAAAAAAAAACGGCTCTTGGGGCTCATGTATTCTCATCTCATTAGAAAAAGGTGGAAGGAAGCATGTAACCCATTACCTCTGAGCTCTGGCCAGTTACTAATCTCTTCCACACCTTACTCATACTCCCTGATCTGCTCCACCATCCAGCACGCTCTATTTCATTCCTTCCATCCTCATCCTCCCCCTTTCCTGAACACTCTTCAAGTAGTTCCTTTAACCCATCCTCCTCTAACCCACTCATCCCAGCACCTTCTCTGATAACTCCTGTGAGACCAGACTGCAGCTTCTCTTTCATTTTCCTACTTATTCCCTTTTCATTTATTCCCTACTGGCAAGAAGACTGGGTCCTCAGCCCCTCCCAGCCCTCCATGTTCTGCTTGTGAGTCTTAGGATCTTTTGGGAACGCAAAGCTCGGGAGAAAGAGTATTGTCAGGGCAGCGCCTACATCAGGACTTTGCTTTCCTAATAGGCATGTGCACATATTTTGCACATGGTCATACATTTTAAGACAGGAAGATTTTTTCTGTGACACAGGGGCTCAGGACCAGGCACCACACAGCAACAGCATCACCAATGAAACTGCTGGCATTCCTAGGTAGGTAAAATCTTCTTCCCAGGGGAGCGATGGCAAGTGGGAAGGGAGTGGGGTCTAGCAAACCACCTATGGGGACAGCAATATGGGTCTGGAGAGAATGAGTGTGTTGAAGTTAATGGAAGGCAGCTGGTACAAGGACTTAAAGTCTACACAGCTGTGACTTGTGCTGTTGGTTACAGGATTGAGAAGTCCTACTGTTAGGGTTGCCCCAAAACCAAGTCCTACAAATGCCTATCTTTATTTTATTGTTGGTATTATTCCATATAGACAGATTTATTATGGGTTTTGGTGTTTATTTTCTTTTCTTTTTTTTTTAATTCCTACTGTCTCTCTGTTCAAGAGATTTTTAGATTTCACTTGTTAAGAACAGTAAAGTGACAACAGACTCCTACAGGTTTCTGTTTTAATCTCTATGAGATGGTCTCCTTTCTTAAAAACAGAGAAGGTGAAACTTGGTGATATATAAATTGATTTGAATTAGATGTAATTGTTAAAATTTGTGTGTAAGTTGTAGCCTTTTGAATTTTTCATAAAATTTTTTTTGAGAAAAAAATACACCTCAGTGAGATTTCATGAAGCAGTGAAACCTATAATTGTAACACAAGGCTAGCAAATATCCACAATAATATCTGAGTAGGGAAAAGCAGAACTGCAGGGGAAGACAGCATCAAGAAGGGGCTTTGTGTTCTGCAACTTTCATTATGTCTAGCTAACCATTTATACAGCACAAATTCAGAAACTTACTTTACTTTCTGAGTTAACTGCCTCTATTTCTAACCCATTATAGGATGTGTATAATTATTCAGTGAGCCGTTAGTTTTCTCACGGGGAGAAGTTCCTTTTCTTCTTATGTGCTATACACATTCATACAATGGGAAAATAGTTATATCATGTGGGATTTGTTCAGTGGATGGAAAAAAAGAGTATGATACATTCATAACATGGAAATGGTATTGTAAGAGATTATTTTAAAATAATTTGGAGAAGATTTTAAAACCCTAATGCCACAATGTTGTAAATACCATGACATGTCAATTTAATCTCTCAGACCACGCGTGTGTATTAGCTGCATATGTATGGAAGTGCTTATAAAAATAAAAAATCTGATCTTGGGAAACCTCTGCGGTATTTTTCACTTGATATGTGTAGGGCAGTTTGGATTACACTCCATACATAATTCAGAGTGCAAATAAAAGTCTGTGCTTTATTGGAAAGTACTAGAAAGCTCTGAAAGCCTTTCAAATGTTTTCCATAGATCACTGAGTAATTTCTACATTGCTTACCAGTTTGATATTGGTTGAATGTGTACACAGGTTCTCAATCTCTAGTGTCTGCTATTTCTACCTCCTGATTGGTTTTACCAAAGAATCTGCTGCAGCTGTTGGCCATCAGTCACCCCATTGTGCAATGTTGCTGACTCTGTGACGATGTTGAGTTTGCTGGGATATCCCAATCTCATTGATACTTTTCACCCTGGTCTGTTTTTAGAGCTCATTATGAATTTTTTAAGTAAATAAATACGTTTTTTCTTTGTTCCAGTTTTGGTTTCCAGTCTGCTGGACTATGGCTATACTACAGGAAGCTGCAACATGACATGCCACAAAGATGCACGGTGTGAAGTTCAGGGTGGGACACAAGGCTGCTATTGCTCCCCAGGATACACAGGAAATGGCATTACCTTCTGTTACGGTAAACACATTTTCCTTATATGCATTTCTGATATCTGTTTTCTTGAAAAAATTACTCAAGAACCAATTAACTCAATGACTAAATTCTGTTACAACACCTTATGCTAAATACTCTCAATGCCAAACATTAAGAACTTGGCAGTTTCCAAGAAATTCTACAACTCAGCTTCATACAAAGCTTCTCTCAGTTGTACATAAACTCTTTTTCAGCATTAGTCTTGGTGCATAGAGTCCTCTTCTACAGAAACACTGAAACATCATCTCTGGTTTACCTTCAGCAATTTCCTTTATGACTTTGGTCTTCTGAAGCTTGGGATTGGCACAACCACTACTTTACTACTCTCACAACTCATCCACACACACATAGCACTAGGCTACTCTTCTCAGCCTCTAATCATGATTAAAAAAATATAGCTCCTGAGATACTCTGGGAAACTGAGAAGGTGTGTGTACCATAGGGAAATGGTACATGTGAAGCCAATATTCATTTTGTTTCACTACAGTTGCCCAACTACAGGCGGGCAGAAATGTATATGAGTCATGCTAGTTTTTAGTGTCCTGAGAAGTAGTTATGAATATTAACCAGCCATTTAGTCAGTTTTTGTGTTTCACGCATCTTGGTAAATTAATAACAGGCACATCAGTTTCATACAAGTGTAGACAAGCTGCCCACCTTTACTGTCAGTTTTTATCCCTCTTTTACCATGATTTACTTGGAAGTGTATTTGTTTTAGGAAAATTTAGAATGCAAAGGTTTACTTTCTGACAAACCTTTTATAAATGGAATGTTTAGGCAGAAACATTGCTGTTTAAAATAATAAACAATGAAGAATCAAAAAATTATAGAGTAGTTTGAGAGAGAACTCTGGAGGTCATGTGGTCTAGCTCTCAATCAAAGCAAGTCCTACTTAGACAATGCTTCTCAGGGCCTTGACCAAGTTTCAGTTATCTCCAAAGATGAAGATTATAGTTCTCTCTGGGCACTCACTCTTGTATTTGGCTACCACAATTTTATTTTTATTTTCCGATATCTAGTTGGAGGTTTTCTTGTTCTATCTTGTAGTTGCCTCTTCTGTGCTCTTTCCACTTACTGCAGTTCTAAGAATAGTTCATCTCTACAAACTCCATGACCGTTAATTAGGTAGCTGCAGAATGCACTAAGATTTCCCCTTGATCTTCTCTTCTGTAGCCTGAATAATCCCAGTTCTCTCAACCTGCTCTTTGCATCATCATGTGTTGTGCAGTCACTAAATATGTTACTCGAATATAATGCAAACCTTGCCATAAATATAGGTTGGTCATTATTTGTGTAGTGTGCTAGCCAAATTAAAAGAAGAAGAAATGGCCTTCACCTCAATACTGTATTATTTTCCATTGTATTTGGATTAATTTAATTTTACTACTATCAGTAAGCTGCTTGACTTGAATGTCAACTGCATATTTGCAAAGTACCTACACTTGTGAATAATACAGAGAAATAAGAAAACTGAGTGAATTTTTTTTTCAGTAGTACCTTTTGAGGAACAACTCAAACTAATACTTCCTGATGTAATTATGATCTTGTATCTACTGCATTATCAGCAATTTTCTAGAAATTTCTGATTACGAATCATCAGCTAAATTGAAAATAAAGATAACTGTTGTCCTTCACTGATTTTACTGACGTTATTAAATCCATACATTGTGCGTGCCTTCTATGGTGTTATTAAAGGATGGTGTCATATGAGGATGGATTTATCTTACCTTACATGTTCTTTTATCTCATATGGTATCTTTTCCTTAATTTCATTTTTTCCCTTATTTTCTTAGTGAAATCTACAGTCAAAATCATCAAAACGCTTATTGGTCATTTAAAGAAAAATTTGGTATGGCGAAACAGGCATGTTTGTTAATTACAAAGCTTATGAATCAACTAATCATTTATTAATAACTGTATTAAATGTTTGGAAACTCAGTCTTTAAAACAAAATTTCCAATATCAGTCCAAGCATAGCACTAGTAGATTTATTTTTGGTGCTTTGCCTTTCAGTGGCAATGCTTTGAAGCAAGCCTCAGTTCAGCAGATCAAATTTTTTTTCTGCTAAAATACCTCAACAACAACCAAAGTCACTTACCCTACAGCTATGTAGCAAAGCTTGTATCAGCACAGTATGGCTGTTTTCCCTGAAAGAAAGCCTAGTTTCTCTAGGGCAGTATGTTATACAGTACATTATTAATACTGTGCACCAGACCTCTGTTAGCATAAACAAGTAACTTGAATTTTAATTTTAATTGGGTAGCCTCTAGAAAGGATCAGAAGTATAGGTTGAACCCTATCATAAGCACTTTAAAGCAATGAAAATGTAAAGCAAAGCCTCAGTTATTTAATGATGTATTAGATTTCACTGTTCTGTATGTAGAATGCTGCAGGTGTATCTGCTGTTCTACAGATAGCTACCCATTTTTCTTCAGTTAATAATCTTAGGCTTTTACAATGATAGTACAGTCACCTTCAAAGGAGGTCATCAATTATGTGCTAATACAGGAGTTTTCTAAAGAGTATTTATGGCTTGCTATGTTTACTTTTGCCCTTTTTGTTATTTACATAGGTTACAAGTGTCATAATTACTTTCACTGACATTAATAATTCTACACAGTGAAGAACCATCTTCTTCACTGTAGGCAGCTAAACCACATAAGTGGTTGTTTAGAGGGTTTCTACTAAAAACAAGTAAAATTCTTTCTACTAAAAACAAGTAAAATTCTTTCTCCTTGTAAAAATGTTGTGCAAAAAATTGCTAGTTTTCAGCTTATACAGCTGAAAAAGTGTCCCCTTTTGTTTATAGGGACATCCTCAAAGTATTTAAAAGGTTTTTTCTACTTTTTCTCTATTTTTTACTTGCTCATAACACCTCTTAAATACTTGTAAAAGTTATTTCTTTACTAGCTCTGTCTTTTCAATGTGATACATATTTTCCCTTGAGTTTACTGTGCTGCAAAAGGCAATAATGCCCTGTTACATTTATTTCCTAGCACCATTATTGATGAATCATGAATCACTGATGTCAGCATACCTCAGGAATGGGGTTTGTTAGTTTTTACTTTGCTCTCTTTGCCAGCTGGCTAAGTGACTGCAGAGAGCTCAAGATTATTGGATTTGTTGTGTATAGATAAAGACACATAGATATGAATTTAATTTCCTGGTGTCAAAGTCATGGCTTTTAAAATAATTATCCTCTTACAGTCTTTCCCACAAGATTTCAACCACTTTAAATTAGGTGATGTTTTGGGCTTTCCAAAGACATCCTTTGGACAGTGTAACAAAAAGCTAATCCTCTGTCATTGTCTTCTCTAAGAATATGTGCAGGAATGCACATAGTCAGGAGAATAACTGATTGTAGGATCTGGCTTCTTGATTGTATTGGAATTATGACTTACATAGCAATAAATTCCTTCTGTATAACATCTTCCAGAAAGTGGTAAATGAGTCACCTTGTCAAGCTTTACACCTCTGAGGTAGAAAATACCATCCCATTCTTCTTTTGTATTTATATTTCTTCTTTTATGTAACATAAGACAAGGGAATGGCCTCTGAAAACTGTTCCCCTTTTAGGGTTCATTTTTTGGGCAGATGTGTATTTTAAATGTAATTTATGAGGTTTTAACTTCATATTATCATGTATCAAATTGAAGTTAAACAGCTAGAGCTCTTGGCAAAAAAATAAAATATATCCAAACAGTACTGATTTCTAGATATGTTAACTTCCTCTTTTGCAAAAATGCCATGGATTTTGTACTGGTAGATAGCATATATTTGCCCCTTTTGTAAAGTTATTTCTTCAAGTGAAAAGTCAGCTTTATAAATTAGGTGTTGCTCAAAATCCCAGCGTTCTTCCAAAACAACAAAATTAAAAGGAAACAAACAAAATTTCAGATTGTACATAAAACTTTAAAGAAGCTCATATTTTATTTTTAAAACAGAAGGAAGAATGAGTTGGCATCTTTGATGCTTTCCCAAGCAGCTCTGCTGTTTCAATACTGGCTGCTTCTTGATTGCTGACTGCCAATTTGCTGATTTGCTGGCACACTGCAGGAAATTAAAGTAAACAGTGTGATCACAGTGTTTACTTTAACTTTGTAAAATATGGAAGGAAAATGAAGCAATGTTGTTTGTTCCAGGAGGGTAGACAGGCAAGCAGGAAAAGTCTGAACACAATATCCCTCCCAAATAACCCCGAACAGTTTTCCCTTGTCAATGCCTCTTGCACAATATACTACAAAAATTAATCAGTCTCACTTGTAAAATACTTGCAGATCTTCCAGAAATAGTGAGCAGGGACTTAGGCTATCGGGCAACTTTGCGCTGAAGTGGGACACTGACTCTCTTTCTAAAGTGCAGTGCATTAGGATTTATGATTTTCCAGAGGCAAAAAAATACATCAGTGCAAAGTGGTATTTTATATCAAAATACAGAATCCCTCTGAGAATGCAGAACAATTTATGTAAACGCAACTGAATCAATTGAAAGCCTACTCCAAGTCTGAACACAAACATATTTTCTTGTTTTACTGAGGGTCATACTATCAACTCTCTTCTTTTGCCAGTTCTTAAAGAGGCTTTCTTGTGAGATATCAGCTTCTTGCTCTAAGGTGATGTTAATGTGTCCCACCACTGACTTTATTGCAGGCACTGAGTTTGTTTTGATTCAGCAGTGTCACCATTGCCATTCTACAGCATTCAATAGGTATATAATTTTAATGGAATTGTACCTTTCAAATTAACATGATCCTGTAAAACCACTCTATGTAATCACTGCATTCTACCTAGAAGTAGCAAATGATCTAATCCAAATGCTGATTTACAAGTGGAAGTTTTTTCATTACCAGCAGGCATACATCACAGGATGTCACTTCTGTGTTTACCAAATAGTCTGAAATCACTGATACGGAAGATCCAACCCACACGCTTCCTAAATTCATTTCACTACTATCAGTTACCACAAGCTATAAAAAGGCAAATTGCAGCTGCTCTAGCATAACACAGCAGGAGAGAGATATGCCTTAGCCAAACACAAACAACAGGGCTCAGCACAGCGGGTGATAGCTTGGAAACCTTGGGATATGCTACTCAGGAGCCAAAGCAGACTCCTGATTCCCAGCCTGTTTGACATTCTCCCCATAATCTCTGCAAATGTCTCTCACTTTTTCTTATCATTTATCCTTTCCTCCCTTTTCCTGCGTCTTCTAGTCTGTGTTATTTTACCTCCAAATTCTGTCGCATATTTTCCACAGTTTCAGATTTGAGTGTGGTAATACTGGAATGTAGGCTGTGTGAAAGGGCAGAGGTTATCTTCAAGTTCAGAATTCCTACTCTTGTATTTAGGTGTCTGACTTTTTGGTGGTCCCAGGAAGTGTTACGAGGACCCTTCCTGTTGCTTGCTTCTATAGTTATTATACTTTTTATTAAATCCATCCCTTCAGAGTTCCTCTGCAGAAGGCAGTAACTTTTCTTCCTGTCCACATCTGCACTGGTCATAATGTAGCTGAGTGCTTTTCACCTTTTCCTGAAGGCTGGCTGTTGAGCTTTGAGACATTATACAGCCTATGCATCTCAGTGCATATGCATTCATATCTCAGTATGCATTCATCATTAAATTTGTAGGCAAGCAGTTTAGGAAACTGGAAAGCCTGGGAAAATTAGCCTGGAGGATTAGGTATTACCTGTCCTGTGCATAAAATCTACTTGCCTGGGAACAGTTAATGCGCAAGTTAACAGCAGGTTCCTGGCCATTGGAGTCCTGTAGTGTTGGTGGGTCTTCTTGTGTAACTTTTATCTGTGTGTGGTTTCTGTCCTCCCTCTGCAAGATGTTATATGTTTTTGTGCATTAGAGAAGAGTTTGGAGGCTGTGATGTATGTAGATGGCTGGAGACTAATTACAGTTGTATGGTTGCCTTTCAGTTGCAAAGAACTGAGATATGTTTATGTTCCAGAAAACAGCCATTCTCTTTAACATACTCAAGTTTTAATCAAATGGTATTTGTAGAGTTAACTTTACTTTTTATAAGTAAGCAAACTTTCTTACTTTAACAAGATACCATTGAAAGCACCTGTTAGTTGAAGCTTTTAGGAATGGATCAGGAGTTTGAAAAGACAGAGGCTATGCGTAATACCATCAGTCAGATGGAAAGCAGTGTAAGATACTAGAAGTAATAAAATGATCTTGCTGATTAAGGGACAGAGGATGCTGTCCTACTCCAGTTGTCTTACCTCCAGAAAATGGCTGTCCATAAAAAATTGGTCTTGAAAACAGTTTGTGCATTCATAGCAACAAATCTAGCTAGCTAACATGCACAAAAAAATACCTCCTATTTTCTCACTAAATGAGATAGAGAGAAACCTTCCAAGGGACCTACTTTCCTACTGTCAGAAAATATAGCTTGCCTGGAAGAAAAGTATAGTGGTCTATAGAGCCCAGTATAATCATTTATAAGAGACTGACCCTGACTTTAATAAGCCTTGGACCAAGTCCATGATAGACACAATCATAACATTCACAGATTTTAGCATACACACACACATGCACTCACACACAAAGTAGAAAAAAAAAAAAACTTCAATCTTTTTTCCATGGTTTTTGCTTACATTTTCATGAAATGGTACTGTAAGTATGATGAAAGTACAATAATGGATCTTTTGAAGGGGCTATGAAGAAACTGAACTTCTCATTACATCTTCAGTCCTATACAGTCTCTCTTTTAAATTAGACCTATTTGCATCTGAAGAGGTTTTAAAATATGTGTACATTATGTGGTAGATAAAGGGTTAGTTATCTCTCTCAAAAATGTACCCAAACTTTCAAGTTGATTAGCTGCACACAGGCAGTTTGTTATTTGTTTAATTCAAAATTTGTTTTAACCCTTGCCAAATAACACTAACTTGCTTTATTGAGAGAATATTCTTTTCATCCTGTTTTATGGCCCTAGGAATCAATTGATATGTTACATGTTTAGAGGATGTAGGAAAATTCATTCAAAGAGCTTTAAACTTATTGTCTCAAAGTGTGCTTGCTATGTGCCTCCCAGAGACACTATTGACTTCCTGTTTCTCTCACATTTAAAATAGTCCCAAAAGGTCCAGTAGTAACAATGCATTCTTCTAATTTCCTGGTGTAAAGGTAAAGGGACAGAAGATATTTCCAGAACTTGTGTATACTCATATACAAATGTACACAAGGGGATCTATTTCTGTAAATGTATGTGAATAAAAAGCAAGCAGTAGAGCCCAGTACAGCTATCAGATTCTGCATCTGCCTTTGGGGCTGTGAAGTTAGCGTCTCCTAGAAAATTATCATAACGAATTACACCCCTTACAGAGGTTGATGTTACCTCTATTAAACTATATTGATTTCCATACAATATCCCACCAATATAGCATACTTATTTGTTTCCATTCAATAAATCATAGAGTTTAATTCCAGAAAAGTGTTCTCTATAAGACTGGTGTTTCCCCCCCCTCTTCCAGCATAAACTGGCCACAGTGGTGAAGTTGTCTGTAACCTCATTTGAAATGTGTAATTTATCTAGGATGATATGCTGGTGCACAATTTTTCTGTATAGGGCCGTGAAAAATTGCCATCTGAGCTGCTGGCAGACAGAATATCAAACCCAACTCAATCCCGTATATATAAAAGATTTTAAGAAGGTAATTGACACTTTGGGCCTCTATTTGCCAAAGAAAGAGATAATGACATTCTCCAAGAAGATTAGAATCTAACCAAACACTGTGCTCTAAATACGGAGCACAAAGGCAGGTGATGTTTGTAAAAATGCTTCCTGGCTGCAAGAGGAGGAGGGGGCTGAAGGACTGCAATTTTGCAGTGTATATTTTTTAGGTACACAGATTTAATTTAGAGATTATGGCTTGAAAATGAAATTTACAGTATGTGTGTTTTTGGGTGATAAGAAATTGATTTTTTGACCTTGGTACACACTAATTGAAATATCTGGCACTGTGCTTTGCTAAGGTTAAAGGAAGCCATATATGCCTGGAACCGCATTCTTCTTTCACCTTGAACTGTGCAGTTAATCACAACCATAATCACTGGCAGGAAGGAACTGCCGTTTAGCTGTTCTACAAGGAAGCTGAATAAACTCTGTTCATTGTCTAATGGATAGGTTGTTGTGTGATTACTTCAGGCAAGGTTTAAGAGATTCATGATAACTTCAAAACGGAGACTTCTGGTGGCATTGCCATTTAGTGAGGGGCCAGAGCTTCACCCAGAGCAGGGCAGAGTGCAGCACAGCAGGCAGCTCTGCATTGCTTCTCCTTGGGGCTGCTCACTAAGCCTGGAACAGCTCTGTCCTGTGCCTTCTGCAAGGAGGTGATTCAGGGAGCAGGCCCTCTGGTCATGCTCTTCTTCACACTGAGTCCAGTGGTGGAGAGGAGAGAGCAGCCCATGGACTGCTCTGTCATTGGACTGGTAGTTCTCAGTATCCTCTACTTTGAAAGGCTTTTTTGTAGCATTAATAGCTCTGCTTTATTTAGTGGAGTTTCTGTCTGAGCTTAGATTTGTACTACTGTGACAGTTTAGAGCTGTCTATAAAGCAGTGTGGCAGGGTGTCCCATTATTTTGCTTATTACTTAATGTTACACATTTGTTAGGTTGGCACAGGATCATGTTTTTCAAAAAGGAAAATGAAAGCTCCTGAAAAGCCTTGACAATAAATGGTTATTTGTTCAGAAACAGCCGAGTCCAATCTTTGTTTATGTTAGCAGGCTTCATGTAATGGTGCTGCAATAAAGAAAAATAGCTCTTCAGGATATGTATTGGCTTTTATGTTTTATTTGTAATGAAAGCTATGCACATAGGCAGCAATCTACATAAGTTACATTGAGGGAGAACATAAGCATAGATGGTGACTTGCATGTTTATGTATTTAATATTTATTTGTGGCAAAACATCTGAATCTCAATTTTAAAGAATGTGAAATCAGGCTGAAGTACTGCAGTTTTTATTCCTAGGGTGTTACTGAAGGAAGACCAAGAGAAAAGGTGAGTTCACCACCCACTGGGAGCCTGCTGCTTCCCTCCTGCCCATCTGTGCAGAAGAGCTGGAGGTCATAATCACTGCCTCATATTCTATTTGATCCCAGGTTAGCAGAGAGTCCTTGGGCTCTGGAGGTTATTATACTGTGATCCTCACTGGTCTCCTAATATAATAATGGTTCTGGGTTATTCCCAAAGTTCGGCGTAGCCTTGGGTCACAGCTTGTGTCAGGCCAGTAGTTAGTGCTGCTATAGCCACATTGCGCAACAAATTTCATCACAGATCTCTGTAACTTCAGAGGCCGTGAACAACTGCTGGAGAAATTCCCCAGGGCAGTTCAGGTACATTGACGTGAGCTGAAAGAAGTTAAGCTCTGCAGGCCTAAACAGGAGATCTGAGCTGCTCAAACTTTACGTTCTTTGTGCAGTTCTTTGTGGCAATGGGAAAAGAATAGGTGGAAAGTCATGTTACCGTGAAGGCTTTGCCTTACTTTGTCTTGAATAAACCATTTTGGTGGGTAGCATTGATGCTGAGGAAGTTCTGCCTTTTCAAAATCAGCTTGCAAGAAGTTCAGAAGGGAGATCAGTGGAAGCTGGAAGTACACAGGTGAACAGTTCAGGTCCTTTGTACCTATCCAAAATGTTTCATTGTTCAGAGCTATGATGAAGCATGCATCAATTCATAAATATGACCCACTGTGCAATGTAAAAATGTCAATATTTCTGCTGCATTGTGTAAGGGATATCTGATGCATACAGAAAGAATTTCATCTCCTTAACAACCACAGAGAAAATAGGAAAGGCAAATAGCCTTCAAAAGTGTATTGACTTGAAAGCATAGCTAGAGAGAAGTTTCTAAAACCTAATATAGCTTTTCAGGTGGGCTTATCAAAATAGAAACAACACTGGATAGCAGTTGTAAATTATGCTGAACTATGATTTGGCTACTTTTTTAGGGTTGTGACATACATTACAGTGTGCCCTATTTGGTGGTATGTTGGTTCCACCAAGCTTTCACCATATTCAACTCTGTGGTAAAATCAAGGAACTTCTAAGCAAAGCTGTCTTTAGAAGGTGAGGTCACTTTAGGCTTGCATCACACAATACCACCATTCTCACAGGAGAAGCTAGATAGATATTCTGCCCTATGTCTACTGGGACACGGTGGGCTACACAAGTGTTCGGCTTAGTTTTGTATCATTTTGCATATGAGGCCTGACAATTAGACAGATGTCAAAGGGGAAGCTGAATATTTACACAGCTGTGGACTGTAAAGAGAAAAACTGTTAACCAAACTTTTTGTACCTCCTCCTGAATAAACAAGTAGTATGCTAATACTGCTAAATGCTTCTTGTTGGAGGGGAGGGAAGTGCTAAAAGGCCTCTGGATTGTGTCCTCTGTTCCCAGAGAAAGGTTTTTTAGAGGTTTTATTAGCTACAAAGTACACTTGAATTATTACAGGAGTTCTGGCCTTCAATTGATCTACATTTGGAAAACTTATAACCTTATGGTGGCACATTGCCCCCATTATGCAGACAACAGCATTCACGCTGGAGCTCAATATCCAAACTAGCAATGGGTCTGTGCTTCAGTATGAATATATGGTTTTGAGTGCTGCAACAAAAATTCAACTGCAGGGTATTACTACTTCTGCTGGCAGTGTGGTAAAAATAGTGTCTTGATATACCTGCTGCTTCTATTCTCATTGCAGAAAGCAAGGGCAGGAACACAGATGAGCACAGTAACAGATTTTGTTGTACTTTACTGCGAAAGAGGTGATGCTGCAGACTTTCCTGCAGTTGACTTCTGTGAGCTACAGTGGCTGTAGGACACAAAATCTCAGTTGGGGATGAATTTTTCCAAGGAAATATTTGTTGGGAATTTTTGAGCTGTCTCGCTTGGTCTTAGGTGCCTAAAGGAGGACTGAGCTGTTCAAAAGAATAATCTCAGTAGTGGGTGCTGTGTAATTGAAAATCTTCTCATGAAGTGCCTTTTTTTTCCCTATCATCTGTTGGCAGCTGAAGCTTTTGATTGGCTTACATTATTTTTAACTGCAAAGATCCTTTAATTAGGGAGAGGAGCTATGTGAATGAGTTGGAGCTGCTGGTGGTAGTAGCTCCTTGCTGTTGGAGATTCAGTAATTAAATAAGTAGATAATATCCTCCTTATTGAAGAGATTTAGAAAATCATAAGGAATTTGGATTATTACAGCACGTAACATCAGCAAATGAAGGAAAAAAACCATAATGGCAATTTTTATTAGCTGCAATGCAAGTGGAGGGATCTTTTTCTTTCTCCAAACAGCCAAACACTAAACAATTTCTAAATCCGTCCTTATTACTTATTTTTCTTTTTTGGTGGTTAAAAAACCCATAAAGCAGAAATTGAAGACTGGCTATTAAAATACTTGCTGACAGCTTCATTCAAAACATCCTTTCAAATACTGCTATCGCATCATGATTCATCTGCTATTATGATATAGCTGCTACAACAGCAAGTACCTTCCTTCATGGTTAGGGCCTATCTCTTTTCACAAAAAATTCCTCTTTTAGACACTTTATTGAATTCTTGCTGTAAACACATCTTTCTCTGGTGTTATACTTTTTGGACTACAGAAAACTTGTAAGTCCTCCCCATCCCCCAAAAAGAAAGCACTGTAATAGTTCATTGGTGATAAGAAAGGAGATGGTCATGGCAAAAGAAACACCTTTTTTTAACTTCTCACTGGAAAGACCTAAATGCAAATGCTGTGTGCCATTAGAACAAGTTAGGGTTGCTGGCTCAATGCAATGACCACGCATCACTCTGTAAATAGCACGTTGCTGTGCTGAGCTGGCACACAGCCCCAGTGCTGTAGGCAGTTCTGTGCACTGACTCTCCCAGGGCCAGATCTTCTCCTGGCATACAGCAGCACAGCTCAGTCGATGACAACAGTTAGTGAGTTCCCACCAGCTGAAGACTGAACCCAGGAACATCCCAGAGATTAAGTAGTCCCCAGTGAAGCAGGGTGAGTTTCACTCTCTGAGCTTGAAGTTGGTATTATTTACAGTCACTTTAACAGGACAACAGCTGCTCTTTACCTAAAGATGTGCCAATAGCACTGAAAGAATTTGGATCTAAATTGCAGATGGATAGATTTCAATTTGATTTGAGTAGCTGGACTGCATGATGCTGTACTGTAAACTCTCAAAGTCAGAGCTTGAGAGAAAAATGATTAATTTGGAAGCTGATACTCTGAAAGACTTTTATGAAGCAATATATTTTCATAGAAGACACAGATCAATTTAAAAGTAGTAATCAAGGGCCATGTACTATGTGTTCATAGACAGAAAATGTGGAGAATTCAGCCAGAGCTGGGCATTTAACATTCAGGCTAGTGCTGAGGATATTGCCTCTTTGGAAAATAGTATTGTACAGAATTAAAGTGTTATGAATTTCTGAGATAATCACGATGCTGTGCAGATATAAGACACTGCCAGAACACCGCTAGAGTCAAGCACAACACAACTTTTCTAGGCAAATTTGGGTTTATCTTCTGTACAAATTTTGGTGGAAAGAAAAGACTGCAAATATTCACAGGAAAAAAAAAAAAAAAAAAAAAAGGTGAAATCTTGAGACAAAATAGAAACTTATAATTGGAGAGTGTAGTAGAATTTAGTATCTTTCATAACTATTCTCTAAATTCAAGGTAACTACATCGCTTTTCATTAAATAAGACTCAGACTTAGAGGTTTTTCCCTTGCCAGTCCTAACAATTTTATGAGATGCAACATTCCCTTCAAGAGTAATGCATCCACACAGAACTGTTTTATGTCATGCAAATGACAGCATTGTACAAAACCAAAATTTATATTTACTTGGTTAATGCTACAACTAAAATCTTTCCGGATATTTTTAACCTTTCTCCTTAGTAGTAGTCTCTTTGGAAATATGTTTACAAAAGCATAGTGGCTACAGGCAGTAATAGATTGTTTCAGAAGGCTGAATCATTCCATCTTTCACAGCAGTCATTGATAGATTCTACCCTATGCCATGCTAAATTCCTGAAATCAGATCTTCATGCATTCAGTATTCATACTTGGATCTGGCTTTGGTTTTGACAGTCTGGCTGAAGTTGTCCTACGTCATAACTTCAAGCAACCTGAAGGCATCTCTGTATGAATTGCAAACACTAGGTTGCTCTTTCTCCAGTTTTCCATATTTGTCTTTACCAGCCAGGGAGGAAGGTGGAGAACAACAAAATTCTTCATGAGTGGCTTTATTTTAGCTAAGAGTAAAAGGTTGTCTGTGAGAGTGACATTGATATGATATCCTCCTCAGTACCATTTGAATTTAGTTAACTTTCACCAAATCAGACAAATAAAAAATGTTAAGTTGAAAGTTTACTGTAAATATCCTCCTTTGAATAGTTTACTGTAAATTCACACTGAAGAAGCCATATGAAAGAGTTATTTTACTTCAGATTGAGTCAAGAGAAAATGTGACCTTAAGCTTGCATTTCCCTAGCTACCAAAGTCAGTAATTTCTAGACGTAAAATGGTAGGAAGCCAGGTCTTTACATTTTAAGGTAGTACTCAGTATTCAGAAGTATTCAGAAATATGCAAGTGTTCAGAAACATTTTTGTGTGAGATGTTCGTAGCTATTTAATTTGATTTACTTTTGAGTAACATATCTTATCTTAGGAGGAAAAATTTTATTTTAACAGAAAAGCCTGGTTAGACATTGTCTATTTAGATTTTTCTACTCCCTTGGCTATAAGATTCTAGTGAGAGATTCTTTATAAGAACATAAGCATTTAGAGACCATATTGTCTATGTGTGTTTAAAAGGTATTCCTTTAGTCTATTTAACAGATCCAAAGCCTTAATTCATAAAACTTAGATCCATATCTATTTCTTCACATAAATAAGTAAGTTCTATAAATGCATAAGAAGGAAATAAGTATGCTGCACATAGTCTTACTAAAACAGCTAAAAACAATTAACTATTTCCAAGGGTTTTTCCATTGCACATAGATCATAGTGTTTGAAGAAAAAATCTTCTTTTTCAATTCTGTAATATGGAATTTATTTAGTCAGGTGATGTGAGTAGCTAGAGAATCTGGGGGAAAAGAGTTGCTTATGGAGAGTGAAAACCCTTAAAAATCTTATTAACTCTGTTAGTTTTACTAGTTCTATTCACTTTGTGTTAATAGTGTAAGTAAACAAGGTATACAAAAAATGGCAAGACTTTTACTACTGATTTTTCCTTGGTAAAGCAACATAATATACTGATGTAAAACCAGATGACTTTGTGCTATGTGCACATTGCTATCTGTTGCTCTATAGCACTCAACCAGACAAAATCTAAAGAACTTCCAAATGTTGAAACTTACTGAGACTTGAAAATGAGAGTGAAGTCTTTTCTGACTTGTTTTGTAAAAATGTTATAATCAGTAAGCTTCTCCTAGCTGTTTTTGTTGTTACTTCCCCAGCCTTTGATAGACCAGGTGTAAACTACTTCTGGCTGGTTTGTCAGTGGGCACCCATTATTATCAATTGGGACATAAAACCCTCCCTCACAGATTTGTATAGGTAAATCTGGTCATAGACTCTTCTCATTTCTATCCTCTCTGCCTTCTCTCTTTATAATATCTCTGTCCTGAGTCATGTTAACAAAATCTAGTAATTCAATATCATCTGTGAATTTAATTCTCAGACTGTTCATCTCTTTTTCCAAAGCATTAATAAACATGTAAAATAAAACTGGGCTTAATATCAATTCCTGTGGCAACCCAACTGGATACCTCTTCACAGCTCAGTGCAGTGCTGTTTGTCATGACTCATTATCCTTTGTTTACATTATTTCAGCCAGTTTTTAATCCACATGACAGTGCCTTTATCTAAGACATTATAAATTATTTTTCTAATAAGATTTTGTGAGCCACTGTGTCAAATATTACAGCCCAGAAATATTGCAGCCACTCTGTTCCCTCCGTACACTACCCCAGCAAACAGTGAAAGAGCAATTGTATTTTTCAGGCATGATCTGTTCTTTGAAAATATAAACTTTTCATTGCTCATGGTTTCCTTGTTCTTCCAGATGATTTTTAGACTTGTAGTATTTATTCAATTATGTTAGAGGAGATTGATAGCAATCATATCAGAAGATATCTGGAGGTTCACTCTCCCTACCTTTCCTCTTTTCTTTAAAGCCTTTCAGAAACAGCTGAGATTCACAGCTAGGATTTTAAGGCAAAAGGGGCAACATATCTCAAAAGTACGTCCTTCAGCAATGAGGAGTCACACATGACAAGTATCGCCAGGGAGGGTGTCCTACAGATGGAAGCAACTATAATCAAGGGAGGAGAGGATTTCTTTGAAGGTTTGAAGAGATGAAAGGAGCAGGGAATGTGAGAGACATTCTCAAAATTGGAAAGTTGGGGTGATGGGAGTGATTCTCTAGCAAAGGATCACTGTTCTGTCATTCTGGCTCTGACTTTGCCTGTTGCTTGTCAAATCAAGGGCCATGCTTTTCCTATGATTCTTATGATGCTGTTTTCATTCCACTTGGGGCTTTGGAAAACAAAAAACAATCCAGTTCTTCCATGCATTTTGGATTAGATAACCTTCTAAGGGTCCCTTCCAACTTAAAGAATTCTATGATTCTATGAATTGATGAAGGCATTTTGGATGTGTTCTGTGCAGTTTGTATCTGCAGTCCTTCTCTTCTCATGCCATCAAGACCATATGGAATACTAGGGACAGGAGTTTTTGCCCTCATATTTGGGGCTTGAAATACATGGACAGACCTTGCACTGTCTTTACCAAGAGCTGTTCTTTCCTGGGAACAGCAGGATCACACCAAGGATCAAATCCTCTTTGTGGAAGGATTACACTTCCTGCCAAATATGTGACATGGTTTAGTTTCAAGCACATACAGAATAAATCTCTGACAAGACAGACATTTAACAGTGGCTTAGTATCCAGGACTGTCATGGAAGACAGCTCTCAGCATCAGATCTAATAAGATTTTCTGGTCAATGACTGCATGATTTTGGGATCCTGCCACGTAAAAAAAAAAAAAATTGGTAGAGATGGTGTCTAATGAAGTTTTAGTAAAAATGTATATGTACTGCACTAGTGTGAATTAGTACAGCTAAATTATATGTGGAGATGATACCTAAGAAGCCGCTCTTAAAAAAATAAGTTTTCCTTTCTGCCAGCTCTTGTTACTGTTCTTCAACCCTTCCCTGTCTTTCTGTCACTTCTTCTTGGACTTTAAAATTCATTCATCAAAGAGATAAGAGGTTTTGTTTTATATATCACTAAAGATTATCCCATGAAAACAATGCTACTAAAAATATGTGATGGCTGATCTATAAGATGTATGTGGACATTTTGTAGATATAACAAAATTTCCAGTCCAACTCCTGGAAGCAAAAAACATAAACTCACTCAGGAGATTCCTGTTTCTTACAGTGCTGAATGCCTTATGCTCTGAGAAAAAAGAAAGCCAAACTTCCTGTGCTGGGGACAATCAGAGAGGCAGATGCAGTCACTTCCACCCTGGAAACTAAGTACCAAGGTGGTTAATATTCTTTCAGAATGCTTACTTAGGAAAGTATGGGTAATAATTTCTCTTTGTACAGCTTTGCAAAAACAAAAGGAAAGAAAAAAAAAAAAAAAGAAACAACACAAAAACACATGATTACAAAGTTTCAAATCAGATATGACAGCCTTAATGTTTTTGCATTATCTTCCTGCTCTGGAATTAAAGAATGTTTATAGAGGGCTAACTTGGGCTGTATCAGCATGGCTATATGATCCCAGAATCCAACCCATCCTTCAAGATTGTGCCGTCTGGAATAATGCTCTCATGAATAAAATAATACATGATAAAGTGTTGTTTATGATTTCTTTTCTCAGCAGATTAGCTATGTACATCTTGTAACACAGGCTGGCTCTGTGGAATATCAAGCATGGCAAGGGACCTGCTAGAAAATGAATTACATTATCCAGCCAAAGCAATATCAGAAATGTCTCAGTCTACACTATCTCAATGTTGATTTAAAATCATATATTCATATTACCTTTTTATGTTTAGTAAAGGAATGTGATGGAGCCTTTCTTTTGCCAAAGTTATATTATCCCATTTCTCTGAGTTAGATAAACTGTAATATGTCTGCTTTACAGATGGGTAAACTTAGCATAAAGAGAGGGAAGCCATTGTTTTCAGTCAAGAATGCCTAACCATAAGCACTTTCATCTATATTGGCCATCCACAGTGGCAATGGCTCTGCAAATGAGCCTCATTTCATTCATTTCTATGACAGATTATTTTACTTTAAACAATTCTTGGATAAAATACTTTAGGCATCCTGAGGGCAGGAACCTGAAATCAAAACTCCCACAAAGATGCTTCCTGCCCAGTTGAAGAAATGTGCTCATGGGCTCAGGGTGATTCAATTTCCTGTTGCCCGGTGGAGTATTTCAGCAGGAGGGATAGTTTGCATTTCTGCATGGAGAGAGGCAATTGAAGTATTTTTCAGGACCAAAGGACAGCAGGTTAGTTTAGGACTGCCTTAAACTCAAACACACTAAAATTTTTTGTGAAAGGACATTGCTACCACCTCCTTCTCTTTCTCCTTTACTTCTTGTCTTTTAATAAAATGGCTGCAGCTGAGCTGAGTACAGACCAGCTTCCCACCGGCATGTTAGACACACTATGACTAGGCCCTGTCTCAGATGATCTCTGGCAGAGCCAAGACTGTCCTAAGCTTTTGCCAAAGTCCTAATTTTGGTGCCAAAATCCATTTGTTGAACTGGGACTAAGAATGTGGTCACAAAGCAAGGCACTAAATGAGTATCCTCATCAGTAGCCAGTTTTTTCCAGCCTGCATTTTAATAAATATTGTATAAATTATAGTATAGGATAAATTATAGGTATATAAATTACAACTTGTAACACAGAATACTGGACCTGCTGTGGGTTTTAGCCTGCATACTATGGAATAGCCAACATACTGTTTCTATCATTTTAATAACCTTTACAGAGCAGGTGGCTGTTGCATTTAATACAGCTATCATTTTCCTTTCCTCATGGGATTTGCTGTGATGACAGTTCCATCATTTCATTTTGGGTATTTAAGGCTTTTAGGAAGCATTTTTATCAATTATCTAGTATAGGTATTTTCAAGCATGCTTAAAGCATACAGAGAGTCACTCCCTTTCACACTGCATATTTCTCAATAGGAATACAACGTGCTTTATGTTAATCCGTGGCAAAACTATGGAAAAGATCACCAACTGTGATAAACTACCTAATTTAGCTAGATGGAGTTATGCCCTAATATTCCAGATGAGGATCAAGCCCAACATTTTGCATTTGCAAAGATTTCAAAGATGTGAAACATTTCTAGGATTATTGCAATATATATTTTGCATTTTAAAGGTAAGATACAGAAACCAATATTTCATCAAACCATTTAATTTTCTTCTAAGTTTGAAAGTAAATTGACAAGAGATCAGCAATTGGCAAGAGAACAAATGAAACATATTGAGAGAGCCAATTTGCTAGTATCGAGGGAGGCAGATTGTCAGTTTTACATCTGCCAAAGCAGAGCCCTTGTTGCTGGCTTTTCCCCTCCTTCTTTTAAAGCATATTTCATTACCTAAAGGTTTAATTGTTAGATAATTCAGTAATCCTTTATAAATGACCAAGGTGTAGTCTGTTCATTAAGAAGCCCCTTTCATCACTGTGCTGTGATTCTGGCAATTGCAGTTTGTTTCTGAAAGTTCTGCATTTTTTTTTCCCCAAACTCGTCACACCTGACTCACACCAGATTTCAATTGCAGCTGAGTAGCTTCCTGGGCCCCAATACTCTAGATGCCAATTTACTGCATCTTTCTTGAACTAGCTATTAAAAGGGAAGGAAGCAGAAATAAGGCTGAGTTTTCTACTGACAGCCTGCTTTGAGATACAGGCAGAATGAAAAACAGACTTTTTTTCTTTTTTTTTTTTTTTTTTTTTTTTTTTTTTTTTTTTAATTTAGACAAAGGTAAGTGCTTCTATGTTTCACTACCAGCAGGGTGGACATAGATATAGTTATTTTCTCCTGAGAAGCAGGTAGGTAGAAGTGAACTCAGTCCAACGGGTATAAAAGCTGTAAGTTGTTATAAGGTGTTGTAGCAGCAGTAGTTTGAGAGAACAGACACAGATAATGAGATTAGTAGTTCTGTGTCCTTAGCTATCCCAGTTAGTATTTGCTGGTTTCTGTTCTTTGTTAGTTTACTACATGATATTCTTATGAGGAGGATTTAAAACTGCATTAGTGAAACGAGGTGGTACAGCTATGTAACCCTTCATATTTTATTAACTTTCAAGAAGTCTGATGTGTGATGTATCCAGGATGTGTAAGCAAACTGGAGAACCAGAGAACTTGATATGACAAATGCTGATACTTTTTGATTCACCGATACTTTGTTGTTGTGGGTTGTCTTTGTGAATTGGTTTTCATGTATGCACGCACCTTGTAGATCAGCAAACTGGAAACAAAAACAATTTTTTTTTTTTTTTTAAGTTAGAAAAGAAGAAAATAAATTTTCTCTGTTGCTAGGTGCTTGGTGGATGTTATATGTTTTGCTTATTTTTTCCCTGTCTTTTATAACATTTGAGTATTAATGTAGTTAATGTGACTTCAGGTGTTAAAGCTTTAAGGACAAAAATACAACAGTTATTGCAGAGATGTCTGTGTCATTTTCTGATGACGTTAACAAAGCACTGAACACTTCAGCCCTGAGATGCCCATTTATGCTTGAAGACAACAATTCTGCTCAAGATAGACAATCATAGCCTTCTATCTTTTTATCTTCAATTCTATTCTAGACAGGGATTATTTTTTATTTTATTTCTAGAGATTTTGGTCTTCCTGGGAGAGGTGCATTACTCTGTTACTGCAAAGTAATATCTGCTGACTGTGCCATGGTTCCTCTAGACCATCTCCTAGTGCTCAGCTATGAGAACAGCAATGTGGGGTTTAGGAATGAGTGCATGTAGTGTGTAATTTCTCCAGGGTGTTAAAAGACTTTTCAAGATTAAATTTCCCAGTCACCTGAATCCTTGCTACCTTTGCTTCTAGCTCTGCCTTCCCAACTATGAAATGTATTGTTATGCAATCCTTCATTCAAAGGGAAAACACTCTAGAGAGCAGAGGAAGTTTCAGTTTGCTTTATTTCTTAGGATTCATTATTTGATTTACACTCTATCCAAACAAGATGAAGGTGCCAAATGAGTTTGTATTGCTACAGAAGCTCTTGTGCCCTTTAGGATTTCAGATTTGTTTTGTTTAAATCAAAAAAGACAAGAAAGGATTTTGTAGATGTGGAACTGAGAAATAGGTAGGTCAAGTGATTACTCAGGTTTCCAGTCTGTAGTGAAGCTAATAACTGAACGTGAAACCTGAAGATCTACTAAGGTTGTCTCTGCCATCTAGCTCACAAGCTCTGCTTGTGGATGTTCCTTAAGGAGTCCGGAAGGAGGTGGGAAGCCAGAAAAGGCAACCCTTCTGTAAATGAAGGAGGAGAATGAACAACAAGGAGCTGGAAAAAAATGTGGCAGAAGCTACTTTTTTTTTTTTTTTCTTAACCTGTGTATTAGTGGTGTACAGGGTGGGTGGGTGTGATCAGTATGCACCTATCAAAATGCCTTGTGGTTTTCCAGAGGTAAATATAGAATTACAGAGGTCAACAATCAGAGGAGCTTGTACTTGCCAGCACATTCATACTTGCCTATTTTGCCCTTTGTTATAGAGCTAGCCACCCATAGATAGATTTCCTGCTGGCCAGCTGGCCCTTAATTGTGCTGTTCCCACTATCACTCCCAGTAGAAACTGGTAAGCTAGAGCACTGCTGAGATGAAAAGTATGGATTCTATCGGCCATGCAGTCCACTGCAGAGGCCATAGCTCTTCCTCATGCTTAATATAGACAGGAGGTGTTCAGTAGCAGTTGGCAAATGTTGAATTATTAAATCGTGTCTACAGCACTTAATATAATTATTGTATAGATGATAGAACAGTGAGATAAGTTTGGTGTTGACAAGCAGACTTATCCACCTTTAGAGTTTGGCTAACAGACTTGCTGGTTTGGAATTCAAGAAAAATCTACCCTGTCAGAAAGGATTTAGAAAACTAAATGAGTTTGCAGATTGCTCTGCACGACAGGCTTTTTGTCTGCCTTCAAGGTCTGTATGATCTAACCAAGCATGTGAAAGTAAGATACATATTTCTGAGTGCTGCAGTAGTTTTTGTTATTGTAGAGAAGTGTTAAATATAAGCAGTAACACTAAATAGTTATTTTAATCTATTAAATATTTTGTGGATTAATAATAGTGTATGTGAAGGCTGTAGGACTGGGATAGCTGAAATCATTTTTGGGTGGCTTCTCAATTGGCTATCTGCTCAGGAAATTCACTTTGTGATCTTTTTATCCTCGAGGAAGCAAATGTAGACAAAAGAGATGACTCCACAATTACGTCTTGACTAGAAATAACTGCAGCAGAAAGTCTGTTTGCTTCTCTCATCTCTTACTGAGAAAGTGTAATTAGTACACTACTAGATGTTTGTAGGCAGTGTTAGTGTGAAGGAACACAAACTGCCACTGCAGCTCTTTTTGAATACACAGTAGAAACAGACAGCTCTGCTATGGTGACAGAAAACATCAAAACAACAAAACACGGTATTTTATCTGATGGGGTAACAATATCTCAGCTAATAAAATGGCTGTCATTCTTGCCCATTGTATAGATAAGGAAGCTGAGGACATTTGGATGCTCTTTGTTGGCATGCCAAGTTGCAATTATCCTATGACAGAGCCCTTCTGGGCTATGATTGATGAAACATTTTCAGGGGAAAAATGCTTCAATAAGTGAATTTCACTGGGTTTCATGATGACATTGCTTGCACAATGGTTGGCAAAAAACAAAAACATTTTAAGCAGAATTCAGGCCTAGGAAAACATGGCCTCGTTTAGTTTGCTAGGGATGTCCTTGCCATGTTCGCTTATTTGTATTGTATGTTGGATGTAAACAGCTCTAATTTTGAAGTTCTTGTGTTGACCTTTTCTGGCGCTGAGATCAAAGAACTTTCTGCAATAAAGATGAGAAGACTTTAAAGACTTCAGTGGTGTGTCAGAGTAGGGTATGTTTAAACAAAAAAATAACAGTGCAGCCTTTGACTGAAACAGACACTGAATGAAGTTCTAAAGAAAGCCATTGCTCCTCAAGAAAACCATCATTATCTTGCAGCTTGGCTTAAAAGTGGGCCAGAGTTGAAAACAATTTTTTCCTTTTCCCTGGGCCTTATCTCACAGACTGATACTGCTAGTTGTTTCTATCATATGTAATATAGATGTCACCAGTCAAGAGGACAGGCATGCTCTTTCTTTCCTTTATTCAAATTCCTATGTGAATGTGAGGTCTGGTGATGCCTATCTCTGAACAATAGCCTGTAAAATAGATTTTCCAAAGCATGGCATTACCCTTTTTGTGATGCTGTTCTGCTCTCTTATCACTGATGTGCCCTTTTTCCTAGCTCCAGCTGTCCCTTATCCCATATCTTTCAGTGGGCCTCTAGAAGAGGTCCTGGAGACTGACTTTACAATGCCTGATTTGGAGCCAAGGCAGCTGCAGTAAGAATTTAAACTCTAATCCAGTATGTTATTTACCAGCTTGACCATGTGAAAATAAATAATTTAAGCACTACTTTTTTTTTTTTTTTTTTGTCTGTAGTATGTATTTACTTTTGGAATGTAAACCTCCTCGACTAAACAAGTAGGCAAAATGTTTAATGCTTACTATAACATGAAAATCACAACAAATCCAGTACAAAAAAAAAAAAAAAAAAGTCTTTCCCAACAAACTACTCCAGGATTTCCAGTAACTTGGAGCAAAACTAAGGATATCCTATAGAACTGCCTGTACAGGTACATCCAGAAACGGGGCAGAGGACAAAAGGCAATGACATTCTTAATGAACAAAACATTTGATACATGATATAATAGTTTCCCTGTATTAAAAATAAAGTAATAATTTTTATTATTGCTTTTTGCTGAACCAATTTCTTAGCCAGTGTTTCTAAGAAGAGGAGCTAGCAGCACTTCTCTGAACATTTAGGAAAAGACCCAGTTTTCACAGTGTAGTGGCCATGCTGCAGAGATCTACTCAGTACTCAGTGATGCTGGAAGTTTTGTATATGTGATAATGAAGATGTTTATTCATGTTTGAACTTTGAGTTAGGCAATTACTTAAGTTTTATTTATAAATTAAGAACTTTTTTTTTTTTTAAGAGAGCGATTTGCAGGGGAAAAAGTATTTAGCATTTCCAACTATGGGTTTTGCAGTTAAGTAATGCTCACTACATTAGTAGTGAGGCTTTCTGCAGTGTCCCCCTCTCTGGCATGTCCCCAGCACAACAGTTTGTAGAGATCTGTTTTATACTACTTTATTTGGTATATTATGACAATCTTCCTTTTCTGCGGCTTCTGTCTTTTTAGTACATAGATTATACCTTCACTTGAATCAGTGACAACATTATTTTTTCATTGTTTTGTAACTGAGACTTCCTCACCCAGAGTCTGCTGAGATGCCATAACATGGTACAGGATAAGCCAGGTCAAGCATCAGCAGCCGTGTGGCTGAGCAGCAGAATGTTTCATCCAGGCTAACAATTTAAACACAGAGCAGCACTAACACATCATTGCTGCCTGTAGTACAATCTACTTCTGAGCTCCACATAGCCATCCATTTTGGTACACAGACATATCTCTCGCTGCCAAAAGATGCACAGCTTCACAGAACACACACTCATGCTCCCACTTGTCAGTATTTCCAGGCTTGAAATGCACATAACACCTTATATTCCAGGCTGCATTATAGTAGGAAAACTTTAAAGTGTTTTAAATTGTTTTTGCTACATATCAATGTTTGCTCCCTGCCCTGTGAAAACGTATTACTTCTTTCCAGTTTAAAGACTTTTTATTTTTTAATGGAAAGAGCACTTATTTTTGTGTTTCACATGTTTGGGCTAAGAAAGTCTTTAGCCTCTAAAATGAGAATGAACACACTCAGGAGAAAATGACAAGGTTATGTAGACAACGCTGATCATGAATATACAGAATGTTTCAAATTAGTACATAACATGTTGAAGAACAGAGCTGTTGGTGTAGTCAGCAAGGGAAATGTCTTTCGAGATTGAGTTAGAATGCTGTATATTATTCTCATATTCAAAACTCATTAAGGAATCTCAGTTCATTAATTTGTGTCATTTGAGTTGGGTCCAAAGTTTTCTGAATACTATGCACCAGAAAGAAGGCTCCAGAAAGAGCTATTAAGACCCCCTGGCATGAGAAGACCACAGATTCTGTCACTGCGAAGCTGTAAGGTTCAGGAAAAAAAATGTTGTGAAGGCTGAATTTCCTCTTTCAGACATCTGATTTCTGCAGGTATTGCTTCAGAAAGAATTGCTATGCTTTTCAAATAAACAAACTTCACTAACATTATATTAAGCTATTGTATAGGAAAATGAGCGAGTACTCAAATCTGCAGCCTTTTAGCAGTGTCTGAGCAGTAAAATGGACCTGATTCTGCAGTATTTTAAAACCTGTAATTCTACTTGCATCATTATATTTAGCCCTAATTCACATCAGAAGATAAGAAATGGAAGATGTATGTTTTTTTTTCATAGTGACTTTTGTTACTGAATGTGAAATGCTGATGTTAGTCTGTTGGAATATGGCTGCCAGTAGTTAAGACATTTTCACCATAGAGTTAAATGCTTACATTGACAGTAGCTGGAAATACTTCAGTGGTTATTGTTGAAGTCATTAGTTGAGCTGAAGTAATGTTGGCATGTTTTCCCATTGGGTAGAATTCCTCTGTCTAATTGTCTTTCTCCTTCTTGCCAGACCATATTTGATATCTGTGGGCTGGGAGACTGGATGTTTTCCAGTAATTAATGGCTTTTCTCAGTAATAGATTAAAATGATTTCCTTTCATGAATTAGTCTATTATCCAGTAGTGAAGCTACTGAATTCCAGAGCATTTAAATAGGATAAGTTACAGGGATAGTATGTTAAACAACAAAAAAAAAGTGCCACTGTTTTGGAGGAGAAGTGAGTGAACCATTTTAGAAGATGCTTAGTTCACATGTCGTTTTTGACAAGAATGAAAAAGGAGGGAAAAAGAAGGAAAAAAAAAAAAAAAAAAAAAGGGCCATTATCCTACTGGGTTTATTTTCTTTTCCTTACAAGAATTTAGTATTTACTTGGAGCAATGTAGTCCATATATCTCCTAGACTAATATTAGGTCACCATGTAACCCCCTGAGTAGTACCAGCAATTAAATTTCATCAAGCTACTCTTGTCATGAGTACTATAACTTGAGTTTGACAGAAGTACATCATAAACTCAGTATCTTTGGTGCTCAGACTAGACTCTGTCTGCTCAGAGCATAATTAGCTTGTGGTTTCAGAAATCAATGAATAACATTCCGCAATGGGAAAAAAAAAAAAAACTTGTAGTCACCATTTCATGGCCATCCATATTACTTGAGCTATCACTTCTTTCTTAGAGCATTTTTGCCGCATCTTTTATTGTATTCTACTTTTTTAATGCAAAATAGAACTAAATACAGCTGTAAAAGTAAGAAACAATTTTAACTGTTTCTAATATGTTACAGCAAATTATTTTTCAAACAAAATGCATTTAAGATATCATAGATTAATGAAACCTGTGTTTTTAACATATTTTAAGTAGCAGATTCAAAAGAATGAAGTACTTCCATTTAAATACAATAGCCCAGGTTTCCTTTCTACATGTGGGTATGCTCTCGTTAACCAAATAAAATTTTCTCACTAAAGCTCTTAAATCACGTTATCTCATGATTTAGCAAAACTTATTGTAAAGTTAACTTTCTCTTTTATCTTTGAAAAGTACTATTGAAGTGGTGAGTGTAAACTGGCAGTTTACATCTCCAAGGCTGGGAAAGTAGTCTGGACATGTAATTCATAGGAACTTCATGTTTATACTGACTTCCAGCCTTATGTTTCACTTTTAGATGAGGTACTTTTGAAGAAGCCAGAGATCAAGACCTCTGAGTGATGACCCTTTTGTAACTGGCCATAGAAAACATCCAACAAGGAGTCATTGGAAATTAGATATGGACAGAGTAATGCTGTTATGGTTATACTGCTTTTTTAGACACATTTAACATCTGTTGGATGCAACTCAGATTTGGTGCGTGATTATGTACGATCTCTTTGCAGCTGCTGGGGAATTATTTCCTTTCAAAGAGTCCAGTTAAAAACTTCTGTTGTGAAATTCAAAAGGAAGTTTGGATTTAGATTAACAACAGAGTGTATGATAGTGAGTTTATGTATTTTGGTTCAAAAAAAATTATGCTTGTGGGGTTTGTAGAAATGAGTGTGGGAAATAACAAGAATCAGGTGTGTTAGGAAGCAAACAGCAATTTTGAGTCCTATTTTCCTGAATGTTGTTATATAGTGGCTAGTGCAGTACTGCAGTGAGGATATGAGTATGCAGTAGAAATCATGGCATTTATTTATATGAACTGTAGAAAGAGTTAAACAATATAATCAGGATTTCAACCTCACATTCTGCTACATCTTCTTTCATGATACTGGTATAGAATCAGCACTGTGGAAAACTAAATGGGAAGTCTGCAAGAAATTACAACGCAAATACTGTGTCCGGCTATGATATTATTACAGTTTTGTTTTCATTTCTGAAACTGAATGTTTTCCTGGGTTGGGAATTCAGTTCTACAGAGGCACAGTTATCTACTGACAAATCCCTGTCCATAGGGAACTCCTATTTTGCTCACTCAAAACTGTTCTCTGTACGTATGCTGTTTTACTTTTCAGTTAAAAGATAAGTTTTAGTGAAAGCAATCAAGTTAGCTGTAGAAATGAAAACTGTATTGAGAATGACATAATTTAGTAAAAGGGAAGTTTCGGAAACCCTTTGGCTGATAGCACTGAGGAAAAAAAATACTGATGTCTGTGCACTCTTGGCAGCTTTAATCCAGCATGTTCCCATTCAGCTGCTGTTCACCTTGTTTAAATGCAGTGTTTCTGATGAAGGCAAACCAAAAAACTGACAATGCATCTCAGTTGCGTTCTGTGTAATCCTCAAGTTTGACACAGGGTAACCGACAGGATGTTGAGGTTGGGTCCTGGTAATTAGATCTGTGTAGGGTGAGAGAAGGAAAAGCAATGTGGTTTTCATTCTTCTGCTCTTTGCAACTTTTTCCTCCAAGAGTCTGCTTTTATAAAAGCAAAGCTGTAGGTTAATGGGAGCCATTCCTTTGACACATCAGTGAGCTTGAGGTCAGGCTCTGTTATGGAAGCAGACTTTTCACATGCTTAAGTAAAACATGAATGCAGTGCTGCTGTGCTCACTCACAGATAAGCAGACAAACCTGCTGTTTGAGGGCCTGCCATCAGAAAGAATGATGGACCAGGTCAGCTGGAGCAGTTTTCTTCAGAGTTTGGTAGAGATGAACCTGAACTCACCCTTTAGTTCAAGTCTCCCCTGCTCTAGGGAGGAATTCATGTTCACTGCCACAAGCTGTCTGTGGAGTACCCTTCCATGCCTTGCCATGCCCTTGGTGTTAGGCACTTGAAGCTGCCCTTGTGCTGTGGTAAGGCTCCAGACCAGGCTGGCAACAGTCCTCTGGCATTTCCAGCCTGGCATGGCAGGAACCTGGCACTGCTGGTGCCAGATGGTGTGTCAGAAGACTCCAGGATCATTCCAGGCATTAGCCCTGTGTGTCTAATGGATAAATCCATGTCCTGACACAGAAGAGCGTTATTTCTGATCAGAGCTTTTGGTGCGTGCTTGTAGGGTGTTTGGTAAAGCTTATCACATAATGTTTAATGTTTCTCTGCCTTTCTCAAGCTATGTTGTCTCTTATTTACCCCCTTTTCCACATCTTATTTTACCATACCATAAGGACAATGTTTTGCAAATATAAGCTGCAGTGTGGTGACGCGTTTCCTGGCTGTGTTCAAAGTCTGGATAAACATCTTCCTCTTTTGTATTGGAATCTGGAAAAGTGCTGTGTGGGATATTTTTCGCCCTTAACCAAACTGTTTGCTGAGTTGTTTTCCCTCACTCTTACATCTTGCTTGGGACCAAAATGTTTAGGTCTGAGTAGTGATGGCATCTCATTCGTTCACATCCTGTTGGGTGGGAGCCTTAGGTTGTTTCAGTTCACATGCATATGACTGTTAATTTAGATAGGATTATTGTTTTATCCTATTCAAGTGTCAATAATCCTGTTTTCCAGTGAGTTCATCTGGTCGTTGCTCCATGTATCCAAAACCAGGCTGAGAACTATAGCACTTCATCTTCATTAATTTTGTCCTGCTTACCTGTATTTACTTGCTGTTTCTGATATTACTCCACTACAGTCTCCTCTTCTTCATCTGTTTATTTTAACAGTTTGTCTGGCCAGGTACTCAGCTGGTGAATTCATGTCACTTTTCTCGGGAAGGCAGACAGGGAACCTGAGTGCTTCACATGCAAGGAGGTCATGGTCTGCTTCCCCTAAGAGTGAGTGGCAGTTCCTGGTCCCTCATGCCTAAGTTGTGATGTTGTGGACTGCACTCTTCACCCACACTCCTGACAGCTGCCCTGGGACCCTGCTCACCACATCAGCAGGAGATGCTGGGCCAGCTCCAAACATTTGTAATAGAAAGGGTTGTGAATTTTCAGAGTGCTTACCACCCTTCCTTCCCCGATGTTGTCAGGGAGGAAGTGCCATGCAGATAATAATTAACAAATGTGGGAGGGGCACACCCAACTTGAAGCTCTCCACTTGCACCAGCACAGCTCTGGAGCTGTTGTACTGAATCTCCTTTGGTCACTGCAGCCCTGAGGTCTCCTTCTGGGGGGAAGCGGCAGGTGGCGTTATGGCTGTCTGCAATGCGCGTGCATTGAGGAGAGACAGTGCTGGGGAAATAGTGCACAGGGCCATTTAACTGCTATTTGCCCCCTTTTCCCAGCTTTTGTTTCCCTCTGTTTCTCTAATTTGAGAGAATTTCTGTTCTCAAAATCCTGCAGACGCTTGTCTGGGTGAATGTTTTGTTTGCAGTCAACAAGTAGCACTTCAAAAAATATATTTTTTCCCATCTTATTCCTCACATACGAGGAATCACAAATTACAGATTTATTGATAGACTGATATTTTGCAAGCGTTGAAAAGGTAGACACTGACACCCAATAATAAATAATTTTCAGAATTTACAAATTAAGCAAAAATACTAGTAAGAGATGAAAGAAGCAGTTCAGTTAATATATTAACCTCTCCAGTCCTTTTTGCATTCTCTAAGCCTTGACCTGAATGTGTTTTTAGTATGTGGGAACATGACTTTCCTCCTTTTCCAGACCATTCGGCCCTCTTCCTTACAATGACACCATGGCAATTTTTTGTTGTGATGACCTTTAGTTCATCCAGACTCGCAAGAACTGTTGATCTGAAATCATCTTTGCATATACACATAGCTTGTGAAGAATGTGAGAGAGAATGTGTTTGCTGATCCAAAGGCTTCTGGAAGCCCAGCTGGCTGCAGAGCCTTTACATCCAAACCAGTTAAAAACCCCTGGCAAGATATGCAAATGTCCCAAGAACACATTGTGATGGGCTGTTATAAAGAGGCAGAGAACTATGAAATTCTAGCAAGATGGAGCTTTCAGTGACTAGATTTCCTGTTCAGCAACTGTATGGTCCCATGCCCCACTGTAGGACAAAGATGAATCCGGCCCATTATGAAAGCAATTCATATTTAAATGAGCTTTCCAGCCCAGTTCTGCAGTCTCAAGTGGTTTTTCTAAGCATCTGCTCTTTCATGCTGATTTAGACCAAACTTGAATGCTGAATCTTTGGAGAATCATAAACAAATTGTGTTAAATTACCATTAATGGAAACACATCACAAGGAAGGCAAGGCAAGGCTGTTAATGGTATTGCTGTTCTTAACTCAGGCTGTGATGGCTGTAGACACAGTCCTGCAGCACAGAAGTAATGTATGTAAGATCACCCACTGTTCTGAGACCTCCAGACAAGCTAAGCACAGCAGGGTGAGTAGCACTGGAATTTGTTTTACAGGAAGCCTTTCATTTCCTTGCTTTTGAGGGGTTAAGTGAGGCACTTCAAGTACTGTTCTCCCATGGGGGTTACACTAGGGAAGGGTAGTTTTAGTTTTCCTTAGGGGCTCCATAGCAGCTTTGGCAGCAGAGGCTGCTGTCGACAGAGAACAGCCGGATGCAATGAATCAATGTATTCCCCAGCCGTGTTTCTTTCCTACTCAGGGCTGTCCACTTCTCAGACTGCTGTGTGCAGTAGCGGTCTCCAGCCCCGTGCTGCTACGGCTGTTCTTGCTGGACAGGTCTTCCCCAGTGACCTCTGACCTCAACTTTAAAAGGTCTGGATTAGGGAGCAAAATTAATGGAAGTTTTAATCATTTCTTTTTATGTCATCTGGGAAATGCATGGAATAGAACAGGTTGTGAATATATTGTATATATTATATAGTAATGGCCTTGATATGGAGCTCTTTGAGGTCCTTAGTAACATAAAGCATTCACTGAGCATGTGAATGCTGCTATACTGCTACACTTACTCAGGTATGGCTTCAGGAAAAATCAAAACCAAATAAATCAAGCCCTATCAGGAATCTGTTGACCTGCAACAGCCAGGTTTCTGCTGCCTCTGGAAACCTGTTGCCTCTCTGAACTGCCTGGCTAGGGTATCCATGTAGGAGTCTGCACAAGCACCCTGGCTGCAGCACTGACGGACTGCACTGCTCTGGGAACCAAGAGTAAGGGCCCCTGCTAGAGAAGTAGAGGAATGAGAGCCCTGAGTGGTCAGGCCTTATCCAAGACCCCAGCAGAAAGCCTTGGGAAATGTAGATTAACTGGCAGATATTGACCTGAGACTTCTGAGAATTCCAGCTCCAGAAAAACAACAACAAGGAAGGATTGATGTCAAAGGCTGTGCAGTTCCAGGGCTGCCTTTCCAATGTGATGGGCTCCAAAGCTGCCCTGTTCTGATGCTATGGGTCATTATGACACAGGAGTTTCATTTAGATGACTCTTATTACCAGTAACCAAATTTTGGGTCCAGTATTGCCTTTTTTTTTTCTTTTTTTTTTTTTTCTCCCAATTAGGTCACATAATTGTTTACTGCCATGAGCCTGGCTGCTGTCAACTTAACTCAATACCTGCCAGAGAGACCAGAATATACTCCATGATATGTAGTTTTGCTTCTCTAAAAATCTGATTTTATGGGGATTGATGAAGACCAAACATGCCCAGCTTACTCTGTATTTTCAGCCTTGCTTGTTACTTAATTATAGGGAGAAGTAGTTTCCTTAAATTGATTTTAAAAAAGAAAAAAAAAAAACAAAAAAAAACAAACAAACCAAACCATTCTGCTGTGTAACTGTGAATCAATATCAGGCTTCACCCCAAAACTAATTCTTCATATTACATGTCATCATATAATCATAACGTCTATTATGGAAAGGTACTCAGTGCACTGGTAATCTGTTGAGGCTGTTGGTTTGACAAACTCACTGCCATAAGTTCCCCTTGCGACACTTTTTCATGTAAAATACGTAAACAGCATTACAGAAATCCTATATTTAGAATTGATAAATCAAAGTGTTCTCTTGTGCTTGTCACAATAATAACAAATGGTGTCATTTTGAAACTGTTTGTCCCAGAGTTTTCCTATTGTTGATTGTAATTTTATAACCACCAGTAATGTAACAGTATGTACGAAGAGGTAAAACTTGCATTTTGGGAAGGACGTGGAATATGATTTCAGTAATTTGCTCTCTGCTTTATTCCTAAAAATCTTATCAGAATTCTCTAGTTTCCAACAGCACCATGGTTGTAAAATCCACAAATCATTTTTCCTCTTCAAATTTCATACATTTTTAAATTTCTAAAAGGATGAAATGCTCAGTAAATGCTAAACAGAAATCATATATATTTTATTTTTCAGTGAACAATATTATGTATGTGATGTAAGAGAGATTTTTTTTTTTTTTTTCCCCCTCGAACAACAATCCTCTTTGGCTTCCTCTGTGAATGAGAACTTCCATCAATACCTGAACTTCCAAGTGAGGCTACTTAATCCTAAATCAATTGTATTCTTATGGTAATTACTTATGCAGTTTTAATACAGGAATACCAACCTCAGTTCAAAAGTTTGGAAGGAGTATATCACCTTTTCAGATATACATGTATATATATATGTGTGTGTGCTTACTTTTTAGAACCTGCATTATTTGAGAGAACAATAGAGAAATTTTTGCATGCAGCTATCAACTAGTTTAATCTAGCCAAATTACAGTTACACAGAGTAAAATACACGGTTGCATTTTCAAGGTGAAATTGGAGAATCAGTTTTATTTTACACTTGTGCTATGTAAGCATCCTACCAACACTCTGGTGCACAGTAATTAACTTTGACTTTTGACCAGTCTTGTTTCTAGAAGTCTCTGTTTTCTGTTGTTTTTTTTAATCAGAAGAAAAAATAAATCAATCTTTAAAGAAATGTGCATTTCTTGAGTACTGCCTGCAGTGTTCAGTGGTTATCTGTGCTGGTTATGAATGCATATGCCATAATTAAATTATGTAGCAAGAAAGCAGTTGGATTATACTGTTGCTGTCATTTAAGCTATATTCTCTCAGTGGAAAAATGTTTGTTAGAAAATTTTCTGTCTGTAAATCCTTTTGTTTTTGTTTTTTTTCTGACTTCCCTTAAATCACAAATCCAGTAGTACTGTAAATTCTGTAAAATTTGTAAACTATCTTCAATCCCCTAAGCTTCACGTTAACTGTTATCTGAAGAAAAAAAGAAAAAAATATATTTTGCCTATATCCACAACTAAAATGTATTCATCATTTTTAATGTTGTAAAATGTTTTGTGTGAAGTCAGGCAGATTATTTAAATGCATTTAGTAAAACTGAATATAAAATGTTTTTCTTGACTTTTTCCCTTGCTTGCCTTTCTCATTTTCTGGTAGTTTTTCATAGCGAGCACCATCCTGGGCCAAATTATGTCAGTGACTTTAATACCATTAATTTCAATGGCAGCAGGATATGGTCAGTAAATTATCCTCCAGCACGGTCTGCTCAGTATTACATTAGATCATGGGAATAGCAAAAAGAAAGCTGCTTATAAACTAAACTCTTTAAAATTTCCATTTCTGTGTTTACAATTTAAGATTCTATTATTCTGTTCAGATGTTCTTGATGTTTCTCAAATTATGTGATAATAAACAAGACCATACGTCCTTGACAGTACATACAGCTGGAGTCTGGGAATCATGCCATAGAAGATGTGCTGGACTTCATTTTCTATAATTTAAGCATCTTATTATTTCCTTCTGAAAATGGAATTCTTTCTGAAAATTGCTACCATTTCTGAATGTAGTAGAATTTTCAGTCACTTGATATGTCTCAGTATTTCTTAATAAAAGACTGACTACTTTATTGCATTTGTCTACATATTCCAAATGGAGCAATTCATAGTATGATTTCTAATTGTTGATCTTGTACAGTGTGCATATTTTGTGCATAACTGGAGAAAAAGCCTTTAGCGTGAGATGAAACTGTGATCCATGTTCATTAATGAGAATGCTATGAGTACAAGAACATCATGTCCCTCCTCCTTAAAAATCTTAATCCTGCCAATTCTCTGGCTTCAAGCCACTGAAGCAGGTAAACATTTCCTTAACTTTTGCCATGTGCAGACTCTGCCCTGTATTTTTCTTTTTTCTAATACATAAAAGATGTTTCCTTTGCATTCCCACTTCTTTTGTCTATATAATTAGACGAGAGGTAATGGTCATAAGTCATTGCAGGGGATGTTCAGGTTGGATATTAGGAAAACTTTCTTCATAGAAAGAGTGGTCAGGCATTGGAACAGGCTGCCCAGGAAGGTGGTGGAGTTATCATCCCTGGAGTTGTTCAAGAAAAGGGTGGATGTTGCACTGAGTGGCATGGTCTAGAGCTGTCACAGGCATGGGCTGCTGGTTGGTTGAGGTGATCTTAGTGGTATTTTCATCCTTAATGATTCTATGATTTTGTTTTTTTAGTCTTAAACAGACAAACAAACACAAACAAACAAAAAAAACACAAAAGACTTACAGATCACTGCTTTGAAGAAGAACAGGCTAAGCGAGTATCCTGCTATTTGACATTGATAACACTGCGTGTAAAGTGACTATGAAAAGAAGCGCAGCTATGCTAGCTCTCACCACCAGTGAATAAAGAGTAAAGCACATCTGTTTCACGCAAGCTTGTGTTGACAAGTGCATCAGACTCAGTTACTGAAAACAACATAGTTTTCTAAGTTAGCTGTAGAACAGGCTTGTTTACTCTTAGAAAATAAGATGAGCCTATCCTGGAGGTTCTCTCAATGAGTGTTCTAAGTCAATTTAGTCACCAATCTTACATATACCCTAAATATTGGGAAAAACAACAACAACCCAGTAAAGTTATTTGAACAGAGTTGTAAATATGATATTGATGATGATTGTATCAGTCATTTTAGTGTTTTCTACAAGTAATTTGTCACACTTGAAAAGTACTAGTGCTGAGTGTGAAGACTTTGATTCTTATATTTGAGATCCTAGGAAACAAATCCCAAAGAGATTTTGCATATATCCTGTACTTTGTATCTCCTCAGCTCTGTTGTTCCCCTACTTTGAGTAAAGTTCTGCAGTGATCAATGTTTCCATTTAGCTTCCACTCCTTCTATCCCACAGACTTTCCAAAGCCAATGCATGTTATTTTCTAGTAAGTATAATTTCTTCCCAATGCCATTTACCAAACTGGACTTTTGATATTCCCATATACAGTCTCTGAAGTTGGTTTAGCACTTTTCCCTTCATCTTACTTTCACTTAAACTAATTTAGCTTTACCTTGGCATTCTATGCAAATCCTATACCTTCTCTCCTGTATTCTCATGAATGCCAAAGCTGTAAAATAAATATTGTTGACATGTGTCCTTTTATACTTGGATTCCTCATTAAATTACATTCACTTTTAGTTATAATGAGCTTAATCCATCTAATCTGTTGACCCAAATTCTCCTGAGGAAAGCTGCCATTCTGAATTGATATTTGCATCTCTGAGTCAACTGAATAATATTCAAAATTATGTCAGACTTCAATTCTGAAAAACGTCCTGTGCCAGGGGTACTCTGGGAGTTTGAGACTAAGTTATATTGCAAAAATCTATTCCTGTAATGCTTTACAGCTCTTAATGTACGTTAATCTTACTACTTCCCTAACTTACATGACACTACACTTATCTGTATCCTATCTCTGAGAACACCTTGTGAGAAGACTGGCCATTGGGAAGCAGAAGCACCTTTCTGAAATTCATCCTTGGGCATCTTTTCTGAAATCATATTTCTTCTCCCTGTCATGCTCCTTAATCGTTCTTCTTCTGCAATAAATTGTTATTTCTCTCCCTGTTAGAATTCTTTCCTGTCATTCATCATGTTACGAGTACCTTTTACTTGAGAACAGGAACAAAATCCCAGCAGACTTCAGGAAGCCTTTAACTCTTTTACTTTCTCAGGATGTAGAAAGTAGAGAACTCAGTTCTTGTTTGGGTTTTGTTTGTTTGTTTATTTCAGAGTTTTGAGGTGCTTGGGGAGAAATGGGCTATTTGGAAAGATACTATTAGTGTTGTGAGTATTATTCCCAGTCTGATAAGCAGATGGGAAGATCAAGCCAGGAGTCCTGCTCATTAGTTTAAGATCTTTGGGATAACTAAGAAAAAAATGACAGCTCAGTCATCTAATGGTTGGAAACCCTGCTCACAGTAGGAGTGTTGGAGTCTGATGATCTTTAAGATCCCTTCTAACCTAAGGCATTCTATGATTCAGTCAGTAAGACAAACTTTGTAAGCTTGTTGTCTGGTACTGCTGAGAAATACCGCAGATAGTCTTCAACAAACTAGGAAAAATAAAATTCAATTTAGCTATATTGATTCTGTTTTAATGTTAATGAATGCAGTGGGTTACTTCTTCCTTAGGGTGATTTTCTACCTGTAGATTTGTGAAGATCATTATGGGTATCAAAAACATTATCAAATCAACTATAGCAGAACATGCACTTGACTCAATCCTTTATTCCAACTGAATATGCAAGACATTTGTTTCAATACCCCATTGGTTTTCTCATTTATTAGCTCACTCAGGATGAGGGCAGAGAAGAGCTGCTGAATACCTGATTGTATCCTTGGCAATAGGATATCTATACAAACAGTGCCAGCTCAGCATTCAAACATTATATAAATAAAATACTGAAGGCCAAATTAAGTTTTTACTTGGCTGTTTTCTTCAATCTGCAAATGCAAATGTATTTCTCCATAATTTGTGTCTTGACAGATGATAATGAATGTGAAAATGCTACTCAGCCTTGTGGAGAGCATGCCAATTGCACAAACACTGTGGGAAGTTATTTCTGCATGTGTGCACCTGGTTTCAAATCCAGCAATGGTCAAAAAGCTTTTGTACCTAATGATGGAACCTCCTGTGTAGGTAAGTTATTAATGTCATCCAACTAGTTTTACATTGTCACTCTTCTCTTACTGCTTCTGTTAATTATAGAAAACTAGCAAAATGCATTTAGATTTGTGAATGTTTGAGTCTGAATGTAAAATTCCAACAATTTGGACTGGTACAAAATTAATATTCTAGTTTTGGGGCAAATGTTTCTCACTGATAATACCGCAGCTGCCAATGTTTTCAGTAACATTTCAATCTTTATGCAGTGTTCAGTATTTTTTATCCACTTGTCATAGTTTTAGAAAATAGATGTCTAATTAAGGAGATACTGAAAACCCCAATGCAGTCTTTTATGACACTGTTTGACTGATCTGTGAGCAAGTTGGTAGTATTCTTAAAACAATGCAGAGTGACAAAGCATTCTGCATTCAGGTTGCACTTGACCAAGACAATTCCCTACATGTATGACCTACTGTGCTCCAAATATCTTTTGTTGGGGGTCTCTGGTTTGGATATTTTCTGTAATTTTTCAAACCTGACCAAAAGCAATGAAAAAGATCAGTAATCCTACCTCTCATACCATCCATCAGCTTCTGTTTCTATAGCAGTTGAATGGATTGTGTTCAAGATTACAGGGGGAGAAAAGTTCTCTGGAAAAATGTGTTTTTTTGTTTTGTTTTTTTTTTCTGAACATCTATGCAATCGTTTAGGATTTTCTTTGAATGGAAGAACTGTAACTATTTCTCTTCTTTCTGGTAATTTTCTCTATATGTTGCAACAGTCCTCAGGGAATGGGAAAATGAGAAATAAATCTATTGCCCTTTACACCTTTATGCTGACTGTGTCTCATTCTAGATAGTCTCCTGTGAGCCTGTGAGTGCTGACAACTTTTCTTCTTACTGCTCTTAATAACAGCAGAATGGCTGCATATTAAGCCAGAAAGTGATCTAATCAACATTTCTGGCCCATTGCTCATATCCATCTAAAAGAGCTCTGCTTTACCCAGCCACTATGAATTGTCTGTAAATTAGCTGAGATTGAGACTGTTAGCACATTGAGCTGCAAATATTCTCATGGTTTCTGGTCCATGCTTTGATTTTTACCAGTTACAACATTTCCTCCACTTCAGAACTTTTGTCTTCAAATTTATTTCTCTGACTGTTTTTGTGTCGCTTTTTACCACTAGCTTGCTAATTTCTTTTTCTTTTGCCCCCTTCCCTTTACAGGGCAGGCCAATCTGTTTTTATTCTCCACTAAGGGTTGGTTAGCAGTTAACTAACTTTTACATTTTTTTCTATTTTGAAAGTCCATATGGGAGGAGCTGAAATCTTCTAAAATTCACACTGAAAAAAAAATTACCTGTGGGCACCTTTTCTCATTAAATGAGTGTATCAATTACCTTACCAAGCAGGAAGTCCTTAAGACAACCTTTTGAGCCACAATTAATTTTCCACTTTATCAGTCAGGGAAGCTCTAATAAGATATTTTTTACCCAGTGGACCTGCTAGGGAGTAGATATGACTTGCAGCTGATGGTAGTGTATCCAGGTTGTTCTATTTGCAGCTGAAGCTTACACCAGGTTGCAATTCTGATCACAGTGCAAGTTACTCAATACAAATCAAAAGGCAAAGCTACCAAATATTCATCCTACCCAAATAATTTCAGAATCTGTAGAGTCTTAAGTTTCCTTTTTAATATTTATATCCTGATGTAGAATATATGTGCCAATGACCTTAAAATACAGCAGTGGAATTTTGGAGAGTGCAACATAATGCAACCTATTTGTTTATGGATAAATGCCATTAAACCTGTCTGAAGCTCTCAATGGTAAAAGTTTGTACACCACTGAGTATCTGAGTGCATTTCAGAGTCTACTTGCATATACATACATGTGCATTCTTCTTTTCTTCAGATATTATATTGACCTTCCAACTACAAAGCAACTATAAATCTCAAGGTAGTAAATCAAAAGAGAACTTGGGGAAACGTCAGTTCACCAGAATGTTAGGTTTTGCACTGTCAGCACTATTTCATTATGTTATCAGGTAGAATTGGTGAACAGATGACAATAAAATATGCTGACAAAGGAGAGTAGGAAGGGAGGGAAAGAAAAAGACAGAGAAGGGAAATGGAGATATATGATATTTGTGAAGACATTTTTCTGCTGTCCTGAATAAGAAATCTATTTACTTTGTAAAAGCCGTGTGTTTTTTTTTTTTCCTTAGATTTCACATTTTATTGAACATTAAGCTTCAATTAAGGTCTACTTTTTTTTTTTTTTTTTTGTCCCAGTCACTAAAGTAAAAACGTGAAAATGGCCATCTTTAAAATCAAAGTGACATCTGTGCCACTCAGCCTTTTCCAGTAACACACTGTTAGGTTTCTTTGGCTTTTTGTCAGCTTCTTCAGAGACTACTGGAAAGGTAGCCCTTCTCCATCACATCCTTTACAGGAGAGTTGTAAAGTGGGGTATATGGCATTATACCACATTGCCAACCTTTCTTTTACCTGAGCAATTGTTAAGCTTTTTCATTTCTACTTTATGTATGCTGCTGCCTTCTACAGTATGGAGACATGGGGAGGGACATTTAGTCCTTTGCAAATGGACTTTTCAATCACTTGCAAGCTACTAATAAGCAGAAGGTATAATGTAGACATCAAGCTGTCTTGACTGACTGGTGAAGAATCAAAGCAGTGTAGGTACAATTCAGTAATTGGCCAGACTGAACATAATAACTGTTCTCAGTACTTTTAATTTAATTGGAATTTCCTTGCCTGCTGCAGTAAATGAGGAGTGACAAAGCACAGAAATAAAATAAAAGGTTATAAATCTTTCTTCACGCTAGCCTAAGTGGTGTTGGTGATATCATTTTCTGATTGGAGCTATTATAAAAGCTTCAAAGTTCAGCTCTGGGATTTGTTTTGAATATTTACTAAAAGGCCAGGGCTTTTTGCAGAGCTATGGCAAATGCTCTTCTGTTTAAAAAGCTGGTATTCTTCAACCTTTGCTCAGGAATGTTGTCTGTGAAGACTGCACACACAAGCTTTGGCAGCCCACTCCTGCCTACTCCTCTTCTAGTAGATCAAGGAGGATAGTTTGAGGTCCTAGCCCAAAAGCTCAGGTGAAAATGAATTGCTGAAAGCACTGGCAAGCTGTTGTCTGTGTGCAATCCAACAATTGCATGCTCTTTAAAAAAAAGGCATAAGTACAAAATATAAAGAAACAAAAACCTACAGCTACAACAGAGTATTTCAAAGCAGGAACTTAAAAGCAACATTGCTGCAATTGTAACAAATTGACTGTCCCTGAAAGTCTTATTGATTTAAAAGGAATACGAAGCTGATTAGTACCTTTCAAGATCAGGCATATTGCCTTTCAATTTTGTCATCCAGAAGATTTTTTCTCTGGGAAACAGTAAATTAGTTAGGCATGATATGGACTCATTCCATATGGGCAACTGAACTGCAGAAAATCTATTTGCATATACTCAACAGGGTGTCTCTATCAGACTTTAAATAGCCATCCTGTTGCCAGAGATGTGTTTTCGTGCTTGAGTTTCTGCTGTTATTTTGGATAATCCTGCTTTCTCATTAAAATCTCCATTACACTTAATACGTGACATAATTACAAAAAGATGAGTAATTTGTATGAATGCCCAATAATGACAAATAAATGATTTATCAAACTAGATTCATGGAAAGTAAATTATCATAATCATTTTGAAATACTTGGAACGTTAAATCACATGGCAACTGGATAGCTAGCAATGGCAATCTGGACAGTATTCAAATATTTATATATTTAGAAGTCATTCTAAGTTTTAGCAAAGGTTGCTGTCATTTGCTGGTGTTTTGGAATTGTGTTATTTTCTGAATTTCCCATTAAGACATGCATGTCCTTCTTCTTGTAGCTGACAAGGCCAGAGAAATCTCAGGATAAGGCTGATGTGTTTTCTTGTTACACAAACTGTTATTGTTGTGTTTTTCACCCTTGGCACTTCAATTCACTCAAAGTTTGTCTGCCTCACACTGAGTCATGGAGCAGGGAACTGAGTGGCACTTGTTTCAAAAAGGGATTTATTATTTCCTGGTGTTAGAAGTTATTTCAATGCCAGGAGTAGGAATTTTAGCCTCTATCTTTAATGACAGCATTTAATTATGCGGAAGCCTATGTGTAACACTGTATCCTATTTTTTCCCCACTTTTCATTAATGTAAAACATAGCTGGCCCCATGATTACAAGCACTGAGGCCACAGGATATGTGGATAATACAAAACTTAGCTCATTAAAGAGAAACATTTGTAGCTGGGGGCATTAGCAACCCAAAACCCTAATGCAGATAATAGTAATTTAACCTCATTGTGTAAGTTTCGTGCTTTTTCCCACTCACCCAAACATAGCCTTTTTCATAGCTCTCCCCAGAGGGCAGAGGTGGTTGTGCTGGGAAGGCTGTGGGATCCTTCTCCTGTGCAGCACAGGCATTTGAGTGGCAGGGAGCATCTGAACCACTGCTTCAAAATGCAGCCTTAGAGGTGCAAAGCAGGGCCATTGCTCAGTGAGCAAAACAGGGATGTGAAAGCAAGCTGTGGGACCTCAGGAAATCTTGAATGCTAGGGAGAGCTTTATGATTACAAGCAGAAAACAGACCTGGGGAATTGCATAAAACAACAAAAAGTGTGTGTATGTAGGAAATCTTGAGGTACTCCATTAAAAGTTCAAACACAGTTTACAGTTACCTCATATTAGAAAAAAAATAAAATAAAATCATTCTTCTGATTATAGAGACTCTTTTGCCATTAGTAAAGAACGTCTAAAAAGCAGATTGCCAGGCATCTTTCAGACATCTTTTTGCAGTCCCTGGATACATTCACAGGCATGTACTGTGTTTTTCTATTCTTACTCAATTTCTGATTCTCCAGCAACTATCACAGACATTATTGCTCATTTTTGTTTTATTCCATTTTGAAAACCATCAGCAATTTTATATCAAAAAAAGAGCACAAAAATTGTTCGTGTATACTTGTAGTGCATTTCCAGCCTCCCGTGTCTGCTTTCTGTTTGCTTGCTCTTAAAAGCTGTCTAACTGCACAAAAGCCTCCTATCAATTCCGGTAGCTATATCCTCCAATAATCAGCTCATCCGTTCTTTTTTTTTCACCAGTTTCTTACCCAAATTCATCATCATCCTCATTCTTAACTCAGTTTGTCTTCCTCTCCAGTTCATCTATCCCCCTTTCCAGTTTTACCTTAAGTTCTCAGCCTCTTCTCACTGTGCTCCTTTAAATCCGTTCATATGTCACTTCTTCATTTTTCAACACTCTTTGTCAAATATACCTGTCCCAAAAGTGCTCACATTTTTCTCCTTTCTAACACAGTATTTCACAGTCCATTACTTCATTCTTGAGAATTATTTGGTGCTGTTCCTTCTTTACATTTTCCAGTGAGTCCATTGAGTTTATTTGATCTCTACTGTCAGCCAGCCAACTAATGCAAAATAATCCCTATAGCAGCCAGCAGCAGCACACAGACCTCCTAAATTGATCAATTCATGGATTCTCTTACCAGAACTCATCAGGTTTGCTCATGGACAGTGCCCAACCTGTTTATTGAATGTGTCTACCAAGCAGCAAATTATTTAGGAGGGCAAAAGCCATGTTAGGCACATGCATTCTACCTTTGGATTAAAAAAAAAAAAAAAAGACCTATTGAGCACTTTAAAGGCACAGAGCTTAAATCTTAGATTAACAAGATAGATAGAGTGATTTTTTGGTAGCATTTTTTTAAAGCCATAACTTAAAACAAAAGACGGATGTTTTCTTTCTCTTTTCTAACTGACTACTAAGGCTGAGAAAATCTATTTAGTCTAATCTCTGGAAAATGGATTTCAGATAATTTGCATCATGCCGAGTGTTTTGTTATGATAGAATTAACATTTAAGCTCATGGTTTTAAAATATGAACAATGCAATATTATATAGTAAAACATGTGTGGTATGAAAATATGATCAATTATGATTTATCCTTCTAATCCCTAAGTATTATAATTGGCAGGTGTTTTGTCACTTAGTTTCCCTTTTTAGTTTTCACTTTTTTTTCTTCCATGAAATTTTATTATGAAACTGCTTGCAGTATGCAGGGCTATTATCAACAAAGCAGCAAGGTGTTAGTCTGTAAATACTTAATAAAAAATTCAATTTCTCACAATATTTGCAGATGTAGATGAATGCAGCAATGAAGGAACTGTTGCCTGTGGAGATCATGCAAAATGTGAAAACGTGGATGGAGGGTTTAACTGCTCTTGTAAGGAAGGTTATCAACCATCCACAGGAAAATTGCAGTTTAAGCCAAATGATGGCACTTCCTGCCAAGGTACATGATATTATAAAGGTTTATGTGTTATTATAGAGCTACATCTTCTGAGAAACCCACCAGTGCCTCTTTATCTTCAGTTAGATTAATCAGCAAGACATAAAAAAGAGGCAAGGCATTCGCATCTACATTTCCTGAGAATAGAATCCTTTATAAATGTATTTTCACTGAACAATGTTGAAACCCAGTTGAAGTAATGGATGTCTCCTTACAGTCATCAAATCTGTATTTCTCTGTATAAATTCAAGCTGTTTTTTAGCTTCTCCTGTGGATGGAAGTCCCACGGAAAAGGGCCAAACTCTCTTCCAAAGCAAAGCCAAACCTCAAGGTCCAGCCCATTGCTGTTTTAGTGCTGTATGAGCAGCAGCTGTGGCCAAGGCCAAGCCTTGGAGGTTGGAGTTTGAGGCTAGGGTGCATGTGCATGGGTTTAGAATGCCAGTGGTTTGGGGAACTACTGAGATAAGAGCTGTTACAATATATATTGGATATCAACTGAACTGCAATACATAATTAGATTTGTTTTTGTTTTTGTTTTTTTTTTTAATTTACAGAAAATCCAGAGGCCAAGTGTGTGTTATACAAAGACTGTGTAACAAAACACGTTAATAAAACTTTAGCAGAAGTAAGTAGCATTGGTTTATAGATTAATTTGCAAATCCTTTAATTGTTTCTGTCTGAAACTGTTACGTCAAGTAGAATTTTCTTAAGGAGCTTTCAACAAATGCTTGAAGTATAGAATTGAACTTAAACGTGTTTACTGAAGTCTTTTAAATAATTTCAAATTATTTGAACTGAGTTATATGTTTATATCATGGTAATAACTTGCTGGGAATCTATGTGTTCTGTTTCCAGCAAAGTAAGTCAGGATGCTTGAAAAATTGAGAAGTGTGGTAATCACTCAACTCTTCCTGCAATTTCTGACAATATATATTGCTTTATGTGCTGATGTGCAATTATTTGCTTGCTCAGAGTGGAAGGCAGCAAGATAGCTCACAAAAGTAATGCCAACAAGTGACAAAATGGAAAATGGAATCACAGAATCACAGAATTGTAGGGATTGGAACGGACCTCTAGAGATCAAGTCCAATCCCCCTGCAAAGCAGGCCCCCTACAGCAGGCTATACAGGTGGGTCTCTCCAGAGAAGGAGAATCCAAAGCCTCCTTGGTCAGCCTGTTCCAGAGTTCCATCGCCCTTACTTTGAAGAAGTTCCTTCACATACTGGTGCAGAACTTCCTATGCTCCAGTTTATGGCCGTTTCCTCCTGTCCTGTCCCCACAGACTGAGGAAAATAGGTTGGCCGTGTCCCTTTGACTCCCACACTTAAGATGTTTATGAACATTAATAAGATCACCTCTGAGTCTTCTTTTCTCAAGGCTGAACAATAGACCCAGGTCGCTCAACCTTTCCTAGTAGGAGAGGTTCTCCAGGCCCCTTATCAGCCTTGTGACCCTCTGCTGGACTCTCTCTGGGAGATCCCTGTCTTCTTCGTCCCAGGGAGCACAGAACTGGATACAGTGCTCCAGGTGAGGCCTGATCAGGGCAGAGTAGAAGGGGAGGAGGATTACTTACCTTGATTTGCTGGCCACACTCCTTTTAATGCACCCCAGGATCCCATTGACCTTCTTGGCCACCAGGGCACACTGCTAGCTCATTGCAGAACTTCATCCACAAAAGAGCTATAACATCCTGGTATGCTTATATATTTGCTCCTCAAAACTTAATATGTAAAGTGACACAGACTTTATGGAGTCAGACTTGGGACTCTATAATTTTTTCAGCAGAAACCAAGGTTTCCTGATGCAAATAAAAGTGAATAAATGATGAATTAATTAGTCAACAACTATAGTAGTGTCTGATTTAAAAGGATAAATGAAACGTAAGCATGAATAAATTAAAACCAACGGTATACATTTGCATTTTATATTAAGCAATTTGACCAAGTTACCAGAATTAAAAGCTTTTACTTGACTGTTTTCTTAAAATGCTTTTTGTTTTAATCTATGGCATAGTATGTTATATTAATATGTTTCTAGTGTTTACTTGCAAAGACATGGTGAATGCTAACACCAGGATGTATCTGTAAGATTTTTTTAAAATATGTAGTTATACTAAAGAAAAAATAAAATAGTATCTCTGTTTTATATAAGTAGCCGTACCAGATTTTAGCCTATTTCTTAACCTGCGTTCTACTTCTGTTCAGGGGCAAAGATAAAACAAATTCCACAAAATCTATTCAACAGCAGAGAATACAGATCTTACTTTTTCTTGATAGTATCTATTAGATTTCAGTATTGTAGAGTATGAATTCTTTTCTTATTCAACCATGACACTGCAATCTTAATGTACATCTCACTCTCTTAACATATTACTTTTTAAAGTAACTGCATTATGTAAGTATGTTTTTGTAGCTCATAAATTCAGTTCCCCTAAACTGCATATTTTATAAGCTGCATTTGGAAAAAAAGCATTGCAAAATGCTCAAAAACTGCCCATTTGCTCCCACTTCTTCAGATAAATTTTAACAGAAAAGACTCTTTTTAGTTACCATATCAGTTGACATTGAATTATTTGTGCACACTTACTAGTCCACTTTAGAGTATTATGCTAAATAAAACTGAGCTGCAGTTGTAATTAAATAAATAAATAAGGGTGTAGTGATAGGTGATTTTTTTTTTTTACCATACTTTCTTGTTAATGTTATACCAGTCATAACTGGTATGTTAAACTCTTGATTTAAATAGTGCCTCTTTTTACGCCCTTCTTTTCTTGTTAATTCACAGAAATCAGTTATTAGCATCAGGTTTATGTTCTCTACAGAAATACGACTTTATTTCTCTCATTAATATGTGACTTCCTGTGTTTTTCAGATTAGACGTTTAAAAACACCCCTGGAGATGCTGCAAGAAATTAATAGGAATACTCTGGGACCACTTTTGCCTGTAGATGTAATTTCATATGTTGAAGCATTATCTTATTCATCACTCAATACCATGCAGTACTCAGTTCCTGACAGCGAGGCACTCCGTAACACAACCATTAACGTGAGCAGATCAAGCCTTAAAGCTGTGCTTTTCTCTTTACAAGTAGTATATGAGTCTTTAAAATATCCTTTTATTTACAGGTTTTGGTTAACACTGTGAACAATTTTTTACAAAAAGATAAAATCGCCATCTGGGAAGAGCTTCCCGTTGATAACCAAAGACAGAGCCTCACTAAGTTGCTGCATACTGCAGAACAAGCAACACTTCTCATGATGCAAAACTTCAAAAGGACAACACAACTAGATGCTAATGCAAGTGACGTAGGTAAGAATATAGAAAATTAATCTAAGGTATACTTTAGATGTGAATTACACTGAGGAGTTTTTCAGCACAATTATAGAGATTAGAAATGGTGTTATATGCAACATGGGTGTTAATTTGTATGAATTTTATAACTAACACCCAACTTTTGGTGTAAGTATCACAATTTTGAAAGATAGAATCTTTGAGCCCAGAAAAAAATTGAGAGGCTGTAGGAAGCTATCCTTTCACATTATGTTTTAATCTCTCATTATAGTCACACTTTTGTAGTGAATCTGAATTTATCTTATAAGCACAAAAATATTCTGTATATCTTATATTCATAGAAACAGTAGCAAAAGTTAAATTTGCTTTTTAAAACTTTGTGTCTCTTTTTGGTTCTGTGAAAGTAATGTAAATAAAATTGGAATAAAGGTTGGAAGTTAGATCTTGTGTGGCCTTAGTTTCAGAAAATTTCTATTTTAAGAGAAATTTCAGAGTAGTAGTTCCAACTACTGTTTTACTCTCCAACCTTCTCCCTGCCTATTGACATCTTCACACCAGCTCTTACCCATTTTTCTGTGATTATGGGAGCTTTGCTTTTATTACAGAATAAGAAGCAGGCTAAGACCTTCTCAAGATATGTAATCAAGTGTTGTTGATTCCTTTGGCAATGGTCACTCATGTATTTTTGGTTTTTGGAGTGTACCCAAACTGGATCTGACCAGATTTCTATTCACTCACCTCTCTGAAACTAAATTAGCAAAAGTGATTTTAAAAAAAGGAAAAGAAAGAAAGAAAGGAAACAGAAAGACATTTGTACTGTAAAATAAGCTCTGTAGAAAAAGATTTATAGATATATTTTAATTCAGAACACCTCTGGGTATCCAGCAGATCCGTAATGCTGCTGGGAACTGCTTGTAAAGCCCTTCTTCATCCACCACCAGTCTGGAGGCACAAGCTCTCTTGTGACCACAGAGCTAAGTCCATGAAGATGGAGAGGAGAGAGGAATCAGTTGACACCAGTCAACCAAAGTGACAAAAAGAAGCTAATTAGAAGAATGGAAAGGAATATCTACATTAAAATATGTTGATCATTTTCTGGCTTGCTTTAGTTCCAAAATAGGTAGTTCTGTGAGGTCTTCTCCACACTGCAAACACTATAATTGTTTGCTATTGTTTCTCAGCATGAATATGTTTTCTATGAGGTTCATACACATCCCACACATGTATTTTGGGACCTATAACATTATCTCTTTCTCTCCAACACTTTTTATAGTGAAAGTTCCTAACTGTATGCTTTTCAAAACTCCAGCAACAAAAAAAAATATATTTCTTATGTCCTGACAAACATTTTCTGACAGCTGGTCTATTGAATATAAGCGTTGCTATAAGCAATGCAGATGGTCTAACTTAGTGATACTCCTCCATCAGTCAAGTTTTAGATTTGTTTGTTTTTGTTTAGTTCTGTTTTCTATAAAAGGCCTGATTGACTTTTTTTTTTATTTCCATCTTGGGTGACGGGAACTCAGCACTATAATGAACTGAGTAAAGAGCTCGGTGTCCTCTAATGCAGTTTCCATTCTGAGGGGTGATGCTTGTTTGTTTTCTTCTTGACAAAACATCATTATTTTATGCAATGTGCATTTGGTAGTATGGATAGATAACTATAAAATATATACATTTCAAAAATTGGCTTTTATAAAAACTTACTATTCAGTAGAGAATTTTATGTTTTGCTCTTTATAATTGTGATTTGTGGTTCCTTTCACAAATGCATTTTTAATAAAGCAATAGCTCTTCCTAAAGTAACTTACATTATTCTTTCCAGTGCCTAATTTAATGCAAGGTAAATAAAAGACCATATTTCTCATGGAAAGAGTAAAAAGTGTGAAAGCAAAATGTATGCATGGAAATAACAAAATCCAGAAGTCTAAGCAATGTATTTCTTCTGTATTTTTTTTGAAATATTTGGCGCAATGAAATATTCTTGAAATTTACAGTAATTATACAATTCAATAGCACATTTATTAATCCAGCTGTAAATTATCTTAGATCATAATGGATAATGTGATTTTTACAGTATTTTTCTTCTTTTGCAGCACTCAAGGTTTTTGCTTTTGACTCTCACCACATGAAACACATTCACCCACATGTGTACACAGAAGGAGACTACATAAAGATCTCTCCGAAGAAGAAGGAGGAGTATCAATCCAATGGTAGGAGACAATGATTAAAGAGCAGGGGTGTTAATAAACTCCTTGAATAGACTGTACCACTAGTAAACAACCAGGTGTGCAGTATCCTAAGACTTAGCTGCAGTCTTGTTAACTACAGAGTCAAAGCATTTATATCTCCATCTCACCTACCCTGTTCTTGTCTCAACATTGCTTTTTCTACCATTATTTCCACAATGACTATCTCACAGGGAGGACCAGTAAGTTTTAACATGATTATTGATACCAGAGACCTGAATTTTATCCCTTTCTAAGCTGTAGATCTGCTCTCTAACTTTGGATCAGCCCCCAGATCTGTGTCACTCCAAAAGTTAGTGCCTCTTTTCTATTTAGAGAGCAGCTCATTAATGCAAGAATGCATGTTCCCCAGGACAAAAAGCCAGCAAGGTCCTGAATTTGACTTTGGACCTCAGAGTGCTATAGAAATGTCTTAAAACTAGCAATAGTCCAGTACTAAATTAAATGAATGTGGTTGAAAAGCTCCAGAATTAATGCACCTAAACCAATAAACACACCAAAAAATGCTTTTAAGTCTTAATCTTCCAGCTAATCCACTACCTGTCAGCATGCAAAAGTGTGGTTTACTGTGGTACAGGGAAGAAAAGTGTGACTTTTCTGATCAGCACTACATCCCAAAATACCTTTGATTTCTTTTTCCCACTGCACCTTCCTCCCTTGTCTCCACTGTAATGGAAGTCAAAGCAAGCCACATGCTTCAGAGAGGACCAGGTCTGAGATGTTTTGGTTTATGAGACCTGATAACACATGTGAAACCAATTGCGGAACAGCAGCATGCATATATTAGTTTAGAAAAAATAGGTATGCGTGCATCTAATTAGAATTTCCAAAGTGAACACATTTTTAATTCTAATGGCGGTTACATTGTTTTAAATAAAGCTATATTTCATTGTCTCTAAAACATTTTTATAAGTATTCCACAAATATTCCATCTGTTTTGCATATTTTATGCAATAACAGTAATTATGTCTATTGTTTATTGTTTCCTTAATGTCTTCAATTTTGTTCTTCTATAAAAAACCTCAAACTACTAAATATTGTCTGTTTGATTGATAGGCACTGTTGCAGTTGTCTTTCTGCGGTATAGCAATATTGGTTCTTTGCTTTCATCGCCTAAAAACCGCTCCTCGAAAGATAGTTCTGAGCAGAGACAGACAGTAAGCTCATCAGTTATAGCAGTTGCAATTAGCTCAAATCCACCTACACTGTATGAGCTCGAGAAAATAACGTTTACATTAAAGTACACCAAGGTAAGTTTTTTTTTTTTTTTTAATGTTTTTAACTTCAAAACAGAACAGTAGCTAATTATTGTGTGTGATGTAACCGTATCTGCTGAGTATGATATATTCAGGCATAATTCTGTTGTTTGCTACTGTGAGTTTACTTGTATCGGAGAAATAAATAATGATCTCAAATGTAGCATCTTCAGTGCTGAATATGATACTACTAGAAAGTTCTACTAAAGACTAAAGTAAGGGCAGCAATGCCATCTTTGTTTTGCTGCAGTTTGAATAAAATGCAATTGTCTGAAGCAATGTTACTGGTTCCTGATTGTTCTATATTTAGGTTTTTATTCTGTCTTGAAAGTTTATCATATATATTGCAGATATATATATATATACTGCAAAAAAGAAGAAACTAAAGCAAAAATTTAACAATTACCTAAAAGGTAATAGAAGACCCTATAACACAGCACCTTTGCTATTTCTGAAATCTGAATATATCATTCTGTAGTTGGGATCTTTACTTTTACATAGATTTTGCTGGCTTCACTTGCATGTAAAGAATCATCTTACACATTGCAAGGAAACGAGAAAATGACTCTGTGCAAGGAGGTGGTACAAGGGTGAGGTGTTAACCTTGATTATGTAGGTTTTTAATTTGTTACTTGCCTTGTAATATTTGAGATAGAGATCAGCTTTCTGTAAATTCGCATATATTTATAAAGTATCTAGTACAGTGGAGAGCTGATCTTTGACTAGTGTTTCTATGCACTATCAGTAACAGGTAATATTAATGGTCTTATTCATTGCTGTCATCACACCTGATATACCAAGTGTGATATGACTCTGACTTTCTCCCAAACTGCTTTGTAAAATGCATAGAATAAGCTTCAGGTTTAGAGCTGCTTATTTGAAATGGGCTACAAGCAATGTGACTGTAACCTTGGGGTTTAGTCCATGTTCAGCAGGTGCAGTATAATAGTATAACAGTGTTTCCAGTAGGTAAAAATTGTAACACGTTGGTAAGTGCCAAATGGGTTCAGTAATCTGATTAGCCTGCATGTTTGGTGAAGTGCTAACTGTGTGAATAAAGCACTTCCATTCCAAGCCACATTTTAATTGCTTGGAATAGGCCTTACCAATGTGCTTTTTTGTTTCTCAGCCTTCCAATGGAAACATGGAATTTTTAATGAATTGCAGTGGGTAATGCAAGAGAGGTCTCTTGATGGGAAATATCCTGCCTTTTGCCATCAGTAAAACATCTTGTTTCTGTTCCAGACTGCAGATAAAGATATTAAATGTGTGTTTTGGAACTACTCAGCTGACACAATGAATGGCAACTGGGCTACAGAAGGCTGTGAGCTGACGCATTCCAATTCCACTCATATCTCATGCAAATGTAATCATCTGACTCATTTTGCTGTTTTGATGTCCTCAGGTGGCTCTGTTGTAAGTGCCCTTTTAATTTATTGTTTTACTCAATACTTTCTTTCATCTTCATTTGTTATATTTTTATTGCAGTGCAATTTATGTACTTTTTTGCCCTTAGGTTGTTACTTTTTTATTCAACGAACACACAATTTATTGTGCACTGGGCGAACAAAATTCTTCCCCTATGTGTTTGAATTTCTGTGTGTCCTTTCTGCAGTATTGCAGAGCAGTGATGCAGCAAAGGATCTTGTTCCCAATACTCAGTCTGTTGTGCTTATTTTTGGTGCATTGCTTTTAATTTTAAATCACACTTTAAAACTGCCATGGGATTTAACTGGCCTTCATTAGTGGTCAGTAACCATATGGCCCACAATTTCTCTTCAGCAAAGCTTTGTCACCCATTTGTCTAACTTTGGCATCTAAAAATCTCCTTTAAATGCTCTCCTGAGAGTTTGCAACAGCATTATCAGAAAAGCATCGTCAACAGTAAAAGGAAGGAAGTTAATGACTATCAAACATAGACGCTCACAACTACAACAAAATTGTGAGAATGACCACTCAATTTCTGTCCTTCTTACATTAAGAAGCCCCATAGATTTCCAGAGTCCACATGGGGATCTGCAGGAGCTTGTGTCCTGTCTCAGAAAGCAGCTTTATACGGTATCAGAACTGACAGTAAGCAGAATATTAGCATGAATATACTGTATTGAGATAGTACTCTCACACTGTGAATTTCATGCTGATAGAGGCTGTTTCCTGCTTGCTAAATAGCATCCTAAGCCTTCAGTTCACATTTAAGACCTTTGCCGGTACTTATATGGTTATTTGGAAAAGGAAGAATGGGAGGAGGATAATCTTTGGTCCTTTATTTAGCGGAAAAAAAAAAATAATTCAATACGTTTTCTGGTTAGCTGAATGCTATCCTTATGCTGATGCGCAGTCAGGTATTTCAGAGATTCTTTGTGTGAATACCAAGCAGCAAATATAACCATGTTCCTATACAAAAATATTCACAACCAATATTAAAATACCCTGTGTTTCTTTAGAGAACATTCCTGTTAGGTATCTGGAATAGCATTTGTTTGAAATGATTGCTATTTCGGAGTCTTGTTTTGATCATGTTGTAAATTCAGTAAGACGCTTATTCAATTTTGCTTATCTAAGTCACTGCTGTGATAAGTCCTTTTATATTAGAAAATGTTCATGTCATATTAATATATGTTCTACTGCCAGTGTGTTTGTCATTCACTAAAATGATATGATTTTTAAATCATATTACGAGATACTGATGTTAATAAAGTTTTGTCAAGAAATACCAGAAAATATACAGTTCATTACTAATTTCCTTTAGAGTTATATCTGCCTCCCCCCACAAAAAAAGAAACCATAATGCTTTTAAGATTATGCAAAGTTCGCATTTGCACTGTTACTCTGCAAACATTTTTGATTAATATTTTTTTCAAAATAAGAAAAAAACTGTATTATGGAATGTGTTTTTTCTTGAGAACATACAAAGCTATTCTTTTTAATATTATATTATAATTTTCCCCCAGGGTGTTACAAATTATAACATTCTTACAAGAATCACTCAGCTAGGAATAATTATTTCGTTGATTTGCCTCTCCATGTGCATTTTTACATTCTGGTTCTTCAGTGAAATTCAAAGCACTAGAACGACAATTCACAAAAACCTCTGCTGCAGTCTTTTCCTGGCGGAACTTATTTTCCTGATTGGAATTAATATGAACAATAATAAGGTGAGTAGTTTCACTTGTGTCTTGAGTTTGTGTTGTAAAGCAAATATACAGTATGAGATACCATCTTCACTTACTTCCAGTATTTTGTACTATATTTACCAGTATATAGTAGCCTAGTGATACTGACTTCTTGGTCAAGTAACAGGAACTATAAGATGATCACCTGGACTTGCTGTTATCTGTGGAAATAGAGCTGTCATCTGAGCCGATGCAAGTTGAATTTAGCCCATGAGTTTCATTTAAACTTTCTCACTTTAACTGAATGTGGTCTAAGTGTGGTTGACATTTTCACATCTGTTTGAATGGTGTTTAAAGCAACGTTGTTGGCTCTCTGTGATGACAATTTTTCCTAAAAGCCAGGTCAGAGCTGCAGTCCCAAGGTAGAATTTGATACATTGCACCGTTGGTTGGAGGGCCTTTGCTATCTAAATGTGAAGTCTTGACTAATCTATGTCAGTTTTCGTACAAGTAGGACTGTTGGTTCTTGCATCTCAGAATACTTCTAGGAAATTAAATCATGCATAAATTATCAAGAAAAGCTATATCATAAATTGCTGAATAGGATTTAAAATTACCAGAAAAAAACATGAACTGCAATCCCTAAGGCTGCGCTACAATATTGATTGAGGAATATCATCTTAGGAACATTTCATTGTAAAAAGTTCCTTTAGAAATAATTGCTCATAAAGCTTATTTGCATTGCTATCAAAATCATAAAAATAGGCTTCGTCTAAATCAGCAAACTATGTATGTAACCGTGATTCTCAGGTGTAGCAATGGGATCAACCTTGTCAATTTGTTAAAGCAGTTTTTCTGGAAAAACATGCATTGATTTTAAGTTGAATGTCATCTTTTTATTTTAGCAGTTGTTATAGAAAAAACTAATGAACAAGTGTGCTTGTAGGTACAGGCCAAGATCTTGTCAATCAGCCTTACATATGTGCTGCTTTGCTGCTTGAATATTGCTAGGTTGCTGTGCATGTGCTGCAATATTAAGAGACATATTAACAGAGTTGTGACTCTTGCTTTTCTCTGGTTGAATTTCTAGCTCGTCTGTTCAATTACTGCTGGATTACTCCATTATTTCCTTCTAGCTGCATTTGCATGGATGTGCATTGAAGGCATTCACCTCTACCTTATAGTTGTGGGAGTCATCTATAACAAGGGTTTCTTGCACAAGAATTTCTATGTCTTTGGCTATGTAAGTCCAGCTGTGGTAGTTGGCATCTCTGCTGCACTGGGATACAAGTACTACGGCACCACAGAAGTGTAAGTTGCTGTTTTTGTGTTCAAATCAACATACATAAGAATGCAATAGTCACAAAAGCCTCACACAATTCAAGATGTTTTGTGCTGTTTACTTTTCAGATGTTGGCTCAGCACAAAGAATAACTTTATATGGAGTTTTATAGGACCAGCATGCCTAATAATTCTTGTAAGTATAATTTTCATTTTTATTGTAGTACATAAAACTGATAATAAAAGGTGTTTAATAATCACCCACCCATTGCCAGCATAGCTGTGAGTGCTAATTATAGGGCAGAATTGGCTAATTTAGATCCTTTTATAGTGTCTCTAAATTATTTATATGCTGTACATCTAAATAGCCTGAAAAATGAATGTTGGACAGAAAAAAAAAAGCTCACTGTAAGATCAGAGCTTCTTTTTTTCTCACTCACTTTCTTCCTTTCAACCCAATGGCTTGAGAAAAGCATTTCTAGTTTGTAAGAAGTAGTATCTTTGTATGTCATTGGCATCTCAGCATGGCTCGGCAGGAGGTGTACACATACACCATCCTGGCAGACAGATAATCTGGTTTTTCAAATGTTGTGTGACTTAATCTCTTATCAGTGATCGGTCATCTTTGTAAGATTAGACTGTCATCTTTATGGTTTTATCACTCGCGTGTACCCTGTCATCATCAAAGCTATTTTAAACTAAATTGCGACGTCAGAGAAAAGAACCCGCTATTTCACATGGGCAGACAAGTCAAGTATTGATAGCCCTATTTCAGCTGTGAAGAGGGCCTTTTTAATTCTTATTGGAAGTGGTTTCAAACCTGCAAATTTGTCAGGTATTATATGTTCCATTCTGAATCAAAACATTTTTGGTGCCTCAAGAGCATTTCTAAGTGCTATAAAGTTTAACAAACCATTCCAACTGTAATGGGGCATTATTGTGTATGACTGTGTAGACAGTGATTGGGCAATAGGTGGAGCTAACAGAAAGAGAAGGTGCAGTGGTAAGGCCTTGTGACATCTATGGTCATGTCAGTAATATCCCTTCCTTGCTATTTAAGCTGATGGTGATAAATGTGAGGATATGTAAAAGGAAGTGGCAGGGCCTAACACACACAAGATTATAGTAAAAAGAATTTTATTTTAATGCGTTAGCCATTTCAAAGCTGAATAAAGTGTTAAATATAACTCTGGCCCAGTTCCATCTCAAGTTCCTGTTGTAGACTGGGCAGGCTGGGAAAAACGCGTCAGAGACAACCCCCACCACACCCAATGAACATGGAGAGGCCATGTTGCCTGACACATGGTGCCACAGCTCCCTCTGTTCCATGACCCTGCTTCAGATGATATTGACAGGTTAATGCCGTAAAAGAAAATCATGGGGTGAAAGATCTCTTCACTGGAAAATCCTACAGTTCTTAGGTTTGAGTTGGCAACTTCCTGTTGTCCTCTTTGGACCTTATCTCTTTCTTCCAGGAAGGCAGCTTGCAGAGCTGAGATTTTTTCTTGCTACTTTCCTTCCTATACTCTCACCTGCCTTCAGGTGAAGATTTATGGGCAGTGACATATGACTGTGCTGCCAGTACAGGAAAGGTATGTTATCAAAATATACAAAACAGAACAAATGTATGCATCTACAACTTTGCTTTCATCTCCAGCTGACCTGTGCCTGACGCAAGACGTTAGGCACACAGACAGAGACAGCAGATCAGTGGTGCTTTCAATACGAGCTGGCCGCAGAGGCACATCCTGAAAGCTGGGTTTTTGCCTTTGCTTGAACTTTCCACATCTTGCAGCAGGCAACATCTATGAAATAAAAGACAAATGGGAGGTGATAAAGTTGACCCTCTCCATGAAGAATATGGGAAACCTTGTGCAAAAAGGCATTAACTTAAGGAGATGAAGTGGGGGTAAAATGTGTGTTTCATAGGTCACTTGCTTACTGCATTAAATCTGTTTCCATTGCCCATTCTCTCCTGAGTGCACTGCATGGGCACTGTGACAAAGTCTAAACACTTCCCAAGGTAGCAGCAATCAGGAAATTCTTGTAATTAAAGATGCCTATCTCTTTTCAAGATATCCACTTTCCCCTTAGCTAATTAAAGCAAAAATAATAATAATAATAATAAGTTAATATAATTCTTGGTTCTGGAATAACCAGATAGATCACCATAACCCTTATATAGAAAGTTACAAACTCTAGCAGCTTCAAGCACTCCTTTAATTCTGAGATTCATCTACTAATGAAATGATTCTGTGAATTTTCCAAGGTAACTTAGAGAGTTTCAATACAAAAACTCTGGAGAGTTGCTCATCGCAAATCTGATTCTTGCACAAAAAAATAAATCTTATTGTCAGCACAAAAGCCCACACACCCAAATGGTGCATTCTGTTTCTGTGAATTCTGTGAACCTCAGGAAATTTGTGGTTTGAATTATACTGTAATATACCTTAGAGACAGCATGTAAATGATGAAGAATAGAACTAATTCTGAACCAGTGGGTTTTCTGTCTCTAGGCACATTTTTTCAAATGCATCCTTGGGCTTTAAATCTGCAGTAATAATACAGAAGCATAAGGAGCTCAAGTGTTTATCAGAAGTATAAACTAAGTTCTCCTCTTATTGCCTAAGCAGTAGCACTATTTCTGAAGGTGTTTGCTTATTAATATTATGATTCTATTAGAATTCTTAAGTGTAAAGCAATTGCCTTATTGATCCCACCTAAAAATTATTATTATTATTATTATTAGATTGGTGACTGTACATAAAAAGGAGTGGGTCAGAAGCTGTTTAGATGGAGTTAGCAAAGAAAGGGCATTTTAAACCTTTGTAAAGCAAGCTGCAAGCTAAAGATAATTTCCACAACATATTTCTTTCTCTAATACTTGTAATCTTTAGAACCACAACCATTTTAGCTAAAACTATGCAGTAGATTAGATCAAAGCATACAAGTGTGGAGAAATTATTTATAACAAGTATTTAAACTTTTTAATAGAAGAGTGAATTTATCACAAGCTTTAAGGGACAAACACTCCCACAAACTACAATCTGTGCCTGATTGAGGAACTTATATTACAAATATAAGTTCCAGAGATAAAAGGTAGGAAAATGAAAAAAAGAAAATCCCTAGAACATTTTCTTTTCTTTTGTAATACATTCTTACAATAATAATCTCCCTGTAATAGAAGTGTATAGAATGGAAATAACCATTTTTCTGCAGGGTAATGCAGCTGCCATTTTAATGACTGTGTAATGTTAGCCGAGAACAGACTCCTTGCTATTGTATGGGGCCTTCTACAGGGTTTTTCCCACCTCTAACATGACAGAATACTCTGTCTTGAGTGGAAGCAGGCCCATGTAAGGTCTTTCTTCCACATCACTGACACCTGTGAGAACTTCATCTTTCAAACACCACAAACATAGGTTATATTCCTCCACTTATACTTACTGTGAGGAACAGCAACAGAGTAGATGTCCAGCTGGTCATAGAAGTTAGGCTGCTTGGTATTGGTATGAAAAGACCATTAATGCTGTACTTACCAAAAGTCTACAAGCCATTAAAAGCAAAATTTGGAGGTGAATCACAGCAACTATGAGTGTAGCTGCAGAGGATCCTTTTAATATGCTCCTCTACAACAACCTTCTCCCATTAAATCTGTTTAGTTGAACCTTGTGCAGCATGTTTAAGGGGATATGTGCGTATATGATTTGCAACTTTGCAGTATGGCCAGAGATGTTCAGGCTTGACTATTCCACCCATTGTTACTGCCACAATAAATTGGCATACTTCTGTGAGGTACCAGGACTCAGAAGTGTGATGTAACATTAACAGGTGTAATTTGCCATTTAACAGTATATATCTATCAGTATTACTGTTGAGACTACATCTGTAATGACAAAATACAGACTTGCTTTTCAAGATTGGAAAATTTCCAATATTACACACCATCCAAATAAGCTTGCCTGTGGCTTCTGTCCAAACATCCTAGCACACTGTGCAGTGAAGGGGTAACTCGTGTATGCTTCTCATTGTTTTACTATGCTAATGTATGTTTTCAGGGGCCTTGAAGGTGTCTGGCTCAGCTTCAAGCTCCCATTTCTTGAAACAATTGGTAATTGTAGTGTTTGCAACTACAGAAATGACTTATAAATGGACTCTGCAATTTGCAGAGCATTCTTGTTGACTTGGAACATACAAACCAAGAGTAGTTCTTGGGAGAAGTGTCTTCAGAAAAGCCAGATTCTTTTTATTAAGCATTTCTGTATACAATAAATGCAATGAATAATCAACTTTCAAGCAAAAATATTCTAAGAATTGCAGTGATTAATTAATCATACCATTTTGAACTTCTCATGTATAAATGAATGGGTAAATGAATAAAATATACAGATTGCAGTTACAAAATACAAAAATAGTGACATGTGAGTGATGAAAGCAGGCTAACAGTAGAGTAATGCTTTTCATTAAGGAACTGGCTGCATATTCATTAGGGCTAGTCAGTTACTTAAAAAATACATTCACCAGATAATTTATTTGATGAATTTTACTATTATTTGTCAAATAATTTATTCAACAAAAAAGGTAAAATTAATGGAATAGTGCATTCATCAAGTCTTATTGGGCAGTTCTAATGCTTATTCAGTTTGTACAGTTAGGTTGATTCAGGATTCGTGATACTGCTGCGATCAGTGCAGAAAAATTTCGTGGCAAATCCATTACTCTGTTTTTTTCTCAAATACTCACAAACTTCATGTACTTAATACTCTAATCTAGGCCATTCAAACTGAACATCTTTCAAGTAGAGAAGTAAATATTCAAAGGGAAATGTTGTGCATTTTTCCAGACTTCAATATTGAGCATGATCTGACAGTCCATTGTTCCCATTTAAACAAAAAATATAAAAAGAAAGACACCCCCCCCCCCCCCCCCCCCCCCAAAGCCAATCACTCCACACTAATGTAATTAGGTACACTGTCTCCTTGGGCTTCTTCACATTATTATTCCCATTCTCAATGAAGAAGGTTGTATTCATTAATCTTGATATATTTTCATATTCTGCAGATTTTTATTGAAAAAGTTGTTTGACCTCTGGCCTTCATCATAACAAATCATACCCAGCATCTCCACATTTTACTGAATATTTATGCTTTCAAAAATTCTATGTAGATTTTATTTTGTTTTCCTACGGGTTATTTGAGACAAATACCTCATTATGTTTGTTAGCTAGATGAGGAAAGTATGCTCTGTACCGTTTAGTGTACACTTTTCAGAAAATAGCCATTTAAAACATTTTTTATATCTACTCTTGTTCCTCAGTCTGCCTTTTTAGTGGAAATAAATTTCCTACTGGGACTAGCAATGGCTTTATTATTCTTTATGAAAAAATAATAGTCCCTTTTCATTAGTCCCTCTGTGGCTTCAGTTAATGTGTCTCCATTGCATTTCTTATGCCAGTGTGGATACAGTGGAAATAATTAATTACGCAGTGGCATTAGAGACTGAGTCTGCAACTTTTCTTGAAACAGATTATTTCAAACTGCAGCATTGTTCAGCAACCAGCAATACCTGCTGTGCTAAATAATCACCAAGTCTGAAAGTACTGGCCCTGTTCTGTGGACAGGTGAACCTTAATCTTCAAGCCATAGCTTCTATATTGCCATACCAATAGATACAGTTTCTCAGCAAGGCCAGGATCTTGTAGGGAAAGAGGTTCTTTTCTTCTTTCTGTCTGTCCTACAAAGCTATCGTCAAAGTCCATGTTCTGAAGCCCCTTGAAATACCCAAAGAAAGGGGGCCATGGTCATTTAGTCTACAAAATTAACATTATTTTTTCTTATGTCATTACACAGAAACAAAACCAACCTGCTATTCTAATGTATCCACGTATCCAGCTTCTGTGCTTTCAGTGATTATGCTGTCTTGATATAAGCACAATTACCATCAACATATATACTTACCCTAAACTGTTATTGATTGGACTCAAAAGGTTTGCTTTTGAAAGTTAACACAGGCTGACGGTGCCTTCTGTACTTTCTTAATAATTACATACTGACTATATATACTTCGCATATTTTGTCACTCAAAGTGCATTTTCTTTCACTCTCCTACTGCCCTTTGATTCAACATTTGCAGCCATATAGAAAAAAAAATTCATATTACAGTAGCAATTGCATGTGACTATTCTCCTTGGATGAGATGTGGTCATCGTGCTTTTTGTGACTACATCCGCACGCAACAGAATCATATTTCCATCTAAAGGCAAAAGGCCAAATCCTTTATAGGGTCTGCTGGGATGCAGAATGTACCAGATGGGTTTCTGCCCACTATTTTTACTTCCAAAATGGCAAATGTGTTCAGACTCAATGTCTGGGTCATAATATTGATGCTGCTTCCATCCTGGTAGTTTTTCCATTCACTGAAGTTATTAGTGCTAAAACATAATATACAATTATTTGACAACCTATTTACCAATGGAAGGATATTTCTCTGGTGCATAGGGCTCCATGTACAGCGTAAGACAGGTTTACATTTATGCAGGAAAACCACAAGAGAGGTCTAAGTAAGTCTGAATCTTTGATGTACCTGGAGTGAATGCATCAAACAGCCTGACTTATGTCATTAACAGCTTCCAAGAAAAAATCCGTCTTTTCGGAGCTTCTTGGAAAAGGAGAAAGTGTACCTAATAATTAATTTTACTGGGAGCAAGATAGAAACTTATCCTTCTAGTTGGGCTAGGGTTTATGGCTAAGGTCAGCCACGGTTCTGTATTGGCTCATCCCTCCTGCCCTGGGCTGCAGAACAGAGGCTAAATAAAAATATTTAGGCCAGTATACATTTAGCTTGTCAATCCAATAAGAAATAATGCTGAACCCAGAAGAATGTGAGAAGCTGTTTAATCTGATAAAAAATATAAGCCTCCCTTCTATTTCTTATTTATTTATTTAGAGCTTCCTATAACTGTTCTAAAAGCATAAAGAAAACTACTTAGTTATTAAATCGAGTCTAAATCTACAACTGGAGATATGCAAAAGAACAACTCTCAAATATTCATGTATTCATATATAAAGAGCAAGTCTATGTGAAAATTATGTATTTCCTGAGACAAGGTCTGAAATAAACTAATTTAGCTGTGTTTTCACTTTTAAACAAGTGAAAGTATTAAAATCTTAGAATCATAAAATTCTAATCCCTCATTGTTGAAAATATTTCCCCAAAATACAGCCTAGAGTGGTTTTTTTAATGTTTTTGTTATATTTTCTATTTCTAAATAAGACTGCTGTTGTATACCTAAAGCGTTCACGGAGGTATATTAATGGGAGACATGATAATGAGATAAATCAGTCAGGAGACAAATCCAGACTGTTTGACTGCCAGCTTGTGTCCAATTTTATGCAATTAATATGGCATACATTTTCATTTTGAAGCTTAAACTGTTGTATCATTAATAGCTTAATTTTGTTCTCCTCTGTCTGAAATAACGATGACCCATTGAATGTTGTCATTTTACCCAGACATTAGCCAGCCAGACAGACAGAAATGTATTGCTCTCTCTGGCAGAATTCAGACCATCACAAGCTCATTAATTCAAACACTCATAATGAGGGTCATTGTAAAGACTGATACAGATACAGCTGCTCTGAACTTCAGACATTTTTTGAAAGAGCCAAATTCAATATGATATATGTAAAAAATTCAAGTATATGCCTAAGAGAGCAGCAGGAGAAATTTTCTCATTCTTTTTTGTGAGATCTGACATCAGCATATAGATGGTTTCATCAATTATTGAGACAGGGACTAAGAAAGGAAAAGGGAATGATTTGGGGGCTTCATTTTTGAAGTTTGAATGTAAAGTGCTCAGACTGAATCAGAGCTAGTATGTCTGAATCTTTAGAATTAGCCTCTTCTTTCTTGTACTAGCTCTTCTTTGTATCACTAGAAGACTTTAAAGAGCAGGTGTTTAAAGTGTTTTAATAACTTTTGAAAGGCTGGAGTGTATCTTTTACACAAGAATATTGTACACGAAATAACCAATTCCTTCTTCATTCTATAAATATCTGTGTATTGGAAAGACTCTCAAAACCTTAGTCTTGTATTAAACAATTACTCTCCTGTTAAAATAGTAATTGTCTTTAGATAGTCCTGGATGCAGAACTGTGGGATGAGGGAGATCCAGGTCTTCCTGCTCCAGTGAATGTTTAATTATATATATGGCATGGAACAGCGCCAGCAGGGCTAATGGAGCGATAGTGGTGAATGGCTGGTATGCAGGTTGGAGGAACTAAGGGTCATATTATAGTCTGAATAGTAAGTACAACAGAAAATTGTGCCCATGTCTTCTACGTCCTAGATAAATGCTCTATCCACAGGGATTTTTCGTTGTCCAGAAATGAATGTCCTTTCTGGTTTTAATCAGACGAACAATGCTGGTCAGTAAGTTTGCTGTTGAAAGTATAATCTAAATTAGTAAATATCTCAGTGCTGATGAACTGAATTTTTTTTTTTTCAACAAAAAACTGTTGGAGAAAACGTTCTTGAATGCTTATTGTCCCAGTCTTTTATTTTGCAAGTTGTTCAGGTATGAACTGAGCTACTGCCATTAAAGCACCACTCCCCTCTGAGCATTCAAGAGCTCTTTTGTCTTGCTTAAAAAAAGGAGGGAGGAAGGAAAGGAAAAAAGATTTCTCAGTTGCAAAACTTGACAGCTGTCAGCTACCTTGATGGGGCAAAATGATGATATATCACTTCACTCAGTATCTTACCATTTAATTGTAATTAATTATGAAAGAAACTACAACTCTTCAACATGAGTGCAAATATTTTTATTTGCAGGCAGATGTTTTGCATGCTTTATTAAATTTTGTATATTTCATACCATTCAGTGCTCAGCTAAAAATAGCTATCAATCTGTACTTACAAAGAGAGTGTTTCATGCAGTGTGAAGCACTAACATCATATTTATTTGAGGATAGAACATTATGTTACTCTTCCAGTATGTAAAATATGTACATTTAGCAGAGGAATTAAGGACCTATTTTAAATATAGCAGTTGCTAAGCAATGTGCTAATAACAGAGCTCCAACAGCTTGGAATATTTAGCATTTTAGGACTATTGTGTTCATTTTTATATTATTACTTAGTTTGGAAAATACAGTAATCAACAGGGAAGTTTGTAATTTGCTTAAGCAATAGACAAAATTGTTTCTCAGTGCTCTTCTGGATTCTTATCTTAATAATATTTACTAGATACTTTTTTATGTTTGATATGTATGCAACACTATTATTTCCTTCTGCAAACTGTGTATGGGTAAAACATTACTTTGGTCGTCCCAGAACTGCTAGAAGTGAAAGTCGAAGCAACAGCATCTTGCTCTGCCCATGCCCACTGTTGAGCGGTTTTCCTTCGCTACAGAAGCATCGGCAGAGGGAAGAAGGCATCAGCAAAGAGATTTGCAGAGCTATCCTAGTTCTGGACAGAGGTAGACTAACACCATACAAAGTGGTGCCTATGAATCTCTTAAGATGCCCCTTTCTATAAATTGTAGAGGAAAGGTCTTGACAACACTGGAAGCAGCAGGAGTTCTGCCATCTAACAGTTCTACCATTGGTATAATGAGGCCAGAAGTCACTCCAAAGTCCTAAATTTTCTTGACTCTTCACACAGATAACTTTCTAAGAACAGATTCTCTGAGTATTTACCATCCTCCCTTTAAACATAGTTGTGCGTGTACAACAAAACATACCTTGTGCAGCTCTGTGGCTCCCTGGGAATCTTCCTGGGTAAAATAGATACACAAACGTAGTTGCCCATATCTACAGAATCCTTCATGAGACCCTAAGACTTTCCTCTATTCAATATCTATTTCACATAAACATATTTTAAGTTTACTACCACTTGCTTATAAATATACCACAACATTTCTAGAATTTAAGCTAAAAGCACTTTTAATACAAATATCTTTAAGGAGAGTTGATTCCCTGAAGATTCTTAGAATGGAAGCTGCTTCTGCATAAGCACTTGTATTTGATTAACCACTTAGCAAAAAGGAATAGATTAATTATTAAAATGAGTCCTGTAGTGCACCTGAGCACTCAGTGAGTGCTGACTCCCACCAACATTGCAGGGGGGAGGGCTGAGGATGCTCAGCATCCCGCAGGATGGGGCTGCAATAAGAAAGCTAGAGACTTGTGGTACAATAACTCTGCTGTTTACCCAACAGCGTAGAATCATAGAATTTAAACAGCAGTTTGAGGTGGTTTGTTAAAAAATGAAATAGTTCAGTACTGGGCTTGGAATCACTGCAGTTCCCTTTTCGCCTATTAGCCTTGCCCAGCGGCCCATCTCAGGACATGCAGCAGTTTCTCTGACTGCTCAGCCATGTAATAACACTGAAACAAAGGCACAAGGACTTGCCCTGTCACGCTGTAAAATCGTTATTCACTTGATAAAACTGCAGTAGTGCCACTGTACTTCACGCCTTGGGCTTGCCCAGTGCTGCCGAGTGGCCGTACTCATTACCCAGTAACTTCCCTCCTGGAGCAGACGTGCAGCAGCCGCAGTCCCCAGGCTGGCCCTGGCCAGGCCTGCGCATCGCCTGCCCCAGCTCAGTGTCACAGCTGCCTGCACACGGTGCTCTGTTCTGCTTTGCTGCTTCTGTGCTTTGCTGTTCTGTTTCCATTCACCTTGCCTGTCACCTCCAGGCAACTTTAATTATAACATCTTATAAAGCTTAGCCAACAAGAGCTGAAAAGTATGCTTTAATTACAAAAATCTAAAACATGACTGCAACCAAAACACAATATTTAGCAGTAAGTATCTTCTGGAAGTTTTTTTTAGATGTTTCAGTGTCTCTTATCTCCAGTTTATTCCAGCCAGAGTATTAAACATCTACAGCTCTTTGTGCCTATCTATGAGGTCTGCTCCAAAAGTAATGCCTCCTATTTTATTATGTTGGTTCACAATGTCAGAGGTGGATGTTGGTGGCCAGGCAGTACAAGTTGAAGCTTCCCACCAATATTCCATTACATTTTGTTGCCATGTGACAGATGGCAGCAGAGGGGCAGTCTGACAAAATGGTGTCTGAAAAGGGCATGCTTTTGAAGAAAAGATGTGTCATGGAATTTCTCTTTGCAGAAGAAATGGCATGCACTGACATTCACCAATGCTTGCTAAACATTTATGGAGACCAAACAGTGGATGAGAGCACAATCCGGTGGTGGGTGGTGCATTCTAGCAATGGTAACAGTGATATGAAAGAAAAGCCATGTTCCAGATGGCCACACAGATTTTTACAAGCACAGTATGCAGGTTCTTGTTCACTGCTGGTAGAAATGCACAGCTAATGGTGGTGACTATGCTGAAGTAGTGTTTTGTCTCTGAGAACTTGCTCTGTCAAACAGTGTTCTTATGCTGTTTGTATCTATTGTAGTTTCCATGGAAAAAAAATAGAACGCCCTACATTCAGAGTGACTTTTTTATATTTTAGAAGCCTTTTGTAGCCTACTACCTGCATTTATTCATTTGAATCTCACTTACTGATACAAAGGAAAAATGTCTTAAGTGGTCCTATCTTATGCCAGGCAATTTAGGTGTTTCACTTCTCATCATATCTGTTGAAACACATATGGCTCTTTGAGGATATTAGGTATATGAAGGCTATTTCCCCTTTAGTCCTCTGTCCAGCCACTGAATATGAACTTTTTACTCAGCATTTCCCAGAAATAGCTGTGATTACCACTACGCCTATGGTAACAAATATGCAGGATCTTAGGCAGAAGCATAATGTGTTGTTAGAGTACCAGTTTTCTGCACACTTGAATATTATTAGCATTATTAACATTATCTATGTTTCTCTTGGGTTTATGTATGATTGTCTGTTATTGATTTCCCTCAAGTGTTGCTGGATTTTCTTCATTGTAGGACAGTTACAACTACCTTACTGTTACATATTTGAGGTCCTCCAAAGGACAAAATGCTGTGCCAGAGTGCTCTAAGTTAGGCTGAAAGAAAGTTCCCTGAAACCTACTTTTTTGAGGCACTGAATATTGTACAAAACAGCCTACGCACTTGGCTATGATATTTTTTATTAATGGAGTGCTTCTAAAAGGGCTAAAAACATACTTAAGGCTTTAATAAATCTTGGGAATGAGCGGGTGTTTCAGAAGTTAAGCTTGCTGCCATTACCCTGTAACGTTACCTCCTGAGAGGCTACCTGAGACGTGTCAGTGTGCTGTGCCTGCACTCTGCAGCTGGCTCTGAGAACTGGTGTTAACCTCTCCCTCTCCCCTGACACATCCAGATTATTCCCATCAGGATGAATTGACGAATGAAAAGATCATAGTTAATGGGTATTACCTCAAGCAGAGGGCCAAATCCTATTATCCTGTGCTACAGACAATGTAAATAGTATTTGTGTAAAGGAGCCCCACTAGCATGAAGAGAAATGGAGACTTCTACCACGAGGCCCCACATCTCCCCCTCCGCAGTCCCATCCTTGCTCAGCAAAACCTCCCCAGTTCTGCAGCTGTTTTCCATGACCAAAGGATAATGGAGTCTGGCCCACAGAGCTTCATAAAGAGCCTATTAGCAGCAATAGGAAGGCTCTCATTGACATCAGTGATGTTGGTGACGGGCCAGCAGGGAGGAGGCTTGGCTGCACGGTCGTGCTGACAGCTTCAGAAGAGGTACTGGGGTGCTTTCTCTGTGCTTGTGGTACTTTGATCACTTTTCACCCTACCTTTTTTCATATTACTGTAATAAGTACATTAGGTGGGTTACACAGATTACAGTGTGTGTTCTACGTTATTTGGTATATTATTCACCAACAAATATAAGATAAAAAAGTAAGTCTGCATATAATTACCCATAACTGCTGACTGACTTATAATTAACTTTGAAAAATTGCTGGTTTAGGAGATATTACAGATTACAATTTTAAATACAAAGAGCTTCAGAATAGCTCTCATGATCAGTGAAAGTACAAGGTATTCAGAGAAGGATTAATTCCCTAAACTGCTAATCAGCTCTATCTCCTGTCTTATCAAATTGTAAATACATTATGCTGTATTAAAGTATGAGCGTGCAGCTAATTAAAGCAGTGCCTGAATTTAATATCAGGTACTCCCACCCAACATAACAAAAATGTTCTAAAGGCATACATAACAAGTGCTAACAAATGAAAGCACTTCTTTTAAAAGTGATGCTGTGTTTATATAGCAGGCTTTTGTTTTCATTTTGGAGTGGGTTTTTGTGTTGTTGTTTTTATTTTTAAGAGAAAGGAGAGTGGGAAACCACACTGTCTTTCTGGAGAAACAAGTTGGGGAAGACATTAATTCTATTTGGTCTGCAGCTGTAAGCTCACAACAACCAACCAAAGGATTACAACCAAGGATTTACAAATATACATCCAGATAAAATTTGGTTCAATTATTAACATTGCAAATAGATTCTGATGTTAAATGCTGCAAACCAAAATAAGTCTTCTTTTAAAAAGCACGAGAACAAACTCATCTACATTGTTAAAGAAAAGCAATAGAAATTTAAATGAATATTCAGTTAAGCCTATCTGAGCAAGCTAAGGTTCAGAACCATGACTGAGCATCATTTACAAAACTACTTCCTTTAGTTGTTTTTTTGTTTGTTTGTTTCAAACTGAAATAAAGCAATATGATTATAAGGAAAGCAGAAAATGTACGCACACACACACACATGCGTACACATTGTCCACCAATGAAACAAACATAAAGTGGAGGAGAGAATACCCTGCATGGAACCTTTCAGCAAAGTTAGTTTTTGAAAATTTCTTCACATAAGTCTCAAATATTTTTATGCCACTTAAAACTTTTCACACCCAAAAGAACTCAGAACATACGATGTTATTAATGTGACATTAATGTATTAATATGATATTTATGTAACAAAGATGTGCATTTTGTCAAAATCTACACAGTACTGTATCATAGAAAATAAATAGCAGGAAGCATCTTTGGGATCCTCTCCTCTCTCTCTCCTCTCCTCCCCATTTGCTTAAACATCTCTACTTACAGAAAAAAATCAGACCATGAAATCAGAGATTTACCAATAAACATTTGCAGACTTTTGATAGGGATAATATTGAGATAAGATAGAGTTACTACCTTGTTTGATCAATCTTTATTATGGGGATCATATTTTTTAATAGACATGGATCAGAAAAGAGTTTCCCCCTCCCCACTCCATCACTGGATTCTCCACGTTTCATATACGCAGAAACTTTATCTGACTTGTTCCGTTTAAGTGTTTTACTGAAACTCAAAATCACTCCAGTTTGAACTAAAAATTCTTCTCTTTACTCTCCCCAGGTTAATTTGCTGGCTTTTGGAGTGATTATTTACAAAGTATTTCGACACACTGCAATGTTAAAGCCAGAAGTTAGTTGTTATGAAAATATAAGGTAAGTTTGCCATTTAATACTATTTTAAACTTCTGTTTAAACAGAATAAAGCCAAATGTGAAATTAAGGATTCAAAAACAATGATTTAAACTTCTGGAAGATATGTGGAAATACCGAAGTGGTTTTCTTCTATTGTCATATATATCTGGAGGTAAACTTTGCAGTCTTTCCTTCTCCTGACCAATGCCTCTTGCAGTAACACTGGACTTACAGGAAATGTATAAAAACACTACAAGAGGTCCATGTCAATCAAAGGATAAAGGCTGAGGGGAGGGTTAAAGTAGTAATTGTACCTTCTGTAGCCTCTATGCAATTCAAAACATGCCCAAATTGGGACCAAAATATTTACCTTGAAGTAACAAGGCATACAGAAACCCTGTGATAAGAAAATCAGGCCATTTTTATTAGTAGTAAAAAGTCCACAGTAGGGCATTGTGCTACTATGGTGTTGAGGAGTGGGGGGTTCCTCTCCAGGATTTTTACTTTGCATGCTGTTATGATTTTTCCATCTACTCACTCTCTTTAAAACTGATTTATAGGAACCTTGAAAACCGTTTGTGCAGGAAAAGCTGAAGTGTACTACAGGGAACATTGAAAACAACTTACTGTTTGTGTTGCTTAGGAACACTCCTGCAGTTTCAATGCACTGCACTAGATTTATAGTTAGGATTTAGCAATTGTTTGATTGATTACTTTCTCTTATTCCTTACCCTTCATAGCTTCATGTGGTGAGCTGGTTTTAATGAAGTTGAAAATTATTCATTTTCCGAGGAACAGTGCTAAAAATGTCTGCTGTTCAAAGGAAGTCCTGCAATGACTAGGCTGAGAATGAATAAGAAAGTAATCAGTGGTTTCATTTCCAAGACAACATGCTGCAATTTGCTTGTGCCCGTGAGCAGGGCTTTACAGTATGTTGGAAAAAAAAAAAAAATCATAGCCAATCAGTTCCTGTAATTTTAAAGCATCAATACAGTGACCCAGAAAATATTTGAGAGTATAAGTGTTGTAAAAACAAAAATATATTTTTAAAAGGAGAAAGAATGAAAGCAGGAAAGTCTAGGTTTACAACTGGCACCATCTTCTTCAGTGAACCTGAGAGGCAGCCTAAGAACCCTTTGATGTCATGCACATGTACTGACCTAAGAGCATACTGTACATTTTTCTGGGTTATTTTTTGAGGAGGATAAGGGGGAGGAGGAAAAGCGAGAGAATGCTTCATAACAGACATATGTTTTTCCTTGGGGAATTACACTAACAGTAGATTTAAATCAAATCATATGGTGCTGCAGTACACCAGAGAAAACATATCTGAAGATTAAAGAAGCCAGTGTTTTAAGGCCCTCCAGTTTTACTCTTTTGCAGTCAGCAATGATTGTGTGTGCTTATTTGTGTCACGGTGCTACAGCACACCCTAAAGAGCAACCCATGCATTTGCACTTCTTAGGCCTTCACAGAAAAAAAATAAATTGCCTAGGTAGCATTCCCTATGCCAAGCAGCAAAGGGATATGCAACATGTTTGCGTTTGTCTACATTTCCCTAGGTCCTGTGCCCGAGGTGCTCTCGCTCTCCTGTTCCTCCTTGGGGCTACTTGGATTTTTGGGGTCCTCCACGTCGTCCAGGGCTCCGTGATTACAGCCTATCTGTTTACAATCTTCAATGCATTTCAGGGGATGTTCATCTTCATCTTTCTCTGTGTGCTGTCCAGAAAGGTGAGTGTCCTTATGGGGAGCCACAGGGGCCCTCAGCTGTGCCCAGGACAATGCCTAGACTTGAAGTGGAGCAAAGTCCTAGTGTGGACAGTTTTTCAAAGCAGGAAGAAACCCTTGTTGGGAGTGGGAAGGGAAGAGGGGAAATACTGCTGTTGCCTTCTGGGGAGACAGAACATCTTTGCTCCTATTTTTTTCCTGTTTAAAAAAAAAAAAAACTTACAGAAGATCAAAAAATGAACTTGTAAAACTCACCAGTAACCAGATGAAGCAATGCAATGGATGCAGTAAAGCTCAATTCCATTCTTTGCAGTTAGTAACAGGATTCACATTCCCCAAACAGTTTTGAGATTATGCCTTTTTCAGTGTCCTGTCCTACAGTTGCAAGCATCCCCACCTTAAAATATCTAATGAAGTGATTCATACACAATTAGTAAAAACACATAAAAATATATATATAAATTTATCTATTTCATGTTTGGATTCAATATTTTTCTTTCAGATTCAAGAAGAGTATTATAGGTTGTTCAAAAATGTTCCTTGTTGTTTCGGCTGCTTAAGATAAATAGAAGGAAAATCAGCGTGAGCATCTTGGTGGAAAAGGGGAGCAACCTAGATCATGTCATTATGGGTATTACAGGAAAAAGTGGTATTGTATAAGCATGAAATGACCCTGGGTGGGCATATTTCTTAAGTGATTTACTGACTGATTTTGTACATATGTGTGCATTCATGCAAAGCATTTATATTATGCTGTATACAAACAGCATACAAAACAAACTGGATTATCACAGAACATATATTAACAAAGACCAAGGAAATAAGAAAATTTTAAAACGAGCTCAGGACTTTTCATGACTTAGGTTTTGTTTCTGATATTGGAAATATCTTCAGCTCTTGGAAGAGAAATATCAAGAACCAGCTAGCACAGCAGATTTTATTAATCACTTGATAGTGGAATCATACTCGCTGTCTTTCTGTAGCAATGAGCTTCTTACATTCAGTTGTGTATGACCATCTGCAGTGAATGGGTTCCATTAAAAAGTCAATAGATAAAGATCTGCTTCAGCACAGACTTTTGAAAACATTTCTTTTAATTTAAAGTAGATTTAAAAAGGAATTTGTTTAATATTATTCTCTTATCGCTCTGAAATATATATCTGTATATTAATCAATTCTTTATTTTTATAACTTTCAAACAATAGTTTAGATCTGAAGGAACTGAGGTCAGATCTGATGCAAGAATGGTATCAGTATGGGACAGCCATTTCATAAGTGAAAGGTTATTTTGTGAATACTTTGAAAAGGATCTGGTTCTTGTTTTATTTAATTGCCAAAAAGACTGAGATCTGCTAAACTGGCACTATGATCTGGGAGGCATTGGGAAGGAAATACTTTATGAAGTTTGTCACTTGGTAGGGACATGTGGAATCCAAACCACATAGGATCAAATGGAGGATCAACTGAAAAATAGACTGGTAGAATTCACCTATGTAAAAGAGTACAGATTTAAATTCAAGATCATATGCTTCCATGAAATTGTAATTACAGCAGTTTTCCCTATTTGTAGCACCCTTGAGTCAACCATTTCTCTTCCTCCAATGCTCCTGAATTTAGAACATTTATCCTGTGTTTATCCTTTAGAGCATACACAGATCTGCTGAAATCAGAGAGAACTTGCTGTGGTGCAAGCTTTGCTGCATCAGGGCATAGATGTGTTACATCAGCATTTCCAGCTGTGCTATCATACTCATATACATTTTTAAAGTATGCTTTAATTTCATCCTTTTAGCACCTAGTTAATGTGAAGCACTGAGGCTCATTCCATGTTGCCTTCTAAGGAAGTGTCTAAGATCTCAGAAGAAGCCATTTATTTTTACCAGTCAGACACTGTAAATATGTAGTTGTTAATAAATCCCACTGTTGTTTTGTCTGCTAAAATAAAGTACTACTCTGAATTTTATTTATATTAAAGGAATTCTTTTTTTTTTTTTTTACTAACAGACAGATTTGTTTGGATTTTATCTTTTTTCCATATACACAAGGCTTTCATTGTATGTACAGCAATGATGTGCTTCATTATGTATATTCCATGTCTCTGTCAAAATTTTGGAAACCACAAGAGGAATCTCTTTTTTTTCTGGGAAAAAAAAAAAAAAAAAAGTATTTCAGATGGTCCTTTGAATGTAAAATATGTGAATAAACTGAAATGCTTAGCTTTCACATTTTAACATATTTCCCTTCATTTAAATAAATACAGTGGAAAAGTTCTCATGGTTATATATTATTTGCCCTGAATTATTTGCTGTATTTCGTTTGCTACTCTGTATGTTCCTCCAGGTTTGCAAAAATGCAAATATTACTCAGCAGAGTCTTTTTAGAAGGATATCTATTAATGCATCATTTTTTAATCTCTTGCAGAAGTATAACCTATACTAAGACTGGCTGGGCAGAGTAGTATCTCTAACATAATGACTTCAGCATGCTTAGTGCAATTGAAAAATTTTCCTTGGAAAGAAAATATGTCATGAAGTGTTTAGGTTACAATAGTCTTTTTAATGAAATAACATCTTTTATAGGAAAACCATGCACTCCAGTATCTGGGTCAGATCGTCATTGAAACTGGGTTTTCCTTACATGCAGCGATGAGATTTATGTTTTAATACAGTACATAAGAGCAGATAAACTTTGTTTAGATTCATCACCTTCAAGCCTGAAGGATATTGTCATTGTCCTCCCTAAAGCATGCAGATATACTGATGAGAAATAAAAGGGTTTATTTGTCACTGCCCTTACTAACATAAACCCCAGCCCAGCAGAAAGGGAGAAGAGGTAATGGACATAAACTGAAAAAAAAAACAAAGATTTCAGCATGACAGCAGAAAAATCTTTTTCAGCATGAAGCTAATTGAGGATTGCAAATGGTTTTCCAGAGAAGTTGTGCAGCTGTGTTAAAATCTTTGGAGTTTTTAGGACTGGAAAAAGCCTCTAGCAACCTGATCTCATACCTGACCCTGCTCTGAGCAGGACAGGGGATGAGATGACCTTCTGAGGTCCTTTCCAGCCTGAATTATTTCATGAGTTTAGGATATTGAGTATCAAACTGAAAAAAATAACAGTTGGGCATCAATTACAGGCAAAGTAAGGAAACCTGTGCTCAAGTCATCCATCAGCTGAACAAGTTGCTTTCCCAAAAATAAATGTGACCTATTTGTCAGATCAACTGGTAACTAGTTGACTGGTTTGATGTATTCAGCATCTTTTCAGACTGCATTCTTTTGAAGGGAATATGACATCTCCAGGTGGGGCCAGCAGGAAAAAAAGACTCAAAACAGTGATTGACAAGACAGATAAAAGTAAAATGTTAAGGTTTCACTCTGAAAGCAAGTGCTTGCTGAAGAGAGAAATTGTTCTCATTAAACCAATCAAAGAGAAATTTGTGTTCAGTGTTGCATTTCATAATGTGCTTCAAAATATAATAAATAAGGTCAGAATTAAAAATGACTGGTTTGTTCTGAAATAATTGTTTCTTCAAACAATAGGACATGTATTTTAAGGAAAAGGCAACTTTTTAGAGTTAATTATCATCACAACCTTTGGGAGCTTCAGTTTGGCAGACCTGTGCTGATGGCCAGCTGATCTTTACCTGCTGGGATGAAGTAGGTAGGCACTGACTGCCCAAAGTGGCTTCAGACTTTCCTCTGCTCATCAGTTTTCACAGTCCTCAGGACATGGTGATGCTTTGAATTCAGAAATTTGTATGCTTGTGCATCTTTTCAATTAGACATTAAAAGGAATGTCGCATGTGGTGCCATTATGCAGACGGAGCAAACATTCGCAGGGCAGGTTCCAGCAGATGCATCTCTTCACACCAATAGTACTACCTTTTACATCTTTGTCATGATATTCCTTTACAGACCAGCTCAGAACCACACTCTTGGCAGGTGTCTGTTAGTCACAAAAGTCCAGTGTTCTTCTTTGAGAACTTTGAGAACTTTGGGGGTTGGAACTACATGATCCTTGGGGTCCCTTCCAACCCGGGTGTTTCTGTGATTCTGTGATTCATAGATAAGATTAAAAACTGAAACTTAACCCATGAAGAAAATTAAAAAATGTTTTCCTTTGGTAAAACAGGAGGAGGGGAAGGGCCTCAAGACAACATCCTTCTGTGTTCCTCTTTTCTATCTGTTCTTATGCATTCAGGACACACAGCATTACTGTGCTGTGAAATTACAAAAATGAAGATATTACCTCACCGAAGTCAACCCCCAAAGCTATTTTTATATAAAATTAAGCCTGTAAGACTGATGCAGACTTGGAAATAGCTAGCCATCAGTACAGCAGTACTCCATCTAACCACAACCAAAACATCAAGTGCAAATGTGTGAAAGTATTTTCACAAGTTGCCTGGCTCCCTGCCAGCCCAGCCCTCATAGCCAATGCTGTGAGCAGCCCGATCATACAGACTGCAGCAGAGTGAAAGACCGTGGCGCCTTTTTCAGACTCTGAATCTCCATGACAACCCATTGAACAAAACCATACGGAGAACCAAGAGCCCTCGAGCATCCAGGCTTTGCCAGGAGTCATATACATGGCCACACATGGTACCTGGAGATCCTGGAACTGCTGCTTCAAAACAAGCCTCGAGATATGACTGTGAGCACCATAATTCTGTCAGCTTTACTGTTATGCAGCACAATTGACAGCAGCAATTTTACTAGGTGAGAAAAAAAAAGACCAGAAACTGAAGGGGAAGAAAAAGAAATAAACAGAAAGTAGCAGTAAAGCCAACTGCTGAGAATGTATTAATATTTTGCAATCTGAAGCCAAGCTAGAAGGTAAAAAAAAAAAAAAAAAAAAAGGCACAGAAATTATGACACTTAAATATGATTATTGACAAATTATATTTATGATAATAAGACCCTATTTTGTTTTTCTTGAGGCCTTAGTTTTACAGCTTCACAACGTAGGTCTGTCCTTTTCCAGGAAATCCTTCTCCTGAGCTATCCCTTTAAATTTGGCAGAAGCTGTGCTTGTGTAGAAGTTGTTTTACAGCTCTCTGTTTTTTCTCATCTTGCTGGTAAGTACTCAAATTTTATCGTGTTTACTCTTTTGGATTCCCAAGGAAATAGCATATTTTCATCCGGTTTCATAACATAGGGGAGTTTTTCTGTTTTCTGAAGCATTGCTGGATGTTCTAATTAAAACCAGCTCTAAGATTAGCCATCAGTCTTCACTGCAGTGCAACAGGCACATCCCTCCCGTGTAAGCCTTTGTATTTATCATAGCTATTTGTATAAATGCTGTAGTCAGCTCTGAATCCATGTAAACCTAACACCATTTAAATTAATTTTGGAAGAGTTTTGCGAGACACTGCTGAATAATTTAGTCAAATCCAAGATGATTACAACCAGTTCTTCTTTATAGTAGCTAAGTAAGTTAGAACTGTTACGCAAAAGCTTTTTCTTGTTGCTGTTTTTAAGAGGCAATTCTGTTTATATTGTAAAATTTTGTGGGAAATACTTGGTTGCTAATATCCATAAATCAGTTATATTTTAGTCAGGGTAGGGATGTATTCCTCCTGTGTTAGGCCCATTATTATTGAGACTAATGGATTGAGTAAGAGGCAGCAGTCTTCAAAATCCCTTTCCTCTTTGAATGTTTCTGCAGTAAGCAGACTTCTGGCACCACCTTGGCTTCTGATGGGTTTCAGAAATAATTGTTGATGATACAGTAAATTTGTTTTCTATCCCTTGTGCTTAAATCCCAGTCTCACAAACACTCATACATTTGCTTGGTTTTATGCACGACTAAGTCTTTGGCGTTAATGAGACCGCTCATGTGCATAAAGCTAAGCATATGTGCAAGTGTTGCATGATCAGGGTCTTAGGATGCCAATTTGCAGTAATAACAGATTTGCATAAACTCATGATCCCAAGCACTGTGCTCCCTGCTCATTATCAATAGTGAAATTCATTTAGCTGTTTTTCATTCAGTGATGTTGCGGGTTTTGTTTATTTTTGCTTTTCCTTTTAAGGTGAATTTAAGGATGGTTTTCTTGCCACTAATGAGTTATTGCTGATTTCATCTTTATTTTCCGTCATATATATGGGAGCTGTTCTCTCTGTTTGCAAATGCCCACTTTCCCCATGTTATTATCATCTCATTCATGCTAGCAATAAAAGATCAGATCACTTCTAAAACTGAAAATACGTTCCTTGCTGGATAAGAAAGGTGCAGAAACACCATGCACAAATTCCCAGCTCATCAAACTCCTGTGAACAAGTCATGGCTTCTGTCACCACGGGGTTAGGCCCAAAACTAAATTAATAGCAGCTGTAACCCATTTGGAATAGATGCCAGCCAAGGGAGAGGCAGCTTGAGCACCTCTTCAGCAGGTGGCTTGATGGAAGCAGAGAAAAGTAAAGTATATGCTCACTGAAACTGTAGCTTTTTTTCTGGTGAGGGATAATCCTCCTTCTTACTCTCATCTCTGGCTTGTTTTTTTTATGATCTCCACTTAATGCCTATGATATAACTTCTAAAGACTTCAAAGTTCAACTCCTCCTTATCAGAAGCAGTGGTGCGTACAGAGCTTCTCTGAATGGATGGGGCAAGTACCAATGAGAACATACATACCTTTCACAGACCCTCCCCTCCTTGGTTTGCCCAGTTCATATACAGTTGTTTTCCAGCCCCAAGTTTGGCCTGCAGAGGATGAAGTGAGTTCAGGATTTGACTTTGCAGTGGGGAATTGATCATAGTGCTGCAAATGGCAGTGCTTGATGGGTGGTAAAACAAAGACTTGACTGTCTGCTAACTCACACATGCAAAGTTTTCAAAGACTGGGAGGGAAGAATAGATTTGTGAACAAAATGGGTGGTAGAAGAGTGATCAACCAGAGAACCACACACTTCTCTGTCTGAACAATTGAGCCTGATAAAAAGTGAATAGTACAGGGGAAAAGGAGGCAGTGTCATTTTAAAAAGGAGAAAAGGAAGAAAAAAAAAAACCAACAACCCAGATTTATGGATTATTGGGAAAATGAGAGAAACGTCAAATGGTAACAGCTTCCAAGGATGTATCCCCTGAAGCTAAACAAAATTGAAAAGGCATCAACTGAATCTTAAAGCAAGTCTCAAAGATGTTCTACTCACTGCCTTTTTAATGAATGATTTGTATGCAATACTTCTAGGTTACAAATATTATGGGTTAGTGAATTGGACAGCACTATCCCGAAGAACCATCAGGAAAAAGTTTACAGTAATAGAGCAAGAGGGAAAGATCCTGTGGTTCTGCTCAGCTTCCATGAAACCATGTAAGCCACTGAGATTTGAATGATCTTACTTGTTTTTTTTTCTTTGATAAGTATGACTTTCTCAAAAAAAAAAAAAAATATATATATATATGTAGAGATACATAAGCTGTAAGCCACAAATGAATTATAGAATGGCCTTGGTTGAAAAGGGCCGCATCATTTCAACACCCCTGCTGTGGGCAGGGTTGCCAACCACTAGATTAGGCTGTCCAAAGTTTCCTTCTGGGTGTGACAGAAACTGTACGTACTGGGTACATACATCTCAGATACATCCTTTTCTGCATGTTACCTGCACTGAGAAGGATGAGCAGGAGTACACTTTGTGCTTATGCATAGTCTACAAAAGTAGAGTAGTATAAAGCCTTTTTTTTTTTTTTTTTTTTTTTTTTTTTTTTTTGAGATCTGTCCTTTCTTGTGGTCAATGTCATTCCAGTTACTTGAAGGACCAAAGGATTCTCTCAACTATGTACTGCCTACAGCCCTATTGGAAATGCTTACATGTTGCATGGTTATTTCATGGCTATTTTAGACCTCTTCCACCAGTTTTTCCCCCAGATCAGCAGTACTGATGGAGGATGTTGCGAGTGACAATTTTGCTATGTCTTTTCTATGTACAAGACGTGCTGGTGAAGGACCTTATGTAATGACAATGAAGCAATAGTATCTTCTTTAGGGCTTGTATAGTGCCAATACATGCGGACCTTGGAGGTCTTATTTGTCAGGTTCTGCAGATGAATATTAGTGGCTGTTTGTCAAAGCAAACATCCTCTCCAAGAAATGTCTGTGCTTGGGTCTCCCCTTTCTATAGCAGGAACAATGGAAGGCAGTCCCAAACAGTGCATGGAGGTAGAAAAATCTGCCTGCTGTTGTGATAAAAGCAATGATTGAGCCAGATTCAAGTTACTTCAGCTGTTTGCTGAGGGGAAAAAAAAAGGAAAAGGCTGATAGCAACATAGAATTAGTGTGTGGCCCCAGCTGTGCACAGAAGCACACACCCCTTGAGGTAGGAGGCTGGTGCTGTGCTCTAGGAAGATGAGCAGGACTTGGTCCTGGCGGAGAGCCCTGCCTAGAGGGCTACCAACATGCCCACTGGGCTGAGAGAACCTGGCCACTGCTGTTGCCAAACAGCACAAAGCAACCAGGAGGTCCCAGAGAAGACTGCGCAGGAAGGCTGGGATAAAGTGGAGAGGGATAAAAAAAAAAATGATGTTGGTAATAAAGCCTCTTGTTCAGCATTACATGAAAGCATGTTGTCTGTGATCTGTACCACTTATGCCTTTAAGAGTACTTCAGCGGATTCCTGAGATTTCACAATGCTTTACTTTAGTAAACCTAAATTTCAAATTGTAACTCCCACATCTGTCACTAATGAGGGCAGCAAAACTTTGGAGATTTCTGAAAGACATCTGGAGCCGCAGAGAGCAAATTCTCTGGAGGCCAGCCCAGGAGGAAGGCATTAACCCTCTCAGTGCTGATGGAAAACAAGGAATGCCAGCTACTCTCACTGAATAAAAGAACCTGTACATACCTGAAAGTCCTACTGCAATTATTTTCAGCATAACACAGCTTCTCCACAAGCCCAGGGCCCTTCAAAGTGTAATCACAAAGGCAGTGCACAAAGAGGTTGCATTGTCCCTTAGCAGGCTGGAGCAAGCTGCGGCTACTAAGTACGGGGTGGAAGTGGCAGACCAGAGTCCCATTGTGTGCTCCATCTGAACGGAGCGACTCCTGCTCCTCAGACAGCTCTGCTCCCTGCATCTAGCTGTCGCAGCGCTCTGGCTTGGCTCCTGCGAAGTAGGCACTTGCGACAGACACGCCCGCTCCTCTACCACTTCTTTGTTTAAATGAGTTCAAAAGTTCCCCGTTTCCTGACAACTTTTTTTCCCTCTTTTGTTTTATACCAATCAGTTAATTTGCTAACATCACCTTCCTTATCTCCCGATCTTAGGCAAGCTGGCTGGGTTTACTGATGTCTTTATCGTGCATTCCAGCCATCACTGAGGAATGCAGGTCGGGAGGGAAAGAAGGAGGGACGACTCTTCTGAAACTGGAAAGGGAACGAGGTCAGGGTAGTGGGGCAGGCAGCAAGGGTGGAAGTGCAGAAAAGGGAGGTGCTTTAAAAACAAATTCACTAATCCAACTGCTGCTCAGCTTTGTCCTGCTCTGCACTGCTAGAGATCTTTTTTGTTTTCCTTTCTCTTTTTTTTTATTTTTTATTTTATTTATTTTTTTTAGTACTTGTTTTGCCTGTTATAAAATCTTCAGGACACAATCCTATTGTTCTTTCCATGCTTTACAAAGTGGTCCAGGTATTCCACATGACATGCTTTCATTAACTTCCTATCAAGGAGTCCATTTTGAATGGAAACATTAGAACTGCTTGGAAATGGAAACATTTTTCACAAAAGATGATGGTTGCTGTTTTGAGACCACTTCACTTTTTAGGCAGAATTACTGTCTTAACCAAATACAGAGCTTTTTAAGCTCTCTTCCATAAGATTTACTGTTACTCAGATTTACAGGATTGTGAATGAATATAGAATGCAACTTTGTCTTCATTACAAAAGGGACAGATATTTAGGATAAAAAATACTAATTGAGCAGATTTATTAAAATAAAATATTGTTATTTTGCTTTGGTATGTTGAGCTTGTTTATATGAGTGGAATAACCAGACATGCTGATAGTTTTTTGGTTTTTTTTTTCCCCCACTGCTCTGGATGTCCTGTGTGAGCAAGACAGTCCTGCTTTATCTCTTATTATATTCTTCCAGATCATGGTTGATCACAGAGGCATGACCATGAGGAAACTTGTCTTTACTTTTGCCAGCTGCATACCAATCAATAGAGAGAAATCCATTTTCTTTCTATCAAGCACTGAAGAAGAAGAAAGGGGCTGTCTTGTGTGCATGTGTCAGAGTATACAAAAGTTTAAAGTAAACTCTTTCAACTAACTCTTTTTCCTGGCAGACCTTTCTCTGCCTTCTACTGGCTGAAGGGCATTGTAGCTCATGCTGTAAAAGGGGAAAAGATGTGCTGGCAGAGACTGCTTGTTTTAAGCTTCTATTTGTTTTGCCTCCACTCTAGGAAAGAATGCAATATTTCTACAAAACTCTGATTATTGTTGGGTTTTTTTTTTTCGTTTTGTTTCCCCCTTGACTGACTTGAGCACCTGCAAAGCTCTCAATTGACAAACAGGAAACTGAAGGGATTTTAGTCCCTGTAGGACAGAGACAGCAAGGACTGCTGCTTTGAGCTGATCTTCTGTGAGGGAACGACTATCACCTGCCAATAACCCACATGCTTAGGTGCAGATTTTCAAACTGCAGCCACCTAGGCTCAAGCACAGGCATTGAAATCAATGCCCTGACATTCAGGAGTTAGTAACCCACTTTAGCGGCTAATTTTAGAATAGAATAATGTAAATAAATGCTGAACTGTGGGTTTAGCCAGCTGATCACTGCTCTTGGAAATGCTGCAACTAAGCAGTTCCCACTTTGAAGAGCAGTATTTAAGGTTCAGTTTCCATACCACTGACACCACACTGACAGAGAGGGTGCATGCCACAGCCAGCACCAGCTGAGAGCAGTACCAGGAGGCAGCAGGCCCAGGATGCTGCAGGCTGCAGCTATTGCTGCCTGATGCCATGCCACAATGCAGGCCACTGCTTCTAACTGCCTGCCCTAAAGCAGCTGAAAACTGAGTTGTTTTAGTTATTTCCTTTGTTATCTACGTGGACTTTAAATGTGTATGTGCATGCTTTTGCCCTGACTGGATGAGAATGAAGCTGAAGACTTGGAAAGGGTAATTTGGATATATTGCTCAGTGCAGAGTGGTGCTTTTCAGGGTGATATGGTATCTGGCATTCTGTATCAGTTTTCCATGTATAAGAACAAGTTTTAAAAGGGAGGATCATCTGTCCTCTTAGCACAGGAGTGACTGCAGGAAGGCAATCACCGTTGTATGATCTAGTGTTTCTGAAATGTGACTTGCATCCAGTTGCTTGATAATGGAGCAAGGGCTGTTTTTCTCTCTTGCTTGTTTTTTGCTGTTTTGTTGTTTTATTGTTGTTGCTTGCATTTATATTGCCCTGCCACTAGGCATGAGCAAAAAGAGCAAGAGAATAGAAATGATGAAAGATGAAAAGCTGAGACTTCTCCCCTCCACTGTCTTAGCTGCACATCTCTACAGCCATAGTCAGGTTCTCTGTGTTCTCAGTTGCAAAATACCAGTGATAGGAAAGCAGCTGCTTTATTCTCCTGTCTTCCCCTCCCTAGCTATTTTAGAAGAGTAAAGCTGATACAGTGGTGTTTTTGAGACAGTTTGACATAGTGGCCATAACTACTTGCTGGCCTTCTCCTCTGAACTACATTGCAGAGGACTTGAACATCACTCAGGCGCTGCATCACAGCAGGCTCAGTGTAAAGCCTCTGCTCTATGCAGAGGCTTTAGCAGAGCTGGAGGCACTATATGGCCTTGGATCAGGTGGGGAGATAGCTGGAAAAGATGCTGAGGAGATTTTGGGGTCCTGATTTTGTTGTCTGGCATTTAAAGTGCTCCTTGATGTGCCCCATGCTTCTGTAAGGTCTGACCCTAAATATTGATCTGGAAAGTAGTAGATTTATTTTGGCACTGTGAGCTCCATTTCCCAAGATGTGCAGGAACATAGATCTTCAGAGCCAGAAGGGATTAAAAACTTCACCTCTTGTGTAACAAAAAACTAAGAGCCTTATCCAGAAATGTCTGCCTCGAGCTCCTAGCTGGTGTTGAAATATAGCAGGTCTCTTAAAATTCCAGGATCTCAAGAATTCTTGCCCATTCAACCCCTTTTCCTTTCTCAAGTCTGCTGCAGCTCTCAAATAAAAAGCTCCCAAAAATATATATGTAAATGTGGGGCATTTTACAACATGCTTGTGAAGCAGGCAAATGGGTTAGGCCTTTGAGGAAGCATGAATAGGTTAGAATTATAATTCATTGTAATGTCATGGCAAGCTACAATTTCAAAGGCATAAGTCCTCCATTTTGTAGCCAATAAAAAATTTAAAGGGACCAAAACCCAATTTGCTTTATAATCAATAAAATGTACAACTTCTTTATCTTATTAGAAGAGGTTGTCGGTTGCAGTCAACCATTGTCAACAGACCGTTTGATCTATCGGTGAAACAAATCATTATGAGGAACACAGCTCTGCTGCTGTGGTTTTGCGGTGTTTTTAATGAGGACTGGAAATACTTCTATTCCATTACAGGACTCAAAAGTGAATTTGTGGAGTCACACCCAGGCTCATGGTACAAGATTGAGTTTTAAAGTAATTAACTACACTACCCCAAGTACCTCAGTAGATTAAGGACTCATTCAGAATAGAGCTGCTCACTGTTTCTGTGCATGCATTTAAGATAGGCTGTTGTTATGTGCTGGTCTGTTTCAGCCTAACCTTGGAACTGCACAGGATTAGGGAGCATATGCGGCTGCTCCCGAAAGGGCTAGCCAAGGGGAACCAAGACTTGGATACTGCTATGAAGAGAGACAGAAAGGAGGAGAATACGTAGGCAGTGTGTGAGGGGGTGAGTGGCTGCTTGGCAAGTGCTCCCCACTGTGACTGTAGCAGTCCCTTCAGTCAGTGGCACTGGACCCACACGTATGCCTTTTGTGCCTTTATGTTCTTTAAACTGTTGGGCCATATAGTAGTGTGCTGAAGGTGACTTAGGACAGGCTGAAGCTACAGATTTGGCTTCTTTGAGTGCATTTCCTATTAGGAGCCCCCCAGCCCCAGGGCAGTCCCCCTGCAGTACCATGACCCACAGAGTCAAAGCGGGGCTTGGCTTACTTCCAACCCAAGGGGAAATGTGGGTCTCACAGAGGTGGGGTGCCCTGGGGTTCAAACCGATTTGAGCTTGAGATGGGAAAATCAGGATAAAAGCTTCTGTGAAAGATATTGTCTGAATTCAAAGGTGATGCTAATGGCAGGCATACCCTTAGGTCATATAACTCCTGAAATAAACTACAAAGTAGCCCAGTAAGTCAAGGAGAACAGATTTGCAGCTCCTCCTCCACCACAGACGGTGTTTTTGGCACTTAGCTCATAAGAAAAAAATCTCATCCACTTGGCAAAATACAGGGGGCTGGGAAAAACAGCACCTCCCTTGAGACCTCACTTCCTGGTGGGGGGCTGCTTTGCAGAGCAGGTAGCAGTGCCTTAGGAGAGCACTGTGGGGAGGGGGCTGCAGCAGCCAGCCCTGCCCTGGCTCCCCGGAGCACTGACTTTGGTATCCCCTCTGCAGCCTTTGGAGCTGCTTCAGAAGCTGCTTGAAGCTGGATGGGGCCCAGAATTGTCAACAATCTGAGTAGCCTCCTGTTGTCCTGCTGTGAACTGATTATCACATCTAACAAAATAATTTGCTGGAACAAATAACACTTCAGGCTCTGTTGTTTCAGGTGAAACTTCGTCCTAGTAAGTATAAATTTATAATACCAGCCACAGCATTATGAGTTTCCCAACAGTCAAGCTTAATTCAAATGCATATTTCAGACCCTTACGGGGACACTCTCATCTTCGTACGTTGGGATTTGGAGATTTACACACATAATTCCCTTTAACACTAATAGGAGTTACAGTATGCACGTATATTCCCTTCTTGATGCAGAGAGTCCCCCGTGAGGATAATAAAGACGTTTTAAATTCTGGTTCCATGACGTTTTGCTATGATGTTACATATGCTCAGACACCAGCCCCTGTTCTTTCCACGAGGGATGTCCCTCGCAGCCCTCACAGTCACTGCTGTGTGCCCACCTTGGCTGAGACATGAGTTAGGGGTGGACGGTGTGAAAGCGCTTACGACGCATGCTGATGATGATTTAAGCATGAGAAGCACCCGTTTGCCTCTATCCCAGAGATGAAAAAGGTGTTTGCAAGCAAATGTTCCATCCTTTGGCTGCTAGCTCTGTGCCCCGCAGCCTGCCGGGGCCAGCGGCAGAGCCTGAGTGCCACCTGCTGGGGACAGGGCTCTGAAGGAGGGCGGCAGCTGGGCGCAGCTGGACGGCGGGTCCGGCTCGAGAACCCGAGCCTGAGGGGCATGTGGAGGTGGAGAGAGCAGCGTGAGGTTCGGGGTGGTATAAATAAATGTGGTGGTGATGTGGTGTGAGGGGAACATGACTCTTGGTGGGAAAAGGAAATGCATGTTTTCCTTCCCTCTCAGTCTGCACGGACTTCATTTAAATACTGGGGGGGGGGGGGGGGGGGGGAGGGGAGGGGGAGAAGTGAGCTTAAAGTTTCTTTGGATGGTTAGCTGAAAAAGGGAAATAAAAATGAGAACTGACTGTGTTTTGTTCCCTGACGTTTATTTTGCAGCCATTAAGTGTACTGCCTGAAAACTTCGGTAAAGTACTCACTTAAATGGGATTTAACCTGATGTTCAAATGAGCTGCCCAATCAAGGCCTGCAGGGTACCAGAATATCCTCTCTGGAAGTGTACTCATTATACTCTGTTGCATTTGCGATGTTTTGCAAATGCCTGCTTGTCTAACAAAATATACTTACATAAAATGCATTTGTAACATAACAGCACTGGGGAAAAAAATGCCATAAATATTGTACCTTGTCTAATCAAAACTTAGTCATTGCATTTGGTTCTCTTTTTAGCGAATGTGAAGTTGACCGTGCTGAAGTTAACGGCTTGATACATGCACAAACCATGTGACAGAAAAGTCAGATTATATAGCATTTGAATAGTTGGTTTCGAGAGGGATTTGAGTGATTGCTTGTTTGGTTGTTTTGTTGTTGGTTTTTTGTGGTGTTTTTTTTTTTTTTTTTTTTTTTTTTTAATGCTGGTAGCTTTGGTGATAGGTGATGTACTGGTAGCTGTGGTAGCTCCTCTGACCACCCCACTGTGACACAGTGCTCAGTGTAGGAGAGCTGAGGGCAGTCTCAGAGAGCCCTGTGTTGTTCATGAAGCTGAGTTGCTGAGATACCTCTTGTGTATCTCTGCCTGCTGAACTGGTTCTAGCCATGCTTCTTCTGCAACTTCAGAACTGCAGTTCCATTGTATGTATGAATTACCAGCAAGAGTAATCATGGTGAATATGAAAGCTGGGACCCCAACCCTTTTCTCCATAGCTGTGTTTTAGACTAAACTGGACTGTGAAGCCACAGCCATTTTGCCATTTTCAGCACCTTTGAAGATCTATCTTCAAACAGTTACCAAGTGGTACATGGAAGAGGTGTGTTCTTACATATGCTCACACGTCAGAGGTTCATCCCCTCTTCATGCACTGAGCTTCTCTGCTTCATGTAATCTAACAATTTGGCCTTCTATGTATTTTTGTATCCACAAAAAATCCGTGTTAATAAATCTCTTCTATATGCTGTGAAGTGCTGGATTATCTCCCAGCTCATTGCAGTTATGTGTATTTTAGATCACAGGGTTGATGGCTTATACTTGGAGGCTCTGCAGAAAGTGTTGCATGCTATGCTAGTGACACAGCTTTGGCTATAAGCCCTGATCCAAAGCCAGTTGCAATCAAACAGTCAAAGGGCATGTCTACACAGCATAAAGAAAGTGCAATTGTAATTTGTCCTAGAATTACTCTTAGTAGTTTAAACCAGCCAGCATTAAAAATAACAGAAACAAATGTATAATAAGGCGCTACCAGAATCCAGGGATCTCTAATGTGGATTGCTGGTGCCTCCTGAATCCCATCTCCACACACAGGCAAAACCTTCCCAAGTCACATTTGTGGTCAGCATTGGTACTACCTGTGTGCCACGCTACCTCTGTTCCCTCTTGGCAACCCCATTCAGGGGAGCAGCAAGACCTCTGGCCACTACAGTGCTTCCAGGACACCATGGCCACAGCTCCTGCTTCAGTCTCCATGAATGACACAAGGCCATGAGCGCCACAGCTAGTGTCCCAGCTGGCCCTTGTCCCAGGACAGGATAAGGCTGTCTGCATACAAACTTTAAAAAGGCTGACTGTAGGAAACCAACGATTGCAGCATGGTGCCAGATGCAGTGAGAGGGGAGAAAAGTCTAATCTTCAAAGCTGGAGGGAGGGAAAAGCTTGGGAACATGAAAGAAGTTTCAGGAAAAAAAAGAGGAAGGAGGTACTTAAGAATAAAATATGTATTATTCATACTAGGTACATAAATACCTATTATACATGAAAGTATGTATATGTCTGTATACATGTGTGCTTAAAAATGCATTTAGGTATAACTCAATATGATTATACATATACATATACATACACCCATATGCATGAAGATGCACACATTGTGTATTAACATGTTTAGAGAAATGTAGTACACTTAAATACTTTGCATGTTTTTGTAATCTCCCCTCCCTGTTTTTAGGCTCTGGATAATTTTGTCAAAGCATGGGTCTTGCTTCACCAGCACTGTCTCTCTCCTTGCAATCGTGAGAAGCAGAGAAGATAAAGCTGACAAACTGGTCTTCTACTCCAGTGTCCAAACTTTTTGTCCTGGAAGGAAGTTAGTTAATACCATTGCTCTAAGTTACTGTTCAGGCTGTTTTTATGTTCTTATAGCTGTGGCAATGATCTTTTTATATCGTTATGCAAAATCAAGGATATCTTTAAAAAGATACAGAAAATACAATCAATTTCTGTTATACCTGCCTTAGAAATGAAAGAGCTTTGCCATGAATGCTGTCTGTGAATGCTGTTGGGTCACCCTGAAATTTGAGAAAAAAAAAAAAGAGAAAGAAAACAAAGAAGAGGAATAAAAGAAAGGAGAAAGAAGCTTTACATTGCTGACCCTTCTTGAAGGCAGACTTTGAGCAGATCACTTTGACCTGTCTCCTGTCTACCTGTCAAACTGATTATTTGTTCTTTCTCAGCACCTAGAACAATTGCAGGGTAAAGGTTTATTTACTCTTTTGCATCATATTGAAATCATTTACTTTTATAATTGTGGAAAGTAGTAAAAGGAGAGCCAGAGAAATAGATAGGAGCAAAAATGAGGAGAGATGGAAAGACAAAAGACTTTTAAGACAGGGTACCAATCAGTTGTAATGCTTGAGATCATGTAACAAATTCTTATTGAACACCACATAACTTCAAATGATGGAAAGTAAATTATTGTTTGAATCAAATCTCTTTCCCACTAAAATAGTAGCAACCACGAGCAGATATGTTTATCATTTACCCATGCTTCTGTCAGAATCAAAGGCTTGAAGGAGGGAAGTTGTTACTAACAACTCTAGGACATGTATCTATTTAGTAAGTATCTGAACATCTCGTTTAACATGCTGTAATCTCTTCTCTTAGTGCTTTTGTGTGTTCAGTCCTATGTAAACTATTGCAAAGCAAAACATAATACCCTGACTGAAATGTAACGTGAATAAGAGCTCTCTTTCAAAATCTCCTCTCCATTTCCCAGAGCTATTTTCAGGATGCTGTTGTTTTTTTCCCCCCTCCCCCCCTAGTCTTCCATTATTGTTTCTTATCATGTTGCATTGTTTTTGGAAGAAAGATGTTTCCAGAACACTAACCAAGTGTTTAGGAATAATGACTGCTGCCTTACGTTGGCACTACTGTTGTTTTCCACAAAGCCACATGTCCTTTCCATGACAGTAAATAATAGAGAATACTTAAGAATGAGCTTAAGTAAAAAGGCAGCATATATATTTTCTCATTGCTGCCACCATAGGCACTGGATCTTTTTTGATCGAGGTGTGGTAGCTTTGTACAAACCTCAATGTAGGAAACTTTCCAATTGTTTTTTTGTCATTACGGAAACTTTCAATGGCCATCTGCTTTTTGAGAAGGAGCCCCGAAGCTTAATAACGCATTCAGTAAAGTGTCTCTGTTGTTTTGAAACTGCTACTTGCACTTTCATTTGATTTCCTTGTTCTCTTAATACACAGTGGAACACGGTGGAAAACTTTTTCTATCTAATCTTTCCATAATTAAAAAGTAATCAAATTGGATTATCTTTTTTTTTTTAAGAGGCAAAACAGAATTCCCCCATGATACTTAGGGGTATTTTGTTCAGGTAGCTTTTTTGTCACAAGTTCCCAAGTAAATTTGTGTTCAGCTGTGATATATGCTTCTATCTGAACACCTGTCTTTAATTCTCCTTTAACTTCATCAGAATTGCACATTGACCAGGAGTCCTGCATCAAAACGCTAAAGTAATTTATGCCAAATTAATCTCAAAAAATGTTTAGTGCTCAATCTGTTTTGAATTGATTTTCTTTTTGCTTTAGAAATGCCCAGAAGAAGGGAGGATTCTGCATTTCATGCACATGCAATGCTGTTTGTCAGTAGCTCCTTCCTTCAAGCTCCCGATGCTCCAATTTCTGGTTAGGCTCTTCAAAACGAATGACAAAAGTCTGCACAAATATTTCATTTACCTTATTTACAGAGCAGGTATATGAGAACACTAAAGCTCCATGCCCTTATTGATTGGATTTTAGTGAAATCAGAGTAAAAATTCATGTACCAGATGATTTTCAGGCAGCTGCTAGCACAGAACATTTCACTGATGGATGTCACAAAGCAGGAGGTCACGCCGCAGCATATGCACTCACTTGTGCTGTGGAGTGACTTCATTTGTATGCAGCAAGGACGGTGAAGCATGGGGCTGCCTCTGGAGGGAACAGTCAATCCTGCAAACATTTATGACACTGCAGGCTAGTCTGAGGAAGTTTACCTTGCCCTTGTCCATGTAAAATGTTTTGTCAATCAAGGTTATCTGGTCAGAGCTTTCCTGGAGTCTCAGCACTGCCAGTTTATGGAGTAAAGGGGTAGAGGGGCATCAGGGAGACTTTTGCAGTGGAATATTTTTTCAGAAAAGCCACTGAACCTGGACTTGGGATTTCTGACCTCAGTTTCAAGGGATTGCTTTGGACAAATGAGAAACCTTTAGCCTTTCTGTATCTTTGCTACAGCTTTAAAGCAGGATGCAGATCTCTCTTCATCATTGGGAGCAAGGTCATCTCTCTAACGCTGTTTAGTGTACACGGGATCCTGATCTCAGCTGGGATTTATGGACTTTATTTTGTAACAGGATAAATAATGAACAAGCAATCAAAATCTTACTATTTGTCTGAATAGATGACATGAGCATAGGAAAAAACTGAATTAGTGACTCTGCTACAGTGTTGGTAGAGGTGAAATTTGCTTCTCTGTATCCTATTCTTTGTTCCTGCTCTATTTTGTGAAAGGTACAATCATTACTTGTTCTTCTTCCTCAGTTTTTCCTAAGTCCCTCTGAATCAAGATTTTTGTTTTCAAGTTCTTATTTTATTTTTTAAAGTCTCAGAGAATGCCTCAAATCAAAGGTAAAAAACAAGTGTTTTTATTTAACCCCAAGTAATTTTTGTTTCAATTGTGGATAATTTTGATAAATTAAAATAAAATAATGATAATAATAATAATAATAAACCATCAGATTCAGGTGGGCATCAGTGGTGAATCAGAAAAATCAATTATTTCTACAGATCTTTTCTTAGCTCTTTATTCATATAACCTGTACATCTATCATTCCTTTCTCTGCCTCTTTCATTTCTGTTCTGTTCTTGTACCTTCTCCTTTTCTCCCAAGATCATTTTTAAGTAGAGTCATCTCAGGTTTATATTTTCTGCTGTGCTGCTTGTTATCTTACCATCTGCAAACAAATAAGCATCTTTTATATCTCTTCTATCCCGAAGAGGTCAAGTGCTTCAGAACTGAAGCCACAGCAGTTTCTCTTAAATATAGCTTCAGTGACAGGGGAGAGCTACTTATTTAATTCTTCATTTCTTGTTATCCAAAGAAAATAAAGTAACACTTTATTGAGTTTTACTGGGTATTGGTCACCCCCACCATGTTATTTTTAATGAAAGGCATTACGTTTTGTTGTTGTTGTAAACTAGTAAAGGATCTTTGTTTTATTTTTGAGTTTGATGTTGCAAAGTGACATCGTCAGCCATACAGTGTGTCATGATGAGAATGAACTAGAAAAAATATCTGATGAAAAGAGCATAGACAAGGAAGTACAGCAGTCTGAAAAATCATAAATAGGTAGTGTGTATCTATTTGTATGTCTCTTTTTAAGACCTCCAGTAAATCACAGTTTTAATACAAAACCAATACTAATGAGTAGGAAATCAACCCCACATTTTAGAAGTGATCTCTTGTGAGGTGAGATTAGTAACATTTTTCTGCATGTGTAAAGGTGCTCAGCTCCATTAAGTGTTAATTTTGCATGAAGTGCAGTCAGATTCCAGCCCAGGTGCAGGATGTGAGTGCCTGGATGTGGTCTGCAGCTTACAGAGACAGCAAATTTCACTGTGGAAGGTATCCACACCAGTCTAAGGAACATGTACACACATGCATGTGTGGAGACTGAGCAAAAAATAGTCTGGTAAAGTTGGGAAATGCGTCTGAGAATGGGTAACCCTCAAGGAAGGAAGTGGCATGTCAGAGGTGGTTTTTACCTCCCACTCAAAGTCAGCTATCACAATGCACTGGGATTAGTTTATCTCTGCAGCAGCTCTCCCTTGACAGGGTAGGCTGAAGACCATATATAGTTTCCATTTCATACATATCTGTTTTGTAGGCTCACAGCTACACTAAGTCTGAGCATTTGGATATCTGCTTGTGTGCTTATTACTCACTTGGGAACAAAAGCACCAGGTTTGCTCATGGAAAGACAGGAAAGAACTCATTTTCAGGTGTAATCTTAATGTATTCTTAAACTGTTGGCTTGTTTGCCTTTTCCAGTTCAATTTTACTGCAGTTTTGGTTTGTTTTAAATAGTCCAGAGATGTTCCTTAACTAAGATCTTCTTCATCTCCCATAATCTTTCTGAGCTTGACTGGATTTGCCCAATTCTTAACAGTGGCAAGGAGAGGGACAGCAGAGAAGAAAATGCACAGGGACCATTTGACCATTGGCATTTGGTTCCCAACCACATATCTGTATTCTTTGTTGTTTCTAGTAAGGTAACTTTCCAATCATGTAAAGCACAGCATGCCAGGAAACACTGTAACAGATAATTTGTTTCTGTGCAGTTCCCAACTGCCAGAAGTCAAGGGGGCAAACAAGAACATAGTGTAAGCTACAGTTCATATGGCTTCACTGCGCACCACGAACGCTGCTGATTGATGCAGTGCGAGTTTACCCTCCAGGACACAGTGGAGGTTATTGGTGGGACAAGGAATTGGAGATTGTGTTGCAGCTATTGGCTTCATTCATGAATTGTTAATGCATAAGAATAAAAGAATTCACTCAAGGCAATCAATTCCCCTTTAAAAATACAGAAATTCACCCCCAAAAAAGTGAAAGAAGGCTTAAGTGATAAATTGCAGGAATATTGCTTTCACATTTGACATCCATTAGCCCTGTTTTATATTGGGAAAATAGTATCATTAAGCAAAGTAGACAGTGCTTTACAACTGTTAGCTTATGAAAAGATTCAGCTACTACATAAAGATAACTGTTATTAAATAGGAACATTTTGCAAAGCATTTAAAGGATAAGAAGGAAGAAAAGTTGTCTTTGGTAGTACACGTCTTTTTCTACATGCTTTCACCATTTAAAAGAAAGAAAGAAAAAAAAATAAAGTATGTCTCACATCTTCAAGACAGAACAATCGGAGCTATTTGAGTTGAGAGGCACTTAATGGGAAGCTAGATTCCCTTAACAATAAATGCATAAGTCTGTATAAACTGAAGGAAGTTGCTGTCCTCCTCCAAAGGCATTGGAGTAGGGTAATTGCTGTGTGATTAATTCCTATGGTGAAATGGCAATGCCTATTGTTCTACCACTAAGCAGAAGTGGGTTGATCAGCATGCAGTTTGCCAGGGTGAAGGGCCAGGCATAATTGCCTCCTCCATCCTTGCCAGCTTTTCAGGCATAATCTGAAACTGCCTTCACCAGCAATCTCCATGCAATAGTCCTTTTCCTCTATAGATCATAAACACTCACTCAGTCTTAAAATACACTATCTTGTAAGCTATTGAACTAAGAATATGTGACAAAGTTTCAAAATCTCTGCCAAACAATCCTTCCTCCTAATGCTCAGAAACTGCTGTCCTTTCTATCTACATGTCTACTTAGAGGCAGATAAAAACAACTTCTCACTATGCTTTATCCCTCTGTTACGTGTCTTCCCACCACATTACACCCCAAAGGCCCTTAGGGAAGTAAAAGAATAAAGCTGATAGAGAGGGGGCAGTTCTTTCTCTAACCTATGCCCTCTCCATTCTGAACAAAAAGCATCTACATCTACTGAAACCATTAGACACCATCCCATGTGTCAGAGAAGCTGCAAAGCTCAGCAGTGTTGCAGATGCAGGGATTTGTGAAAGAAAAGGATGAGTAAAAGTAGGATGGTGAGGGCTGCACGAAGCATCAAACAGAGGCACTCAGAGCAAGGGTTAGTTTATGTGTGGAGTGCTGGCTAGAAAAAAAGTCTCACAGATCTCTTCCTTGCTGTTTCTTATGCTTTGTATACCCTGCTTCTGAATTGTGGATATTTGACCCCATAATCAGTTTTCCCCTTAACAATTACCCCCATACTTTGTTTATCTCTGAGGTGAAAAAAGCATTTTCTAATCTCCTGAGAACATCCTATTCTAACTCACTTCAGGTTTTTTTCTGGAAATTGCTAAGGATAAGCACTGATCCTTACTGATTCTAAGCAAAAAAGACCTGAAAAGTCCTTTGTTCCTGACTTGTTAATGTGGAGAAGGAAAAGCCTTTCATACAGAATGTGTGATTGACATGAGCCTCTGCCTCTTGTTTGCCTGCACCCTATCTTCTATTTCAACTCCACTGTTCCAACCACCACTTCCCTTGTTCCAAAACTGGTCTTCAGGAGCAGATGTTATTCACCAGAAACCCACTAAAATACCTTCACCATCCTGTTTGGTTCTACCAGCTCCTTCTTCTTCTTGTTTCTCTTACATCTCTGGTTTGTTTCCTTATTTTCCAGCATTCTTTTTTCAGTAAATGAGAGCTGTCTGATCCCAACCTTGCAACATTGCCATATGCAGAAGAAAAACTGTACTCTGTCTCACATCTGAGTTAAGTTCTAATAACCAGAGCAGGTTGGGAAGAGACAGACGTATTTGTTTTTATTATTGACTGATATTTTGAATACAGGGATACTTCAGCCTCTCAGTCTAGATAAATGCTCCTTTGAGGTAGATGCTGAGCCTTCACCTAGTGAGAGATATTTCCCTGCCTTACATTTTTATAGTCCAATAGGCATGACACACTACCCACATTTTGTATTAAGAGTGATTTGCTCCAAGAGCAACATGGAACCATAAATTGAAACCAGTTCTTCTCAGGCTTTATCTATTGCCACAACTACAAAACCAAATTTTCTAACTCCTGCAGGCTATTTAGGATTTGGAACTCAGAAATATTTCACAGTCTCTTTTTCTTAGTACCTATAAATTGAGTCTTGCTGAAGCCAGAAAGTTGTTTCCTTCTGGTGATGTTTTTAACTTTGCTGTGTTTTGTCATGTTTGAATTCAAGTTCCTGCACCACTAAGCATATTTTCAATGTTAGATAAGAAGGAATTGAGCGTATGAAACTTTGTATTCAAGCTTTACAGTTTTTAGGAAAGATGCTCCTTGGATTCTCAGATGTCTGGACTTTAATATTGCTTGTCTAGGTGATCCAGATTGTATCTTTTCATGTTATAATTGTGCTCAATGTCACCAACCTATTCCTCATGTTCATTCTGGTCACTTATCAAGTGAACAAGCACATTTTCCCCAGCCAAGTATTCACACAGCTATGCTGCAAAGTCAAATTCTTACTTATCTAATTTTCTCATACATTGTCTCCTAGTATTATTCAAGCTATCCATAGAACAGTTCTTTCCTGATCAAGGGCGTATATTATATTTGCAGTTGCCATTTGATTGGCAGTAGGGATACTATAAGGTGCTAAACAACCTGAAAAGTAGGTCACATAAATTCAGAGTTTAGATTGCTTAAGAACTGCACAGATTTACATATAGCACATCGAATGAACTTCTTTTGAGCATTCTTTTCCCATGTTGTGATTTTAGAATGATGTGGTGGATGGGAATGTTCTAGCAAAATACCTTTCATACTTTCAATAGGGCTATCCTTCAATGCTCCTTGAAATTTGGGCATGAGTTGGGAAGAGAGGATAGATGGAGGAGTGTGACTTCACGGCCAATGAATATAGAAAAAAACATGGAAACGTATAACAAAAGTGTAAAGAAAAAAAAGTTTCAGATTTATTCCTAATTAAAAACAAGCACAAGACCAAACTAAGACCCAGACTAATACTGCTGATATAGCTCCAAAATATCTGGTTATTTAACTAACGTGCAATAATCTATAGCCTGTGTCACTAAAGCTGCTACTTTAGGAACCATAATGATCTCTTTTGGCCTGTGATCCATTGAAATGATCATTCCACTTTTTAAAGAAGACTCTTAAGCATGTTGAGGTCATTGCACTGGGTTACAATTGCAGATATAAAATGACCAGTAGCAAACCAAACACATCTTTTCCCTTTTCTGAAACTTGCTTCTTATGTTGCAGACACTGCTTCTCTCACTCATTATAGTGAGATCCCTTATTGCCCAGTATTGCACTAACTCTGTCTGGTCTATTGTATTGTGATAACACTCCTTTGTCCATTGTATTAGGTTAGCACCTCCTTGGCTATAATAAGTATGAAAAAAAATTCAAGGTTTAACTTGTCAAATGGAACTTTTCAGTGACTTATTAAAAGAACCCCTGCGGTATTACAAAATGCAGGTTTTCTGTCATCTAACTAAAAGATCCCTTTAGAAACCTTCATTTTTTATGTGTGTAAAGACAATTTCTTCTACTGAAACACTTTGATTCTTCTCTGAATGAAATCAAGTGTTTTAAAACTTTTTGAGGTGCCCCAAAGGCTCACTTCTATACTATGTAATGTGAAAGACTGTGAACCTCTCACATAATCGTCACATAGACACTTTTCAGTGTGCTCCTGGAAGCAATCGTTCATTACATACTGCAGGCTTTCATAAGGGGAAAAAAAAAAGAACAAAATTGGAGAAAACTAGAAACTGTGTCTTTCTTGATCATGAGCATCTGGGGTAAGCAAAAATGGACAGAAAGCAGTTGTCACAGACTGTTAATGAGGTTAGAATTAGCAGCTGCTGGAGAGTTCTTAATGAAATACAGAATAAAACAGAAATGTGGAGATATCTTCCTTGTTAATATCCTTCAAGCAGACACACCTTGTGTTGTCTCTAGTTCTTCAGAACTAAAGAGCAGCATATATAGTCAAAGGTGTACTTCAAGCACAGACATCAGCATCCGTTCCTCTCTCCCCCTCCTCTGCTTGGATTTCCTTCCACCCATCACAATATATGAATTATGAATATATGCCAGAAAAGCTGCTGCAAGAGAATCAGGTGCTTGGACTTTGTCTTACATATTTGCTATTTTTTCTTCTCTCTTGAGCCCTTTTTTTGTACTGCTTAGATGAAATAGGCTTTTCCTTTTCAGATTTCCTGAGGGACAACACAGCATATTTCTAGGGACCAACATTTATATTTTGCTATAGAGCAGCTAATATACATGGTAATTGGTAGAGCATACACACAGAGATAGGGAACATTTTATACAAATTGTTCTCCCAATTTTTTTTCTTATGGCAAGCAATACCTGCCATAAACACAAGAACAGCTCTGTGAGACATTTGGGAAAAGAGTACCTCACACACCTTTGTGTAAGTGCACAAAGCAGGGGAAGGAAGGGACAAGGGCAAAGTGTAAGTTTGTGGCAGGGGTATTGTCACAAACCACAAGAGAAGACAGCAGCACCTGAAGGATGGCTTAGATGGACTCCCTTTCCACTCTCCTGAGATAAGGAGTACTCTACAGTTCTATTCAGTCTTCTTCATAGTTAGTATAGTCCAAGTCCATGCGAAGCAATGTAAATTACTGAGAGGTTTAGAGAACTACAGCATAGGCTACTGTAGAGATCAAGGAACCATCTGAGGGCCACTGTTATGTGATGGGCTCCTTATTCAGCTTTGACTTTGGGAAACACTTACTGTGTCTGTAATGCCACAAAGCAAGAGAGAGGCTGAAAATGGTGAGAAAGAATAACTTTTCCAGATAAGAAAGAAAAGCCAACTGAGAAAAGCAGAATATATGAAATTCAGGGGTCTTCCAGAAGTGCAAGATTAAGAAAAAGAAAACACCTGAAGCTCTCTTATATTGTTCTGAAGGATCCAGGAAGGGATCAAAGGGAAAAAAATTTATTCTTGGTTCCTGTTTTTTCTGCATTTTACACTTGTTCCTGGCTTCAGATAAGAGACTGGAGTAGACACCTTTTCCACCCTTCTCATCTGAAGAATTTTAAATGGGCTTCAGAACAGAAAGGTAGAATTTTCTATATATAGCAATCTTTTTTACTGTGTAGCTTCAAATTATTCTCAGTTGTTTCTAGAGTCATTTTTGGTGTGCATTTATTTAAACTCTCTTAAATCTCTCTATTTTCTTTTGTTTACAAGGACAAATCCAAATCATTTTTTCTAAAGACCAAGAGCAAAAAATAAACTACTTAACACTGAGATAATAAAACAGACAAAATACCACATGTTTCAATTGAAATACTTTTTCTCCCCATATTTTATTTCAAACTGCCTACTGAGGAGGCCAAAGAATCTCTCCATAAAACTAGTAGGTTTCCAACTAAACATAATTAGTGTGACAAAAACACCTGTTTTGGATCAAAGATCTTGAAAGTCTCCAGAGCAAAATGAGTGACAATTAATGCAAAGTACTAGGGCAAGAAATTGAACAACTCCTTCTCTGGGAAGACCAGAATCTCTTCCCTCCCTCCAGATAAATTTGAAGCTGTTGTCAGCTTCTGGTGAGTTTCCTACTTTTCAGTGATGTGCACACCTGTTATCTTTCAGAGTATGGAAATCCTTGGAAAAATCTGCCTGCTTCCCTGATTCTGCCCTTTCATGCAGTTACTGAAGTTTTCCCTAAGCCTTCTGCCACCATTCCATTGCAGGCGCCTCAGTGACACTTCTACTCTTTCTGCTCCAATTAGTTATTGGTGGCAACCTTCAGCACCCTATTTCTCTCAACTAGAGGTCCATGAGCTTAATCCAGGTCCATTTTGAAAATCTGTCCCTGGAGTTCACCCTTCCTCTGAGGAAGAGTCAATTTATTGATTAATTGACAACAAACTCCCATTTGCTGTACCTTCAGGGTGAAAAGATACATTATTTCAAGCCCGTATCTGAACTGCTGCTTGAAGACAGAGCAATGTCTCTAGAAATACCTTTAATGCTCTTTTTATATACTTTGGTCCCTGTGCTTCAGTAATTACCTTCTTCGATGTTCAGATAGGCCTATGTACCTGTGGTTCCACATATACTGTAGACAGTTTTATAATTTCAGAGCCTATTAACCACTAACTTGCGAGTTTATGGTAGTTTTATTTCGTGAATGCTTTGTGAGGCTTGAGCTGATAGCCTATTTGCTTGTTTTCCCTTTTTTCTTGTTTCCCAGGTGACCGGCCTGACTTTTCAACTGTACTCTGAGATCAGTTTCTTTTCCATGGTTCATTAAAACAGAGCATTTGTTTCTCTCTCTTCAGACATTGCCTAAGTCGTGGTACATGTACTGCTGTTGCTGCCTTTTATCTTTTCCTATATGTTTCCCAATGTGTTGGGTAAGTGGAAATTTACGGATGGAGCTGCTGATGTGCTTTCATGTAGAGCATATTTTCTTTTACAGCTGTATGTCTCATATTTTAATTTCCCTTTGTTGTTACCAGCAGTTACTTTTATGCCTGGAAGCCAAACTCTTCCCACGCTCCTCCATAGCCTCTCCTGGCAACATTCCTTTGTAGATTGGTTGGTGAGGAGAGCTGAAAGGTTATAGGGATGCTACCTTCCAGAAACACTCTGAATTATTTAGTACCAACACTTCTACCTAAAATGGTAGTTTCTTTAGACTCCAAGTTCAACAACAGCACTACTATAATCCATTAGAACAATGACTTGAAATGCTGCTACTACAGAAAAACCAAGAGCTTTCTCTAGAACCTAAACATGGCCAGATTTTTAAAAATCTTTGATGCTTATAGGTGATAGTCTCACTGACAAAAGGATTTGAGCTTTGTATGTGCAGTCTGTTTAAGGCTTTTTTTTGTGTTAATAGTCAGTTCTGTTTTAATTATATGTGAGATGGCAATCACAGGAAACTGCATCGGAGAGTAGTTATTAATGTTGGAGTAAACTGAGCTAATTCCATGTAATGTGACTGAGCTGCTTAAGTTTATCACAGAAGAAACTCGGCCTGTGAATGAACGAATCACAAATGAATTGCTAGATGATAAAGAAAAGCTAACCATAACTGCAGAAAACATCCATGGAATATCTCTATATGACTTTATTCCCTTGCCTTTTCTGAAGAATTAAAAAATTATTAGATTTTAAGCCAACATTGTTGAGTGATCAGTGCAAGAATTTCTTGAGAATTAAATGATACACCAAGAAAAGTAATAATCTTCCTAGTGTTCTCTTTAATTAGTAAGATTATCAAAAGGAAGTGAATTTGAGTATTACTGTAAACACATACACAAATATTTATTGAACATTTAAGAAACTGAATGGTTTCTGACGTAAAATCTTAAAAGAACTTACAAAAACAGTCTGAGACGAACCTATGATAATGCAGATTTTTCAAACTTTACTCCAGTTGAGAACAATTTTATTCCTTGAACATTTGCACTTAAGTTACAGACGTTGCTCTAAGAGTAAATTTGTTTCAGTGTGTAGTAGCTCCAGCTAAATTCAGTGAGAATCTTCATTGTGGAGTGGAAAGTGCAGCCAGCCAGTCAGAATCTGTAACTGTTGCCTGTATTCAGACTAAAAAGCTTTGAAAACAGAGTTTGAGCACCTATATACTCATTAAAGCTGAACATACCTTGCTGGAAAACAGCATTTGTAGCATTCTGGCCACGTTAAATGCCTGTTGCAGCAAAAGGTGGTCTTTATCACAATAAATTGTATTTGTGCCCAGTCATATTTGTAAGAAATTTTCTGCAGGAATGGTAAAAATGCAATTGCTTAAGAGCATAAGGCACCAGCCAGCTAAAAATGGCAGACTCAAATCAGTGACAGGATCCCACATCTCCTGGATGTAGGAACTTTTTCAGTTTTCATTGTTTATATTGGAATGAAGAATTGAATTCTTCAGTCTTGTCCAAGGTGTGTCTAAGTATTGGTTCGTCCTCTTGATATAGGCTGGTTTGTTTAGCAATAGGGATGTTTATAGGAAATAGGTAAACAGTACTTTTGAGGGTCCATACTTGCTTGATAAGGAGATCAGAACATCAGTGTTCCACTTAGTGTTTTAACAGCCTTCTACAGAAAACAGAATTATGATTAATATATGCTATACAGGGAATAATAATATAGCAACTTTTCTTTCAGAGTAATAAACCATATGGTGCTCATTTTATTACTGAGTTAACTTTCTCATTAACTTAAATTCAAAACTATATTGTTATTGTTTGTATATTTAGACCCTTTGTAAGGATAGACTCTGTAATCTTCGGGAGTCAGTCACCAATCAAATACTGGTAGGTGATTTTGCTCTGTGTTTTTCAGGTTTTTTTTCAATGTGAGACCAAAGCCAATGCCTGTTATTTGAACTGGCAAAGTATTATCTGCTCCTTCCTTGGGAACAATACACTGCTTATCTTATCTGACCCATGACCTAATGTCACAGTGACCCTGTGCTTTGAACCTATGGTATCACATTCCTATATTCTGTACGGAGACTAAGTTCTTATTGAGTTTCCTCCTGACATCATAAACTTACCTGACACTCTTAACACTAGAAAGTGATGATCCAGATCCATCATATTCTTGTAGCGGCCCTGTGGTATGTGGGAATATGTCACTAATGTGCAGGTCTGAAAAACAGAAAAATAGTCATCATTACACCTAAGAACATTTCCCCTTTACTTTTTTTCCTAAATAATTATGTACATATGGGATAGAATCACAAAGTAAGTAATAATTTTCAGAATTCACTATGTACTGGTACAGCTCTTGAAAATAATAAACCCACTTCCTTTCTTGTAGCAGCCCTAATATAATTGGCTTGGTTTAAAGAAACAGAATGGCTTGATATTTTCTTCTTCCTAAGACTCAGGTCATATGCTTCGGAGAACAGAAGAGGTTCCTCATAAAAGATTGCAGAGGATAACGGGCCTTTTTCTGAAGTGACAATCTGTGTATGGCTCACAGAACTTCCTGCAAAAGAGTTGCTGCAAGTCACTGCTAGGCCAGGTTAAGCTCCATCTTCCTGCAATCCACCCTAACGAACACAGGATAGTCTGGGTCTCCCTTACCTAGTAGTGACCTTTTATATAGACAGTACATTGAAGTAAAGATTCCAGAGGTACTTTTTCCCTCTGGAAAAGGTATTTGTCATGGTTGCTCTAACCAAGCACACAATTGCAATCAGTACCTCAGCCTATAGGAGAACACTCATTGCAGTGCACAGAGATCTCTGGTGTTCAGTTTATGCAGTCACCATTTCATGCCTCAAACGACTGAGGTGGAGACATGATGAGGCTAAATTTCAGGGCTACCTGATTTCTCATTTGTACCAATGCCATGGAAGGTAATCATTGTGTGACCGTGAAATCTAAATTAGGGTTAAGATAAACTTGGAGAAGTTATCTTCTACTGCAATAGAATTACATAGCAAACATCAGTCCTCAGATATGCTGTGACTCAAATCTCAGATGACAAGTGGTCTGACATTTAATGCTACTGAATGACTTAGGAAATGGTATATACAGAAAGGGAGGGAAAGAATCCTGTAGCCACTTTATCAGTATGCAGTTTTTAAGCCAATGATGATAGCAATGACAGTGGACTGTTAGGCTTCAGAATCTGTTTTCTGTGTTTGAATGAAAATAAAACCTTTTGAACACCTTAGTTAAACTATGTTGTATCAAAACAGTTTGTTTTCAGGTTGAGAACACCATAGTTTGATTCCACGCTTCCTCTTTTTCTCACTTTCGTTCTTTGTTGTGTAAATGACAGGTAAATCCAGGCTAGACATGAAGAACCATCCCTGAGTTGTGCATTTCAATGAACTGACAAGTTCATTGAAATGCACAAAAGCATAGCTTGGGTCTAACAGCATATATTAATGAAAAAATTATACATAAAAAATAATTTACAGATTTTTTATAGATCTAGATCCACTGCATCTTTAAAACTCCAACAACAAGACAAAATACAAATAGCATTTCTGCTTCTCATTTTGCAAACATCATCTCTGATTCCCAAAGTTATCACTCCACTGGTGGTGTGCCAGCATCAAACTGGGATAACAGCAGGGAACTAGGCCTGTTGGTTTCTTTCTAGTAAAAGTCATGGAAGTTAAAAAAAAAACAAAAAACAACTCACACAAAAAACCACCAACAAAAAAAAATAAAGCACCTTTTAAAGCAAGGTAGTGTAATAAAATCCCTTTGTGAATGTACTTGAATCAGCATATGGCAATTTAGCCCAGCCCAGAACACATTCTTATTCATTAGACACTGTCCAAAGTCTCCAGAGAGAATATCAAGCATTATCTTGGAGGCTATGCGACAGTAGCAAATCCTGAATATTATGAAAAAGTAAAATAAAATCAAGGAATGAATGTTAAATTTGAAAGAGGTGGGATTTTTTTTTCATATTTTATGTAAGATTTCTTCATGTATAGAAATGAGAGAAACTGAGAAGTAAAAATCACTTAGCTTAGCAACTGATTATGTCTATTTTAACCTGCTATGGTTGCTTGGGAGCTGTTTTGCTAATCCCTGCTTTGTCAGTAGGTTATATATTAGCAGGATGGAAATGGCATGTCTGCACCATAATTCAGCTACATGAATACAGAACAAGGAGAGAGCAGAGCTATCGGCAGCAGTACAACAGCAGATAATAAGACTCTGTTATCCAAGCAGAATGTGTTATGTAAAGACAATTGCAGTGTAGAAGCAATAGCTCTAATCAGGTTAATTAGGCTGTATTCATGTTTCATTTCTGGTGCAAGTGCCCTGTAAATTCAAAGCAGCCTACCTCATCTTATTGCAGCCCTCATACAGACATCATGCTCTGTCTAATGCTCAGTGTTGTATACACTCTTCTTTAAAAAAAAAATAAAAATAAAAATCACAAGTTATTTCCCTTCACTTTTGGAGAATTTATTTTCTTCATTGCTTATAGCTAAAAAATAAAATGCAGGTTTTGTATAAAGCATGTGACCATATTGAAGTTTCTTCCTCTTTAGCTAAATTAGACACAGAATTTGCTTGTGGGAGGCCAGCTTAATGGCATTTTATTTATTTATTTATTTATTTATTATTTCGTTTCTCACTATCACAATATGTGGAACGTGTAATAAAACATATTGGCTTTAAAAAGTGTGGCTCTCACCTTTCCTCCTTTGATCCTTTTTCTTAAAGTGATAGATGGCCTCTTTATTCTTTCAGAACCAGCTGGAAGGTTGTGTCTCCTTTTGAAAAAGGATTAGAGCCCAGTGCTGTGACCCTCGGATGATGCTAGCTGTGTCTTCTCCACTTACTGAATTTATTAGGTTGTCCCCTTAAAGTAATAATGGACACAACAATTTTGAGTCCATTTTCTCCTAACCCTAAGTACTAAAAGGTAGGTAGAAAGGGGCTATTCAAAAGGAAGAAGACATTGCAGATATAAACACAGTAGCCTGCACAATATTATTTTAGCTAACTGTCTGGCAATCGGGTGTCTACATGCTGATTGCGAGCTTAGTCTCCTTCAATAGCTTCCATTAAAAGAAATGTGGTATTTTCAGTATCCATCTAGAACAAATCTATCCAAGTTATATCTTAATTAAAAAGCTTTTTATTAAAAAACTGAAAAATGTTATAGCTCTATATTAATTGTACGCTTGTCCCTGAGTCATTATTTCAATATGGTGTTAATAAAATCAGATTAATAGCCTCCTTTACATCATTTCTTTGCTTTATAATGTGCCAGCCCAGTGCTGCGCAGGGGCCAAGCAGCAGTGCGGTGGGTAGCACTGAGAAGCAGGACAGTGAGGCAGGAAGCAGGACATGCTGCCACTGACAGCACTGCAATGCTATGCTGCATTTCCTTCCAGCAGCACGGCTGGTTCTAAGGCATTTCTGACTAGGTTTGATGGTGCATTTATGTCAGCCAAGATATGCTGATGGATTTCATAGGGCCTGCAAGCACTGTGCATCTCACTGTTTCTCACCCACTGAGAATCAAGGCTGTTAGTTAGTACCCTCAAGGAAAATATAGTGGAAAAGCCATCTGCATTTAATTTTTCACCATCCAAACCCACAGAGAACAAATGCACCAATTATTAATCTCTGGTAACAGCTCATATGTTTATCATATATTTTTCAATATTTTATTAGACACACATTCCATTCCATGGAAGACCTGACTACTCATCCAGATAGATGTCTTTCCCCTCATGGAAGAGAACTGCTGCACAGAAACTCTCAGGATTTTTGGAGGTATGGATAGCAAAGACCCCAGTTGAGGCAGCCCTCATTCCACTGATGACTGCTCCCACCAGCAGGTTCTGGCCAATCAGGAGCCCAGTGCAGCCCTGTCACCTTCCACCATAAACCCAGCTCAGGTGTGCTGGCACTGCAGTAATGAACTGCATTATTCCTTAATCAGGTGGAATCACTCCAAATAAATGAAGTAATTCTGTTAAGAGACTGTTGGATGGGGCCCATGGTAAGTGTATTCTTAGGTCTTGATGGTGGAAGCCTCAGGATCTGAGCTCTGATTTCACTCTTCTCCTTTCTGATAAATAGCAACAACAAAGAAAGCCTTACTCTCTTCCTGGAGGATAGAGTTTAGCTGCCTGCAATGTGCATTGCTGGTACAGATGTTATACTTTTCACAGCCTCGAGAAAATACCAGATACACATTTCTGAACTATCCTTCCTGCCCCCTTCGATAGCCCCTTGCATCCAGGTGGGCTATGTGTGATATTTAATTTATCATTTGAGCAAAAGACAAGCTTAAATTCCAAGTAAATGTTAAGCATTTAAAAGCAATATGTATAACTGAAGTCAGAGAGTGAACTTGCTCCTGAATTAGTTTTGCTAAGGATTGGTCTAAATATTAGAAGTGGGAAATTCTGGGTGCGTTTTCCCCAGCAGCAAAAGCCCCCTGAGAAGTCTCTGAGAAGAGTGTGAGGCTTCCACCTTCCTGAGAAATTTCTGGAACTGTAACTGCTGTTTTATTGCTTTATTTTCACAAATGCAGAAATTAATTTCTCTCCTGTTGTCACAGAACATTCTTTGACCAGTACTGGCTGCTTTGACCAGTAGCCAGAAACTAATGTGGAGATCACACTTCCCAAGTGTGGGCAGGAAGAAATGCATGCAAAGAGGACCCTAAAGAAAAGCATAGAAAGACTTCTCATTGCATTGACTATGAGGTTAGGGCTATCTCAATCTTAAGTATGTAAAATCAATTACAAATTCTCTAAAAGCAGAGTTGTGATGTGGCAAAGCAATGAGTATTTTCAAAGCTGTGGTTTTGACTTGCTAGCAAGCCAGAATTATTAGGACAAAAAAGATACAACTAGAGAAAAGCTCAGTTAATTGTGTTATTACTAAGGTACTAATATTATTTAAGTTTATATTTTAATGATAGTTTTACTGTATGGCTACACATACGAAGACTGAAAAAAAGTAGAAAGCAAGATATTTCAAAAGCAAAATCTCTATTTCACATAGAAAGTTGAAATCATGGGGTGATTTGAAGTTGTCAGCATCTATGCCCTCAGAAATGTTTACTTTTTGATTGATCAGTACCCATTCTAAAATGCATTTATTTGTCAAACCAACATGCCAAAAGGGACATGTGATAGCACATGCCTTTATAAAAGGGAAATCAGCATGTTCAATTCTACTTTATCCCCACCATGAGGGGCTTAATATTAGCCCTGGTTTTAACCCTGGTGGGTAAGTAACTGATCTGTTTTAATAAACTTTATATGATAGTTTCAGGAGACTGTTTCAGAATCTCAGTATAATTTGCTTACGGAAGTTATTTAGTAAAAGATACTTTTGGGTACGTGTTGAATTGCAAGTGAAGTTAATTGGAAAGACTTATGCCATATGCACAAGATGATATACAGCCTTTTATACTAAAATACATTAACATTTGGGATTATTTTTGCTTTGTCATTTATTGCTTCTTTTTCCTTCCTTCTCTTTCAGGGAGCCAGCATCTTAATTACCGTAAGTAATTTTCCTATCAGCCACTATAATTATAATGAGTGAAATTCAAAATAGAATCTGAAAAGTATATCAATGTTTAATACAATTTTACAGCAGCTAATTTTCTTCAGGTGCAATATAAAAATGAACAAATTTATCATTTTTGTTCTACATATTCTAATACAGGTATTTTAATATGTTCTCTATAATGTTTTATGAAAACATTTCTTTGCAGAACCTGATTTTGGTGAAAATAAGGTTTATATATACAATCATGAAAGCATACTTCTCAGTGGAATTCCAGAGAAAGGACTTGCAAGAGCTGGAATAAGGATAAGAAGTAAAGTGGAAATTAGTGGTATTGGACCAAAACTTTGTCTTATTAGGGTAAGAAAATTTATTCAATTTGAAAGGTAGAATTCTCTTGATACCAGTTTGTTCAGTTTTTTTTAAGCTTTTGGGAAGTAATTAAGTTTCATCATATGTTGTGCTTACTCAGGCAGAATGTAACTAACACTACTGTTTTTTTATTCAGTGCTCTAAATTCTATTTGCACTTTGCCAGGTAATTCTCAGCTCAAGCCATCCTTGGGCTTGAAGGATTTCTTCTGCTTTGTGGCTAGGGAGACAATGGAATGTAATTTGAAATGCACAATAATTTGTTATTGGATCAATCCAATTGTTCCAAACTGTACAACCTAGGATTATTTAATCAACTGATTTCGTAGCCAGCAAACGAAAGGCAATAAAACATATGACAGTAGCTGGATGTGATTCAATATTTAGCATAATTAATGTAATCTGGTGGCTTCTTTTTCTGCAGGCTCCCAGATGACATCCTTTGTCATCCTCAATTGTATATTTTTATTGCATGCTGAGTAATTACTAAGAGTTCTGATTATGTGAAAAATGTTTTTGCCTTTAACAGAAGCCTATATGCGTTTCTAATGAATATATTGAAAAGCACCCCTCAATTGCTTTACACAAACTCAGTCTTCTATGCATGTGGAAGAAAAATGATCTTTTTAAAAGCTTTTATTTGGCAAATTGAAAAAATGCAGATTAAAAAGACTGGTGAATGTCTGATAAATGCCTGTAAATTCTGTAGCCTTTCAGCCTGCATTAGCCTTCTGGGACTAGGTATTTCTATAAGTTCAAATTATAATAGAGCTAGACAGGACACATTGCTTTTCCATGACCTTTGCAAATGGCTGGATTTTTTTTTATTTTTTATTTTTTTCAAAAAACACAAGGAAATAAAAGTCACCAATCTGTACTGGTGAGTAGAAGAGATTGTCTTTGCCACAGCGGGGACAGAATTTTTATCTTTGCACCCTGTCCTCCATCATGCCTGTTAAAATGATTCTCAAAATGCTGAGTCTTCTTCCAAAATTGACTCCTGCTCCCTAAAACCTTTCAACAATGCTTCACCTCCCCTAGTAAACTTTTGAAACAAAAATATTTGTTTCAAATCTAAATACTTTTGGGGAAGAAAAGGAAAAAAAAATCAAAAGATTTTGGGGCAAGTTCTAAGTGAAAGGTAACAATATATTTTATTCTCTTCTGCTCCCAGAGAAGTTTACTTTGCTGCTGTTATATTTAAATTAGACTGTTAGGAGGGACAGTTCAGGGAATTAATCTTTCATCTTTAGCCTACTAGTTCTCATTTAGCCCAAGTAAAAAGCTGTGGTACCTGGTCCCAGCTGACAATTTTTTCATCACAAACGCACAAGTAAGAATTGCCAGCTGTGTTCAAAACCAAGTAGACAGCATAAGGCCTGCTTGGGCCCTGAGGGCTGGGAAAAACTACCTTGCACTGACCCTGCAGAGCAGTCCCAAATCTGCCCGAATGCAATATGCCAGAAGCATGTCCAAGAGGCAACATGAGGGATTTACTCCATAACAGCCTCCTCTGTAAGCTTCAGTTACTGGATTTGGCAGTGATCTCCACCAACAATAACAAAAATAAATATGAAAGTGCAGTCTCCAGCGACTTACTGTATGAAGATTTAGTTTGTGTGGCTTTCTGAGAAATTAATCCATGGCTTGCATCACATTGCCTGCCTAAGGTGTCAGAGAAAAGTCTCTTTAAATTGTCAAAACATATAGGAGGGAAGGGTCCTCTGAGACACTAAGCTAAACATGCCCTGTTCCCACAGGGCAGAAATCATTTGAGTTATGCACAGTTTAGTACAGCTTTCTACTTGCCTGGATGTGCCGCAGGTTGAGGCTAGAGCATGAAGTGTGGAGCAGGGCTGGGGCCAGTGCCTGAGCCTTCATCTCTGCATTTGTCAGTGCAAGACATGTAAGGAAGGAAAATTTTTGTAATCTGCTCTCCGCTGCTCTAACTAATTATGACTATCTGGCTGGCCCACCAGCCATGTTGTTATTAGTTTCTGACTGCTGTCTGTGCTCTGTGACCCCACCGAGAGAGATGACAGAGTTCACAACAGGAGTTAATGATGCTTTATGCAACATTAACTTTTTCCTGCAATTTCCTGCAGATCTTCTGTACTACTTTGAGTAGGAACCTGCTTGTCTGGCTTATTTCTTCATACAAGTTGACCTTTGGCAATATGGATTATCTCTGCAAAAAAGTAGAGTGTCATGAATTTGGAAATTTAACAGTTATTTAACTTACACTCTTCTACATCCTTTTAAATATGGAAATATGTATGTTTATATCATTACTCTATGACATCGTTATATACATTTATATCATTACTCTAATGACAACCTCAGGTTTTCCATTTGTAGAGCCTTTATGTTATTTAAAAGTGTATTTTTGAAGCAAGTAAAACTTCAGCTGCTTACATGGATTGGCAAAAAACTCAATGAAAAATGAACTATATTTACCCTTTTGTTCTAGATTCACTCAATTGAAGCAGCAGAGTACAATGGCATCTGGCCTACAAGCTCATTCTCTCGATCACTCAAACTGACTCAGGCACTGACAGGACAACTTAGTAATCCCATCAAGTTTGAGTATAGCAATGGCCATATTGGAAACCTTATGGCTCCTGATTCTGTCTCGGATGATGGTCTGAACATCTACAGAGGGATTCTCAATATGCTGGAGCTCAGTATGAAGAAGATGCAGCATTCGTACAGTTTACAGGAGGTGAGAATTTTATCTTAGCCATTGTGATTGCTGTATGAATAGATAAAATACCAGATTCTTCAATTTTATTTTCTAAATTCAGGGGTAAACTTCTGTAAGAGGAAACATCTAAGCTTAGGTAATCAGCATTAGGTTATTCTCATGGAACAATATTTGATGGAGATGGAGCTGTAGCTAAACAGGACAACAGAAGAGCAGATTTTTAATCTGTTTGATGAAAGTATTTCAGTAAATGCATTTGCAGCATTAGAATATTAGAAAATCTATCTTGTGATTCCAGAAGTTTATTACTTTGAAAGCTCAAGCATACGTAAAATTTGAATGCAGTATTAAAAATACAATGCAAAATTCAAGCTAAAATAACAGTTATTTGACTTTTTAACCAATCATATATACTTTAATCTCTTCTAGCTCCTCTATTAGGAGGAAAACAGTGTACGCACTATGATATTACTATAATAGCTTTGAAAGCTTCAGTTAGTACACTGTTGGAATTTCCACTCTTTTTCAGGTTTTTATATCTTAGTCAAGGTAAATCATCTGATATTGCTGTTCACTATAAAAATTGCAAGTGTTTAGTTTTTCTAAAACCATATTTACATTGATTAGACTTCATGTGATTCAGCGATGAGCAGAGAGCTTGAAATTACTATCCTCTCATGTTGTCCTTACTGAAAATGCAGACCAGAATAGCTAACTTTTTAAAAAATGTATCTTCGTATGGATAGAGTTTTTTTGTTTTTTTTTCTGGAAAATGAGGTACATGACTTAATATCTTCACACGTCTTGCTGCACATTAAAAAAATGAGTCATTATGTTGCATATTCTGCAGTGCTATTTTCCCATATCTAGTTCTACATCTTCATTATTTTTAATTTGAGTAGCAATACGTCCTTCTCTCATAGCTGAACAGTATATGTGAGTTCACTTCCTAAAATAGTTTCCAAATGTTCTTTGTTTTTCTTGAACAGCAAGTGGTTAATGAGCATTGGCACCCTCACTTGACAATCTCAAGTCACACTGGAAAGTAAGAGAAACATTATTAGTCCCTAAATATAAGTTGCAGACTGGTTTAAAGGACTACACTGGACAATTCTACTTCACAGCCTACAGTGTGTAGGGCAAGTGTACCTGTGCTGCCCTAGAAGTCCTGTAATACATGAGTCTTAATTCATCTCACCAAGATCTGTGGGCTGCATTTCTCGTTAAAAGTTATATTTCTCTATTTCAGCTTACAGTCTGCAGAGAAACCCCACACTTGTTTTTGCAGAGCTCAAGCCTTTTGGAAAGATTGACTCTGTGTCCCAGCCTTTCCTAAAGTCACTTTTTTTTCAGGAATGTTGCTAAATTAAAGATAGAGTGGGTATGTCTTGCCTTGCAACCGGCACGTGACCATTTTGCTGTTCTGACATAGCCCTGAGCCGCTCTCTGGAGTCCCTAAGCTATCAATAACAATAAAAAAATCATGAAAATAACCCTTCCTTCTAAAATGCAATCAAATATTTTCCCCTCCAAAACCTCTGCTCTGACTGAGGTGATTTAAGAGCTCTTATAAATATATATGCTTGAAATATTATTGAAAGTCTGAACTAAAAGTGCAAACTCAAGAAAATCTACAATCAAATCTCTGCTATCCTGAAATTCTTTTTAATTCTTGCTCTTCATATTGTGACAGATGATCTGATATTCCAAGGCCTGTTCCATAGGCATTTATAAACTGTCTATAAAAGCAAATTTTAAGGGAAGAATGTCATCTCTATCTTTAAAATACTTTGCTGTTGAGATTTTTATTCCGAATGATCACATTATTCTGACACTTTTTATTAATATTCCTCAAATCATATTTCATAATCAACAGCTCTAACTGGAAATTGCTACCTATCTTTTCTGAGGCTCCAAATCTCATCTCAGGAAAACTCTCATGTGTTTTAGTTCTCTCAAGGAAGTCCTGATTTGGCTTACTGGAAACATGCGCATATAAAAAAAGAAATGAAATTATAGGTCATCCCAATTTTTCTTCTGGAACCCACAATGCATAAAAAAAGTATGCATTTCCATTAGGAATTGTGAAAATTCTGAGTTAAGCAAGAGAGTTTGTGTGAGGAATTGGTGGAACTTTGTGGAAGGGTAAACTTCTCTGATCACAATCTTATTTTTGACAGGCTGGGATCGGAGGTATTTGTAACACAACGTATGCAATTCAGGAAAACAAGAAAGCAAACCTAGTCTATGTGACCAAATCCAAGGATCTGAACAGTTGTGAAGAGAAAGTCCAAGTGGTCATAGGTTCAGCATACACTCAGCCATGTCAGACCTGTCAGCAGGTAACTTAGACCGATATTTTGTTTACGTATTTTATATTTTTATACAGAGGGCAATTTGACATCTGCTTTCTAATACCTAGACTGAAAGAAGATATCAGATCTGTTCCATCTAGTAACTGACTTTTTTTTCAGTATGAAAATGAAATCCACAAGGCAGCAGAGGTCCATGCTACAGATTTTTGTGTACTATCAGCATAATTCAACTGAGTTCAGCCGGCTGGCTTGGAAGCCATTAATTATCAGCATGAGTTAATTTACCTCTTCTGTTAGGGGGAAAAAAAAACCAAACAACTAAGCATAGTGTACAGTTTCTACTATTCAAGATAGGTACTTCTGTACCTTATTATAATTCTCTCTTTGATGTAAGAAATTGCGTAGCTTTTTCCGCTGCTCTGCTCAGAAAATATGTCTCTTTCCGAAGGGAATAGTGACTGACTTACATTTGGGAAAGGAAAGAAAGCAGCTAACACTTCTTAGTGGTAAAAATGAATGATCCAGGCAGTGTGCCTGACCTCTCCCATGGAAGTATGCAGGCACTGAGTTGTCACTGAGCAAAGCAGCAGTGGAAACTATGTGGGTTGAAATGGGTGATGATGTAATAGCTTCTAGGCATACAATTTAGAAGGTAAATGACTTTCTATATTCTTTACTGTTGTTGATGTTGTTTTGTTTGTTCTTTGTTTGTTCGTTATAAAGAGAAACAAGAATTCCCGGGCAACTGCTACTTATAATTACAAAATTAAATACACTCGTAATGAAGCTGTAATCACACAAGCTAATGTCGAGGAAATCCACCAGTTTGCACCTTTCAATGAGATTACAGGAGGAAATGCTATGATAGAAGCAAGGTATTGTATATATACCTTTAATTCAGTAGCTAACTCAGCATCTCAGTAATCTGGTCAAACTCCATAACTGAAATAAAACCTTTACTTCTATGTCCTATTGTTTGCCAATATTTAATTACATGAAACCCCGAACAGTTCATAAAAACAACCTTCATTCTTTGTTGTAAATCTGAAACATGCACATCACTATCCAAATTTTGTTAGCTAAACTTGGCAGAGTTTGACTATTTTATTTCTCAGGGATATTTGATTTATGTCATAAAAGCCAAAACAAATGTAATTCCATCTGAAAAACTGTGAACTAATATATTTGTAGTAAAATACTTTGAAAGACAGTTATTCACTGAAACAGAGTTCCCTAGAAAATAATAACGCAGTAAGAGACCCTGGAGACTAGTTCACAAGAAAGCTAGATAGGACTTTGGATTCTGAAATACTTCTTAAGTACTGTGGCAGCTTGCAAAATTTCCATCAAAAATATTTATTGATAGGAAATTGTATTTTATTGCAAAAAGATTGAGAACATGAAGTGTAATATGTATTTGCTTTTCCACAGCAAATTTTGCATAGTTCTTGAACAGGTTTGAGGAAAAATGAGAAAAATATTGTTGTCTGAAATTGAAACCTCTGCTAATTTTTAGCTCAAGGCCCTAGATTCTTGATGTTTGATTTTGTTGATTTAAGTTCATTCTGTAAGCCTGCATAGACTGTCATCCTATTCTTCTTCAGGTACAGAACCCCCAGAAAGGGTAGTACCTTTACTCTTCTACCTTTTGTCTGGCTTTCCTGTACTGCCTACCAGAAAGAGCCAAATATAAGGTAGCTCAGACGATATCGATTTGTCGCGTAGGTTTTCAAAAGTCAATTTTGCAATGCACTCTGTTTAAAATAAGTAAAGAGAGAAATAATTAGTCAAGCATCAAGGATTTAAAACGCTTGGAGCTGATTTTTTTTGCCCACTTCAGCAGAAGACTCTTCAGCACCATTTTAAGCCCATCTTTAGTATTCATTTGCTCTTTCCTTCAGTGTCTGACATTTTCCCATCTATTCTATGAAGATGTATCTCTTCCCAAAACAGTGAAGATCAAAACATAACAGATTCATCATGTTTTTGAAGGGGGAGTTAATTCTGTCAATATGTACCTGACATTGTGCTTTCTAATCCAAATGCCCATTTAGCAATATTGTGTAAATTTCAAGGGAGAAAAAAATATCTGCTGATTCTGTAGTGATTTCTATTCAAATTCTAGTGGCTTGTCTGCAAAATGGTTCTCTAATATTTTCGACAGCAGTTCTCTGTAATCCATATGGCAGGAGTGGATAGAAATGATACAGAAGAACATTGTAGAGATTCTAAAATAAGCAAGATAATTTTCTAGAGATTTTTAAATACTGCATAGTACAATAATATTGCTTTTGGAATATTTTCAGTTGTTAAATACAAATGCTTAACATCATTATTGTGTCCTAAATGACCTATTTTAAACATAATTGGTGTGATAGGACACAAGTATTTAGTTGAAAATTCAGCACAGATAGGAACTGTTTACGAAGATATTCTCTCATCAGAATTATTCTTAATTAAGGAAAAATTTATGGTTGTCTGAAAAATTTCCAGAAACTTGGTTATTTCTCTAAAAAGTAATCCTGAATGCATCTGGCCCTCCTCAAGTAGGAAATCCAATTAGAAACTTCATGAGAACCTTTTATCTTCTGTGATCTCCGGGGCATTCAACTTTCCAGGCAAAGTGAAGAGAGAATTGGAAGAGTGCAAATAAAAAGACTAATATTTCTTCTTGTATCTATTTTTAATTTGTTTTGAAGTTTCTAGGAAGCACAGATATGTGAAAATTTTTATGAACTTCTTAAAAGGTTTAAATTGAATTATAATTAGAGAAAATCTTTCTCATCTGTCATTTTAATCTATTTACTCATTAAGCCTCAACACACAATTCTTATGATCTTGTTCAGGCCACAGCTTCTCACCTCACACATTTTCCTCCAATTCTCAGGCCATGTTATTCCCTAAGGAAGGCAAAAGCTGGCACTGATCTGAGCCCTGTTGAGTAAGAGCACACCTTCTCAGAGAAGTTTTGAGCACTGTATACTAATTCATCAGCTTGTAAATAACTTTACCCCTCAATAATATAACCATTCTGGAAAAAAGAAAAAAAGAAAAAAAAAGAAAAAAAGAAAAAAAAAGAACCAGCTGCATGGCAGTGCTGAGAGGCAGAAACAGTGTGTTCTTTAGGATTGCTACTCAACATCTTCAGAGGTTATCTCTCTGGTTTCCTCTATTTCAGGCAGAAACTTGTATTGATTGACGTGCAAAAGCAAGTGGCAGAAGTTCCACCAAAAGAATTCCAGAAACGTGGATCACTTCAGTACCAGTTTGGCAGTGAATTGCTTCAGCTTCCTGTCCACTTATTCAAAATACAAGATGTTGGAAGCCAGGTAAAGCTTAGCCACAGGGAGAATTTTGGCTGGAGGTTAGAGTCAGTAAATGTGGGAAAAAATTTAAGTGTAATGCAGTTGAATCTTCCCATAGATAGAGGAAAGCCTGCAAGATTTAGTAGAGACCACATATGAACAGCTTCCCAGTGATGCACCAGCAAAAGCCCTCAAGCTTATGCACCTCTTCCGTGCTGCAAATGAGGAGAATTATGAGTCAATATGGAAACAATTCTCAAGTCGGCCAGCGTACAGGTACAAAGAATAAAAGTGGTTATTCTTCTGCTGGGAAAGTTTTTTGGAGGCCATCTGGAATGATTGTGTTCAAATGTAAATCTGGAAAATTGCTTTTCCCATTCCAGGCGCTACATTTTGGATTTACTTCCTGCAGCAGGCAGTCACCGTTCACTGAGATTCTTGAGGCATAAAGTGGAAAGGCAAGAGCTCACCAACTGGGAAATGGCTCAGACAGTGCTTATGGCTTTCCACTCAAGTTCACCTACTCAAGATGTGATGGAAGAAGCTACAGTAGGATTCTTAAAGCACTCTCAAATCACACTGATTTTAGCATCTGCTATATTTATTCCTTTGACAAGATTGCAAGGGCTTTGAAAATAGAAAGGTTTTGTATCCTCTAGTGAGGTTGAAAGGAGTTCATTTCCTGAGTGTCTGAGGGGAAGGAGAATGCAAATCAAGAGGGCAAAAATTAATCCAGGATAAAACAGAAAAGAGAGTAAAATATTTTCCAGTGACAGAGGTTGTTGTTGTAAGCTGATTTCTAGTCTTCATTTGTTCAAATGTGCTTTGTATTTACATCAGATTGGATCTCTCATGGAGTGTTTACAAAGACTAGGGAGTAAGAAATACATATTTGTCATAAACATGGATTTGTCCTAACTGACCTAGCAGGATGAATATAAATCAGAGCAGATCTATGGAAATCAAGGGAATTATGCCAATATGGAGCCCACATCAGAGAAGTTTTGTCATTTTTCCAATTTTTCCCTTTTCTGCCATGTCTAATTCTGCCCTCAAATGCAGGTTTTTATCTCTGTCTAAGCTAGGTAAAGACCGTGATTCTCAGTGTAGACTGCTGAAAAGCTATGACATCCTGCACATAGCTGTGTGGTAATGCTATGCTTTGCACTCAAAGAGGTAGTATGTTGTTGCGTCCTGCCATCTCCATGATTTAAATGAAATTTTCATGGTAGCCCAAACTACTAAGGTCCATCCACAATTGATCACAATGTTTGTACCTATTGATGAGGCTTACAGAGATACATCTACGAAGAGCATTTTTTTGACTAATGTGTGTCCAGTTAACAATCCACTCATTTCATAACTGGCTGATTTTATCCCTTTGGATTATAGTCCATTCCAATTTTATATTTAAAACACTGTAAAAGAAACAGATCTGCCTTTCAGAAGTTACTTAGAATTACCTTGCAACTGCATTGTCAAACATAACACTATTCACTAATTGACTATAAATTCATAGATATGGAAATCTAAAAACACTCGTCTTGTATTTGGAAGAAACAGTTTCTGATGTTGTTACTCTTCACTATTTGTGGTAACAAACTATTAATTTTCCCCCAGCTCATTGTGAAAAAATATTGTCCACGCTCAAGTAGTGTACTCGGAAAGGTTTGCCACCTCAGCTATGCATCACTGTGCCACAAACAGTGCTCTTCATCAGACTCCTGCTCTGAATGTCTCCAGGTAACCGGATTTTTATGTATCATTTAAAAGAAAAATTAAGCCTTGAGTACTTTCTTCCTTATTCAGAAATCTTATTTCACTTCAGTGCAGTGTTTCCTTGGGGGAAAAGAACCCCAGTTGGTTAAATACAGCATTTTTATCTTTAGATTAACACACGAAAGAGAGTGAGAAGCAGCAGCATATAATTCATGGCACTTTCTGAGTATCTCTGCCTTATTGCTGACTATTAATGAAGTCCCACAGCACCACTCTGAAATACTGCTAAATATAGATGCTTAACAGATATATCAGCTAAATGACACAAAAGCCCAGGGTTTTGTCCAAAGCTGTGTAGTCCAGACATTTTTCAGCCAGAAGCAGTGCCTAGTTATCCATGTAGAGTGTAAGGTTTTAACAACAGGGATATCATTCCTATTCTGCACTACTTTTAGACAACATGCCTGAAAAGAGTTTAAATAGACATTAAATATCATTTCAGCATTCTAGAGACGTACATCATGGTTTACAGTGGTTGTCCACCTGGCCAGGAAAACGGAAATAGGTGTCCTTACTCTTGGTTACTGACAAGTCCCCCACACTCAGTACGAGCAGGGCATTCCCAAAATATTCTGTTTCCCATTAATTTTTCCTGTGGTACACAGGCACGGCTGATGTTCCTATGTGCATACCCTGTGTTATGATTGCCAATTCTCTTGAGCTAATAAAATCTCAGAAACCTTGTTCCAGGAAGTGGAAATTCTTTCCCAAAGTGAATGATTGTGTAGGTTTATTCAACGCATTTCACAATTTCATTGTTTGCTTGTTTTTTTTTTTTTTGTTTTTTTTTTAAATTACATTGCATTGCAAAAGCTTTCTGCTAGGATATAGTTATTTTCCCATAATCAGAACATACAGACAACTATTTCTAATCTTACCTTGTAAGTGCAAGTGTGATCCAGTTGTGTATGAGGATCCCAGCTATTATTGTACACTAAAAGGTTGTTGTTAGAGCTACACTGAAGAACACCACCCTTGCCACATCCTAAGGAATCTTCTTTAAAGATCTGAAAGATTATACTATATACACGTTTTTGCATCTATCTTCTAGCAATAGGCAGAGGTATTCAAACAACTTTTAACTCACTCTCAAAGGAAGTAGGAATTATGCCCTCTCCATTAATTTTGTCCTTAAAAAATGTTACTCAATAACTTTAAGGCACAGTGATGAAGAAGCACTTCGTAGCAACTTTCTTGGCTATACTTCCATGAATAAATTGTCCAGTTCATGAGGAAAAAAAGAATTTGGGGAAAAAAAATGAAAATAAGCATATTGAACCAGCTGAAATTATCAAAGTCAAATTTCAAACATACTTGCAATTGGAGTGTAGATAAGAACTGGAATTGGACTCAACAAATGTGTGACTTTTTTTCAGCTACTCCATGGCTTTGCAGGAGAGGCATTGAGCAAATCTAACACAGAAGAAATCTTGCTGGCCTTGAAAGCCCTTGGAAATGTAGGACATCCAGCCAGCATCAAGCACATCAAGAAATTTTTGCCCGGCTATGCAGCTGGTGCCTCAGATCTGCCCCTCAAGGTCCATGCAACTGCTGTGATGGCCCTGAAAAACATAGGCATGAAAGACCCAAAAATGGTAAGAAAACAAAGCTGTTTCCTTTGCACTTATGATGTCAATACATTGAAGCTAATCGATGACAGAAGGAAAGAGGAAAACAGTGGGTTTATTTCATAAATAGCTGTAATATTGTGCATTTTTTAAAATCTTTTATCATTCCTGAGCTGTCATGTTTTATTCATTTTGACATTAACCTCTAGTGTTTCAGAAAGCTGCAGAAATCCTATTAAAAGGATTCATTATCCTATTTTTGAAGACGAACCAGTGTTTCCATTGCAAACCTTTATTTTCCAAGGACATTAGACAGAAAGCTGAATTATTGACCAAAATGTGTTTAGTGCTACTTCAACTTTGGTATGTGAGAGAACCACAAAACAAGGTTTTCTGAAAATTGACACTTAATACTGAGTGTCACATCTAATCGTAATTCAAGACAGATCTTATTGAAAATAGATACTGGAAGTTTGCATCCTAATTACAAATTTACAGACATTGTGTGGGTTTAAGTCATAAACAAAGCATTTACTAAATGTGACTTTTGTCCCTGAATGAGGTAATGATTAGACATCACATACAATGGTTACATCGGCATAATCTCATCCACCACAGACATCACTTTACAATCATTTTCACCCTAAAGCAAGCCACTTATAAAAGGAAACCTTAAATCTTTTTCCCTGTTACATTTTTTTGTGAGACCATTCTTAACATGAATAGTAAAATTAAAAGCTTTTGTTAACTATTCTGCTGTACTAATTTTTTCAGTGTATTAATTTTGCATATGATTGCCAGTTTGATTCCACGTATTGATCCATAGACAGCAGTGTGCTGGTTTATGCTTTTAAGCAAAAGAATACAGAAACAATTTACTAGAGTGCAGGAGCTAGGTGGGGAAAAGGGAGTGGGAGGGTGGAGAGACAGCAAGCAAGGAATTAGGTTATTTGCTGGGGAAAGGAAAAGCTGATCTGGTGTTCGAAAACAATGCTGCATCTCTGCTTGTCCTTTGGCCTAGCTTTCCACATGTGACCCAGACTGCTGTTTAGTTCCATTTTCTATGCATTTGCTTTAGAGAAAATTGATCTGGAGCAGGTTAATGACTTTGACTGGATTTTGCATTGTTCAAAAAACAGTCAGTTTAATCCCTGGTTTGCAGCTAGCTACACACTTATATTTGCATTAAGCAGACTTAATGCATGGCCTGTCATTTCTATTCTTTAATTTAAAAAAGCAGTTGCATTTAGAAAGAAGCTACTGCAGAAAAATACATAAAGCTTTCTCAATCATACCTTATATTAAAAAGCGTAGGTGTTAGAGGCAGAACAGGATTGTCCAGAGGATTGTGCCAAAATGGTGTTACTCCATCCCCAATCAGTTTGAAGCTGCAGTCAAACATTTTAATTCCTCTCATGCAAGCTGGAAAGGTTCCAGTAAAAAATTAGTCTCGATACTAAATACTGTACAGATCAAACACATTAGTTACAAGTAGTACTGTGAAAATTGCATTTCTCACATAACATTACAATTTTAAATTACCTACATGGTATAGAGATTTTCGGAAGTAAACTGTTTGTTATTCGAGTAGAATAGGCTCCAGAAGATCAAATGGCTTGAGTTAAGGCAAATCTTTATGGGTGATCACTGAATTTATTTCTCTGGTATATGATGGGTTCTTGAAATCACTTTTGTCTAGATTTTGTCTTGGTTATATTGCAGGTATCTTTTGCTACAGCTTAACAAGGGAAAGTAAATTTGATGTAGAGGTTATTCAGTGAGGTTCCTTGGCTTTGATTGCTTAGGAATCAGTATTACTATAATTCTCCTTCCAGCCAACAAACTCTGAAACCAGGAACATTGTTGCCATAATAATTAAATAATACAAATTTTTACTGTACTAGTGATTAAGAGATCATTCATTGGTGATGAAAGGTTATTAGCAAAATGTTCAAATACAGATTAAGTCTGAAAGTACCAATTATTTTCAGGTCCAGGCTATTACCCTTGAGATTTTCCTGAATCACAAAATTCATCCTCGAATCCGAATGTTAGCTGCAGTGGTTTTGCTTGAAACTAAGCCAGGTCTTCCAATCCTGATGACATTAGCTGATGCTGTGCTGAAGGATCCTAGCATGCAAGTGGCAAGTTTCATTTACTCTCACCTGAGGGCCCTGGGCAGAAGCACAGCTCCAGATCTTCAAATGATGTAAGGAAAAACCCCTTCCCTAGATGAGGAACTTGTTACAAACAAATTGAGGTGTTAATGAGCTTGCCGAATTTTTTCAGGGCTTCTGCCTGCAGAATGGCTGTCAGAGCATTAAGTCCCAAATTTGACAGATCTGGATACCAGTTCAGCAAAGTTTTCCGCTTCAGTATGTTTAAAGGTAAGGTACATAGTCCTTCTTCCCTCCTATAGTAATCATCTGAAGATTTTGGGGGGAAATATACACAGGCTGAAGTTAAATATATATAGATAAATATCACAGAGTAGGAGAGTCCAGTTGCACATAGCCAGCAGCGTCTATGTTCTCCTACATACGGTGGAAAACAAAAAAAACCCTAAATCTTGGGCTCCCCATTTTTAGAGCATTTAGGTCCCTGTGTATTTGCACTGTATGCTGCTAGTATGAAACTACCAGAGGGCTTATGGGGCTCTAACCCTAACACTGTTCAGCACCAAACAAGAGGGACCTAAGTTACTACTAAGTAGATTAATTTCTAATGGTGATTAACACATACAACTCTTGCTGAATTAAAATAGGATGCTAAATCCTCTTGACCCAACAATAGTGCACAGTGAAACATCAAACTCTGCAAATGGTCAGCTGTGATAATTCATTGCATCCATGAGCAGCTAACTCAGGTTTGTTTTATGAAGGTTTTTCCTACACCTTCTTACTAGGGTTATTTACTGGCATGAACAGATCCATGTGTGGGATTTTGGGGCACATCAGTTACATCTCTGGGAATCACATGTAAAAATCAACACTGGTAGCTAGAGTAAAGAGGACGAAATTAGAAGACAGCTCTTGCTGGGTCAAATTGTAGCTATTTCCATTTTCCATTTATGTAATTCTTCCCAGTAGGGATTTTTTCAGCTACTGCATGTAAATGACCATGACAGCCTCAGTGATTTGGCATATGTAGCTGATAGACCAGGGAGATTATATCTACAAACAGTGCCTCCTTACACATGCTGTTTATCTAAAGGACATAGATGTATTCCACACTTTTGTTGTTCACTGGTACACATAAAGATTCTTTTCAAAGTTATGAATAGAAAAAGAGACTTAAATGTCTGAAACCTGCGGTGCTAATTGTGCAAGTACTTTTGCATTCTTTTGGGGATGGGAGGGGGTTTTAGAAGACTTTTACAGGTTTTATTGTTGCCTTTCTTGCTTCATGTTTTTTATATGACCATTCAGTTGAGTCTCTAACAAAAATATGTATAATACATACCACAGCAGCCACAATGCTTGCTGCTTCAGAGATGGCAACAGAGAGTGCCCAAAGAAATTCAGTAGATAATGCATCTTGTGAACTTTTGTACCATTTAAAATGCATACACAGAGAGATACATTTTCCAGTAATAAGCAGATATGTGTTTCAGGGCTTAGATACTTGTTTTCTCCTCTTATTTTTGCTTTTAAAATGGAGCTGCCTGATTTTTTTTTGAACAGTTAGAAAGAAATGAGCAGTATAGATAAGGGTAGCTGGCAGGGGGCTGTGTAAAATGCATTATTTTGTTCTGACTGTATCCCTGAAATGCAGCAGATCAATGAGTTGTTAATTCTTAGTACCAGTATAAGAAATTTGGCTACTACTTAGATAGGATGTTTCAGCCTCTCATCCTGAAGACTAAGGAACAAGATCACTTTCTAGCACATGCTAAACTTAGAGTTGCATAATTTAGTTGGCTAAATGAAGTCCATTCTCCATTACGCCTGTGTGGGAGGATGCTCCAACTTTCTGATTTGATTTGTTACCTCTAGCCACAGGTGAAATGTGTTTCAGTGAGTCCGTTCTGGAGGAGTTACCATAGTGACAGCAGTAATGCTGTGCCTATTTCCTTGCTAAAAACAAAAATGTGCCCTCACCTTCACAGATTTTTTGAGATGGTAGGTGCTGAATTTTTAATGACAGGCACTAACATCAGATGAATATACCTCTAATCGAGAATCTGTCATACGTGGACACCACAAATAATGTTTCACAGTCTACATACTACCCCTAAAATCAGCCCAGGTACTGCTCAATATAGAAACTGACAGAATCTGACTCTCAACAAGCACTTTTTTTTTTTACAAATTTATATTACAAAAAAATGTTCACTAATGTTCATAGGTATGAAAGGCTGCTTTCTTCGATCACTTTATTTTTGCTTTCCATCTTCCCTGAGGCAAGACGTTTAGTCAGACACATGCAGGTGCTCTCACATTCTCACGCTGAAGCAGCTATGGTGTACCATCTGACCCCGTTAGTAGAATTCTTCTTTGGTAAATATTTTCTTACAGCGTTAGAGCTGCATAACATCTGTGGTATTGAAAACACCCCCTTTGTCTTCAAGCTGATGAATGTTGTATAATCATTTAATCATTTATTAGCAACACTTCTTCCTAAGTATCAAGAAATATATTTTTTTTCTTAACTAACATTTCTTGAGTTAGAACACAAATGCACACAGAGACACCCCCCATAAGAAAATAGTAGTTATTGACACACTCATGAGATTTTTTTTGAAATACAGAAAGTGGCACCAGAAAAATCACATGGGCCTGAGTGTTCATAAGATCCCACATCTGTGAACCAAAAATAGACTTGTCTTTAAATTTTGGCTAAGTAATTTAATAGAATGTAGTCATTCCTCTTCTGGAAAGAGGCCAAGGTCTCAATCTCTTCATAACGAATCCAGGAGCTGGACTTGATGATCCCCATGGGTTCCTTCCAACTCAGAATATTCTATGATTCTCTGAACACTTGAAAACATATTTCCTACAATTCAATCATTTCTATACAGGTCATGAAATTAGTGGTCTGCTTTTTCCAGGGCTCTGAAGTTATCCTGAATTTTGAAAGCTGATTTTGGTTGTGCTGGAATTCTAGGGCCAGTTTAATCAGTGTATGGTGACTATGTCTAACATAAGGATAAAAGAAATTTAACATAGGGAATCCTCAAATAGTTCACTGTTCTTCAACTTGTGTTGGAAGAAGGAGGAGAGTTGGAAGAAAGGAAGTGCAACAGGTACACCTGCATACTGTGTTGCCCTTGCTCCTGTTGAAATCTAGGGAAAATTAGAAAATCCTTGGGATTACTTTAATTCAGAAAATAGAACTGTATAAAGCTGTGCCAAGTTCAGGAAGAATATATAACTATCCTCTCCACTGATTATCTGTACCTAAGAACATTGTAGATGATAAATCTAAAGTCGAGAAAATAAATACAAATTACCTTTGTTCTGAGTTTACACAATAGTTAACAACTACTTAACAATTAGTAGTTGTTCCTTAACAGTTTACATTTTATGTAAAGAGTTACAGCATGTGGTATGAGACACAGTAAATAGCCTCTGAGTCATCAGAGAAAGAAATCTACACCACCTCACCATCTGTACTTACAGGGCATCTGTACCATTTTTCCTATAACATTAGCAAAGGATGGTAAATCTGTTTTCATTTCTGACCCCACTTCCTTTCTCAAGTTGCTTTAAACAATGTCTTGTAAAAGCATTTCATAAATTGGTATTATAGAATCTGACTGTAAATTATATAGAAGAAGCAATAAGAAACATAGCATAGTCACTGCATATTGAGCAGGGGACTTACAATTTTGCCAATTAATAGTTCAGAAAGGCAGAATATTCTGTTTATGTCTGTTTTATAATATTGGTTTTGTGGCTGATTTTTCTAGCCTTTCTCGTATCATCTTGTATCTGTTGTGTTATGCAATTAGTAAATTGATACAATCTGCAAATGTGGCTTTAAAAACTGACTGGGCTATGTTTTACTGCCTGTTTCTATACAGAGTTCCTTATGAGTGGACTGGCAGCTAAATATTTGGTACTGAATAATGCAGGAAGCTTAATTCCAACAATGGCAGTGTCCCAGCTGCGGACACATTTCCTTGGAAGAGTTGCTGATCCCATAGAGGTAATTGGTTCAATCTGCAGTTTGCCTCTCACACCTTCCTATAATCTTTATCCAACCAGTATTTCAATTTTACTTTGTCTCACAGGTGGGAATAGCAGCTGAAGGACTTCAGGAGATGTTTGTTAGAGGTTACTCTCCTGACAAGGACTGGGAGACTAACTATGACTTCAGGGAAATCCTAAAAAAGGTAAATTCTGGGGGAAGAAAAGAAAATCTGTCAAGTGTTGTTTCCCCAAATGTTATGAAGAAACGGATTTTCTTCTTCTTCTCATGCAGCTATCGGACTGGAAGGCACTCCCCAGTGACAAACCCTTTGCATCAGGTTACTTGAAGATGTTTGGCCAAGAGTTGTTCTTTGGTGAACTCGATAAAAACAGCATCCAAAATGTATTGCAGGTATCATTTCAGAAGTACTACCACATAGGCATCAAAAGTATTAAAATGCTATTTCTTCTGCATGTTCCTTCCCTTCTCCTTAACTTTTTATTTTAAGTCTTTAGTCTTGTCTTTAGCATTAATCAAGGCAAATAAATTCAAAATTTGATCAGGATTAGCTATAATCATTGTTCGCAGACATTCCCCTGAGGCACAGTTAATAACACGGATCATGATATTAAAGTTCTGCTTGTTTAGACAAGTTGAACTCTGTAATTGCAGGCATGGTATGGACCTGATGAAAAAATCCCTTCAATAAGGAGATTAATCAGTAGCCTTCAAAGTGGCATAGGAAGGCAATGGACCAAGGCTTTACTATCCTCTGAGATTCGTCGTATCGTGCCTACCTGTACTGGATTCCCAATGGAGACCAGCTTCTATTATTCTTCTGTCACAAAAGTGGCAGGAAATGGTAATGTATTTCAAGACCTGAGCAATACATATATGATTATAAAGAATTGGGCAGAATTTTTAACACTTTGCTTACTTTCCTTCTAATAGTTCAAGTGCAAATTACACCTTCTCCAAGGTCTGATTTCAGACTGACTGAGTTACTAAATTCCAACATTAGGCTGCGTTCCAAAACGAGTCTGAGGTAAATATTTTGCGTAAATTAAAAAAATAATATTTTAAAGTGACAAAAGCCACAAAAAATTCAACTATTTACTTTATGTATGTAATCTTACTCTCGCATTCTAATTTTTCAGCATGGCTAAACATATGACCTTTGTAATTGGGATCAACACAAACATGATCCAGGCAGGGTTGGAAGCACACACCAAGGTAAATGCTCATGTACCTGTGAATGTTGTTGCCACTGTCCAAATGAAGGAAAGAAGTATCAAAGCTGAAATTCCACCATGCAAAGAAGAGACTAATTTAATTACTGTAAGGTAAGCCACAGCACTTATCTTTCTGTGTAGTCATATTGACTCTTTCTGAATTAAACAAAACATTTGCTTAGGGAGCTCGCCTTTGACTGACAGCTTGGGTAACTGGCAGTGATCAGTGTAGATGAATTTAAAAGAAAGATATGCACAAAAGCTTTGTTTGAAAATATGTTTTGTTTCCTGTGGTCTTGACCAGAAAATCACAATTTTTCGGACATGAGACTCATAAACTATTCAAAGCTCATATGGCATAAAATTTCTACCCTAACACATATATTTGGGTTGAAGACACTGGGTAAGATATAAGCCAACTGGCTTCTATCATTTTTAACAGATAACCTATGCATCTGGTGCTTGTAACCATAAAGGACTTGGTGTAACTTGTGCTTTTACTTTGTTTCCTGTGGCTGCCATTTGGTTTTCTTGCCTGTTAGGTTTACTTGATTTATTATCAGTGTATGCAATTACAATACACTCTGGAAAACAATTGTAGCCAGATGCCAAACAAATGAAAACAGATGGAAATACAAGCACAAAGAGAGGGAGGAAACAGAAAGAATATGTCCAAAGAATCAAAGCAGTAGACCAAAGCCTTGAAAACCTTCATATACACATGAAAAAACAATGAGAAAGACAAGCTAAAAATTCATAACACAGGAAAAAGCACCACTGACAACAAAAATCAACTACTATACAAGCTGCAGAAATGTTAACAAGTTTCTGCTCTAGGAGTACAGCCATAACAAAAGAGCTCTGTTGCTTGATCCAGCTGCAATTAGCATTCATGGCTGCAGGCCCAGAGAAGCTCTGCAGGTCTCATCAGTTTAGCCACCACAAAGGCTAATCATTATTCTCCCTTGCTCTTCAGTGGTCACAGACCAGACTATTAGGCATTTGACATCACATCCTCCTCCCTAATATGATTCCTCAGATCCATCAATTCTTATTGTAATCAGGTTCTCCACACAGAGGAGGGAGTGTTTCAGCAGTTCACAGAGCATCAATTTTCTGTGTGTAAGCTGCTATGGCACACAAACCAAATTATTTTGTTCATTTTCTTATGAAGACCAGGACAGTTCACCCTCAAAATCATCAGGGACAATAGGCACCCCTTCTCACTAGCTCTCAATGTTGGATTGGGCAAAGTGGATATTAACTCAATAAGGATGCTGAACTGGAATGAGGATATTGAAGATTGGGATGGAGTTTAGGGCCTCAAGGTGAGCTACAACTGTTGGCAGAAGGATCCTTCTGGCAAATCAAAATAATAAATATTTTCCTCCTTTGACTGAAGATGGAATCAAATAAGAAACAAAGGTGTTAAAGGCATCGAGTAAGGCAAGACAGTATAAGAAATGGAGGATCACAGCCAGGGAGTTCATGAGTTCCTGCCCAAGCTCTCCTGTAGACCCTGTAGCATTATCATTTATAAAGTGAAGTAGTCAGCTGGAAATAGCTCTATAATGCCAAGTATATGAAAAAGCTAATGCTCACTAGCTAACTTCTAGCACTATCAATTTTTCTCCAAAAAGCATTCCTGCTCATTCTTACAAAACAAATGCTTGGTGGGAATCACACAGAGCAATGAAACAGCAATGAGTACAAGTGAAGATAAAGCAGTAACTAGAGAACGTATCACTGAACCACGTCGCTGAGAAGGTCAAAGAACAAGCAAAGTAAAATCTTAAAGCCACGAAGAGAAACAAGCAGGCATAATGTGTTGAGAGGAAGTGTGCATGTATGTTCTAAATAGAATGAGTCCAAAATCATAGTTTAATATAGACTTTCTCTTCCTTTTGCTCAGTTCCACTAAAAAATAAGGAACCTATTGCATATAATATTTTAGAGGTATTCTGACACCTTCCTGTGTTAGCTTAAAGTGTTCTATTGAAAGATGATTCTAGAAAACCATTGCTCGTACAGTTGCTTGTAAACTCCATTCAAAATATTTTAGTATTAAGCATTTTGTCTTGATGGTCACTGAGTTACCGTCTATACTCCCATGTCATTACAGCTGGACAGGATGTAATATTATTTTCCTTTTCATCTCTCACACCCAGACACAAGTAGTAAACAGTTTTCAATAGCATTTAGTTCAGTTATATCCTACATGCTGTACAGGTTACAAGCTGTCACAGCTGTGGGATTTATATAAATTTCCAGGAGTGGAAGAGAAACTCAAGTGAGCAATCACAGACTCAAATAAAAAAATTCCAAAAACTTTGGTGACAGAGAGATTGCACACGAAGGACCCAACTTTCTTTATAGTAAAAATCAGAACACAACAATTAATCACACCATGGAGAGAATATGTAACATATGTTTCAATTCAATCCTATCAAAGTTAAATTTAATTAAAATAATAGTTATTTTTAAGGCTCTTTTAACATAATTATTTGGTATACTGCAGATGGTTGCTAAAATAGATTTTTAAACAAAATTTACAGGAAGAAGTAAAAATCAAATAAATTTCAGGGGAAATTAAAGCCCTGTGATTAAAGTATAAAGATGGAGAGCTGCCAAAGAATTTGCACTTTGCAAATATATCACATATTCATAATGATATGCTACTGAAGTATCTACATAATCTTGAATAGAGCTCCTACTATGGGGCTTTTTCATTTGTTTTAACTGTAGGATAAGCAGAAATTGCTTCACTTGGGCATCTTATAAGATGAATTACAAAATTAAAATGCTGTATACAACATATAATGAAAAATGCAGAAGAGTAAGTGTATGTATGTAATACATGAGCTCTATGAGCTTTCCACACTCCTTGGCTGGGGAAAGATGAGGGCAATGACTCATGCTTCAAACCTTTGTTATCATGACACCTCTGCACCAAGGTCAGAAGGATATGTGCTATTTCATTTCACCATAGATTAAAAAGAGCTAAAGATCTTGTAGTAGAATTGCCTCTTGCTTCTCATTTCTTTAGATATGATGTCATGCTGTGCTTTAAAAACCAGAAAAATAGTTTTTCAATGATCTTTTGGGTCATCATTTTTGTTTTAAACAGACATTGAGCTCTTCTGTCTCCGTATTAGGGATATGTGTAAGGCCACATAACCCAAAATATCAGTGGGCCCAACACAGCTGAATTGCTTGTCCCTTACCCCTGCCGTGAATTTAGCTTATACTATAGCACAGCTTCTTCTCTCATCCAAAAAATACACTAATACATATTGGAAAATCTCCCTTTTATTTTCTTCTCCCTTGTGTGGGATCAGAGAGAACACATTCTTTCATACCATAGCTTTAGGCCTTCTTTGTGACTGTTTTTCTTGTTAAAGGACCAGAACTGGCTCTTGCAGCCTATTTTTACAGTACTGTGTGATTCTGCAGACATTGACATGTGTCACCTGTGATGCAGCTACATTTGTCGGCTCTCTGTGCTCAACAGGGAGGAATCGATCTTCTACTTTCATTAGGTGGCAGGAGTAGACTATTGGCATAAAAAATACTAAAAAAAAAATTGGAAAAGAAACCCCAGGGCTTTCTGCTTGGAGACCCAGACTGCTGTTCAGTGGTCATTTGAATTATTGAATGGGATTAAAATAAAAATCATTTCCTTTTTTGTCCCTTTACTCAGATGAACCATCTGAAATGCAAGTTGATTTGTATTTTCTTTTATCCCCTCAGCTTGTTAGGGAGAATATTTTATTTCAGATTCCATTCTTCAAGGTTCTCCTCTCACCCACCGTGGAGCGTTGCTGTCATGTCCTTATCTTAAAAAAAAAAAAAAGAGAGAGATGGAAAAGAAAACAAAGCCCACAGGTGACATACGTTTTATTGAGGTGTTCCACATGAAGTGCAATTGTGTGCTTTACAGTGCACACAGCACGGTAGGAGCCTTCAAGAGGAAGAGAGTGCTATCAAATGAATACAAATTCATCTTTCATATAGGTTAGATTGGAATTGCTCAGGTTAGTACAGTGTGGACCATATTAAAATAGAGACCATTTTGTAGACTATCTTTCCATTTATTGTCACAAAGGCCACCTTCATTGGTGGACCACAAAAGCCTCAGGGCAAGGAGATCAACTTCATACATGAGAAACAGCATGTGCAGAATTCTGAGTTGGATGTTAGCTCTGATAAATGACTAATAAGGTAGAGTTAGCACAATGTTAATAGCTCAGAGAAATAGGTTTTAATCTGTCAAAAGTATTCAATGGTCAAGACACTTCTCTGACCCAAATCAAAACTCATGGTTCTTACAGCACTCTAACAGCATCCACAAAGATTATAGAGTATGGAACAAAGGGGTCAGGGTATTTGGCCACAAGAATCTCATACCACTTGTATCATTTGTTCTTTTAGCATCTTATATCTCTTGTCCTTGATTCTGACTAACACTCCTAAGCCCCACAGCACTGTAAACAAATTACAAAATACACACAGGTAAGTAAGTAGTAGGTTCTTCACCTTCCAACAAATCTCCCCATGATATCTTTCTAAGGCGTGTGGATATACGAGTGCAGTTAGACAAAACTAGAAACATTTATTTAATTGTCTGAGGCTAAAAATATTGCACAGGAAATAGCATTTATTGGCCACCAGTCCACTGCACGATTTTTTTTCCTGAGTTATGGCAGTATGGTATTCAAAGGAAGTGAAAACCAAGTTTAGCAGTGAATGTGCAAAAGGTTTTAAAAATAAAAATTAAAAAAATATGAGATTCAAAAATTGAATAATTTAACCTATAGCCAGATTTCTAAGCAGGCTGTTCTTCAAGGCATTAGGCTTATGCAGATCCCATAGAGTACAGTTCTTTTAACTGATACCTGTGATTGTGAAAGCCTAACTGCAAGCTCTCTGGACTGAGATCAGTCCATGTATTTATTCAGTTTAAGCAGTCCTTGGAAATAAAGCTAGCAGGAAAGATGCTGTAAATATCTACAAAGCAATTTGCAAGGTATGATAATTGTTGCTGAGTACGTGCTATGTGGCATTATTCAGGTCTTTTCCTCAGCAGTGCATTATCAATACAGGTTCCCTCTAATGTTTATTCTGCAGCTCTAGGACATTTGCTGTTACACGAAATATTGAAGATTTGGCTGCTAGTAAGATGACTCCAGTTCTTCTACCTGAAGCAGTGCCTGACATAATGAAGATGTCCTTCGACTCAGATTCTGCATCAGGCGAGACTGATAACATCAGGGTAACTGTTTGACTATTTTTTGGCTTTTAATCAGGAAAAAAACCATTTTTTTCCCCCCATAGGAAAATGTACAATTCATCTCTGACCAGTGTTACCTTGCACAGAATAAGTCACATTCAATCTAATAACACAGGTAGCCTGTAGTAGCATTATTTTAAAGTCTGGATTGTAATCATGTCAGACTTACAACACTTTCAAAAGCAAGAACACTTGCTTTAGTAATTAATTTTACACTGCCATCTACAGGATAGGCCCACAATCTTTAAAACACTTTCCAGCCATAATACAATCATTACATTCCTGGGATAGGCAATACTGCACAAGATGTTCCAGTATTCAGCATGTAGAGCTAAATTTACTGTGTATAGTTACCTTGATTCAAGGATGGATGGCAGTTTGTGCATGAAGTCAAATGACTTCCTAAACTAAAGCTTTCCAGAAAAGCAACTACATGCTTTCTTCTGATGGGCAGCATTGTGAAGGCCTCACCATAACATTTCTTTCAATGGAAAACTGACAGAGATGAGGAATATATTGTGCTGTTCTGGTTTCCTTATCATCCTGCAACTCTGAAGTTTTTCAGATAAAATAAGAGATGAGGGTGAGTACAGCACTTTCCTATGGAAAAGTCAATGGGTAAATGTCAGCTGGAACAATTTCCAGTATTCCAGAACAAGCAAAGCTTTGTGCCTACATGCTCATTACAAACATTTATCACTCTGCAGTTATTCTTGAATGAACAATACCTGAAAAATGGCACAAACTTGACCATTTCCCATTGTCATTATCATTCCGTTTGGAAAGAAAGGATTAGCATAAAAATTCCAGTTTTTCAGTGCTGTACATGCAAGTTTGGAATTTTGTGAGACACGATGTACTGAGTAAAAAAGTAACTGCAAAATATGAAAAGAAAACTTGTGGTCATGTTTCTTTTGCCATTTGCTTTATTTCTCATTTCATGGGCTTGATTCTAATTTTAATTAATTGTAATTAACTCTTCCAGAAGCATAACTTTCAGCATGTGTATATGGCACACTTTTGAGTGAAAATTTCTAACATCTGATATGCTTTGGACGTCTAGGAAATTTCTGTGATCTTCTAGTTGATATATTCTCACATCCAAGTCACACCACAAGTGAGACAGAATTTGCATAAGTATAGATGAAGGTTCTGTAGTTCTACCAAATTATAAAGCAAAGAAAAGAACTTCAGTCAGTCTAGAGCCACACTCACACTGATTGTGAATCTGTTAACATAGTCTAATACTCTAGGAAAGCAAAATAAAATAATTGCAATTATTTTGTGATGTAGTTTACCAGTCTTATGGACTCAAGCACTTTTTTTTTTTTGCTCTAGATAGTCTAACAGCCATTTAACTGATAATTTTGTCCAATTGAAAGCCAAGATGTTGTACACAGCCTTGCTATCTCAAACTAGTTAGTACCTTCTGTAGAATAAATGTATGTATGACTGAAACAGAATTGATAGCATGTAACCATTTCTCTTACTGTTGCCTACTTTTACGTGACAAGTGTATTATCTAACAGGACAGACAGTCTGTTGAAGATGTTTCATCAGGAAATTCCTTCTCCTTTGGACGTTCTTCCTGGAAAGAGCCATTTGTTCAATCCATGTGCTCCAATGCAAGTACATTTGGGGTTCAAGTCTGCATTGAGAAGAAAAGTGTACATGCAGCATTTATAAAAAATGTGCCTCTTTATTACCTTATTGGAGAACATGCCCTTAGAGTGAGCTTCAAGCCAGGTAAATTCAATTGTGCAAAAAAAAAAAAAAAAAGAAAGTGATGGATGGGTAGATGAATTGTTGTTGATGTGCATGCATATATATTTTTATACATACATATATGTTTTTTGTACCTTAAGCGCCACTAAAACTACCATTAGAACTTTCAGCCTTCCCATATATAATTTTGTCACCAAACTCCTTTGCAGCGTTAATACACCTCTCCCCTCTCTGCCTGAGCAGCCATTCCCAGCTCTCCCAGAAAGTGGCTATGCAGCGCAGTGCCTCTCAGCATGGTCTGCATCACACAGAGCTGATCTGTACCTGCAGAGCGTGTCTGATGTGTCCTGAATCGTTGGATTTGGGATGCAAGCAAAGAGCAATTGGACATGGGCAACAGATCTAACAGAGTGTCCTGTAGCTACAGTTTAAAAACCCAGAATCTTAAAGGGAATTACGGATTAACCCTGCCTGGATCTAGTCCTAAATATCTTAATCCATGATCATAAGAATTGAAAGCACAGCAGGCCACTGAATTTAGGTCTGGCCTTTTGGGCCATTCTTTATAATTCAAGAGGAAAGCCTTCGTTTCTGGTGCCTAACTCCCCTTCCTATAGTGTTATCTAGCTAAGCAATCCAGTTCACTGGATTTCAATCTTAGATTATTTTGTTTACTGACATGAAAAGATCATACTATCATACTAACATTATAAAATTTTATTATTGCTAGCATGTATCTTAGCTGTTTTTAAAAGTTACTCAGTATGAAACATTTCAACAAATACTAGCAAAAAATGTCTTATTCTATTATTCACTTGCTACTATTAACAATAATACTAATTGTTGTGAAATTTCAGTCTACACAGATGTACCTATTGAAAAAATACAAGTAACAATTCAAGCGGGAGATCAAGCTCCTACAAAAATGGTACGTTTAGTGACATTTGAAGATCCAGAGACACAAGTATCTTCCAGCAAAGAAGTGATCAAAAGAGTGAAGAAAATCCTTGATGACACCGATAACCAGGTACAGCTGTAAAAACCCACTTCTAGGTTTGTGGAAGGCTGCACACAAAGCTTAATTATTTATATTTCTTTTATTTAGTAGCCTCCCTTTTTTAGATAGTAAACAAGAGTTGGAAAATCAAATCTGGCTTTCAGTGGGTCTTTTGATTGAATTCATCTCTTTTGCAGTAAATGTGGTGAAGGACTTTAGGGAGAGCAGGTTGGTTTTATAGGTTTTTCTGAAGATCAGCCATGTAAGATCCAAAATAGATGTGGGCCCAGAAGATAGCTAGCAGCTTCCAGTTACTACAACTGTGGCAGAAAGGTATGATATCTTCCTACCTACCCAGCTTGCTCTGAGGTAAGCATAGTTACAGCCCCATCACTATTAAGACTAGTCACATGTAATTGTATGATCAACAATATCTACACAGGGATTTGGAGTACTGTTTTACTTATTTGTGTTCTTGATACATTATTATGTGTTGGCCTTATTGCAATGTATTGCAAGGATGCTATCTCAGGCTTACATCTCGTCTCTTAAGGCAGCAGAGAAATTCATAGTTCTCTGTATCTATTTTACCTACAGCCTTCTGCAGGGACAGATAAAAAAAAAAAAATTGTTTTCTATTTCCAATGGTTTCTAATGGTTTTCATAATGGTTTCCAATTGACTAGGCAACAAGAAACTCCAGAAGCTCCTCATCCAGTGCCAGCAGCATCAGTGAGAGCACTGAGAGTACAACGAGCACCCCCTCCAGCAGTGACTCTGACAACAGAGCATCACAAGAAAACACCCAGATTAATCTGAAATCAAGGCGATCCAAAGCCAAAGAGAAGAAATTCTACCCATTTGGGGACAGCGGTAGCAGTAGTAGCAGTAGTAGCAGCAGTAGTAGTAGCAGTAGTAGCAGCAGTGATAGTAGCAGTAGTAGTAGCAGTAGCAGTAGTAGCAGCAGTGATAGTAGCAGCAGTAGTAGTAGTAGCAGCAGTAGTAGCAGCAGCAGTAGTAGTAGCAGCAGCAGCAAGAGCAAAAGCAGTAGCAGAAGGAGCAAAACCAATAGTGGCAGCAGCAGTAGCAGCAGTAGCAATAGCAAGGGCAGCAGCAGCAGCAGTCGTAGCAAAAGCAACAGTAAGGGCAGCAGCAGCAGTAGCAAATCATCTGGTACAAGGCGGAATGCTAAGAAGCAGTCCAAGACCACATCATTTCCACATGCCAGCACGGCTGAAGGAGAAAGAAGTGTCCGTGAGCAGAAACAGAAAACACAGAGTAGCAGCAGTAGCAGCAGAAGAGCCAGCAGCAACAGCAGGAGTACCAGCAGCAGCAGTGAAAGCTCTGGTGTTTCCCATCGCCAGTGGAAACAGGACAGACAAGCTGAGACTAAGCGTGTCAAGTCTCAGTTTAACAGTCACAGTAGTTACGACATTTCTAATGAATGGGTAACATTTTTTAATGCTTTGACTTCTACTAAGAGGTGATCTTCACTGAGCTGTAGGTAATTGCTTCTTTTGGAATTTTGCAGGAAACATACCTGCCAAAAGTATACCGGCTCCGCTTCAGGTCTGCTCACACGCACTGGGTAGGTGCCTAATTAAATTGCACATTGCTGTGGTGGCTGGAGCTGATATGATCAAGCATATTGCTGGAAGGCTTTGGTTCATTTCACTTGACTATTTCATATTGTCTCATAATACCACTCAGTACTGACAAAATAAAAATAATTATTACTAATATACTAGCTATTGTACTGCATCCCTCTGTTGCAGCTCTAGCAGCTTTGTGGTGAAGATACCTGTCAGCTAGATGCTGTACAATACTCAGCTAACAAAGACCATGAGAGAATTATAAAATATCAGGGCCTTCCTGTATGATTAACTGCTTCCGTATTTTTTTAGGGAGTCATAGTAGAAGGACAAAATCATTGTGTATCAGAAGCTGGGTTCAGTATGCATTAGTGCACGGGAGTATGTTGAAGTACTTCTAAGGATGACAATGAAGTGAATTTTGTAGGTGTTACCTGCACAGTTATTGTGTGTTCTGCTTATGAAAGAGAAAGATGATCTGTAGTGTTTTTAATTAAATATTAATATCTTTTTAAATAGTTTCTAAATAATCACGAAGTTCAAGCTTAGCTTTGTCTGTCAGTAGAACTGGACAATACAATGTCACCATTTACAATCACTGTCTGCATGGCATTCCTATTTGAAGAGAGGTATAGGTGGATATAAGGCACATTCCTATCCAATTTCATGTCTGCTTCGTGATAAAAGTCGTATGCCGTCTATGTATAAGTTGCCTGCACAAGGAGACTTATAGCTCTGATTTTGATGTCTACACTAAAATTAGAGGCCATGCCATAGCTTTTTTAACCTATTTGTGTTTCATAGCATTCAGGCCACAGGACATCAAGCAGCTCATCGTCATCTTCCTCTGAGTATGGAAGCAGCCACAGCAACAGCAGCAGCAGTGACAGCAGCAGCAGGAAAAGCCATATGAGCAGCTCCAGTAGCAGTAGCAGCAGTCACCGTCATGGGGAAAAAGCTGCCCACAGCTCAAGGAGAAACCCTGTGAGCAGAGGAGCCACCACTCATCACAGACATGAATCCAGCCTGACACACGAGGTAGTATCTCAGAAGTTGCAGACAGACTCTAACCAATTGAGCCAGGCGGCACCAGGAAGTTGTCAAGTTTGTAAACTGGAACATAAAGTGCACTGAAGTTCAGTTTCTCCCTGTAAAATATTTTTTCCAAATTCCTTTCACCTTGGAGTCTTGTTTCTTGATTTCTGTATTACATTGTCCTTCATTTCTAAAGGCATTAGGTGTATGTGAAAGCCTGGAGCAGAAAATGATTGAAGAAAATAAAGGGAAAGGGGATATAAATTAAAGGGGGAAAAAAATCCTTTTTTCTTATGAAACTCCAGAGTTCAAAAAAACTTAGAATCTAGGTAAAAACGCAAGTTAGAAGGATATAAGATTTATGTAAAGAATTAAAAATAAACAAACAAAAAACTCCACCAACTTAATTCCTTCTAGTTGTCATGAATGCATGCTGAGTATAAATAAAATCATAATGCCCATGGTCATTGCTGATTTAGGAAATTTAAAGTCCCATTAGGCAGTGATCATTCTTATCTTTAATACACACTTGATATTCTGGAACTGTATTGCAAATGCAGAAAATGTCTATGGGAACTCTGCCACCACAAAGAATTTCAGAATAATTTGTTTGAAGAAGCGGTTGTATAGTAGAATACACTGGGAATGTGTATAACTCTACAAAGGTACCCGGTATGTACATAGACAGCTATTCTGAATATCAAAATAATGCACAAAATCTTAAGTGTAAAAAGATAGTATAGAAGAGTCTTGGATCCTGTATGAAAACAATCACATCCTTGAAAATTTCTCTTGGTAATGAAATGACTAAGCCTGAAACCAAAACTATTCTTAATTACTGGAGATAAAGGTAAGATGTACCATAAACTAAACTGCTGAAGGATGAAGGATGCTACTTGCTATCAGCATACGTATACCGGACTGTAGGCTCTCCAGTGAATGCACTGAAATACTTAAGCACAGATGGTTGGGGGCTGTTTTTCAGCGCAACTTCCTGGGAGACATAATTCCACCTGGCATTACGATTGTGGCACAGGCAGTAAGAAGTGACAACAGAAATCAAGGTTATCAAGCTACAGCATATGTTCGTTCCGATGCTGCCAAAGTTGATGTGCAACTAGTTGTGGTTCAGCTGGCTGAAACCAATTGGAAAGCATGTGCTGATGCTGTAATACTGCCTCTGAAAGCACAGGTAAGTACACAGGCAGCTTTGCCAAGTGAGACATCTGAAAGGCCCACAGTTTTTTAAATAAGTACTGTGAACCTGCTGATTAGAAAGTCCAAACAGGGAATACATAAGTATTTTGAAATATGCTCCAATTTTAGTAAAAAAAAAATCAGAAAATGTTCATAAATTTCACTCTCCTTTTGAATTAAAACAAAAACAAACACAAAATAAAAACCAGCGACTTCAAAGTCTGACTCCCCCCAAAATTTTTATCTTCAAGATGCATGAAAATGTTATTTATAGAAGTATTTTAAAAGTTTGAAAATATTTCTATCTAATTATTATTTCTCATTCAATACAAGTATGCTTTTCTGGAAATCAAACTGTTTTTCTCTATGTAACTCATTTCAGAAGATCAATTATTCAAAGGCATTTGAAACATTCTATTTCTTGGGATTTATATGAGATAGCAGAAAAATTAAGGTTAGATAATTGGTTGACACCTGAGAAAACACAGATGAAATTATAGGTCTTTTCTTTTTTCCACTCCTTCCTCTGCTGTGCTTCCAATGCACCTATGAAGGAAATAAGTATTTGGATAATAATTAACAAACATCTACATTTTGCAGCAGCTGTTAATTAATTCATCCTGTCATTTCAGCATTCAAAACATAGAAGCTCAGTACAGGAAACACTGCAGAAGACTAATAGACATTTTAGTCCAATATTCTTCTAGAACAAAATGTATACTGTTATTAGCTTACCAAGTTTAAGTAAATCTCAGGAAATTACAGCAAACCTTAGCGTATCTAAGAGTGAAAGAAAAGATGTAGAAACATAAAAAATTAATGTGAAATTTCAGGAAAGAAGAAAAATTTATATTTTGAAATTACTAATGATGTTTCTGCGATTCTTTTCTGAAATTTGGGTGTCTTTTCCTGTCTGTAAAGGTTAGAATGAGATGGGGCAAGGAGTGCCGAGACTACAGGATAGCAGCCTTGGCTACCACAGGCCAACTGGCGAGGAAGCCAGCCATGCAGCTGAAGGTACAATGGGGAAATGTTCCTTCCTGGATAAAAAAGACGAGCACAGTGTACGTACTTTGTTCTTTCCTAAACTGTTGTGTTGCCTTTTATACACTAGTTGGCATTACAAATGCACTGAAAGAAATAGATGATTTTTTGAATACAGATAGTTTTGGAGAAAACACAAGTTCAGGGGCACAACAGTATTCTTTGAACGTCTTCTAGTTCCCCCACATGTTTCATATTAAAAGGCATCCTCCGAATATTTAAAATTTGACATGCTTAATTTCATTTCCCTTATTAAATGATTAGATATTTGGGTTCAAAATGACTTTTTGTTTTGAAATGTCCTTCTATTCAGTCTTTTAAAAAATAATGACCCACAACTGTTAAAATGATCAAAATAAAAACAATGTGTTTCCTTAGGATAAAATCAACCGTTTAGAATTACCCAAAGCGCTTTTTCTTCGACTTCAGTTTTCCCATTTTTTCCTCCAATTTTTCAGAAATGCCAGCAATCTTCACCCTCCAATATCTGTCTTTACTCATGGAGCTGAGTTTGTCACATCTTATTTATCTCTAGATTCATGCAGTATGTTCCCGGTGCGGCACTTGTTTTGGGCTTCTCAGAGGCACATCAGAAAAACCCGTCTCGTGAACTTATCCTACGGGCAGCTGCAACATCTCCACGAACAATTGATACAGTAATTAAAGTTCCTGGGGTATGTGTCAATTTTATTTTCTTTTTCCTTACCGTTAATGGATTTTCAACTTATTTGTTTTGATACTTTCATATTAAAAATTAAAAATTAATCATATTTTTTTAAAGAGAAGCTGTTATATACCTGATAACAAGAGTATGAAATACTAGTATTGAATACGGTCTTTGATTTTGTACTGCCTTGGTGAAATAGGACAACAAGCAGAAGTAGAAAACTATAACGAAATAATTTATTTCCATGATGAGAACAGTGGTTAGGCCCAGACTGCTTCAAATATGACTGCTTTACACTTACAGCTTTTTTTTAATCCTATGTGACATTTTTGTGAAATGTATATGGGCCTGGGAGCAGATAATGGAGACCTTGAGAACATCTTGCACACCACAGCAGCCAAGTGCAGCATCTAATTATGTTTGTGCTTCAGTCCCACAGCTGCAGTTGACCACACTCTATGAGACAGGTCTGAGCAAGTTACGACAGCCACAGATAATTCTGTGGCTTTAACTCAGCTTTAACTAAATCGAAGCAGTTAGTTACACACTCAGAGCAGATTGCACAGGCTGGATCTGCAGAATCCTACTGATTAATTGGTCCTTGTCCACGAAATCCCTGTGCACTGCTTTAAAAGTTTCCCCCTATGGATCTGTGGTAAATTAATAACAGCTCGCTATTCATAAACAGAGAAATTAGTGTGTCTTTAACCTTCCTTTGTGCTTCAGAATTGCAGGATCTTTATTACATGATAATGAAGAAGTAGGAACATTAGGCATTAAGTTGATGCTCTTGGTAAATGTCTTTTGTATTTACAAAAGTGAGAAATCTTACCACCATGGCACATCATGCTATTTTTCAGCCTTTAACTGATGACATTCACTTTGCCAAACACATCCATCAGATTAGTTATTTAAATTTTTAAATCATTTTTTCAAAAGTCACATAATTATCATTTAAACTTCATCTACATAGATTACTTTCTAATGTTCTTAACAATTTCTCATAAAAGTCAGGAATTGAGACCAGAAGAGAGAGTGATTGCTAAGAAAAACCTGAGATTTGGGCATATCCTAGGCAGACTAACACAACTGCAGTTGTGTATCTTCAAGATATTTTTCGAGGATGTCTTTTTTGTTTGTCTCTTTGCAGTGATATCACAAGCAATATGGCTCAATATATCTTAATGCTTTTTTCATTTCTACTTTTTCAGGTAACGCTTTACTATCAGGGACTCCGAGTGCCATTCACTTTGCCCTTAGGGCCATCATCTTCATCATATGAGACTAGAGATATCACTGCCTGGAATTTCCTTCCTGAAATAGCTTCACAAATAGCACAAGAAGATCAATGTAAGTACTACTTATATGATTGTCTCATGAGGAAGCAATGTTTGTAGATCCATCCTCTGAGACAACTGGGACTTGTCTTTACCCATATTGTTCTTCTAGAGGGAAGCTTAGTGTCTCCAACTCTGCTTTCACAGCAGTTCATTTTATCACTTACATTTACTAGCAGGTGGATGAAGAGACTTTAAACTTATGTAAATCTTCAGAGTTCAGGAATTATTCCTATCTGCAAGCTGTAGAGATAAACTTTTGCCCCTTCTGAGAAGGTGCTATCTCTGTGTTGAGAGGCATCATTTGATGGGTGTAAGACAAATAATTAATTTTCTGCCATGTTTATTATTTTATTAAAAAAAAATCATATGAGTTTTAAGTGATTGGTGTCTAACACTTCTGTTGGGAAATGTGAACTAGTTCTTTAATGGTTACTACTTTTAGTTTCTGAAGACAGTAAGTTTTAATCACTGTCTTGAGTTTTGCTTTTAGCATGTCATCAAAATCAATACTAATATAGTCTGTTAGCAATATGTCTGTTAGCAATTCTGTAGTGACATCTGTTCTTAGAGACTGGCAGCATCAAAAGATTTTGCCAAGGAGATGTTGAAGTTCTTTTTCTATTTGCTGTGTAGTCCAATCACACAGAAGTTGTCTTCAGTACTTTGCAGCAACACACCATGCCATTATCACATCTGCCATTTCTTTTCTGGTTTTGTTTTGCAGCCACATGTGAAGTCAGCGAGGGAGATTTCAAAACATTTGATCACATGAGCTTTACGTGTTCTTTCAATAAAAGCTGCAATGTGATAGTGGCCCAAGACTGTACTGAATATCCAAAATTCATCATTACCACAAGAAAAGTTGATGACCAGTCTCTGTCAAGAGAGGTTCACATAAATACAAGTTCAGCGTAAGTGTGGTTTATTCTGAAGGCTCAATAATTAGATACAAAACCTCAGGGAGTTAGTCTGGGAAGGGAGATGTCTAGATTGGGTGCAATTAGTTTACCGTCATATATTAGAGGATTTACCGACTTCTCATCTGACAGACTTTATTTTCATTTTCCTCATATTCAGTGTTGCAGTCACGATCTTATAACCTGCTCCATAAGTTCTCACACTGTCTTTTCTTCAGAGGTTGAATCGCAGCATCCAAAGTTCCAGTACATTCTGCATTTTGAACTGAGAGCAGCTCAGTCACTCATTCACAACCCAAATGTTCAAAATAGCTCTCTGCTAGCTTTGGCCACAAATATCTCTACCTTACGTTCTAAATTAACTACTGGTTTCTTCTTTTTTTTTCCTTTTTTTCCTATAGGAACATCACAATCTGTCCTGCAGCAGATTCGTCTCTGCTTGTGACATGCAATAAGGAATCAGTACTATCAGGCAGTGGAGTTTCTGAGTATGAAAAAGGTGAGCTTTCATACCCACATTTCTAGGACTGATTCAGAAACCAAGTATCTTCAAGACTGTTTTTTTTATAAGCTTCACAGAAACATCACACTGTTAAGAAATGTCATTTTCATTTGAAGATTTAATAGACTGGGTACAAAAGTAGGTTCCAACTACAGGAAACCACTGTAGAATGTTTTTACAAATGAATGGAATGTTTCTTCTCTTTTCGATGTCTCCACAAAACAAAACATCAACAATTCCAAACCTTCTGATACAGCAGAACAGTGGTAATTGTGAAGGAAAATGATGTACTGAATGCTACTTATTTTCTCTATTACTTTAAAATTATGATTAACTACCTTTTTACAGACAATATTAAAATTTATAAAAATGGAACAAGAGTTATTGTGGAAGCACCAACACATGGACTGAAGAATGTGAATTTTGATGGTGAGATCCTTAAGGTATGGTGCTTTCTTTCAAAGTTAGTGCTTTCCATCTGTTTAGTGCCTTGTCAGTATAACAGATCATCACTTCAATATTCACTAAAAGGATGCACTGTTTTACAGGTTACCGTTACTTCATGGATGAGAGGAAAGACCTGTGGAATCTGTGGAAATAATGACAGAGAAAAGCACAATGAACTCCTAATGCCAAATCATAAGCAGGCACACAGCTGTTCCGCTTTTGTTCATTCATGGGTATTGCTAGAAGAAACCTGCTCTGGTGGTGAGTAGATTTGAAAACAATTTATGCTTGGAGAGAACACAATTTCAGATTTCCTCTGCCAATAGCTGGAAAGACTTTTTTTCTTTTAAAAGCAGTATTTTACTTAGAATGAAAATAGTAGTATATATACATTTTAACTTCATTAGCCACTGACTTTTTAAAATACTGCCTGTGAACACAGAGATTATGCAATACTGCAAGTCTTTGTCTCACATGCAGTTCAATGTTAAATAATTGATTCTAACATAATTTCTTACACTGAATAGCTTATTTCTTCGAGAGGCAAACTCAGATCTAAACTGACCTAACTGAAGTCAGTTTGATTTTTACTGCTGAGACAAAGCAGTTGTAGCTGCTGTCCGTAGGCTTAATTTAATGAAACACTGCATGCTATGAATGTAGTAGGTCAAATCTGAAGTATATGCAAATTTTTGAGAGTGAACAAAATTTGTTTTTGTTCTTCATCATCTGAGGGTGCAATTTCAGGGAAATATTTAGAAATACAACTAAGGTAAAAGTTTCCTCTCACATGGAGCTGGAAGAATAATGATGGTCTCCCGTAACATCAATACAGTTTTGTTTTGTACATCTCCATTTACCTTGGACCTGAGACAACTTTATTGAAGTTAATGGCTGCTTTCTCCTTGACTTCAGTGGCAGCAGACTTGTACTTATCTGTATGTCAGGAAGCAGAGTCATAGCTGGGATCCTGTTAAGTTACATTATACCTTTCTAGTGAGATAATTACAGCATTATAAAAAACATCCAATACAAAAATTATCCTTGATGTTATTATATAAATGCTGCCTTTTTTTTTTTCTATCCATTCACTACAGTTGACATTTTTCCTAATGCAATGAAGTAGCCATTGTGCCTGCAGTATCTATTCTTAATAGCTTCCAGATATGAGAGGTTATTTTCTGTGTATTATATAGTTTTAAAAAAATGGGTATACACAGTTCCATTTGGGTTATATTGTGCAATTAGATTTTAAATATAGCTCCCCTTACAGAATCTTTCTTCAGTCCCCCAACTTATTATCATCCTATCTCGATAACCTTGCTACTGTGAAAATGGTTTGTCAGGGACCTGTGTTTTAATAAAAGCTGAAGAGAAAATATGGACCTTTATTATTGCAAGGATCGATTGGGATTTATTTCTACAATTTTAACTACCTTTCCTTTTCCTCTTAGGGTGCAAACTGCAGCGCAGTTATGTGAAGCTGAATCGAAATCCTACTATTGATGGAGAGGAATCTACATGCTATTCTGTTGACCCAGTACTGAAATGTATGAAAGACTGTACTCCAATCGAAAAAACTTCTGTTAAGGTTGGCTTCCACTGTTTCCCAAAAGGTAAGATATTTTTCTTTCTGTGTCACGTACTGTAGGATCTCTGTCAGAGCACTCGAAAGAACAAAACACAGCACAGCCACACACAGAACTGCATGGCTCCAGCTCCTGAGCTGCTGTTTTAATCCCATTAGTATTTGTTATAAACACTGACAGCACTGGCTTGCTAAAAGCTAGTTTAGATGATGGCAGGTAGCGTCATCTGAGAAAAACATCTGAGGTGGTAAAAGGTAAAAGGCAGAAGAGATCAATAAAATTTTTTCACGTTTTCAGGATCTCCATAAAGTCATGATAAGCAACAGTAAGTCCTTTTATGCACATTACAGCCTGCAATTTTGTATAGGCCAGGGCAAGCAAGGCAATTGAAAGTCAGTCAAGTAGTGTGACATGACTGCTGTGATTAGCCTGCCATGCTACGCCACTATGCAATACATCAGCAAAAAACACATTGCTGAAATGTTCTCTAGATTGCTCCAAAAATCGGTTTGTTTTTCAAAGGTATTTTATACACACAAACTTGTACTCAAGATTTTTAAAAATACTGAGTCTTTTTCTCCTTTCACTTATACAAATTCACCATGAATGTAATGCATGATTGCAAAACGCAGCAATATGTTACAGTCATACGAGTTTGAGACGAGAATCCAGGTTTGAATCTGTAGATATTTCTGGTACATTCCTTCCTAAATCTTTTTAATGGACACTCAGTACACAGATACCATAGAAAGAAACCACTACTTGAGAATATCTGCTACATTGATCTGTTCTCTATGCTAACCATTATTAGCCAAAATCACAGCTGGGATAATGCAGTGTAGTTTCACTGAAACCAGTGAATTTCTATATTGAGAAACACTATTATATTTCTGATTTAAAACACCTATCCAGAACTTTGCACTTTTTGCTCATGTGAGTAATATCTGCTGAATCAACCCCCAAAATGAGTATCTTTCTGTAACAGTCAACATTCTACAAGTCTATTTAACAGATACCTCAGAAAAAGTGCTAATAGTTTTCTGACAACTCCCTGAGAAGTGAATAGATGCATCCTTTTATGAAAAGGACGCTCTTTCAATGACAGCAACAAAAAAAAAAGACACTCTTTCCAAACCTTGTCACATCCATGCTTCACAGATTTTTTTGTGCATCCAAGTCTATATCTCTGAAATGTCATCACCCCAGGCCCCTTACTGCCTCAGAATATTAGGCTGTAATAAAGCTGTCTCATTCCCTCACAAAAACCTGTTAAAAAAAAAAAAAAGGAAAATCAGGAAAAAAAAAAAAAAAAGTATGTTATTTGTCACAACCAGTGCTACTTTTACAGCACCTGCAGACTTTTCCGGTTCATTTACTGAACCAGAGTCTGGGAAGTCTGCTAACAGCACTCCTAATCAAGGACCTTATTTTATCTATCTGGAAGAGGAGAAGAAAAGAGAAGAGGAAGGAGAATAGCTGCCATGTGAGGTTTCTTTTGTTTGGTTTTGTTTTTTAAACCAAGACAATTGTTTTTCCTCAAGGAAGAGATCAGTAGGAATACAAGGCCAACATTTGAAAGCTTGTCTTTTTCATTTTTTGTTCAATGATTTGGAGCAGCATAAATGAAATCTGCATCTTTCCCAAGCAGTGAACATTCCCAAGCAGTGAACATTGCATGCACAGAACAAAAAACCTTTCCTCAGCTCTTTGTATGAGAACTCAGACTTGATAATCTACTGTCTCAAATGACAAGGACCCCTTCACTGCCACCAGTAAGGAGAGGACAAAATGAAGTTCAAGGCTATAGACTAGCCCCTGTTATCCTCATATCCATGAACTTATAGTCTTAGTATCTTGACTGCATCAGGCTTTACACCTAGCTTAAGTCCATAAGCCAGTTTACATGCCAAACATGCCACCAATCCTATCCAGGTGGATGATGGCTTTCAGCTGCAATCCAGTTTGCCCAGGGGACTATTTCCTGTGTGGATATCAACATGGATAGACCCACTGCTTACCTTCATGAATAACAAGAATTAACACTTATAAAAAATAGAACTCAGACTTCTATAGCAGATTTCAGACTTCTATAGCAGATCTCATTTCACAGATTGAAAATATGATGTTCTTTTAAAAAAGCATCTCAAGAACCTTTCTGGAAAATATTTGGCACCAAGATAATTATGAAAAAATAACTGTGCTTGAGGTTGGACAGTAATTCAGCCAAGGAGAGTGCCAGCATTTCAGCAGATAAGTGACCAATATAGCCCAAACACAGCAGTCTCCAGATTTTCCTGTGATGAAAGATGGCATGTTTTAAATGTTTTGTCTGAGGGATAAAAAAAAAAAAAATTGGAAGTAAAACTATGAAAGCCTTACCCATTCTCATTATGCAAACTTAATCTAAATGGATGTCCTAATATTCTTCTAGATGCAACGATAAACCTTCAACTATCTAAGAATATTTATTGGGGGGATGAGTATTATTATTCCATTTAGATTATTTCAGCATTAAGGGATATGGCTTATTCAAGCTGTTGATAAAGCAGTGTGGTAAGGTTAATACTGCAACTGACAATGCTCTGTCAGATTTCACAATATATGGGAAACTTTAATTAGAAGTTTATGAACCTCTGAAAATTCTCCAAAGGGCTTATCCTTCAGGATGAACTTCGACAAATAGTCAGCTGAAATATGCAGTGATATGCAGCAATAACATTAAAAGAGATTGCTTACTTGGTCTTACTTTGAAAGTGGCTACCTCCAGCACTTTCACTGGCTCCTGCCTGTTGTCATTGTGCTTCATGAAATATTATTCATTTGGGTTTTAGGGAATTATTATAGTAATTGTATCATGGATGAAAATCCTGCTCCAAGTCAATGAGTCAGTGAGATGTCAGCTGTGGGGGCAGGATTTCTTTCTTTACTTGATGACGGAGTTGGCAGCCATCAAAACAGGAGTTCCTTGAAATGTATTAATTTGCTTGATGTTCATTAACAATAGCTTCTCTCTTCTGACAGATACTGCTGTAAGCCTGTTGGAATGGCAGAGAAGCAGCGATAAGAAATCTGCATCTGAGGATGTTGTGGAGTCTGTGGATTCTGACATTGATTGTACCTGCACTGGTGACTGTAGTTAAGCTAAATTCTTTAGTGTTGTGCTATAGACATACTACAGAAATAATTGAGTAACGGGACAGATAAGAAGGAATGTGATAGCTGTAATAAAATACTAAGAAATGTGCTTGAAGAAAGTAAGATTTCTCTATTGCATCCAAAGTCAAATGCATTATGTACAGTCTGCACAGCTTAATAAATATGTTGTTCATTAAATAAGTATTCATGTGGTCTCCCTCTTTATTTTTCCCTATCAACAAAACAATCAAACCAACCATAATACTATCCAGAAATTCTGCTTCTTTTTATCTGAAATATAATTATAGCAGTCCTCTCTTAAAATTACGTTCACTAGGTGATGAAAGGAAAACATGATTACAGCTACTGCTAACATTCCATTGTGTAAAGAATTTCATATTTAGCATACTAAAGACACAGTAAGCATTTGTTTTCTTTTATGTTTTTCTGAGAAAAGTCTGTTCTTGGAACCATTCTGCAAAAAATACATTTTACTCCCAGCAAGACCATTAGCCTTAGTACATTCTACAAAGGAATGAATTGGACTGCTAGACTCCCACTGTAGCTTTCCAGAGAGCTATAGTGTGTGACACAGTCTTCATTTTGATTTAAATTTCAATGGATGTGCTGTTACTTCGTAAGCTCAAAGTATGAATAGGATTTTTATATACATATTTTTTGGTTTACCATTTCTATTGTATGCCTATGAAAATGATGCCTTCAAAAACTTCAGAGAACAAAAATATATCCAAATACTCAAAAAAAAAAAAAATAGAAATTTGTAAGATCAATTGCATCATAAAACTAAAATAAAGGAGGTAAGTCATACTGTGTGTTTAACCAGTAGACTATCAATCTGCTAGCTTTCAGTAGGCCTACACAGAAAGGCAATTCCCTCCCACCCCAGGGGAGCAGGATTAGGTGGCATCTCCACACCTTATGTGATGGCACAATATTCCTTCCCCTGTAGAGGAATCAGCCATGCAGTGAGCTGTGAGATGTGCTCCATAGCAGGCAACAGCAACCACCAGCCAAGTGCCTTAGTACGGGCAAGGCAGTGCTGAACCCAGACGCTGCCAGGAAACTGTCATTAAAGAAAATACTTCTCTTTGTAAGTATAAACTGAGCTATCAGAAAGAGGAGAACTGAAGACTAAATAGCTGAACAATTACAGAATAACATTTCTCAATGCTTTTTGTTCAAAATCAGAAAAACAAGTAACATAAGGTACTCTTATTTTCTTTCACTAGCTTGAAACTAACTTGGAATTAGATAAGACCTGCTCTTTCTTCAATGCACCGCATCTACTTAACTACTTAATGAAGAAAATAAGCTATTAAGTGTTTGTCCAAGCCCAGAGCCTCATGGGCTGAGCTCTGACACAGGGTAAATGTCATATGGCAATCATCTGTTCACCTCAGCAGCTCTCACCTCTGGAGAATAGAGAGCAGAGCAGGGCTACAGTATGCACAGAAGGTTTCATGCATAAGTCATGCAGACTTTACTTAATCTATATGTTATATTTTAGAACCTTCATATGTACTGACCCTTCAGTCAGATAGCCAGTACTCAACTAAACAGCTTTTATTTATTTATTTATTTTTGCTCAAGGATGTTTAAACTCAGGCCAATACACTGTGTTTTCATTTGTACAGGGAATTTATGAATGCTTTATTACAAAAGCTGTGTTTTGCTAACTCACTAGAAATGCTACACTCCAGAAAAGTCAGCTGCAAACAAGAGGGGAGATGATGCATTCCACTTTTCTTTAAAATCACACTAATATTGCACCTAGAGAGCCCTTTTCTTCCTGGCATTGTTTTCACTGTGGCTTATGGGAGATTTACCACTGACTTTCATAGGATCAGACTGCGGTCTGTCATCTTTAATCCAGTACCTCTCCCTTTAATCTGCTTGTTTATAAAAGAAACTTTTGCCAGTCAACCGCTCCAGAAAAGTCAAAGGTAGTGAAGAAATGCAGTGAGGGAAGAAAAAGGAACTTTCATGCTCAATGAGTAGAATAGGAATTTAGTAGCACCAAAGAGCCATTAGTAAGAGAAGTAATTCTCTCACTGTAAAACACAGAGGCATGACACTAATTAACAATGATCAAACTGGAATGTACAGTACAACAAATACAAACAGCTCATAAAGTCAAATGTCTTCTCTCAGAAATTATTTACAAATTGTTAAAATCATTGGAAAAAAACTTCAGAGAAACTGATCAGTGGTTTTACATTAGCTTCTCTGCACAGTGATGATACATAACAACAACACATCCTGTACAGTGTTAAAAGCTGCAGTGTGCCATGTCATGCCTGCCCCTGGTGAAGCACCACTTTAGGTCCTGCTCCAACACAAAGGCCACTCCAGAAACCCAGCCCCTAGAAGAGCAAATTCACTTCTGCTAATGGCAGAAAAAGGTGACCTGCTCATGGTACACCCCCCACACATCCCTCTCACCTAGCAGAAGCTACTCTGTTCACACCGACCTTGCTTTTCAAAGGAAGCAAAGCTCCCTCCAGCAGGATGTTGTGATGGCTTAAACACAGCAATCCTAAAGAAATGCTTAGTTCATACACTGTCCCAGACACAAGGAAGAAAAGACAAACATGTCCTTTTACAGCAGAACACGAGCAGTGAATTCACAATCCATCTCCTTCCTAACACAGCCAGGGCCTGGGAGTAGGCTCAGCCCAAGAAAGCCCAGGCACACACCTTTGCCTAGTGTTCAAGCCATGCATTAGACACAGCTCTTCTTGCTTCCATCACCAAGGAGTTGCTTTCTTCTCTGTTCCATTCCAATTTGTTGGTATCCTCTTGCTGAGGCAGAGGGGTACCTGTGTCTGACTCCACTGATTATTCCAGCTGTAAAATCCAAACATAACAAAAGTTAGCAAAGCCTGAGGTTGGCACTGGGCACTGAGAACTGGCTGATTTTGCCAATAGAATTAAGAGCAATAACAGTATGAGTGCAAAAAAGCCCTTCTGGAGTGTCTAATGCACCACATAGATATTTCCAATCCATCTGGGAGGATATCTGGACTCCAGATTTAAACCTCATTTGGAAGTTACGCCTGTCCTGTCTTATAAGGCAAACCACAGTTACATTGCCTACCAAGTATTAAAATGCATATTTCACAGTCTGATCTCTTATACACTCAACTTTTCATTTCTAGTACTTCTCAACGACATGAATTAATGAACTTTGGACTTTGCTGTAGAAATCAAGGAAAATGACCACACAACTATAGCACTCCACTATTTAAAAAAAAAAAAAAAAAAAAAAAGTCAAAAAAATGATGCAGGTTTAAACATGGGCCACACTCAAGTCCTAATCCTGCCTTTGTGGCTCTGTAATCTGGTTTTGCAAAGAGTTGGAGACTTCTGTGCCTTATTTACTGCAACAGAATGATATCACTACTTACCAACTTGATGTAGTCAGAAATGCTTATGAATTTACAGTCCTGAATACCTTTTGCAAGTTCTTTGGCGATTCTAGAGATGAAAAATAATTTTTCCACGAGATCTCATAACCACAAGTATATTTTATTGCTAGACTGAAGATTTTCATTTTCAGATTCATACAATAGTGTAATAATGATACATTTGGAAAAAAAAAAAAATCAAAACAATGCACTTCATTTGTTCATGGTCAGTTTTGGTTAAATGTTAGCAGATTAATCATAAAAACATAGAACTGGATCCTGCTGTTACAGTGGAAGAGGCAAAAGGCTGCTGGAGCCTAGACAAAGGCAACCAACCTTTTGTCCATCAGACCGGGCTCTTTTGATTTACTAATTTTGAATGACACAGCGACTCACAGCAAAGCATGGCTGTTGTGCTCCAGAGAAAGGAGCTGCAGTGTGAGAGGAAAGGACAAAGCCACTAATATCAGACCCCTCCTGGAAACGAAATGCCTGCTCCCCAGTACGAGCATCAAAAAAAAAAAAAAAAAAAAAAAAAAAACCTCACACAATTCTAACCCTACTGAATGAAGTCTGCGGTTAAACTCACCAGAGCCAGGCTTTTACTCAGCATGTTCAAATAAGTTATTAAATGAACTTTAGTTGTCCCTAAAAATAAATGTACTGTGCGGATCTAAGTGTAGCTCATGAATAAGAAACCTCGGGAATCTAGCAAATTCAGTAGCTAGGGCTAAACCCAGAGACAACACAGGCGGTTGCAGATGAGAGGAGCTATTAGCAGCCGTCTGAGCTGAATGCTGAATACAAGGTCTCCTATGCCATCTACTGGCTTTTTTATTTACCAACAACGGTTTGAATCTCCAGGGTTTATTTATAGGTCTGATACGTTCCAGGCACTTTAATATAAATTCTAATCAAGGTTTGAAGTGGTTTTGTTTTTTTTTTTTTCCCCCTCTATCTTCCATACTTGATTACTATGTATGGGGTTTTTTTTTCCTGTAAATACATTACAATTCTGTACCTGAGTACCATTTCACATTGTCACTGGAGGAAAAAGACACTGCAAAAGACATTCTCACTTCCAACATTGCTGGATAGGCAGTAATTATACTGCAGGGCTGAGAGACCAGTTTGCTAAGAAAATCCAAAGATGTTCCAAAAGTACTTCTGGTCCTTCCTAAAGGAGTCTGAAAGGTTGTTATTATGGTACCTGAAAAGGTGCTAATACATCAAATAAATAAATAAATAAATAAATAAATCTTTTTTTCTCTTGCAGTTCAGTTAGCTGCAATTCACATTGAACAATCATGTCCTAACACAATTAAATTTACTTTCAGATGGATTTTGAAAAGTAGCAATCATATACACGTACAGATGGATACAATCACAGCATTCCCTTCATCATCTGTAGCGTGTTTCTTCCTGCCATCCCTTTCTTTCCCCACTTATTGCCCAGTGGCCCATTCAGATTCTGTAAGCAGGACAAATGTGGGCATCCCAGCAAACTTTTACCCAACCTATAGAAACAAGCCTCCAGAGGAGAAAGCAGCTCAGCACCACAGCTGGAAGTTACTCAGGCAGTCTCAGAATTCATACTGAAACCTCTGTGAAAACGTTAGCCTTCTGGAGCTTCTGGAGATCTACAAACTTCCTTCTCACTGTTCTTTCATTATGTAGCTTCCACCCACCTGTGATTACAAACTGCCTCAGGGCCCAGGATATTTTTTACACTGATCATATTAAAGGTAGATTATTTTTGGCACAAATGGAGTCCAGGGCACATAAGGAGTTTGAATATCCAAGGACTCTATAGATTATCTTAAATACTCCGATTGCTGTCTACCTAATCAAGGCTAAATTAAACCAAAACTTTGGCAGTAGCAGCTAGCAGAGACTCATGATATTGTGCATAAGTCAGCTTTTGTCTTGCTATTAGATAATCACGTTCTCTATTGCCTTTGATGCATTTTGTCTTTACGTAAATTGTGCGCTTTGAGGATAGGATAATCCTTGAAGAGTCACCCCTAATTCCTGCATGAATTCTGCTAGGGTTACTATAACAAATACGGTGCTAAACTGGGGTACTGAAATAACAACCCACTGGCTTTTGCTATATCTGTGCTTTATCTCATCAGGAAAATGGGTCGGTCTCTCTCAGTTCTGTGGTTTCAAGGCACCTTCATGACTCCTAAAATCTTCTGGGTAATAAAATTAATTTCAAACTATGGTAAGTAGTCACCAAATTTTGTCTGTTTGTTACTAACATACGCCAAACTAACTAACCTCTATTTTTTTTCAGATTATTTTCTCTACATACTATCTTTATCTTTGCAAGTGTAAATAATATCTATAAAGAATGTTGGGTTACATAAAAATATTAAAGTGCCTTGTTTAACAGTGGTCATATTTGTCTCTCATGTGCTAGAAAATTTACTATAGCAAGAGATGTTTTGTTTTCTCACCAGCTGATAAAAAGATAATTATATCAAAAGAAATGCAGCCAAATTTAAGCAAAATAATCTAACATTTATTCCTGGATTCCTGCTTATATGTTCAAAAGCAAACTATTAATAATCAAAATTTGTTCATGACCATGAGAATTTGGGATTGATATACAGATCTGTGGGAAGACTGATGTAGACTCAGGCTGGGACAGGAACCAGCAGTGAAATGCTTACCTTGCCATGACATTTATCTCTATACATAACCTCAGACTCACTGCAGATATACTGATAACCATTAAACTCTGTAATATGGCTGGACCATTTCCATTTGATCCTGATTTGGATGTCTCCACAACATGCTCCATAGTGCACCAATGGTTTCTTACAACTTGCTGTATTACATGTTGCAACTTTGTGTCTGAAAACAGATACAATTTGGGTTTCACATCTCAGGTGAACGTTCAATCCATTAATCATTGTAAGCAAATAGGTGGGAACTGTTTCATCACTAACTGTAATCACAGATCCCGCATTTTTTTGTGGGTATCACTAAATTAAAGGTGCAGAGAGAAGAACCTTGAGTGTCCTCATCTGTCTTGTATATGAGACAGGGCTAAGGCCTGTAGCTATTACAGCACTTCTGAGCAGATGCAAGGATGATCTCTACGGTGTTAGAAGTTGAGAAAATCAGGCAGTTACAGACTTTGCTATTAATAGGTACAGGAGGAACTATTTGGGATTTCAACCTTGAGTATAAGCACCTATACTGCATCCAGATTTTCTACTTTCATTTGTGAAGCTGGGCATAATTCTTTACAATGCAACTGCTTCACACTAAAAAAATCTTGATACAACCAAACTGAAATGCTCCAGAGAAATTAATTGGTGACCTTGCCTGACAGACCAAAATAAATCTGGCAGGCAGGTTGCCCCTTTTGCCAAGTGCTCAGATCCCCAGCTGTAACTGCATGAATTACAGAGCTCCCAGGGCCAGGTAAGGCTGCCAGATCCCATCCAGCTCAGAGCCAGCTCCTGTGCTGCCTCCTGCCTTTAGTTTGGCTTTGCAGGCTTCTAAGCATGCCCAGGGCCAGCTGGTTAGCACCAGGCAAACAGGGAATCTGGCATTCTCCCCACCTTTGGGCCAGGTGGTAGATCAACAAAATGGATTGCTCCACTCATGAGAAATGCTGTGATGCCGACATCTCCCTCCTGCACAGAGCGAGAGGCAGAGTGACAAGCCCCTGGGAGAGTTTCCTTGTGTAGAGATCACAAGTCACTCTCTGTTTCAGTATTTTCACTTGTGCAGGGGACCATAGAGCTTTTTCTGTACGGTGCTGTGGAGCTCCTATGATTCTATGATTCTACTTCATTTTTGTGAAGAGATCTGAGGCCCAAAGAACTAGCTATTTTTTATGTAATTCTGCATCCCTGTTTGGCTTTCTAGTTATGGGTAAGCAGACTAGCTAGGTTTAGGTACAAGCAGAGGCAGAGCTCAGCACTCTGTGGGACACACAGTCCTACCAAATCTGTACACTTACACAAATACCTACAGAAAAAATCCTGGTCTGCAATATTGATTTGTAAGATGTTAATATAAATACAGATCATAGAACCATTAAGGTTGGAAAAGGCCTTTAAATCATCTAGTCCAACTGTTCAGCTACTACCGATATTGCCCAGTAACCACATCCCTCAGTACCACATCTACACAGTTCTTGAACAAATGTAATTGAGAAGAACTTCTCTGCTCTTTTAAGCTTCTAACACCAATTCTAAGGCTAAGTAATTTGTGGTACAAATGCTTGAGTATCACTTTCATTCATCCAGACAGACATGCTGCATGTTTTCAGCACTCCAGTGAAGAGTGGTTGACAAATGGACATTTTTTTCTCCTTGCAAACCCCTGCTTTACTGTTGGCATTGTTTTTGGACATCATTCAGAGAATCACCTTGCCTAAAACCTAACACAAATGTTAAACCATATTCACATTTGTCTGCTTGTTTATTTGTTCTTCTAATACTTTATAATGCATCTGGTTCATTTTGAGATCAGCTATCCAGGACAATATGCCTGAACTGCCACATATACATTGGCAATATAAATTTCTTTTGCAATTTTATCCACCCCTGCAGCATTGTTCCAGTCACCAGTTCTAACTGCAGCTCTGTATCAAGTACTACTAGCTGCAATTGTAGTTGTGTATAACTGAAGTGCCAAAACTCATATTTTAGCTCTGGAAATCTTTCATCCAATAAGGCTGTCATTACGCTCCCACAATTCAACAAGCACTTCATCCTAAGGCAGTTTGAAACTAACTGCCACAAGCCATTGGTTGTTTTGAATACAGATGAAGTGCAATCACCCGCAGTCAGCCCCCTCAGGAAGACACTTGGTAATTTCCACATAACCTCATTCTTGAATTTCACTCTTTTCCTCAGTATTTGCATTAACACCACCAAAATCATTGAGCTTCATCATTTTCCTCTAAATTGGCATGTTTCAAGAAAAAAATAAAAGTAAAAACTAAGAAAATGTGGGTAAATCATTTACAAAATCAGATGAGAAACATAATACATGGCATAGTCTGCCATACTATTCCAATGCCTCATTTTTTAGAATGGCAGTATTTCTCTGGGTGAGAGATTGGTTTCTGGTTTATCATATGGCTATTTCACAGCTACTAGGTTTCATTACCTCCTTCCATTCCCAAAAGATTTTTTTCATGTGAAAAGACCTCTCAGTTTTAGTCCAACTTTATGTTCTAATTTTTATCTTAATTCCTGAGTATATTATTTATAGGATTTTTTTTTTTCCCTCTTGCTCACCAGAAAGCAGGGCTGTAATGAAAGAGCTTCATAACCAAGTGTGCTTCACCCAGCTGAATGTATTCGTACACCAAAACCCCAGGAAACCTAACTGCAGCCTCCACTACTTCTACCAACAGCTGTTGGGCTTATCTCACAGACTAGAGAATTGCTGGACTCCTCTCTGCTTCCCTTTGGTGCAGCAAGGAATGCAGGCTTACTCAGACATCACCCCGACCTCTAGGTGAGAAAATGTCTTGTCTGAACAGTTACACGCTCACAGTAGATGCTGATAAATAGACTGAATCATGAATCAGACAAGAGTGAAATGAAATCCATTAGCTGTGATCCCTACAGAGTGCCCTTCTTGCACTGGCTTCTGGGAGTCCACAGTTTGCAAATTTTGTACCACTAGAGGGCAAACTTGACCAAGCCATTACAAAATAAATTTCTGTACATTAAGATACAATCAGTTTTAATTGTGACTTAAAGTATGAGAAGAAGCCTTTTCATCTACCCTTACCTTTGGAGAAGATAAAGTAACTGTATCACAGACCTTACATCAGCCATACTGAAAGTATTCACAGTTGTAGTTGTGCTAAAAAACATTGTCACTTCATTACACGTGACCCTAAAAATTTTATAAATATTTAAATTCAGCATTTTTCTCAGATATTCAGGTAAGTTCTGGTATACACTGTGATAAGATTCAAACCAATACAGGTGAAAACAAGCCAGATACATAACGATTTTGAAAGGTATATTCCTAGCAATCAGCTTACCAGAAAATTGTTAGGAATTTTCCATTAAAGAAGCGGTACAATGAAAATCTGTGCTTCTATAAATCTCTTGCCAGATTTCAACTCATTCTGAGTGAGCACATCTGGCAGTTCAAGTCTGGTTCAATAGCTGTTTACAATGGTTTCAGGATCTGTTACTGAAGCTAGATGTTATCACAAAACATGGACATTTAGCTATACAGAAGGTAAGTTTTAGTGCAATAAAATGAAAGGAAGAAAGCAAGAAACATACAAAATGCATAGATAACTCAATATGTCATTACTTCCTCCTAGTGGTTTGAATATGATATTTTTTTTTTATATACATAATTTCTTGACAGGTTTGCACAGGTGATTCTCCTAATAGAAAGGAATTACAGTTTTGGAAAGATCCTGCTGCCTTATGTAAGACTACAGAATTAGTATCAAAGCTCAGAAGAGGGCAACTCTCTTCTCCCCGTGCAAAAAGAAGGCAACATATTTCATCAAAGGGAGGTCCAGCTTCAAAACTACAATGAGATGCAATTCTACTGATATCCGTGGAGTTGCATCTGCTTGTGGTAGCACTAAATGCGACCCCCCTTAGTGTCTGGATTTTATAAAGATTAGGCCAGCAAGCACATAAAATATCAAATGCTATAGGAAATTTTCAGCACTTTCCTTCAGCTCCTCAGAAGGGAAGTTGTCAAAGTAGCTGTCTGCTAAGCATATCATCTGCCTCACTATAGAAAAAAGGATGTCAACACTGCACGTCAAATCCAACCCTGAGATGTATTTTTTAATGGGCAGGATCTGATTTAGACTGATCCCAAATCTCTCTGCAATTACCTGCATCTGCAGGAAAGGCACAAAAGGATTTATCTTAAAGAGCTCTCAAACTGTTTTCCAGTCTTCCTTTTTGTGACAGAAGCAAAGTAAAAATCTTAGGAAAATATTTTCAGAGGCATTGTTTGAGGACATCATACTTTTCAGTTGCTCCCATGCCTTCATGCCACCAGCAGTGCCATACAGGTGCAAGAGCGGTGAAGGTTGTGGTCAAGGATCACACGCCCTCAGTCCTTCCTGCAGGTGAAGGGAAATCACACTGGGTAGTTATGAGAGTCACCACATTTCATAGCTAGTTTCTCTGCTGCCGGAGATGGTCACTTCAGTGTTGTATCCAGCCCACGTAGCTAATGAATTACTCTGTATTAGCCCAAGAGCAGGTACACAGATGAAAATCAGTAATGACAGCAGTTTAGGATTCTGACATCTGACCCTTCACAGACTTTGTCTCTTATTTACACCTACACAAAGTGCATACAGAGCCCTAATACAGCTATTTACAAAAACATTGTGAACTCTCATTAATAAGATAAATGGAGAAGCAAGCTGTTATGGTTAAAGGATATTTTTGCCTTGTAACTAATTCCTATTCTCCCCTGAGTTGGGTTGGTTGAGAATATAATAAATGGGCTTAGGTCACCCATGAAAGTAAGTAACTAGATAGGTTTTTGTAAAGGCCATTGTACGCTCTCAGACAAGGAGTACTAAAGAACTGTTCACAGTAAAGCCAGAAGCTTGCCAGTATGAAAAGATGGGGTCACACCAGCCACTTAGCTGGCACACACTGTTCCTTGTTATCATCTCCCTTCTCAGACACCAGAAGCTTTAAAAGGATATGTATATTTCCAGTGCATCTTAAATTTCAAGAAAGGGGAAAAAAAGTCTTTGAATTATCATATTAATGCTTTCAGAGTATGTTAAAATGGGACACAAGTGTGGCAGAAATGGAGTACCCCTACTTCTCAGCTGCTGTGCTCATGCATGTGGCCAGAGCACTGTCTCCAAAAGAGGAGAACATTTCCCTCCTTTAGAGGAAAGGACATTCTGTTGCCAAACAAATGGGCAACTTTCTAGGATCAATTCCCCAGCCTGCCTCCCTGCAATTGCTTCTGATTGAAGATAGCACAAGAATTCTGTTTTGCACAAAGGCATTAGATAGAATGGCTTTAATTATTAAAAGAGTGTGAATTAAGCAGATACTGTGCTGCACCTACAGTGTCTTGGTGAGAAGGGGCTCTGTAAACAGAATTATTATTTCATCAACACAGTAGACTCCTCACTTAATGGCTTACTAACTGGGCCAGAGATGAGATTTGAGGCGAAGAAATCAATGACTCAAAGCAAGAGATTCGGCAAATATGAAACACCTAGTGCTTAGCTCTTAGGATTGCATATTGTCTCCAATGGAAGTGACTCGTATCATGCAGGGAGAAAATAACACTCCTGCTGCTGTGCCCAACTGTATCCATAGGAGATAACACTGAACTGGTGCTTGCTAGCATTAGACTCCCATACTTTAGGTGTATTTTATTTGATTTTTGGTGTTCTCCTTCTGTGCTATAGTTGTTAAATAAATAAGCATTGCTACCTCATTTTTCCAAAATGTTCTTAGTGTCACTGCCTTGGCTTTTTTTTTTTTTTTTTTTTTTGGCAATTCATTACATTCAAGTCAATGTGTTTCTTAGTAGTTGCAGCCTTATTTTGGCATCTGTCAGACGTATACACCAATCAGGTTGCTGCTGCTGTACGTCATGGCAGAAGCACTAAAGGGCATCCTGCAAAATTAAACAGTGAGAATAATGCACTCCTTTGCAATTCCTGTCTGTTCTAACCATTATAACAACTCAAGAGAGCAGAGAAAAGATTTCTAACACGGCTATGGGTACATGACTCTTCTTCAGACAGCTGGCCAGAGGGTAAATGGCAAGAGCAGCAAGTATCTCTGTCCTCCCCAGGAGTGAGAACAATTCATGGAGGAAGAATACTTTATTTTCCTACTCACCAGCATACTAATGCTTTACTGTGAAATTACTTCCTAAGTTTTCCTCTTCTCTTCAGTGCTAACTTAGGGATATAAAAATCACCATGCTGGCTCACTTTTCACTGAAGCAATTTCAGTTTCTCTTCCAGATTCCTGGGGACAATCTCAGCTTCATATTCATCAGTTCCTAATGAAAATCACTGTACCTGATTCTGCACAGGAACATTCTTGGTGTGATCAGGAGTATCTGCACAAAGAGGGAGTTAAATTGCACAGGAAATCCTTCATTAGGAGTGCTAAAGGACTCCTAATACAAAACCTAAATAACTCTCTGAAGGAAGAAAGGATTACTATCCCATTTTACAGAGAGGAAGTGAGATACACTGCAGCTTCAGTTCTCTCTTCATTCCTACCGGAGGAGAGCTGGATTTGGCCAGAATCTCTATTTGTGTACTTTTACTTTTGTAGCTACAGAGGGAACAGTCCATCATAATTTTTATCATTCCAGTTTTTTAGCATGTGCTATTTCTTCTAATTTGTATTTTTTTCCCCTATCATATATTTTTACTAAATAGGGCCATTAATAGTTAATGTGACAGGAAAAATTATAAATGACACAGAACATTGTTGAAACAAGGCTGACACTTTGCATGTGTTTTTGAGGATAACGTGTCTTTCTGACACACTTCTCTGGCTGCTTTTGTTATTGAGGGGAATAATGAAGCACAGAAATACACTGTTGAAAAGTGGCAGCTTCCAATGCCTTTCTCAAAAAAAAAAAAAAAAAAAAGCAATAACCTTCTTCCATAAGTAATTGCTCCAAATTCAACTAGAGCACATAATGGACAGGAATACAAAATGAATCGCAGCATTACTATATGAAACAGCTGTTCCATGAACTGGCCAAGACGAATTTTGACTATATGACTGCAACTGCAGTTTGGAAACAATTAGCCAGAAGCAATTATTTATCTTGAGTTGTCATGCTTATTTTATCAGCTCTTTAGGGGGTTCTCATAGAACTTGCAGAGCTGAAAAAGCACGATTTCCATGCTCCATTTGGACCAAGATATAAAATGCAAATCAATGACAGCAAGTTTAAATAAAATTTCTACAATCTGATTTCATCCATCATTTTCCTCCCTTCTTGTTAAGAAAAAAATATTACATGCTCTCAAACACTCAAGAGATCTCAAAATATATTTAGTAGTCACACCAGTATACAGGATTCAGAAGAATGCAAATAAATCTCATCCTTCATTGCCTTATACTTTCCACTCCTCTAATTTGCAGTGGTAAATTTGAAATCCGAATAGTCTCATTTTTCAGAAAGCACTGAGCACTCCCCAGCCTCTTCTTGCAGCCACTGGGACAGGCGGCTGTGACATTCAACACCGATGCAAATCTGGGCTGAGTTGTCTGTAGTGAGACTAATGCAGCTGAGGAAAAGAGTTTCTTTGCCATCTCACAAGGGAATTGAAATCTCTATAGTGGTCTGCTGGTGCTGTTAGAGGTAACTGAACAACATTAAAATAATGTAAGCAGCCTTAGGAATAGGCTAAAAGTCATTAGGAGGTCGGTTTTCAGAGCATATCAGGAGACATATAGCAGCATCATGCATTCAGGAAGTCACATTCAGGGTTTTATAAACCACAAATGCAAATAAGATCTGGCAAGCCTTATACTGTGAACACATGAATAGATATAGCATATGTAAACCATTGTGCTGCTCAACTGGAGAATAAGTGCTGCTGAGGAGATGCCAATGTAATAACTTTCAGAGTAGATGGGGGTAATCACTGGCTGGGACAGTAATATCAAGATCTCTAATCACACATTTCTGAAACAGGAACCAAGGCAGTCCTTACAGAAATGTCTTACCTATGCTGTTGTCAACAGTCATCATTTTGCAGGACATCCATAACTGCACAAAAGTACCTGGCTCCTTAGATATTGTCACCAGTCTCGATAGTCAGTTCTTTGGGCATGCTTGGTTTGCAAATAAGAAGCATCCCTGCTTGGGAAGCTAGCAAGATTTGGACTTTAACTGATCAAGTATGCACTATAAAGCCATTTTCTTTCAGAGCCAAATTCAAAACATGCATTTGTGCTCATAAAACTTTTAAAAATTAACTTCTTAAATTTTATCTGTAAGCTTTTTTCCTCTTTTTCTTACCTAAGGAGATTTTGAGCACACAAGTGTAGTAGGGATCTGGTCACACTCTCTGTCAAAACAGCAGACTTCCGTGCTGAATCCTGACTCACTACAACCCACATGCTGCCAAGTCCCATGCCCTCAAACTGCTAGAGCACTGGTCCTGCTTCCATTCTCTCTTCTTTATGGCCACAAAACCTTTTGCAGAAGTGTGGCTCTGCAGCCCAGGCACTGTAGGTGCACAGGACAGGCAAACAGCTGAATAACACCTCATTTTGAATGCCAGACATGAATGCTCTGCCTCACAGCTCAGAGAGTAATGAAAACTGAAGACAAAGGGATTTTGGACTAGATTTCTGAAAAATCCGAGCTGAGCTGACAATCTAAGCACTTCTCTGTCAACAAAGGCTGTTTGGGATTTACAAACTAGCTGTCCCTCCTGAAGATCCTGATTTATTTGGTGTGCTTTGAGCAACTTTAATGCAAGCCAAGTTTTGATTTACAGCCATAGCATTTTGCATAATACCCAAGTAGAGTATTTGCTTAGGAAGTGGTAGACCTGGATTCCAAGCTTCTCCCTGCTGAAAAGGGCTCAAAACATGGCTCTGACCTCCTGCAGGAAAACACAGGAATGGGGCCAGGCAGAGGCTGTTAAGACTCTGTATCTGAGTGGAAGAGACCTGTGACAAGGTTTCTGCACCCTGAGGTTTCAAATATCTAATATCAGATGACATCTGGATTAAAAAACAAATTCAAGCCAGAAATAATCAAGGGCAGAGACTGTAACCAAGAATACATTGCTCTTGGCCAAGCACCATAATCACTATGTTGAACAATGATGCCAGTCCTCTTGCAGACCTTATCTACAATGTGCTGAAGCAACTGTACCTCAGAGCTACAACAGCTTGGATGACCCTAAATATGTGTCTGTGTTGTCCCTCCTCTGTACAATTCAGACACAACATCCTCTTTTCTACTGATGAGGCTTGGTACAAATTACCTCTCTGACCAAGGAAGTGGTAAGAAATCATAAGTAACAATAGGTAACATTTTTATTACTATTGCTTTTTATGAATTTCTAAATTGGGATTGTATCCTTGGTATCCATGGCACAGCCTGCACTTGGAGCAACAATCCATTCAAGAACATGCCGTGATTACAGCAGGCATCTATTTGATAGGGACACCATTCCCCCATTTCAAGTACTGTTTAATTTGGGTGTGGAGAAAAAACAAACAAACAAATAAACAAAACAACAGGAATCCCCTACCCAGAAATGAATACCCCAATGTCATGAGGATTTTAGAGCAAAGGTGATTTGACAAGGAATGGTAAGATACTACAGTTCATCTGCCCATGTCTTTATTAACACAGCCATGACAAGCAATAGCAAAGTAACCATGGGCACTGTTCTTAAAAGAAGAAATAGGAAGTGAACTTCATAGTATTTTGAGGAGAGAAAAAAAGGCTTCTACAGACACCTTCCCTTGTCCAATGCCATGCTTTCTAGGAGTTACGGTAATATTGCCATAGTTTTAACTGGTGCTGGGGAACAGCAGCCTGAGGTCAGAGCACTACCAGAACAGGATCCTTGTTATAATAGCTCTGCATCACAACAACACAACAACACCAACAAACACGATAACCCAACAAGAAGATTGGTAATTAAAACTCATTGGATCCATCACTCTCATACAAGAAAAGCTACATGTCTTCACTACTAATCTGCTGCAATAGATGCAAGTTATGAATAAATATTTTAAGTAAAAGTTCTTACAAAGAGTGATCATACAACAAAATATTTGCTGATGTTTTTATTGTCTGAAAAAAACCTTATCAATTCTGAAATCCTAGCAAATTGCATCCCTACAAGAACACAGATTTATCTGTACATTTTCCAAGCTAGATTTCTTTCTGCTCTTTGCATGAATGTCATAAACTGGGATTTGAGATGACCCAACTCAAACCAGCTGTTGGGTTTCTCCTTTGAATTACTTTCCTTTCATGCCCTGCTTGTACTCTTTACCTTTCCCCATACTGACAGCTTTGCTAGAATAAATCTTTGCCATTCAGCCAGATTTGAAAAGAGCCTGTTAGTGTTAGTATCCTTTTTTGGTCAGGTATGCCTAGCTCAGATCACAAAGCTCTGACTAGTGTTTTCATATTTCTAATTCCATGCTACCAAAATTTGAATTACTTGTAAACAAGCCAAATTTTTGATACTGATGCCATCAAATAAGCCTGTATAAAATAAACCGTCATCTCCCTTCAGTCGCAAATAATCCACACGTAGGCAGATTAAAAATCCTAAAAACCAATAAACCTGTGGCTCATTGTGGTCCACAGAGCACTTCCTAGCACTTGAAGTAGCATCTGTGGCAATGCTGAGTGCTGCAGTTTGAGTTTAAACCTGGAAATGAAGATCTGTGGAGGAATTATGACCTTCACTGCCAAGAGAACATTTTAATTTTTAATATCAGAGTCTTTTGAAAGTTCACCACCTAGCCTGCAGATGAAGAGAGAGGGCTGTGCTTAATACACACTCACTGATGCTCCCCACAGTGCTTGAATTTGGTCCAAACCCAGCCTTTCAGTTTTCACAGATAAAGTAGAACATAGACTGATGGGATGGCAAGTGAATAAATAAGTATGTCCAAAGGGAAATCTAGACTTAGCCATACATCTTTAACTTGAGAACATGCTTATGAACCTCTGTATATATTGACAAGAACGTTAGACCAAGGACTTCTTGCAAAGTATAAACTCCCAAGTGTTCATGCCATTGAACAAAGGAAGTCAGAAACAATGATATTTTCTTCTGCTTAGCGACAAATATTGCTCCATTGTTTTTATAAATCTGAAAGTCTGCTCAATATTTCTGATACTTCTGTTATTTCTAATGCCAGGCACAGCAGATGAGACATGCTGGTTAAAATTAACTAATTTTAAATTCATTTTTCTGATCACTTAGAATTTTGACCACAAATACTGATTCAAAAGAGAAATGATTAGAAGAAAGCAAAGAGATTTTTACACATACAATAGGAAAGGTTTACATACTAAACCTTCAAGTTATTTTTTCCAAGAGAACTAATTGACTAAGTGTGCACTTATATATAGAAAGGAAGCAATAAACAATAAGTTTTGGTATTCTGACCCAAACAATCATTTTTATATAGAGCGATTACAATACAGGTAACAAAAAGTTGAACTCAATGCATTTATAGACAAAGATGAGCAACAAGCCATGTTTGTTAAACTTTTCTTTATATTATACTCAGAGGGGGGAAAAAAAAAAAAAAAGAAAAAGGAAAGCACTGCTTTGAACTAAGGATTTAAGGCTCCAGTGAAGTTAACAAAATTCTCCTGCTGGGATCAGAAATTCATCTTACAAATACTAAAGCGACTGCACCTGCAGTCAGCCCCTTTATTTTGTTATCACTTCACAATATGCGTGTGTGTCACAAGCATGAGAGGGTAACTGGATGTTTATAGTGCTCCTTCTGCTGGCATAGCTTAGACTCTCTAAATAAAAATATTACCTATTTTGTAATAAACCATGTGCAATAATAAATTATCTCAGGCTATATAAGAAAACATGAGTTACATCACTAAGAACATCTAATAAGAAAGAACTGATTTCTATGTATTAATATTATCCAGTATATATAGAATGCAGATATTTCCTTTACAGGTTAGTTAACACCTCACTGCTGTGGAAGTAGTGGTAAGTGTAACATCTGGGAAGTCAAGAGTCCCTCAAGAGGATGGAGGGAGAAGCTTTATCCATTCAGACTTCACTAGCCCCACAGTGAACTTGGGGCAACCAACTTGCTTGATACTGACAAATCTACAAATGTGCAGGTTAAATACTGATGTGGCATTCAAGCTGCTTACAACTCTCAATGTTCTGCTGCATTTGTGTCCTCGTTAATAGGTTCATCTTTATCCCTGCCCTCTGCAAGCTCTATTCCCATAAAACGACAACTGCTGTTAACAGGGATCAGAGAACAGACCTCACACTCCTTTGTCTTCCCAAATTAATGTTCGAAGTGAGAAATAGTAGGAAAGCCAGAAGTAGGAAAAGAAAAACAACACTTCAAGCAAATGCAGTCTGTGGAACTCACTGCCACAGGACATCAACAACTGAAATATTGCTGATAGTTTTACGGCTCGCACACTGTGCAAGCAAAAGCTCATCAGAATTCATGGCAAGCAATGTAAAATATCAGGGGTAAGAAAATAAACCTTTTGTTTTCTGTATTGTGATGGTAAGTGCAGCAGTCCATGTGAGAAAGCTGCTTAAACTGAAGTGCCCTGTAGTGGTCACCTCCCAGAGATGTCACCAGGTTAGAACACGCACGGTTGTTCCTATTGCTCTGACCAACAGTTCTCAAAAAAAAAAAAAACACCACCAAAAAAAACCACCATTGATTTCAGGAACAAACATTTGTGATGTAAAATTTAAGATTTGCTTTAATTTTCACTATCGCGCCTATGCTTCATCATTCCAGAATTTACCAGTACATTGTAGACTGCATTGCACATTTCTAGTGCTTTACTTTTTTTAAATACATTTCAAATTAATGAAAGTAACTCGACAAATAATACATTATGAGCTATTAATACTACCATCAGTTTAAGAAGTAGGGGAAAAAAATGCAAATTTCATTTTTTTAAAGTTTCACTAATCTACTTATCTGCACCATTAGGAAGAATAAAGTCACACCCAGCATCTTTTAACAAAATGACTTAGAATTCATTCTTTCAGTTCTTACTAATAAAAAAATCAAAATGTGGAGAATTATGAGTTAAAATATGTTTGTCTTCAATGCATTATTATTTTGCTTAGGTAACTGTGTTCTCTGAAGCTGAAATTTGCATTTTACAGTTTTCTCTCTGTGCTCCCATATTTTTTCTTGAGGTTCAGATCATACCCTTCCTCCTTCTACTTCAGCTTTTATTTTGCCTAGGAACAGCTTTGTTCAGCAGCAAGCAGGCTGTCATTTTTACGTCTTTACTCCCCCCTACCCCCACTTCTCAATTAGTATTTTGCAGATATAAAGGAAAAACCTTAGGTGAGTTGAGATACTATTCACAAAATACTCCAACCCACCCCCAGTCCAATAACAATAATCAGAGACAAGGTGTCCTTGTTCTTTCCTTGTTACTAGAACATTCAGGATTGACAACTCTATATGGAGTTGCTCTGTTAATCATACATGTTCTGGTGGAAATTATTACCTTTATTACAAAGCCTTGTATAGATAGAGCTGAATGCCCATCTTTTCAATAAAGAATGTGCTCTTGTGTAAAATAATTACTCCATTATCAGATGTGCTTTAAGTATTGTGTGCTTTAAGTATTGTGAAGTTGCTAGTCATTTTTCCTGTTCTGTGAGGATTATAAAAAAGAACTTGAATTTCCAAAGTACAGGATTTAAGACTATCAATTATTTCCTTCACAGCTCCCTCCCTTTCCAAAAGGGAATAATCTCCTCTGAAGAAGGTGTCACTCTTATGAGAACAGAGGGAGTGCAATATCACACATTCAGTGAGAATTTCAGACCTGATTCAAAGCCCAGAATTCGAAGTACATGGAGAATATCCTATTAACATCAGCGAGCTGGTCATAAGATTCCCTGAATAAAAGCTTCCACTCACTGAATGCCTTGCTGATAGCTGTCTCAAAAAATTTTGACACCTTGGTTCCAGTTACATCAGCTCTTGTTTTATTGCTCTTCTCTACTGGTTACATATATGGTTAAGTAACTAGGGACAGGACAAGAGCTAATAGCTTTAAGCTGCACCAGGGAAGGTTCAGGTTGGATATTAGAAAACATCTCTTGGAAAGAGTGGTGTTGCATTGGCACAGGCTGCCCAGGGTGGTGGCAGGGTCATCATCCTTGGAGGAGTCTATGAATCACGGGGATATGGCACTGAGGGACATAGTGCGAATGGGATGGGTTGGACTGAGTGATCCCAGTGATCTTTTCCAACTTTAATGATCCTACGATTATATGCAAGTCCTTCCTTGCTTCAGAGCCATAATTAGTTAGGTTAGCTTTTGGTATTTACCCTTGCTTATTAAAATAACAAGCATCATAGGGACCATGCCAAAAGTAATACCAAAACAAAATAATATCCTTTTTTAAATGTATATATTTTTGGAATCAAAGAGTTTTCCTCATGCCTTGCAATCTATGTGATAGTAAAACTTGAAAGAAAATGTGTAATTATCATTTCCTGCAAAAGACAGCAACTAAAATAACTTCCAACTCTGAATGTTATATGTAGCTGAACTCATTTATGCCGTCAGAAACATCAGGAAGTTCTTTGATTTAATAAACACTTTTGAGAACTGATGGGCTAAACAAGACTTCCCCGCCAGGTGTCCTCTTTCATGAAATAAAGCATCACAGGAGCAAGTAGAGAAAAAACATAATTAAGACACTTATGAGCACCAGGTGTAGACAGAAGAGAAATGAATATCACAGGCAAGTACACAAAACAGGAAATCCAGGCAGGAAAATGACAGTTAATAACAGACCTTTCAAGTACAGCAGATAAAAGAAAGAAAAAGAGAATAACATACGTAAGACATCAGGAAGGTGTCTTACATCCACTCTCTCGCAATCCAACTCAACTACTACTTTTTTTGGATTCAGAACCATTAGAGTAAAGGTTATTGCCATAGAAATAGAAGCTACACTGGAAGCACAGCAGAAAAGAGAACTGCACTGGAAAATATTGCAGTTCCACTGAGTACTGAATATTTATCCCCAGAGGAGAAAAAGGCCCTATTCAAGACTAGTCCAAAACCCACAAACACTCAATCCTTTCTGCTAAAAGAAAACAAGGAGAAATAATTTAACCTGCACGCTCCAAGGCTGAAATATTTTTTCTGCCTGTGCCCAAAAAGAATTATAGTAAGAGATAAGCAGCATTTTCCATTAGGGATTGATTTTTTAATTACTAGCATTACATTCATAATGTAATGTAATTCGCAATGTTCTTAATTCTGCTGCAAGCTTCTCCCCGCAACCCTCATACTCTAAAGAAATGCAATCAAAGTCGGGGAAAGCAGGTAATTGCAGCTAAACTCAGTAAAGTCAAGATGTAAAGGTAGTAAAAGATATATCGTCCCCTCATTTTCATCACCAAAATAGGCCTGTTGAACCTGTCAATGTGTTGGATTAGTCCATGCTATCACGGCTGGACTGTTTCCATTTCTTTTGTTCCCTGGTGCTGCACTGAGATGTACTGTAGTATTTTGGTATGGCATTGCAGTCATCAGTAAACACGCTTGTGTTTTGGAGGAAGGTGTCTTACTGGACACATCAGGAAAAGCATTCTCTGGATGGTCATCATTATTTTGAAGGACGTGACGGTATTTTCATCCAAGATGAATGCATTCTTCTCCAGCTCATTAATGCCAATCTCTTCTAAAATAAATAAGCTCAGTAGCTGGTCTTCACTGGCCTTTCCTAGATGATTTATGTCATCAGCTTGCAATAAGTCATGTTGAAGCTTCCCTGCCCTAGATTCTCTCCAAAGCTGTAACTAGTTAGGTGACTTCTCTCCAGTCTTTCATATCCATTATTCGGCAAGCTGATGCTGATGATGCACTTTCAGCTAGGTTGCTTTCATCTTTCATTTTGTTAAATGCAAATTAGATTTGAAAACGAAGGTAGACACTGTTGTAATCATACTGGCAAGTAACAGCGTTATTCAGCTGTCAACAGAATTCAGCCTAAATAGATCATGGCACAAGAAAGAAACTGTATCAATGACTTTGCTTTGCTTGTATTTAAATATTACATCAAACATACACTGTCACAGGGGACAAAAAGGGAGTGCAAATTGCAAACATAGCATTCTTATTTTACATCCTCTTTCCCCTTTCTCCTGCTCCTTAGCAAATCTAAAGGGAGCTCTTACAGAGATAAGTTTATGCATTGTTTGCCAAAAAGGTAGCAGGATGATAACAAACCATGCAGCACCAGTGCCACAGGATCCTGTTTTGTGATACTGATTTCAATAAACCAATTAACATGCATTGTCTTAAATAAGAAGGTTACAAATATATCACTAGAAAATGCTACATATACTTGCCAATAGTATAAATGGCATATTAACCAAGAATTGATAATAGATAACAATGCTCTGTTTTTCCTCAAAGTAACTATTAATTATTAATCAATTTCTGAACTATATGTAATCATGTGCTTGACACAGAAAGTGAGCCAGTTGTGGAATAAATTTCACTACACCCTGTTGGTGGAAGCCCTCTCTGTGAGATACACAGGTTGCTTCGAAAGTAGTCCTGTTTATTTCCATGGATACTATAGTAGATGCAGAGCATAAGAGCAATATTTGACAGACCAAATTCTCAGTTACAAAAAACTATCCTACTATGTCACTACCACCAACTATGCATTTACGCAAGCAATGAAACACCTTTGTTTAATCTGCATTTCCATGCCAGAGGTCATTTTTCTAACTGCCACATTGCTGCCATCTGTCATACAGCAACAAAATGTAATGAGATTGATGGGAGGCTTCAACCTCTACTGCCATGCCACCAACATCCACATTACTTTCAGCAGCATTACTTTCAGAACAGCCCTCAAACATGACAGGACAACAAGCTGTTTTTGTGACTGCCACTGACTTCATGAATCAATAAATTAACTCTCTTCTGAAAGCATTCCTTCACCAATGTAAAAGCACAACAAATTCATTAAGCTGCAAACACGTCCTCTTCGGTGTTTTTCTCTAAAAGTCCAATTCCTAGAATTGTGTGATCAAATTTAACAGAGTGGCAGCATGTGGTTTACTCTCTTGGGTAACTCCATTTCTGATAAAAACACTATGTTTTGATAAAATTCCTTTTAAATTGCAGATGCTTAGGGAAAAAAAAATTATCCCTATTTACTCAATAATATTTTTAACTTTAAAAATACACGTGAGTGCTAACCAAAGTTTTTTTAATTCATTCAATAGGGCCTGGTTTCTGAATTGGACAGTGCTCATTTTGACTAAGTCTGGTAAGATTTTAATACTAAGGAACAAGTTCACTATTCTTTGTTATTAATACACAAATACACTGAAGCTTTACTTACAGAGGCTAGCAGATAGATTGTTGGCTGTATTCTTTTTTTTGCAAAGGGTTGATTATTCCCTACAAGGAGGGAGCAATGTAGCTGTAGCTGCAGTTCCCACACAGAGTAATCCCTCTGAAACATCATGGTACAAGCTACAACATTTAGCACAGTCATAGATGGAAAAAAAAAAAAATCTTGTTACTAAAATCACTTAAGAAAAATACAACTGGTAATGCTGTAAATAAAACCCTTGCATACACAAGACTCAGAGGTTACTCTGCCCATCTGTTTCCTCTGTCTTTAGCTCCAGAAAACGAACTTGTTCTTGCTAAGTTTCAGCATTCTAAGCTGTTCTCCCATCTGGGGAGTGCTGTCTCCAGCTAAGCCCATATATTTGTGCATTTCAGTCATTTTTCTCATTGTGAGTTTGAATGGAAAACTCAGATTGGTGAAGTGGCAGACCCAGAAAACTCAAAATCATGGGATGGAGGACTGAACATGTGCCCTCAGGTGGGGCAAGATGCATCCAGAGCTTTGGGTTTGATGATCTTTAAGGTCTTTTCCAACCTGAGCTATTCTATGATTCTATGGTGTCAGAACCATTCCTTACATCTCTCGTTAATATCTCATTATAGAAATAATAGTACATATTAGTGGCCTTCTCACCCACTGAAGTGAGTAATTTTGCACTCTCACCATTCACTACAAATGCTATCAGAGACAACAACAAGCACAAGAAATATTTAAATACTGCCACTCTTTCTATTGAATCAATAAAACAGAAAGACATAAATGTTCCTGCTGGTGCAACCAGTCTCTTGACCTGCCTTTTGCTTGGCCAAGGCAGAATATGCAGTGGCATAGCCCTGTCATGCACAGTCCCTCTTAACCAAAGGGTTTCAGAAGTGACACTTCCATACACAGGGCCACTGCTCCCCCATTCCTCTGCTCAGGTTCCCTCCATCTGCTGGAGGAAAGTGCAACAAGGCAATAGGCAAATTCAGCACAAAGCCAAGTCCTACACACTGCCCTTGCACTCCAATGTCTTCACGCATCCAAGAGAGGAGAAACTTGTCAAAATGTCCCTGCAAGTTCCTACATGCTCCTATGCTGACAGAATCTCAGGAGAGTTTGGAAACTAGTGTTTTGCAGTTAGAGGGACTTGATTGTTCCAAATACAAAGTGAGGAAGCAATAAGGCTTTGCATTTGTGCATATGTATATGTAAATACATAGATATATCATCTTTCATTTGACAAAAAAAAAAAAAAAAAAAAAAAAATCACTTACGGCAACCCATTCTAACCTGAAATTCTTCAAGATTCCCATTTTATATTTTACTAGACAATTCAGGTATGCTGTGACAAATAGTTGTATACATGCATAGTGTACTTACTACCAGACTGTGTATGTCAAATGTCAGATGAAGCCTCAGAGAGTTTCAGTGTCACAAGAAAACTAATGAATATCCATAATAAGGACTCTACTACCTGTATACTCCAGAGGAAGAAACAGTCTTGGATTTTTAAAAGAATTCCGAAGTACCCTGTAACACCACAAATCACTCAGCTCGCAATCTCTTAGCTGTGCCAGGGAATTCTTTGCTTAAACTTCAGTCTGTGGGGCTGAACTAATGAGAACAGTTCCCCAGCTGATTTACATCAGACAGAGCTCTGTTTTTATTTAAACCACGTCTCTGCAGCAGAGGGCACTGTGAAAGCGCCAGATGCTACATACACACCTGCACAGAAAAAGCTGGAGAGAGTGATGGGAGATTCTACCCAGGGAACACGTGTTTATCTTATTTCCACTCCTGAAAGGTGACAGCAGTTTCTCCTCTGAGGGAGAAGAGGGATGCTGCTTTATGCTCCTAACAGCTGAGTCTTAATTGTACAGCTGCTGTTGATGAGATCTTCCAAGTGAGATCTGTCTGAGATAACTGATTATGAGTAAAGAGAGCCCTTCTCTCCAGACACCACAGCTGGCAGTATCGCTAGGAAGATGGACAGAGAGCTATGGAACTGGATGCTAGGAATCAAAGTGCAATGTAACAGTGAATGACAGGTGACTGTACCACTGACGACCTGTGGATACACTTACTCCATAAAATCTGCTTGGGACTTTGCTAACTTAACTTTCTAAAAACCTTTAGGAAAGTCAACACTGTTAAATTTTGGGTTTTATAAATCACTTTCACTTGGAAGTTGAAGACAGTTCTCCCCTGCTTTCCTTTTACATTCTGCACTAAGAGGCATTCCCAAGAACCCTACAAAGTAACTAAGCCTGCAGACCAGAAACATTAGCAGCAGTGCTCATCCTGCAACATCTCTGCATCTATCAACAGCCTCCTGCAGGGGGAACCAGCCCTCTCTTTCTTCCTCTGCACAACTATTTCAGTTATAAAGAACACTTTTAGAAATAAAATGAACTATTGCAGAGTCATTAAAATAATTAAATAATCCATAAGCAGCAGTAAAATGGTACAATAAGGAACATTCAGTGTCATTAAAAAAAAGTCAGTTTTGTGCAGGCAAAGGCTGACTGATAAATGAGAAAATTATTCACTATCATGGATCCACCATTGCTCCAGAGCCAACTGTACCAGATAATGGGGCTGGTTTTTGTAAGTATTCTTCTAGAACCAAAAAAGCCCTATTAATCGACCATTGACAATGGCCCTATAAGCTAAGAAAAGCTTTGCCTGATAAGTGCTGTTGTCTCCCATCTGGTAAGAGTTTCTTTAAACTCTTGTTCCTGGGTTCTTCAGGAAGCATCTGTGTTCACTGGGAAGCCCTCCTAAGAAGGAAAAATGTAGTAATTCTAATTGTGGACTAGAAAAGATCATATTTAACTTTCCACATCTGAGATGGAAAACACATTTGATTTGCATAGACAGGCTTTGCTTTTAGTTCAATAGCTTTGGTATTTCAGCCAGAACAGAGGCACACAGAGCTAGAGCTACATTGCTGAGAAAGTGGCCTCACAGAGTAGGTTTGCTGGATGATAACCATGAAAAAAAGATGTTGATTCTTGAAGTACTATTTTACAATAGCTAATAGCGTTCTTTACTCTAGCACTGTCACGGTATTTAATCTGTGGACTTCGAAGAGCTTTTCTACCTTCCAAAACAAATAGGCATCGAACGTTCATCAAGGGGAAGCTCTGACTGCAGTTCTTAGCCTGTAAAAACCTTCCCATCTCTTAAAATGCATTAATTACTTATCACCTTAGCATCACAACTAACCCTGCTGCTGATCACATGAGGATTAACGACCCAACCAAATTAACGACTAACAGCAGCACAGCTTCATTCTTATCAGCAGTTCAGAATAAAACTTCTAACAACTGCAAGCTAGCTGACAGTATCTTCAAATTCTGTAAAAAATATCTGGTAATATTTTTTTCCTCCTACATACAGAGAATAAACTTCCTTTGACCACAAGATGGCCCCCATAGTATATTGTCTGTGTGCTAAGGCATACCTCTTCACTGATTTATGATTCATAGATTGTAATAATCTGTCTTCACTTTTTATATATATATATATATATATATATATATATATATATATATATATATATGTTTCTTTGTCTACAGACACCTTTTGCTGATAGAAGGGAAAACAGGAAGGCTGAGTCTGTCAATTAATTCCCAGCCTCTGGGTAAGTGACATTGCCCTGGGCTGGGCTTGCAGCATGTTGTCCCAAAACACGTGATTTCATGCTTTGAACCCAGCACTGCCCTGCATGCATGTTGTCCCTGCACTCTGTGACCTCCACACAGCCCCACTGTCACCTCTGAATAACTATGGCTGGTGTGAAAGAGACAGCCTCGTGTTTCTGGAGAAAACTCTTCCCAATGCCTTGATCATGTATGATTTGATACAGTGAAAATCTTATGCACCGTATTAGATAAGTCCCAATAACAATTCAGTTCTGGGAAAGGTGAAAGAGGCATCGCTGAGCAGGTCCAGAAAATTCAGCAAAAGCCGAATTAATTTAATGGTGAATTTAATTCACCATTAAAGACATGATGAAAAGATTATTTTATGATTATCACCCCAACACAACTTGTAGACAGAAGAAAAACACTACTCCATTAAAGAGCAAAGAAATTTGTATCTGTAATGACAAAAATGGTTCTTCGTGGATTGATAACCTCTCAAAACCAGTTAAAGCTATGTAGTACAGTTGTCCAGTGCAAAAGGAATAGGTATGTAATATAAATACACATGTGCATATAGATTCATCATCATATTCTGGCTTCAGAGCATAGTCCTTTGTGAGCAACTACGACAGGAAGGGCTGGGCCCTCACCCCACAGCACACCCAGTCCTGCAAAAAAAGTCATTTTGACACAGCCACCCCCAAGGAGCTGTAAGCCAGGTGGCCTATGATCTTATAGTATGTGAAGCCAATATTAAACCCTGGGAAATGCTTGCATCTCAATGAAAAAAAAAAAAAATTCGATATTCCAGCAGCATCTATACCTATCAATTACTTCCTTACTCTATGCCTTAAAACCACAACCTTGAAGCTTAGCTGTAACCCTGACATCATTTTCTATTGTGCTGAACATTACCTTTTTTTTTTTTAAAAAAAAAAAAAAAAAAAAGACTCTAGTGCATCTGACTTCAAACTGACTTCTCAGGCAATCCCCTTTGCTGAGCAATTCACGTAAGCACAGAATTAAACCCTGTACAGCTCAGGGTGCAGACAACACATTCTGCTTTACCAAAGCAGGTCTCTCTAGGACATACTAAACATGTCCTAATATCAGAAATCTAAAGTATCCCTGCGTAGAATATAACCTGTGAAGGAAATGTGCCAGAATAAAAAGATTAATATGCCACATAAAAATATTCTCCTTGCCAAAAACAAGGCGGGGATTCAGACTGCCTCTTATTCCATTCAATAGCTTCATAGTCAGAAGACTCAGAAACTGAACCCGAGGAAGGCATCAGAGAGATGCATCATACTAAAAATGCGTGAAAAGTTGTATCAATCATACTAAGAAGGTTCAGTGGAAGCCTCAGTGATGCCATTTTCTTCGCTAGGATCCACTATTCACAGAAAAATGCAAAGCATTGTTCTTCTTCAGAAAGTTTCTCACTTTTTTTCAGAAATACAACTTAACTATGCCAAAAAAAAAAAAAAAAAGCTCACCACTTTCTTAAAAATCAGAGTTTGAAACATACACATACGCTATTTTCCATCCTGACTTCTTTGGAGACAAGAACCCTTGGATCTTTAAATCCCAGAGTTCTGCAGAGAAATATTTTATGGCCATTATTTAGAGAAGCACATACTTCCATGCTCCTTCATTCATTTTGAAGTAGACTGTATTATTCCTCACAGCTAAACAGATGCCCAGAATGGACTGTCATTACATCTATTTAATCACTGCTTTCAAAAACTCATCTTTCTCTTGGTAACTTATGATGTAAAGAACTTCAAAATGCTGTAAAAGCTCACATAAGCTGGTTTTATTATTATTATTTCAAAAAAGCATTCATCATCAATGCCCCAGTTTTACAGGGTATTGCAGGCATGAGTTTCCCCTCCGTATCTGCACTCTTAAACCATTACTGCATTGCAATATTAATTGCAGCAAGTTGTTTTTCCTATGCCTTAAACTTCTTTTTCCTCAATGATCTCTTTGTGGTGGCCTCCCTGAGGTCAACCATTGTGTCTCCTGCTCCACATGAGGGGAGGGGGAGAAAAGAAATTAGCCCACCTCCCAGCTCAGCATATATAGAGCACTGCAGAGATTTGTTAGTTTCTAGATCAGAGACGACAAGAAAGAGCCCATTTACCCTTGCTGCTCAAAGTGCAGAGGGGAAATACTTGGTTGAGACTGAGATGCTCTCATCATTTCAGTGTGATAAGCCACAGTTGTTTTCTTTTTTCCCCTCTTTCAAGCATTTTAAGGAAGGCCAGAGGCCAGATTAAGATCTTTCTCTTCAGAAATGCTCGAATTTTTACAGAAAGCCTAATGGTTCACACTGCTTAGTTCTGCCTCAGAAATTAACAAGTAAATGATAACAGAGTGGGTGAATAGCTTTCCAGTGACCAAACCAAGTCTTTTACTATTCAGGGTCTAACTTATGTAGTTTTCTTTTGTGTATGGAAAGAAAAAGTATGTTTCTTCGTTAATTTAACAGGGAAACTCACCATTTCCAGGTTGTTACTGAGACTGTAATTGCATGCTTTAGTTTTAGGACAGTGCTCTTAGTACTGTGAAGTTAACTTACATCTGAATCTCTCCCATTTTCCTAGGATGAATCAAAAGGAAAAATGAAACAGGAACATCATTCATTGGGAACTTTAAGGTTTTAACATTTGTTCTTGACAAACCTCCTCTAGGAAACAAAAGAGATTCATAACATTCTAGTGATAATACATTCACACAGAGTGGAAGAGACCCACACTTGAGGTCCTGCTCTGCTCACTTCAGTACTGGAATCTTGTTCTTTCAGAAATTTTATAGTTGTCTCCATTATAGGATTTCTGGCATCTCTCCGTACTATAAAAATTGTGCAGTGTTCTTAAGACTTCCATAGAAAACATTCCCAAAACTGATGCGCACACTGAAAACGAAGTTACATAAGTGCAAAAATATTTTAAAAAGCTACTTTTAAACAAGAGGGGGTGGGGGAATGACTTGCTGGCATGCTGAATGCTTTTAATTGGAAATTTGGCAAAAACTAGAACAACAAAAAAAGTACAGTTCCAGATGATTCTTATCTTCCTAAATCTTGTCTGGGAGTGGGCCAACATGAAAAGGAAAAATGAAAAGTAGTGTAACTACATGTTTCCCACAATACAGGTCACAAAATTGACTGTGTTTCCTGATAATAGATGAACCCTGATTACATAAAGTCCTCCCAGGAGGGAAGACTGGGAGAAGGAAGATTTCACAGGGCTCTACCCATTGCCAAAAAGAGCATCTAAAAAACAAAGAACTACAAAACAGATGTTAGAAAATTGTGTTTTATTTTTGAAATGCATCATTTGGGACCAACATGTCCTGTGAGTTTTGAAGAGTAGAGGTATATAAAAAAAATTGTATTATTAACATTTAAAAATTAATTTGTGTCTCAAGTTCTGTCATATTTTTCTCTATGTTAGCATAGAAGAGGTAGATGAATGTTTTTAAGGTATAGCCATTTGCCTCAGTTCCTCTATAAGAGGCAGAATATCACATCTTAGTTAACATTAGAAGTTACATTAATCTAACAGAAATAAATATATTTAATCCAAATAGAGTATATGCTGTCTTTAAATAGCTAAATGGTGTTAAAATAATTTAAGATCTGTAAATTCAGGTAGCTCAGTATAGACTACTCATTTGGGCTACAATCCTTTTTCAGGAAATATAATAACTGAACAGAAATGCTTATAGATGTGCATAACCAGTACAAATTATAGGTGAAAAATAATCGTGTTACAGTGGATTTTACTCTATACTTGCAGGGCAGAGTCGCCATTCTCTACCCCCCCCCCCCCCCCCCAAGCAGCCTATTAAATCATATTTATGAGTTTAATTTATATCAGTCAGCAATAAAGAGATACAAAGATTAAAAAGCAACTCAAGTTACTCAGAACAGTGAGGTGAATATTTTAAGGTATGTGATAGCACAGGATTCAGAAACATTAATCGCCAACCATCTCACACATTCAAAGAGTGAATCTTTGAATCACAAAATGGCTTCAGGTGGAAGTGACCTTGAAAATCACTTACTTCCAACCTTAACAGAAAAAAGTATTTGAACCAAAGTTTCCATACATCAGACCTGGCACATTCAATGACAAGTACAACAAACAGCAATACCATAAAATGTACTTCCTCAAAAAACAACAAGAAGCCTCAGAGCAGGAAAGATTGAAATGGTTCCTAGCCTGAAATATTGAGCTCCAAAGCACACAGTTATGATTAATATTCTCCTAGGAATTGCCATTTTGCTAGGAATTCAATACCTATATTGAAGTCTTAAACATGAACAGGAAAAAAGCAGTTGTCAGTATTTGGGAAAATAGGTTGTATTGTGTGACTATAAAGACAAGCTGAAAATAGGCTTTCTTTTATTATTTTTAAAAAATATTTTAATCTAGCTTTTCTTGATCAAGAAACTTGAGCTGAGAATACAAGAGAAAAAAGCCTTACTCATTTTTCCTTTTTAGCAAGCTACTTTTGCTCTTTTATGCCAGTGTAATTTCCTGGCTCATTAAAAGGTTTAAACTGCCTCATTTTTTCATGCTCCATTCTGTGCCACTGAAATGTAGTGTTCAGACATTCACTATGATGCAAAATCCAATTGCCAAAGCAGGGAAAATGAAGGCTAAAACACTTGATATGCACTCAAGGTTGAATCCAACTTTCATACATGATGTAACACCATACCTACAGGAAAAATGCTGCAAGATTTTCTCTCCTTCGCAAACTACATACACTGTTACCTGAGCACTATGGTGTGAACACAGTTCTGAAGTATTTTCAGTCAAACCTTTGATCCCAAGCAAGACTAAGGGCAGTAGATCAGTTTGCTTCTCCAGCAAAGAAGGCAAAAAAAATTAAAAGAAGTGGAGATAACACTGCAGTTGTCTGATTCATCTCCTCTTATTTCTGATTTGTACCCATCTGGTTGTACTGGTAAAGAGAACATTACAGATGTTCTCTCAAAGGCTTCTCCATTAAGCTGAACATTTAACACTCCATTAGCTTGGGCAGTAAAATACGCCACAAGACATTTGAAAGTCCCACATCTTCAATTTTTCTGTTTTGTCAGAAATAAGTGTTTCACTGGTCACATTAGGCCAAGTGTATCTGGAACGATCAGTACACTAAGAGCTTTTCGCCACTGTGTCATCCTGCAATCCGTGTTGGCCCAGTGATGGTGTGTGTAAAGGGGACTATGAGCAGTATTTGTGCCAACTGGGAGTCCAAGTATTACCACCTGTTAGTCATATGCCTCCAGCTGAGGAAAAGGAAAAAAAAAATCTGTACTGATTTTAAGAACTCACATGGAAGGACAAAGATAAACAAAAGAAAAACATAAAAAGAAACCCCAACTTTTTGGACATAAATAGCAGCCACTGAAAAACACCGAATACCAATATTTTATGATCTCACTATTTTTCTTCTCTGCACTACATCTCTGAAGTACCATGTTGAGTTTAAGAAGCATCACATACCTGTTTTTGGACTAGCACTTTGGGATAAAAAGCTATTTGGAGCAGAACACCAAAACATGAAACAAACCATTTTAAAAGCAATTAAAAAGTTAGAAAAATAGAACATCTCACATGGGTTCCTCCGTTAAGTAAATTACTTTTCTGGAAACAGTTCTTAAAAGCACAGCTCCAAGAAATACTGACCATAAAAAACTATTTTGTAAATATCAGAAACAATTCATTGTAAATAAGTACAGCCATGGGAATTTATAGAAATATTATTTCAGTCAAAGAAATAATTCTGTGACTAATGGTTTCAAGGTTTTTAATAGGTTCAGTAACTGTTCAGAGCATCTTGTGGTATGAAAGTTATCAAAGTTGTGATCATGATGTAGACAAATCGAAGTCCAGAAGAGATGTCAGCAGCATCACCTTCTTCCTGAAAACAGCAAAATCTTACTTCATGTTGGGAATAGCTGCGAAGTAAGCACAGCCAAAATGGACAAAGAGCAAAGTCAAGGGTGACCTTGACTTTTGCTTATAATGATAGCAGTGACCAGAATAGAAACCGAGACACACAGAAACAAGAAAGTTTTCAGACTCCTATCCACATGGCTATGAGACAAAGATCATCTGATGCTAAAGATACCACTTACAAACATACACTTCAAGTAGGTTTCTAAAATCATTTTCAGGTTTAAAAGGAAGTCCCTACCCAAGTCACAAATGAGATGTTACTGGCATGTCAGTTCATTGACATTCAGACGTTAGAAAGCAGGACTTTGTTTCTAAAGATCAAGTTTAGTGATAATATCACCCCCAAGAAAGAACTGGCCTGCTAATCTGAAAATAGAACAGAAAGAAGAGTCAGGTCCCTGAAAAATATCACTAGTGATTGGGCCTAGCTATCAAACATCAGATGTGAAAATGGCACCAAGCGAGCAGGAGTGAGAGAGGTGATCCATGTCTGTCTGTACTACACAACTATAAATTACCTGTGCATTTAAACAGCAGTCATGTAAAATAAACAAAAAACCCACATATTTCCTGTGAAAAATCAGAGCAGGAAACAGCTCTCACAGAGGCTCACACTGAATAGAGAGAAAAAACAGAGATGCTGCATTACACAGCCCATTCTCTAAGGAAGTCCTGTGCGTGCTATTAAACCAGCTACCACCTGAACTGAGGGTTTAGATCTCTCCTTCACAATTATGTGACAATACTGCCCTGTTGATCTCTAAAAGTGAATGCAAATGCAACATAACAAGCATAGTTGACTTCAATATATTAGTAAACAAACATTTTTGGAGAAACCCCTGACACTGTGTTAATATTTTAAATCATCTTTGGATAAGTTTTTTGTTGTTGTTGTGGTTTTTTTTGTTTGTTTGTTTGTTTGTTTTTTTACATTTCACCTTACCTTTAAAGAAATAGTAAGAAACAGAAAAGCTATCAGATAAAGCCCGTGTTAAACCCCTCAGAGTTAAACAGCTGATGAGGATGCAGGAGCTATTGAATTTCTGTTGTTTCTCTCAAGATCTTCCTAAGGCTTCGCACAGATGCCTGGAAAAATCTTTCCACTTCATCTTCATATAATAACAATGTAGAAAAGGGGAATGCTCTGTTACCCTCCTTCCTGAGGATGCACATCAAACAAGATAGCTTTCCTGTTCAAAATCTATTTCTCAGTTTTCAGAATTAAAAACATCTGGGTTTCCCATGTCAACTCATAACATTTTAAAACTATTCTGAAATAAATGAAAGATCGTTTTTCCACTGTTGAATATTCTGACCAAGGCCAAAGAGTAATTTCACAGTAATTGGAAACAAAATATTATTGATCAAGGAAAAAAAAAAAAAGAATTCAAAATTGAATTTTTTATTAAGTCAAAATGGATTTTGGTTTCAGTAGTGTTACCAGAAAAGGTCAGCCTTCTCAGCATAATTGGGCTATTTCTGCCCAGGGCACAGTCCTATTTCTTACTTACACTTCTGTCACTCCCTGTAGACCATGAATGCAGGATCTGAAAGAGCATTGTGATAAGCAGGTGAAAGATCACTTTATCACCTCTTAGCCTAATTCCTACTAATTAAGGGCAGAACAACTGGTTCAGTCTTTCTGATCATTCAGTTTTGATAGGTTAAATTGGTTTATCTTCATGGCTTTACTGAATAGACTACTTTGAAATTAACATCCAATAAATAAAAGTGTTCTTACAGAAACATAAAGCTTGTGTGTATGGCTTTATACCACAGGCTTCACAAATATTAGGCAGAACACCCAATTTAATCTACATCCATCCAGTTTATTCAGAAATAAGACGTGAACCTCAGTATCTCAGCTCACTGAATGAGTGGAAGCATCTCCAGCCATAATAAATTTAGCTTCTATTTCTCAAGCCAGTAACAAAGCACAGATCTCAGTAAATGAGCCTAGTTTCATTAGCACAAAATCCTTCGAATCCAGGGAAATTCTACTGTTTTAAGGTTTTCCTCATGCAGAAATAATCTTAAACTAATTTTGAGCAAATAGGAATTTGTTTCTCAATGTACAATAGGAAGAAAAAAAATCATGTCAGCTACAGCAAGTGCTACTTCACCAATAAATAGGATTTTTTTTTCCCCAAAATTATTTGAAACTTTTTCTCCTACTCTGATCCTGGTGAGGAGAATGTAAAATGTGAGAAGTTATATCCTTCATCTGAATATCTTTTCTGAAATGATTATTGTATTACTATTGAATTACAGCCATCTTTGAAAATTTCTGATAAAATCAGATTTTTTTTTTAATGAAAGATTGCTCCTCTAGATTTCAGTAAGCAAGAGATACAGAAATTATAATGTGGCTATCAGGGCTTAGAAGAGCCCTTTGTCAGTTTCATATAAATGCTGTGCTTCCTCCTAAACTTTTGCTTTGGAGCATAGCAAGCTACATTAAGTTTCATTTGCAACTTTTAGACAGAAGTACACAAAGATTTAGACAAATATTTTTCTACTTGAATTTCCGAGGGAAAAATGAGTATAAACATTCATCTGTATCCAAAACAACTCAGAATAAATGATACCACACAACCTGTTACTAGTCCTAAAACACCTCCAGACAACTCTTTTTTTTTTTTCCCTTCTCCAAAATCTGTAACGAAATGCAGAAATATGAGATGGTTACCAAGAATCAGATGCAATATTTTTTAAAGACTCCAGCAGGATTGGAGCTTACTGGGTCCTCTGATGGGTATTACCATTACTGGTAGTTCTTCACTTTCCTGAAAGCAAGCAAGATCTGGATAGTTATGAGAGTTGAAGTGTACCAAAGCTTTCAGTCAAAAAAATATATACCACAAATTATGTGAGAACTATTTTAGCAGGGATACAGGTAATATAACAGACAAGATTCCACCCTCGTTCAAAATTATTATGCATAGAGTGATGCATCATTTCATGAACAAGAGACTAAATGGACATAATACACATATAACTGTGTTAGCTTTGATGTCCTACGATGCTAAAGTATACATCTCCTACTGTACACTCAGCCAGTAGTCACCATTGTGACTACTGAATGTGGGCCATTCATGTACTGAGAGAATAAATAATCAACGAGAGCAAACAAACTAGTCACTGTATATGATAGCAAGAACTGACAATCTCACCTTCACTTCAAAAAGAGAATCTGGGCACATAATGGGTGCATTAAACACAAATGTGATGTCAATACACCAAAAGGCTGCTAAGTCTGCTGTATCTGTGAAATATGTATTATATACAAATTTACATAAACATGTTTTTAGTGAAAAATTACCACATCTTTCTTCTGTTGCCTCTTTGGTCCTGAAGGACAATGCCTTCTACTCTAACACTGAAGAAGAAGAGGAGCTGAAAATGAAGCAGGGAAGAGGTGAGAGAGCAAAGAGTAGAAAAGAGGAATAAGAGAGAACAAGGCAGAAAGTGAAATGCAGAGGGAAGATTGCTTCTCTTGATGTTTTCATCACTCCGTTTCATTTCATTCTGGCTCCTAGGATAAATGACAAAATAGGTAGCTTTGAAGAGGAGGGAGGATGGTACGTTCACAGATGATTTGAACAAGCTTTAGCCAGTTTAAGTTTAGAAGGAGGAGCAAATATGGTAACTGAGCCTGCAACACTAAGCCCTGCTGATAGAATGTACACAGTGGAACTTGCTCTCAAAAAAAAAATCTATGAATACACTTACACAAAATAGAAATCCTATCACCATAACAAAGAAAACATAAGGTAATTGTTCCATACACCTGTGTTCTGCTCATTAATTCACTGATTACACCCATGTGATTCAGTTTTGTTAGAAACCTGATACTCCCCATGATATCAGATATTTCCTGGCAAAACCTTTACACTCAAGTGTGCTGAAGTGTTGTTTTCTAATGCACAAATACATATGAAATAAATTTATAATTTGAGCTTTGTGCCTTTGCCACTGCTGTTCAAGGCTGTGTTTCTGCTTCAAACTCAGGAAACAAGAAATATAGACTGTAATTTCCTGTTGGGTGTGCCTTATTATGGTTTTACTAATGCACTTTGTCCTGTAAACACTTTCAAAGATGCATCTGACAACCTGTTCTATAGCAGAAGGTTCATTTATATGCCTTTCCTCAACAGTAGATTATTTGCACTGAAGACAGATTGCTTAAGGTGGAGCAATTTGTAAATACTTAAGCTGGTATAAATTTGTATTTTGAAGGCCAGCTTCTCCACGAATCCGTCAACTTGTGCCACTCCATCTCCTCTGTATGCTGAATGAATCAGAAAATAAAAGAGAGCAACCAAACACGAATTACATGTTGGCAAGCAGAAGTTAGTTTAATTTGAAGATTGAATAGTATCCTGACAACAAAAAAAAAAAAAAAAGAAAAAGAAAAAACTCCAAATAATGAGGGAGATAAATACAGAAATGTGAATTTCAAACTTTAAGTCTGCAAAGCAAAACATAAGGGTAAAATATCACTAAACAAACCCCAGCTTTTGGGGAAAGATGTAAGAACTTCAAAGGATTCTAACATTTTGCAAGAATTCGGGTATATCAACAGAGGTTTCACAGCATAAACAGAAAGGATAACAAGAGGACCAGTAACTCCAAGGAATTTTTCAGAGAAATGAAAAATAATATTAGAGCAGAAGATGAAAAGACAACATCTGAAAAGCAGTACAACATATAAGTTTAAAGGCACGCATTCTTGGCTTGACATTACAGAGGACTCTAACACCCAAGCCAAGGAAGTAGTCAGAAGTGCCAAGAAGTTTCCAGATTGTAGCTGTGTTTTTCACATTTCTGCCACCTCCGGATTTCTGGAATTCATAGTATTGTTGCTGTGCAACAGATATAAACAACAAAGCTGTCCACTGATGCTTTTTAACAGGTTTCTTTTTTTTTTTTTTAAACTATTTCAAAGTCTTAGTTAAAAGCACATTCAAACCTGGAAATTGATGCTTCAGCTATCTGCTCTCCAGCAATAAAAAAAGGCAGGAGGAATGGGAATGTTAACTCTGAAGAATATAGTACCTAAGATAACAGATTTAAACAAAGATTGAATACTATTTCTATAGGAATCCAAATGGTGCCATGGTTAAAGCATGTAGGCAAGCATAAAAACACAGTAAGAGGAAAAAAAAGAAAGATGGAAAAAAGGTCATAAGTCCTATATTATTTTCCTTTACCTAAGAGGGGAAAAAAAAAAAAAAAAAAAAAAAAAAAAATCAGAAAGACTCTACAACTACTTGCTTGCCAGATATTATAGAAGGTCATGCAGTGGCATGATATTAACCAGTTTTCCTCAGAATATGGTTTAAGACAAATTCCCCCGGGTTATCATTGGTAGAATTGATTAAATCATCTCTATTAACACACTAAAACATGCAGCATTACAAACTGCAAATCTTAGTCCTAAAGTAAATACTGTCATTTTCTAAATCCGGATTTAACTGAAATCTTAAGTTAGGAATGCACTGTTTGCAAAAACTGGTAAAATTCCTGAGAAAATGCAAATGCAGAGGAAAACAAAAATAAAACCCAAATAATGGGTGTCTGCACTTTAATGCTACCGTAGTACTCCATTTATTAGACAACAGCAAACACTATCAGTGCAGATGATAACAAAAGTTTGGCATCCCAGATAGACAGAATTAGTATATCCCTAAAACTGAGAAAGGATGAAGAAAAACATCAGTTTGAAGTTTGCGATCTCAAATGAGGACTAGCATACTTAACTGAGCAGAAGATCTAGAGGATTTATTTTCTCCTGTCAGCTCTGAGGCTGTTTAAGGAATACCCCAGTTACTCCCATGAGAGGAGCATCACAGACAGTAACAGTCCATTAACTGGCAATTCAGGTAATTGAGTGCTTGTAAGCATTGTTAGCATTACGTGAGGAAATGCTCCCTTAAAATGCTGCTGGAGGGGAGCAGTGGAGTTGGCTACATTGGAAGGATGAGAACACTAGCTCAATCTTTTTACAGAAATTATCCTCCATAATGTCAGACTTGAACAGTTACACAATCAGTGAAGTTTTAGGTATTAAACAACTACCCATACCGTATTTTGTACACCAGGAACATTACTATATAGATGTCACACAGACAACATTGTACTGGATAGTTTCCAGGCTACGTAAAAGAATCTCAAAATAAAGTCCAGGCCAAAAAAATTCACCTTGGAGTTTCCTTTCCATTCCTTTCCAAAGAGGAAAAAGTATTTCCTTCCAGCTGTCCTGTACAACTGCTTACACAGTACATTAAATTCCCAAACATCTCTTCTGTTAATTTGTTGACACAATGGCCAGCAAGATATTCTAAATCATTAACCAGGCCTAAATACTTTTCCTGTTCTATTTTACATAAACAAGTGGTTGGATGGTTTTACTTAATTCAGACATCCTACAAATTATATGCTGTGCTTAAGGCATACTTGAGGGCAACTACATGAGGTAGGATTTTCCTATTCTATGTTAAACCTATGGATCAGATGGAAAGTGTGACCAGCTGCTTGTTTTCTTGTTCTGCTCTAGACCACACCAGTTTTTCATTTTCCACTTTCAAATATCTAAGGAACAGAGCATACCTCTAGCTGTTACTGACATCACTCGGGCAGACATCAGCTGCTCCTCCCCACATGGGGAGTATTACCATTGAAGCAAAATAAACTAGACGAACCAATGGCCCCACCAGAGCAGCATTTTGTGATTCCATGTTCCTTCACGGGTAACAGTTACCCAAATTACCCACCAGGTGCTAGCTTCTTTAAACCCTTATGTCTCCATTGTACAGAGCCAGACTTTAAGCACTCTGTCATCATTTCAAAATTTAACAGATAAAGTGATTAGTTTGTACTGACTCCATCTGTTCATCTATGAACTTCTTCCTGCCGGGCTTGTAAAACAGATGGGCAAGAACATTATACTCAATTGTTTTGGATTTTTCTACTGTTTTCTTAAAAACACCCAAAGCAAGCAGTAAAATTCATGCCGTTTACATCAAATAAGTGGAAGAGAATCCACTTATGATAACCTTGGAATGCAGAATTTAAAAAGGAAAATAGTGTAAGCCTTTAGCAGATAAAAGCTATAATAAATACATAGTGAATAAAATCTAAAGATATCACCCTTCATAAACATACATTCTAAGTAACTTTCTACTATGTGCTTCCTCATATCTTCAGAGGAAATCCTTTAAATTTCACAAACAAAATAAGTTCAGACATTGATGAAGGAAGTATTTGTTAGTATGACAAGCCCATTATTAAAGATAGCTGAGTTAATATTGAGCTCACAGGAATTCCTCCCCCACTTTCTTCCTCAGCAAGGAGGCTTTAACACACATCAAGAAAACTGACTAAATGCCATGAATAACTTATCAATTCCTGTAGTTTTGAAACATTAATAAAAGTTTTACTCAATTAGTGATACCAATTCCTCTCACTGTGAACATAAATCAGTTTCAGTCACAATGCAAACCAAATGTCAGGAATGTGCTTTTTAGTACATTTTTAAGCGTAACTAATAAAACACATGCAGTCCATCATATAAGCATAGCCAATATGAAACATCCCTCGTGGTGATCTTGATCACACAGCAAGCTCAAGGATCTCCAAGCACACACAAAGAGAAAGGAGAATAGCAGCTTCAACTTAAAGCTCTCCTGTGTGGCTGGGAGAAGTAGTTTGGGAGCAAAAACCATTTTATCAGAGCAGAACAGGAAGGAAGACCAGCAGATAGGCTCTCTGTAAAGTGCTTCCATCTATGGAAAGATGCCCTCTGGGCAGAGACTGCCTACTGGTCTGCCTGCCATCAGTACATCCCATTAACTTAATGATGTAAATGACACCAAACAGACTGGCATTCATCAATAGTTCATATCTCTGCTTTCTGTTGCTTGCGAGGATGTAAGTCTAGCCAAGAACTCTGTCTGCTTTGGAAAACTGTATCTACTCTTATCCCTGCCTTCATAGAGATCCATACTGCCTTGTTTCACAACAAGCAGGATTTCCTCCACACCACATTTATGCTTTCTCCCATAAGCTCTTCCATGGGATCTTCATAAGATTTTCCTTCATCACAGTCACAAACGCACTGTCATTCCAGCAAAATCCTGCTTGGGTGCAACCTATGAAAGTCTCTAGCTTATAAACACCTTTTCAACTTACTTCTAATTGTATTTCATACTATGTTTTTATGAGGGCAATAAAACCAAGGGCAAGCTCCTCTACCCCATCTATAAACAATAAAAACCTTCATTAAAGACAAAGTTTGTAAGGTTAAGCACTTAGAAGTTTGGAAATAATAAATTGATGCTTCCTCAACAGCCACAGCTTACATTGCACGTACATATGCACTACAAAGCAGCCTTGTAGCAATTAGACAAATTAACATGACCAGAAAAGTTTTACAAGAAAGCTGTAATGACAGAAAGACCAGCACAATAGAAATGTGCTACAAAGGAAAAGAAGAGGTTTTACTCACTCATATTAGAAGATTTTGCATTCACAGAGGAAATCTTCACCAAGAAGAGATCTCCAGAAAGAGACCCTTCCCCAGCGGCAGTTAATCCTTAAATGAGATCTAAGAGAGGTGAAGCCAGATTCCACCCCTTCCAATCACACTGATGAATTGCCTTCACCTGTGCTCCCAGGGCTGACAGAGTCCTTTCCCCAGGTGCTCAATCAGTGGTTCAGGCCAAGACTCAACATTTCCCATACAAACCTTTAGCTATTCTTCCCGCTGGCTGTGAGCCAAAGAACATATCATTCCCCATCCCATCTCTACAGACAGCAGAGATGCTTCAGTTGAATTTTTCCCAAGAAAATTCCCCCACTGGAAGCCATTCAATATTACTTTTTCAAGTAAAAGATTAATATTTCAAACTCTCTCTAAAGAAAATGCAACTGCTTGCGCTTTGAGTTCTCTTAGATAGTCCCATTAAAAATCCTCTTACCTATTTGCAAATATGCATGTAGACAAGAAAGGATTCGAAGATACAGGATTCATTAGGAGAAGAGGAGAAAAGTCCAGCTATCAGAAAACTAGTAAGGGAAGGGATAAGAGCCACAAAGTTATTTCAGGACTAAATGAGATCCTGTGGTATTTCTGATCCACATAGCTACTCCTGATTCCCACTTGAACAACCGTTATCCTACCTAACCATTTCTGGGATTTGCTTCAGATGCTGTGAATTCCCATTTAGCCATGCTGACCCGATCCATGGTGTCCTGTTTTCCCTTTGAACTCAAGACAGAATACATTCACTTGCCCAGCAGGCCTAACTACCACCCATTTCTAATCTGCATTTCTGTTTGCTATTTTTTTCCAGGTTAGGCATTCAACATAATACAACCATTTCAGATTCATAGCAAAATAATAATTAGAGGCAGGCACATTTCTTCAGCTTTTTGGCCTAGGAACATGATCTAAATTCCTGCTCCGTGTAACGCAATCTAACAAGGGGTCTGTATTAAATTACATGAGAAAGATTTGCAAGAAAATCTTATCTCTTCTACAATTATTAAATCTACTACTAACTAATGTGGTTGCAATATCATTTACGTGATACAACTTTGATGTCTGATAACATAAAACTTTAGTATTTTAATTCCACTAATTGACCAGATCTTGAGTACACTTATTCTTTCCATATTTATTTCAACCAGAGATAATAGTTCTGAGACAATTTCTTGAATTCAAGACTATCTATTATATTCCATTTACAACACATGTGCTTACCTCACAAAGTCCCACTCTGCATTTACACTGCTGCTAGTACTTCTAATTTATTTGAAGTTAGATATCACTCCACTTCACACTGCAGCATAAAGAGCTGGCATATTCTTAAACTATTGGGTTTTGATTTTTTTCCATTAATTGCTTTTATTTTCATCATAATGAAAATAGAACCAAACCCAGTAATTATTCTGTAGATCTAATTTAATGCTTCCTTAGTTTCAATCATAATTTAAAATCATTCTAATACCTAAGACATACCTATCTTTACTGTAGCTTCTCAAAAAAATATATATATTTTTTTGTTTTCAACATATCACAAAGGAGATAAAAAGAATTTCCCTACTTTATCAAGCACAGCTACAACTGAGGTACATATATGCATCTGACAACAGTCAGACAGTATTTTGTTAATGGCTTCCAGGTAGCGCATCCTCTTCTGGTTCCTTGTGGATTTTATAATTTGAACTCTGAATTTATATAAACTGCTGTCATACAAACTGTTCTCCTCCTACTAAGAAATCACAGCTTCAGTAATTGAAATACAGGTCTGAAATATATTCATCAATTTTATCTTTCAGGAAAGAGAAGAAAATAATGCTCTAATCACCAAACAAATTCATTTCCTAACATGCAATTGCTTGTGAAGGCAACAAGGTGGTTAACTTCCTTTGAAAGAAGCTGGATCTAGCCTTCAGAGCCCTGTCATTCTCCAAGGTTCTTTGCATTTCAACTGTAAACCTTCACAGGGCTTTTTTCAGGCTGAGCTTAAATCATAGTGAAAAACTTAAAACCACATGAGCCTCTTTGTCTGTTTTTAGTTTTATATCATTAAACATCTGTAGATTCATTATTGATTTTAATGAGATATAGCTGAAGGTGGATTCCTTTGTTTTCTCACCAAGAATAATTATGTTAAACTGAGATGTGCATCATTAAAACCTATCTGCATCGCTTCAGTGCTCAAATATACTTCTAAACATTCAAGTGACTCAGAAGTGTTTACTTGCTCATAAAAGTAAAATCAAATAAATATAAAATGTAATAAAAAAGAATGGCATCAATACAGAAGACAGTGCTTGATTTTCCATACCAAACATTAAGAGGAAAAATAAAATAAACTGTTTTTCAGCAATCATTGACTTCTGAAGTAGAATGGAAAGTTGGACTTCCATCATTTCATAAATCATTACAACACCTTTATTTCACACAACTTTTCCTGCTATATTTAATACAAATAAATGAGAATTACCTGTTCCTAAAACAAAAATAGTTCAAAGAAATTCTCACTAGCACCATCTAAGCTCTGTATCTCAGTCTACATCTATTGCAAATCCCTTAACTCCATAAAAAAGCAAAGTTGTAGAGAGGCAACACGCTGTGCTTGACATTCCTATCTTGAACATTACCATTAAAAATAGTACTAAATGAAACATTTTCAACTTCTACTAAAAAACAAAACAAAACAAAACATGTTATGTACTGTTTAGTTGCGACTAAACGGCAATTTATATCATTACTAACACTAAAAAAGAGAGACTTTGATTTTTAATAAAAATTAACATTTTATTCTTTTTCAGGTTCTCTTATTTAAAACTTCCTATAAATCATCCTTCTATGTTGCTGCTCCTAAACACTCCACAATCCCAGCACCTACTTTCTGCTTAGACTGCTATAAGAGATGGATAAAAGCTAGTTACCATACCAAGAGTTGTGAGTAAATTGGAAAGATATGCAGTCTGAAGAAATGAGGTCTGAGAGATTGATATAATGAAAACAACTTGCTTTGGTTGAATAAGACATTTGTTTATTTGCTGTGTAAAAGGTAATAAAAATTCTTGTTGGGCTAGTTTGCAGGATATTTTTAAATAACATAGTAACTATTTTTGTGCTTTGTCCCTTTATCTTCAAGAAAACATTAAGAAGGATGGAACCCTTAATGCATGCTAATTAAGTTATAGTAACTGCAGTGATTTTGATAAAAAATTGTAGGTCTTTGTAGCTGTAAGGGAATTTATAAGAAAAAAAAAAAGTAATGCTAAATATAGAGTCCCATCCAGCCAAACTACTCTAAATGTTTTGGGAATTATATGGCCCTGCCTGAATCACTTCACAACAACAGTTTAAATTATAAAGAATTTCATCTTATATATGCTCTTTTAAGTTTTACCCCTCAACATCTATTCAATATACAGTAGTCATATATTTTGGAAGGCCAATATTATGACCTCAGATGAAAGCAAAACCTTGTTCAAAATTCTTTTCTTCTCTCGACTTCAGCAGTGCTTTGAATGTAATTAATGTAGATGAGTTGGTAACTGTAGTCTGTGCTTAACACATTAAAAGTAATCAACACTAATTTGGTCTCAGTTAATTAATCTTAGTTATTTGGATAATAAGCTATTTCCAGAACCATCAAAAAAGAGTTTGGATTAAAGTATAATTAAACAAGCTAATTTTTAATTATTTATTTAAGTTCATGATCAAGTACTGACATCCACTTAATTATAAATACTTTTCAGACATGACTTAGAGACACTTTTCCATGACCTACTGACATGAAAACTGTCCAAGCACTACTAATGCTCTTTCCAATTGACTATGCTTTGCTCAGAGCTTGAGATAACTCAGTTTCCCTCCTGGTACATATAGACGCTGGTAGACAGACTACAGGGATAGGGCTTTGAAAAGCTAGTGTACAACTTAAATGGCACAAAAAAAGAAACAGAAAATTGCCTGTGCATTCTGAAAACATTTCTTCTTGCAACCCTCATGTAGCCCATATTGTTTTGGTAAGCAGCAGCATGTTGCCTTGCACATGTTGCATCCCCCACAGATTTGCTAGTTCACAGTGAGCAAGTTTTGCATAATCTCAAAGGACTGAGAGTACTCACTCACCTTCCCAAGATAACTAGGAATTTTCTGCATAGTCATAGCAGGAATAGAGTCACATCTAGTAAGGATGACCTTTGTTCATCCATGCTGAGCAATTTATGTTAACCTTCTTTTCCACATGATAGCAGAACCTTACCATAATATCTTCAGCACTAAACTAACTTAACTGAGCACCACTGTTTTAACCCTACTCACATCTATTTTTATCTTAGGCAGACTGTTGTGTCCACTGGGGGAACTGGAGCTGGACTATCAGACATTTCTAATAGTCGCATTGCACTCCAGAAAAATTGCAAAGTGAGCCATTACTTCTAGGTAACAGAAGAATCATTTATTGCAGTAGCACCTAGGTACAGAATCATAGAATCATTAAGTTGGAAAAGACCACTAAGATCATCAAGACCAACTATAACTCCCTACATCAGAACAAGGTATTCTGAACCTTCAGAAGAGTTTATGGTAGTTTGAATATATGAAGATATTAGAGAATTAGCTTTTAAAGGGTGACCATTATTATTTCTCATTTTTTATGCAAGCAGTACAGAATGCTTGTTAATACTGTAAAGGGAGAAAAACAACACAAAAAACAGAAACAAAAAAAACGAAAATGCAAGCTTAGAATGTAAAAGACATTAAATCAATAGCACAATCTTAGGTTTCTCAGATGTTTTTACTGTTCACTGTGGAGAATGCAGGTAAGAGGCAGCAAAGCTGATCTCATTCTCTTGGCCAAAGAAAAAGAAAGCCTTCCCTGTGAGGCAAGTGATGATGCAGTTGTTACTCATGTCTCGCCAGCAGAGAGCTAATTCTGTTCAGTATAGCCTTCCAATTGGTGGATGCCCCATCTTTAGAGACACTCAAGGTCAGGCTGGACCTAGCTCCAAGCACCTGTTCAAGCTGCAGGAGTTCCTGTTCATTGCAGGGGAATAGGACTAGTTGGCCTTTAAAAGTCCTTTCCAACTCAATGATTCTACGATACCTCAGTTTCTTCAAACACTTTTACCTTTCAACAGCAAATGATGAAGGTCTGGAAGTGAAACAACTGATGAGACTGGGTACTGCTATATTCAAAACTGCTGACCGAACTGCAGTTTTACTGTCCTAAAGTAGCCCAGGGCAAGAAATACCAGCATCTCAAGTAAATGAAGAACTCCTGATCTTCTGAGAGCTTGTTTGAGAGATTTGCCTGTTCCGACTGCTCAGTCAATAGTGCCTGAGCTAAGGGGAAAAATTAGTTATTCCTCTCAGGTGGCCCTAATCTCATTTAGCAATAAGGGTCACAAGAAGCATACCCTATTCTAATTGCCCTCTGGGTAGCATATTCTCATAGAGTTGTGTTTCAGGTGAAAAGATTCATTATTAAAATAAAAATTACTACATCACAGAATTTTGTATCCTTCTTTACAGTCAGAAGAATTCATATAAAATGCACCACCTCCACTTCAGAGCCACCTTTCAGAGTATAAACAAAAGATTTTGCCTACCTCAGAAATTGTGTAGTTGATCTACTGATGCTGGAGGCTTGCAGGGTTTTCATTTGCTCCATCCAGCCCAGTAGCTATTCTCCCACTGGGGACAAAGCACATCATGCATTGCATGGCTGATTAGCTTGACAGTGTCATCCTCTATAGAGCTTCCATAGTCCAGCCACTGGCACTCCCAAAGCATCACATCCTGGCCACAGCAGTGTCCACTAGAGGAATATGAGGAGTGCTGACAAGCAGAACTTGTCTGGGGTCTTTCCAGAGCAATCTGCAGTGTAAAGAAGATGGGGAAGAATTGCTATATTGCCCTGTGTCCTTGTGAGAGCACAATCATGACTGGTGACTCTTGTGGTTGGGATTCTGCTGGCGTGTGGATGACAGCTATCATTTAACATACTTCATACATTTTATCTCTAGCCAAGTTTTCTCCTTGTTTGGAGATTTGGATTAAAATATGAGGATAAGCACCAGGCTCATCCATTCAGGCTGTGGTTCTGGACTTTCCCAAAAGCCATTTTGAAATCCAAGAAGACCACAACTGTAACATTATCCATCTGTTCTTTGCATTATTTCCCCAGAGTTAAGTGTACTAGATGACATCACACTCAAGATTTTTACCTTTTATGAAGTAATGTTGGCTTGGTTTTATCATCCAGTATTATACCATATGGTTCATGACCTCACTTCTTGTTAACTTACCCAGAATCTGAGCTTAGCACTAGCATTGAGATAATTCAGACGTACTTACAACAACCTAAGATCACTCTTGATTTAATTTTTGTCTTCCAAGCCTCTCCTATCGAAGAAAATAAAAAATGCATGCAAATAATAATTTTTAATATCATCAGCTGTACCAGCTGATCTCACTGAAATGACTGCTTTATTGCATTTCACTGTTCAACGTAACAGCAAGATGGCTGTAATTCTATATTTCTATGGAATATATGAGTTGCACTGATAAATATATATTAGTTCTAGTCCCTGCTACTGATTCTATAACTCCAAAGTTAGTTATTTTTCTCATTTTCACAGCTGAGAAAGTGAAAAGATCTAAGCCAGCTGTGGCAGTACATATGACTGCGCAACACTAATTACTGTACTGACAGGAACCACTGCCCCTTCCGCCACAGTTCAGTTACCTTTAACATTTCCACAGCATTACACATAGTCTCTGAGGAATAAAACAAACCAAAAAATATAAACAGAAACCAAACCACAAAACAGTCATAACTTATATTTCTGTGTCATAACTTATATTTCTGTGTAATCTTAAAAATAATTTGTCTCAAAACGTTATTTTTCTGCAACACCTGAAAATCAGTTCCTTCTGATGAATCACTGATGTTTTACCACTACCAGAACTAATTACAGCACAAGCTGTATAGAGCAAATAGTATATAGATGTAGTAAGTGACTTTTCCATCATTGTGATGTCAGTCTCACAATATTTGGTGTTCTTGTTTGTTTGTTTCATCAAAATGGCATCCTTCTAAATTAGTTACAGTGACAAGAATAATTCTTAATAAAGAAAAAGTATGCAAGGTAGAAGAATAATTACTGTTTAAAGTGGTAATACAGTAAAAATCTGCTTAAACTTAGTAAAAAATCTGGTTTCTGCTTGATGATCTGAAGTGTCTTAAAAAGGAAAGCAACATTTTTATATATGAATAATGCTAACTTTCACTTGACAGTTGCCTTTTCTTACTTAGAAAACACAAATACTTCAAGATTATGAAAGTTCCTGTGAGAAATCCATTTCTCCTGCGTTGACTGGCAAATCATCACATGCATTAATTTCAGATCACTGAATGCATATCAACTTTTCTTGGAAAATCAGCTATTTCCCAAGATATTCATGTGAGCAGAAACACTCCAGCCAAACATGGAAGTGAGATGAAGCAGTGAGAGATATTTTTGTACATCTACCTGTGACAAGTTGCAAGTTACTTAGTAGAAGGAAGTCATTTAAGAACATATTAATATTTTTTTAAACACAGAATGATTTACCGTAGCTCTGTTGAACTTTCTGGTACTGAAAACTTCCATCAAAAATATTATGAACTCAGCCACTGGACTTGAGAGGAACAAGATTGCAACTAGCACTCCAAATAAAATCTGTGATTAAACATTACAAACACTTTAAAAATCACTTCACTGTTCCTGTTAAAACAAACCAATAAAACACCACAGCCTAAAAATGTCAGTGTCTCACTGAAGTGGCTTAATGGTTTCTTGGAAGAGAAGATTACTGAAAGGATATACACAAAGACTAATATTTCTGTTAAAGAAAAAAAAAAAGGAAGTATTTCGTGCATGAAATACATACATGAGAATAGTTCACTCAGCTTTGAAGACTAAATAATCTAAACCACTATGCTTTATTCTGGTCATTGCTTCTTACTTATACACAATAGGAAGCTTACCGAAAAAACAGGTGCACAGGCAATGTTGATATGACACAAAAAGCATATCCCTGCAACTATAATTCTTTGATCTTGCAGACTTCAAACAGCAGAAAATAATGAAAAGAGGCCATTTCTTTTATGTAGTTTATTTTAAAATTTCTATTTTAATCTAAATAATTTTACTTTAACAGTTATTGCATTTTTTTTTCTTGTAGATTTTTGTACAGTGCCCAAGATCTCTTTCCATTTGCACAGTGTGAGGCCTTGCATGATGTTTCTGCAAAAAGTGGAGGCAGAGGATCACTGCAATAGTAAGGTGCTATTTCACAGAATCACAGAATCACAGAATTGTATGGGTTGGAAGGGACCTCCAGAGATCATCGAGTGCAACCCCCCTGCCAAAGCAGGTTTAGACACCTCCAATTTTTTAAATAAAATGCTAGAGGACTATTTTATAAAGATCTCAGTGAGAAGGCAAGTTGCAGTTTTTACCATTGCCTTTCCAAGCACTCCTAGTCTGCTGGTTTATGATTCTACTGACCATAACATAACAGTAGGAATTAAACACATTCACAAAGAAACACATAAAATGTGGGCACATTTGGAAGAGATAAATCTGAAGAAAGTTATTGTACTTTATAACACATAAAATTGCCATCATGTTCCCTTAAAAAATATCCCTCATTTTCTGGAAGATCGTAAATGAATTATTCTAGTGGGCTCTGTTGTGTTTTAAGAACCTGGATGTGCAATCAAAAAAGATATTGGCTTTGAATCATTTAAAACTGATAATAAAAGGGATACCTGCTGGTCTTCCACAGTAGGTTATAGGCTGAAAGAATAAGACATCAGATTTTTATGGAGTACACCAACTTTTTTGTCAGAAGTAACAAATCTGTTGACAGAGTAAAACCATCAACTCCAAATCCTGTTTCATCAGACATATACATAGATGAAAGGACAAGTTGTACTGATGATGGACCTGACATACAGCTGTGAATATGTGCAAAAAACATGAAATAGTATAATTTAGAAGTGATCCTGGTGGTCAACATGTCCACCTCTCAACTCAGAGTAAGCTTTTAAGCACTTTGTGCTTTTGAAAGTTCATGGTACAGCATCCTAGAATTAAACACCATGGCAAAAGAATTCTTGCCCTCCACTGGTAAGAGCTAAGATGGAACAAGCAAGGACGTCTGCTGTAGTGGAAGAATATTAGAGAGCAAAAGGAGCAAATAAGGTCAAAGCACATGAATGCATCAAGACCTCATGTTCACTAATGGATTTGGTTGACATGAGTTAAGTAACAAATGGATCCTAGGGCTGCACAGTTTTCTGTTGAGGGGTGAGCACTCCAGCCATGCATTGCAGAGCCATGGTCCTTCCTTGCTCTGGGCTCAGTCACACTGGTTTTGGAAGATCAGAACATCTTCAATGCAGATATTGGATTGTCATTTTAGGAAGTGGGTTTTGAATCTGTTCAGATCATGGATTAAAGTTCTGCCTTTCTCGTTTTCTCCTCATTGTAGACATGAATGTTTATAAGTTCAGGCACTTGGGGAACTTAGTGGTTGAAAATTAAGACACCTTAGAAATTACAAGTCGTTGATGTTAGGTATTATAGAAAAGAAAAGAAAATGTACCTTGATATGGAATTTAGACTTTATCGCTTGTACAGGTGATTTTACAAAAAAATTCACTATAAAATACTGGCTGTTTTGGCATGACAGTTTTCCTGTTGGAGCCATCACTTCTACACAGCTGTCATCAGTGCATCTGAAGGAAAAATACTACTGCAACATGTAATGCAAGGATTTTTTTTCAGATTACAATTATATTAATTTATAGCTGACGATAATGGAACTTAAAAGTATTTTTCTTATGCTGGTTTCAGAAGAAAGTAAAACCACAAATATTTGCTGGAAATTATAGCTATTTGGTAGGGATGCTTTTCTGATAACAAATTTTAGCTTCAAGTATTTTAACTTGTCAAACTATTACTGGCAGTAGATTAGAAAAAAAAAAAAGGAAGAAAAAAATAAAGAAAGAAATGGAATTTGCAAACTTCTGTAGCTAGTATTTATTTTGCAACCATGGTGCTGAAATAGCTAGAGAGATACATGTTTATGTTCCTGAGATCACAAGACATTTTTCTTAAAAAAAAAAAAAAAAAAAAAAAAAAAAGAAAAGACTCCATTGCAGTTTTACTAAGAAGGAAAGAAGGAAAACCCTGTTTGTATTTGTAACATTCCAGAACTTACCCTAACTACATACATTTTAAAAAAATGCATCTGAAGTTTATTTTTCATATTTAACCATTGTTCCATCACTTCAGACATCACATTGTTTACAGTAGACATTGGAAAAAAAGGAAGAAGCGAGGTACATAGATACGCTCTCAGTCTCATCATCTGCAGTTGGTGAAACGTCCACCAGGAGTCTTCTTCCCCACAGGAAGGTCACATTTATTCTGATATGCTTGCAAAGCAATTGTAATTGGCTAGATGCTTGGTATTTGTGTGTTTTTAATGCTTGTTTGTTTTCTCATTTCTTCTGAACAGACTGTAGTGAGAAAGACTTAATGTTTTAAGCTTTGCAAAATATTCAGGCTCTACAATCAGGTCCCTGGGTTTCCATCAGGCATATACAGGTATATTCCTCAACTGCACCACCTGTCCCTTCTAAATAGAAATCAGCTCTAAAAAAATTTCAAACTATGAGCTCAGTAGCTCAGATCTCAGAAAGGGAATCCTGCAAGTAAAAGTTTGTATTCATCCATAACATTTAAGTTACCTAAATACAAAAGTGTGGGCCATGAATGTATGTTTATGCTCTGTATTAAAATGGAGCAAAACCTGTACTAGGGATCAGATCAGAAATCTTTTCAATTCAGTAGACACTATTAAAGAGACCAAAAAAAAAAAAAAATACAGGTTACTACTTACCAAGAAAATGTGGTGCTAGATGGCTCTGCTCTAACATTGCTCTCTCTTGCTCCTCTAAAGGCCAGGGTGAATAAAATATGGTGAAAAAATCTAACAAGTTCATACAAGGACACAGAGATAATGCACCAACTACTGTCATGGCCAAAACTCTCAGCATAAGGGGGATTAATGTGACTTACTATCAGATAACTGTCCAGAGCAGTGAGAAACTAAAATCAAACTGAAATCATCTTTTGGACAATGAGTATTGGAACTCATAATTACCTTTATTCCTTGCAGTCATTCCATATCACAAAGTGGTGGGTTCACAGTTATCTCAAGAAAACAGGATGCAACTACTTATAAAATAGCCCCTCCTTCCTCCATCTTTGTAACAGCAATACATTGTCAGCATTTAAGAGTTCTTAGCAAGTATTAAAATTAACTTATTCCTAACAAGTCAGACTAAAGTAAATATATATTTTTTTAATCTACAAGTGCCTAAAAAAAAGAAAAGAAAAAAACAAAACCAGAAAAAAACCCACACAATAATAGAAAGACAGACCCTTTGTCTCAAGAATCAGATTTTTAAAAAACAACGTTGAACCTTGTTTTCTTTCTTTGTATAGAGGTAACAAACCAGAGGTCATTGCCTAATCCCAGTGATGTGCAACTTGTTACTGAGACCTTCCTTGCTTCAGCAGGCAGTATCAGACTAGGCTGGGACCTTGTTTTAGGATAACTTGCTTTATTATACAGCCTGTCCTTTCTTAAGCTCCCTATTAGATTATAATATTCTCCCATTCTCCCACCCTGAAGATTTCCTCAGTCATTAATCAGAAACAAGATTCACTTTCAACTCACCAGACTGCCCCTGCCTACTCTGCAGGCACTAATTGCTGCCCAGCAGTGAGCAGGCAGCCAGCCCCTGCAGAGCTCAGAGGCATAGCACAAGGCAGCCTGCCCTGTTCTTCCTGCCTGAGCATGCTTGGATCCTACTGGGAAGGTGTCCTGTTTTTTGTTGTTGTTGTTGTTTTTCTATAATCTTATATTCTATGAAACATATAATTTGCAAGTCATACAACACAGCATATCTCCTCTGAGACCAAACACAATGGTAATCAAATCACTTTCAAAGGTAACAGACTCATGGGTGGCTGCATCCTGAGCTGCCAAATGGACAAGACAAAATAGTAATAGCAAAACAAACGTATTTTTTTTCAGGACTTGCAGTGCATGTGAAACTAATCAGTATCTGTGTAACGTGTTGGCAGCTATTTGAATACAAACACTTCTACTTGCATTTTCTAAGCATGGATCATCAGAACTTGACCTTGTCTGCCTTAGACCGCTGATTACATAGGGCTCTGAACATTCAGACCTATTATTTGTATCCTCATTGTCCTCCTTACTACCTTCACACTGCTGTCATGGTTCTAAATGGCACTGGTCAGTTTGAATTCATTGGGGTTGTAATAAGGCTTACTTCAGCAACTTAGGTTCCCTTCTGTCATACAAAAATATCATAACTCTCAAGACATGGTTTGATAACTTTAATGAAGTTCTGCAATTTACAATAGTTGCAATAATTCACAAAATATTAGAGATCACATATACATATAAACTTTTTCTGTTTTACAAGTCAACCAGTATGAACTACACAAGCTACATTTACTCACATAACAAAATGAAACATTGATGAGCTTCATTCACTGATCAAACACCTCAACAATTTACAGACCAACATTTTTCTGCAGCTGCTAAAACAAGAACAAATAAGTTATGTCAACAGATACACTGGCACCACATTCTACAAAATGAAAAGGCCAAATTGAGTACTGACTAAATGTTCCCAGATTTCTGTGGAAGTCAGAAGTAGTTACAGTGCTGAGCTTATACCAGCATCAAATATGTACACATTTTGTAGTTTCTGTGTTTGGCAGAAAAAATCCTCAGGGTAAAGTGAAAGCATTTCATTTCATTATAAGCTTATTTAACCCATTAATTTTCTAGCCATTTTAAAACAAAAAATTGAAATATTTAAACTTCTTGAGTTTTTTTATTTTTCAACTCAAACTGTGAGAACATTTTAACATGAATTAGTACTTTGTGAAAAGTTTTGGTTTCTCAGACTGTCTTCCCAGTGAATCAATTTTCAACTATTTAGTCCAAATGTACTAACCTTTCACTCATAATCTGAAGTTAAATAAGTAAAAATAAAATAGTTATATCTTAAAATAATCCTTCTGTTACGAAGTCTGATACTCTCATTTTTGCTTCTAAACAAAGTACATTCACAAAAGCCAATGCTTCTTTTAGCAGCAATAGAGGTGAAGGGCCTCCTGTATAAAGTCCTTGAAATTTTCAGACACCTTCAGATATACTGCATGTACTCAGCACTTCAGACATGGATGCTGCCAACATCAAGTATGCAGTTTGTTTTCACAAATAAAAACCACACACACAGTGCAGCTCCCTACCCAACTATTATACGTGAGACCTGTGCAACCTTTTACAAGTTGAGCACAGGTACCTTACGACTGTTTCTGTTTATTAATTAGAAAAACCCTTCAAGGAATTTTCTTCAGTGTGGAAATAAAAAATAAAATAAGCCGTACTCTTTATACAGACTAACCACAACTTTATGTCTGTTCATTTCAATAAAATTTACTGAAAAGACTAACAACTCACCAATAGGTCTAAAATGTAACTGTAAGCAAGCTGAGCTCATTTGCTTCTAACTGCGTTCCCATAGGGAACCTATTTTATCAGAGATTGGAAGGGACACATATGCTGATGAAGTTTGCAGCTCTCCCAAAAATTTGTGCAGTAATTAACTGAGAATTCAAGTCAATGAACCAAACAAACTAGATTATTTAGTAAGTTAGCCACAGATACAACATCTTTTATACATCCAATGGGAAAATGAATTGCCTAGAAGCAAAGAACACCCTCAAGGAAAGGACGGTGGATTTTATCATAGGAAACAATGACTTTGGAAAAGGCTTTGGAAGTATCACTGATAGATGCAGCTACCCCTTTTAAAAAAACTAGAGATTATTTTCTCACCTGTATGTTTTTTTTTTAAGAATCCTGCTAAGGTAAAGGATTTGGAACCCTGTTCTCTTTAGTATTTAGGAGAAATCTACAAAGATTAATCATTCTACAGCCATATTTGGCAGGGATATACACTAAAGTGAATTAAAACATTCAAATGCATCTTCTGGAGTAGCAGTATCAAACTGATAAGCAAAAGGAGAAAATCATTCACAATTTAAAACAAATGCCAAGCCACTGAGCCTTAGAATTCATTGTGAAGTATTGCCCGTCTATGAGCATTGCTTCCATCATCTCTTCATACGCTGTGTCTGATTTTATTGACCAGTTGAGCTGAGCGGCTGTAGATTTATTTGTTTGGAACTTACTGGTGACTCAGATATTGCTGCAACCTTTAAAGAATTCTTGATGGAGCTGAGTTCCCACATGTGTAAGTTTATGATGTGCATGCCACAACATCCCCTTGTGATCTTGTACAGGTTTTTAAGTACGGCTTTCCGGAGAAGAATATACACCCAGGGATCTAAAATCTGATTCCATGTTGCCATTCTGAGAGCGAAAAGTATTGTTTCACAGTTCTCCTTTGAATGACTTGCATTTATCCCAATGCTGGCCATTGACACCTGAAAATTGAACATTTTAAAATTATGCATCAAAAAATACAGCAAGTGAGGATATACATGAGTGAAATTTTCAACAGTATCATTAAGCATTACATCTTCAAAGCATCAGTGTATCTCCATTACAAAGTTAATACTTTCGTGCATGTAACAGTTATTGTTCTATAAACTCTTTCATGTCTTACATAGGATGAATATGCATTTCTGCTGAACTATTGCTGAAACTTAAATGGATGACGGTGACCAGACAGAGAAGAGCCTCCAAAAACAGAAATTGACTTGAGCAAGGAGTAAAAAATTAACCAGAACCTAAGCCAACAAGGCATGACAAGACTATTCCAGAGCTGCACTTTTTAAAGCATAGAGGGCATCATTAGAACAAAACACTTTTACAAAGAGTATTTACTTTTTCATACCTTCAAAGTGAAAGTCTGCATAAAGAACACAGCACATTGATTTCATCGCAATGAATGCAACAGAATATGATTTATTTACCCTAGAGATATAAGATAATTAGAGGTTAAGTTTCTAGGAAAATTTAAACCATAGTGACACAGGCCACCAATATCCTTCCTCTTGCCAGCACAGCTGCTGAGGGTCTTCTTTACCTGCAAGGACGAAGGAAATGCTGCACATGGACAGCCACCCACTACCATTTAGTTTCTCAGTCCAGCACAGCAGGATTACTTCTGGCAGAGGACGCTCAATGGGCACACAAGCCCAACACAGCCCAATAAGATGTGGCTGGCCTCCAGCCTTGCAGGGCTGCAGCCTAAGCGTTGAATCACCAGCCCAGCTGAAACATACAGTGTTGGAGTTCCTGCCCTGTAGAGACCTCTGTAGGCTTTCCGCCACTGAGGTTTTGTAACCTGAGTTCCTGTGTGAAGAAAGCCCGACTGTGTAAAGCCAGGAATGTGACAGAGGATAGTAAATTATCTCTCTCTATTATTAATGTTAAAAGCACATGAAGACTTTTTTGGTAGTGGGATGAAACACTGCTCAGCTTTCAGTTCCAAAGCATTTAAAGTGATACAGTTAAGTAACTAAGAAACAAGATATTTTGCAACTGATGCTATGAGTGCACTGATTTATTGAGCGATGAGAGGTAGGGTCAGTCTGTACAAGTGCAGAGTCCTATTTTCACAAAGATACATTGTAAACAAACAAAACTAAAAATAAAAAATAAAAAAAATAAAAAATGAAGAGAAAAAAGCTACTGGTCAAAATACATAAAATGGCACAGCCATTTTACTTCTTCAAGATAATTCCAAGTACTGCTAGGCCCGGTCTGCATCTTGCAGATCACCACACCTGGGGATAAATTTCCATGCAAAACAGAGTGAATGCATAAAAGGAGACTGTACTTGCTTGGTTAGGCATTTGGTTAAGAGTTTCTGCATGGACAACTGTGGGAGCAGAGAGGAGAGCCTACAGGAACATTCCTAGGGAAGCTGGTAAGACTGGCAGAAGCACAGCTGGGAACCAGTGAGTGGAGGGGGAGGAATGTCTGAGCACCATGCCAACACAAATAACTACAAGTCAGTTTACTGAATCTGCCTTTCACCCCACAACTGTTGGGTGCATTCCTTTCTGACATCAGCAGCCCACCCAAACTTAGACAAGTCCTTTGACTTTTGCACTGAACGTTTTCTCAAGACAGTCCAACATTTTATTTATTAGAGGTCCAGTAGAAGCCAAATTCAGATGGAGTACTCCTTATTCATGTAAGTAGAACAGGCAGCAGAGGACAACACAACATAGTTCAGACTAACATTCTTATCTGATATATAGCATGTTTGGCTTAATACAGATATACAGCTTCCTAATTTGCTTCTTGATGTTTCTGTGTGTACTTCACAATTCCATTTGTTCTTCTCTCTTATTCTGCAAAGTTAATAAATGCCAAATCCAAATGAATTCTATCCCCAGAGTAAAAGGCAGCAGAGGTTGTTACTTAAGAAGAGTAGCTACATCTGCATTTTGAAAAAATATCATTTTCTTACATGTCTAGCAAACTTGAGATTCCTTTCTATTTAGTATTAATAACTTCTAAGTGAATAAACTTATTTGTTGTTCAACTTGCTACCTGAACACTAAGTAACTCTGTCTGGACAATGGCTGTCCTTAAAACACTATCTAACGATCAGGAAACCTGATACATAATTTTACAGATTTTGATATTTGGATAATCTTCATTTGGGACATTTAAGTTATGTCTTATGAACACTGGATGTACATAGAATAATGCATTTGAATACAAGCAGCAAATAGAAGGTACAGCTTGTGCATGTAGACAAATGCTTAAGCAAGTCAGCTGTGAATCCCAGTATTGGAAGTATTGAGATAAAGTGTTATCTACAGATTGTGTTTCACAAAATAAGAATGTTCTTAAATTATTTAGGAGTGTTATTCAAAAATAAGAAACTAATAAGAAATTACCTGGGGGGGGGTAATTTCTTAATATTAGGGAAGGGATAACTAAAGCCATCATAAAGCAATATACCAACTTTTTGATGATCTGTGAGGCTGAGAATTCTATATAGGCCTAGAGTAAGAATCTCAGTCCAGCTAAGTATTTTTATCCTAAAACACAGAATAGCAGCAGTGACAGGGACGGCTCCACCATTTCATCTCTGGATATAAACTGAAATAAATCCACTTCTCTAAACAGTCTGCACTGCTCAGGGAGCTCTTTTGTACATAAGACAACAAGTAAGAAGGCTTCAGGCATATGAAACCAATAGCACACCAACAGAGGACAAAGAGAAGAACATAGACTGAGTTCATTATAAATCATTACTATCACACTTCAATATTCATCCTTATTTAATTTTAAATTCAAATCATTTTGAAATCATAAACAGTTAGAAGGCCTCATGCACTACCATCCCTTAAAGTTCTCATATTAATCAAAACCTCAGTCTGTTTTTGCTGCATAGGTATGAGAAAGTCATGTCACAACTGGCAGAAGTCTCCAGAGATTGCTACAGTGATTACTTACGGGAGCAAGACCTTCTCTGAAGGCACAGAAGTGTCAGTTTTTTTTCTTGTTTGGCTAATACTGCTCAATAATTAGGTCCAAGCTGAGAAACCAATTTAAAGAACAATGTGCTTTCTTCTTTTCCTGCAGGACTATCAGATTAATATGATTAAGGAATTCTGTTGCCTGTAGCCAGGAAGGAAGAGGGAAATGCAACATGATTGGACTGGATGATCTTGTAGCTCTTTTCCAACCTTGATGATTCTATGATTGTACCCTATCTGGTTTGACCTATACAACTTATTTTAACAGCCATTCAAATTCAGCAGCATGACTCAAAAAATGAATCCCCAGCTGGTAAATAAGAAATGTAACTCATGACATTTTCTAACATATTTAGTAGTATGAAAATCCAAAAAGTATTTTGCTGAGTTACACAATGCTTATATGGATACAGCTGTAATATGTCTCCCTGGCTTTTGAAAAAAAATGGAAGTATTACTTGATATAGCCAATACAATTCAAATGTTCTTTAGTAAAATAACTCTAAAAGCATTAGTTAAAAACACTGACTTTCTAAACAAAGTTTCTCTGACTCATGTACTGGTTTGAATTACGACCAAAGAGCTCCCTGTACCCCAAAATAAATACACACAAGTCCAAACTTGTGTCAAGCACAAACTTGACACAATGCATTAAACTTCTCCATTATTTTTTCCAATTTTAGGTTTCACTACAAATAAAGCTTACTTTTCAAAATCCAAAATGTCACATGAAAAAGTTTTAAAACATTTTCAAATTGTTGACTTCTGCAACTGCATCTTTCATTTAGCATTAGAGAATTGTCATTTTCCTTAGCACAGAGCTCAGTGCAAGAAAATGGAAAGAAAAAACAAAACAAAACAAAAAAAGCAGCTAGCTCCAGAGCTTCACACCACTCTCCAAATATAAACAGCATGTCTTTAATTTCCCTTCCAATTGGATCTCAATTAGATGAGAATAACTAACAAGCTAAATGGCAGTGCTGATCAGTTGCATTCCTGTTAAGACTGAAGGACAGTCAGTCAAAACAAGAAGCAGACTCCAAGCTAGTTAGGAAATAAGGCAATCTTTAGTATTACTTTGATGCATTTCAGCTTGTAAACTCTAAAAACAGGTTCTATCCTTATCCTTCAGGAAACCAGATAAAAAGCCCATCACCAAAAGATTGGTATGGAAAGAGCAGACAGGCAAATTCTGTTGTTTGCAAACAAATATCAGAAATTCTCTCCCGCTGCAGGTCAACCTTTAGTCTCCATTTCTTTGTAGGAGCCTCACAGACCTTCTCAAACTTCTTTTTTAGGATTCCATTGAAAGAATTTATGAGAATTTCCATCAAGGTAAGTCCATGCTTTTTCCAGTATTTGCAGAGTTGTTATATTTTGTCACTGTCATGGGTGCCTATGTTGAATCCAACATGCAAATCCCCTCCTTCTAAACCACACTGGACACAGGGTAGCATTCCATGCTCTCTATGGATACAAAAAATATACATCTATTTCATTTTTTTAAAACTTCTGGAAGTTTTTGAAACTGCCATTGTTCAAGTGCACTTCAAAGAAGTTGCAGTTTGCTGTAGGTAAGATCTGATTAGAAGACAATAATTTATAATATTCTCTATAATATTCTCTAAAGACAAACTAAGAAAATAAATGCAAAGGAGAGGAGGAGAGAGAGTAGGAAATCAAAATTCCATGTACATTTGATGTACAACTTTGTATCACAAAGAACAGGAAGAAACATTGACAGCAGATTGCATATACAGTTTCATAAATACTGCAGTATACCAACTGAGTATTTGTTGCAACAAAGCTGAGTATGCTTCATTTTATTTTTGCTTCCATGTGTAAAGTTTTGCAGACTCAGCTCTTCACAAGCAGAAGTTAAATAAGGGATTCTCCTTTTCTGCCATATATTCTGTAAAAAAATATGCCATTTTCAATTAATAATGGGTCCACTGGCTCACTATTCAGCTCAGGGAAAATCTGTGTCTGCTTCTTGAAATCAAGTTCCAATCTGTCACACATAAATCAAGAAAGGTGACAACTACCTGCCATGTTATACATCCTTAACAATTCCTATTTATTTAGTATTCCATTAAACTCAGTCCAAGACATCTTCCCTGCCAGTGTCACAATCCTCTGTGGGAAAGACAGGACACAAACAAGGAGGAGACAGAACCTGAAAAGATTTGGACCAGAGGTAGCTGAAGTTGCAAAACCATCTGTGGCTGCTTATTTAGCCTCCGTGTGCTCCATATATTTACCATCTCTAGCATGTAAGCCTTTCAGGTATTGTAAAAGAAAATACACTCAGAGCTCAGAACCTGCTTCAGCAGTGGGGGATGGATTAGATTATCTTCAGAGATCCCTTCCAATCCCTACAATTCTGTCATTCTGCAAAACATAATGCAACATTTTGTACGAAGCCTGTGAACATAATTTCAAATCTTTCTTTCTCAAATTCAGTTGATCCTATATAATCAGGTAAATCTTCAAAAGTCAATGACACTGCCTCATTAATGTGAGCATCTCTTCTTCTGGCAAGATCAAAACCACCCTTGAAAGTTGGTAGGTCTGACCTCACCGCAACTAAACACCAAAGGACCGCAGCCTGGCAGCATACAGACATCACCTGACCTTGCCTGATAACTACTCCTCACTGAGGCCAATCAGCTCTTCTTGGCTTTCTGCTCTCCTCAAGCAGGCTCAGGTCTGCAGAGGACTTACAGCCTATTGCGCTCTATTACTGTGCCACAAGAGCCAGGGGGATATGTTCACCATCTGTGTTTTTACAGCTCCAGGCAAAATATTTATGCATGGCAATATACTTTCTGAACAAACATTTAGAAGCATCATTTGAAATGACATTTTTATGTATGCAAGAATTTATCAAAATTACTGAACAAAATGTAGAGTACCATAACTTTATACTCACCATTTATATCTTTTATATCTGGCATTATCATGCTCTCTGTAAGGCAGAAATGCAATGTTTTTGGTGTGCACATACTAGCAAACACTAGCTAAAACTAAAACCAGAGATTTTATTTTCTGTCAGCTTTCCACTTGAAGAGTACCTACAATAACCTATATTCATCTTGGCCTTGAACAAAACATTCCAGGTTGTTTCTCTTTGTTTCTTCAAAAGAATCCAGATTTTTTCAATATTAGACTGATGGTCTTTTTTTCCCTTCTCTTCTCTCCCCCAAAATTACCCATACTTTTGTTCAGCTAACTGACAATATAATTACTCTAGCAGCTTAATTGATTAACTTACTTGAACTGAAAGAACAATGGATACGGATAGAGAAGAGTTTAGCATTGAAAACAGTAGATGACTCACTTCATACTGAAAATGCATAGACTGTGTTGCTGCCTAACAAGGCATACAGCAAAAATCTTTTGCATGGAAAATTAATTCTACAGATAAAATGAAAATATTTTTTACCCAATGCTGAAACTTTAAGAACAACTGTGAGATCTCTCAGGACCAGAAAACAATAGAGTATTTATAAGGATCATCCTGAGAAACACAATATAGCAAAGTAAGTGTTTAAAGATGTATGAGCTATACATATTCAGGATCCATCCCCTCTTCCAAGAGAGACAGCTGGGAAAACCTTCATAGCCAGGAATGAGTATATCACTTCTTTTGTATTGGATTTGCTTGCACACTTTCACAGTCACTTGGAAAACAATCGCATCTTTAATTGATTAAATAAATACTCTCACTGATTTACACAGAAGCAATATAACTTCACTGACTAATACAAATGCCCAAATAAAGAATCACAAGAAACACACAATACTGGGAGGCGTGAAACAACTGTGAGAATGAAGAAAAAACAGACTATATACAGATAATCTGGAAGAGGACAAAGGAGCTGCAAAGGTTCATAACTATACAACGAACTCAGCATTTACTGTTATGCAAGAGATCAAATGAATGCCTTAGAAATAGACTGCCTTTCCAATTACCATCACATTCATGCTGCTTCATTACTAAAGTTATCCTTGACTGGATTTACACATATGAGGAAAGATGCAATATACATTCAGCACCTACTACCAACCAGAGGCAAACCTCTCACTTCTCCAAGAGCAGAAAAATGTGATCCTATAAAAGCTGCAGGAATTGCTTGTCAGGTTGTCATGTTTGTCATTCTCTCAGATTTGATAAATCTAGGCTGAATTCTCCAAGGATTTCTTGCAGTAATCACTCCTTAACTTCAGAGGAATGGCACATATATGCAGGCTTTCAAGGCAGATACAACTGAAGTAATAGATACCCATACACAGTAGAAGCAGGAAAAAAAGGGAGAAGAATTCCACTCTGAGTATGTCATGACACATAGTAGCCTCTTCATCTCTTCTAGAATGCAGATGGCATTGATGTGCAACATGCCCACAAGGCCTAAAGTAATGACAGATCTAAAAAAAGTGATGAACCTATTATCTATCGAAGGGGTCAGACCACCTATTTAATGTTCTGAGAAACCATAGCCCTGATTACTTGAGCATAGGAAAAAAAAAGTTAATTTGTAGTTATATTTCACATGTGTTTATGTTCATCATACATGCAATTATATAGTAAAGAAAAATGAGAACATTTTAAAATATGGACAGAAATACCAGTTACTTCATGTAATCTGATTTGCTGTATTTACAGATCTGGCTGGAGGAAAAGGAAGGTGTGAAGCATTCCCTTACTAAAGTAACTTATTCTATATATCACGTGGGAGAAGTGTACTCAGAAGCTATGAACTGAACTACCAGAGTTAATAAATTTAAATTACATTTACAAAATTGGAATATGTAATTTAAAATATTTTTATTTCTGAGGTTGGCAAATAAATTAGAAGGGACTGCTATGCAGTTGGATGACCTTTTAGGTAGAGAAGAAACTAAAAATCAAATCTCCACTTAAGACTGATTTATTTCTTAGTGCTTCTGCAAACCCACACTTCTGGTAATACACTACCACACTAACACACTGTAGATCATACAACAAATTGCTATCACCTGTATGCACTGTTTTAACACAATTTCATGCAGTCAGGAAGATGGGAGTGCTGGTAGCACACAGGTCTGAGATGGCAAGTTGAAGATCACACATTAACTTCTTGTTCTCCAATGAGAATGTAGTTCTTGGTTTCTGGCAGTTTAGCATTGAGGCACTATTCAGCTTCCTATAGGCAATCATGCAGAAACAGTTCCGATGCTGAAACCTGCAGTTTGACACACACAGGTCTTCACACAGCTCATTAAGAGGAGCTCCTATGAAAAAAGCTTATTCTCCACCTCTCTCCTGCTCTGTCTGTAGTAGATAAGAAGTATCCTTCAGCAAGAGGTGGTGTGCCTACAGCACAACTCAGGTTCTACTCAGCTATTTAATCTCATCCAATATGAGAATGAATCTGAAAAAATAAACTGCATTTACCAAAAATTCACCATAACTGTTGTGTAATGTCATTTTGGCAATGTTCTGCTACCTGATCATTATGATTTCTAAGAGCAACATTCACAAATCCCAGTATGGTGATGTGCTCCTGTTCTGCTCCACACTGCACACGCACACAATAAGCAGAACCTCTCCTTCCTGCAGGAGTTTATAACCCAAGTAAACAGCTGTAATTCCTCAATTCCTGATTATTCAAATGTAAAGTTTAAGTCTTAAAAGCAGATGAAACAAGAATGAAAAGAACTGAATTAGAATTGCTCTACTTTAAACAGACTATTTCCCAGAGGTGAAACCAAAGTATTCTCTCAGACACTAACAGATTCTGCACTACTGAGATAAGTAACTTCTGCTAAAAGTAGTATTTTTCATAGAGATTATAAATAAGAATTAACACCATAATAGCACAGTGATTATCTTACAAAATATATGAACGTGTATTCCACACAGAAGTCTGTCCTGTAAAACCTGGTAAGTTTCTGGAGTTACTCCATGTGGGTGTATTTGTCCGTGAGACTTTTCCATGAGAAGTTTACCATTTAAAGGCTTCTGATAGACAGAAAAAAGATCTTTCCTAAAATAACAATCCAAAAATGGTTATGCAGTGTATGACATTTTCCAAAAACGGTTATGCACTGCATGATATTTTCAAGCAAAAAAGGCCCGAATAAGTGTCATACCTAGGAAACAGGGAGAGTCCACTCCTATCAAGCAAAATTGGAAAGCACCTCTATATCTTTCTGTATCTATCACAGCATGCCAACTGAACAAAGGAGAGGAGGTTAAAGAGTGTAACTTAGTTTAGGTTTTCAGAATACGAATGGTAACTTCAAAACTGAAAAAAAAATAATCAAAATTTTCTGTGATAGCCACTGACATCTATCTGGAATTAAATATTGTTTCAATTTATAGACTATCATGGCTTAATTTAATAGTTAAAATTCAAATTTAAAAATCAAGTGGCAAGCAATTTTGAAAGAAAAGTGAAGTAGCACATTATTTTGAAAATGCAGTGTTTTCACATGGTTGAAATTCTGCCTCTTAATCTATCCAAAGCAAAGTCAATGCATCCTGATGGCACTGAATTTTCAGAAAAAGGCTTTACATAAGTTTTTCTAAACAGCACACATAAACATAAATAACAAAAACTATAATTATGCTTCTTCCAGTCTTTACTGATAGAGGACAACCTGTCAGCCTCAGATCTTCTTTCCTTCCTGGTTCCCATCCCTACCGCAGGACAACATGTTGACTACTGTTCATTTCTTCTTTACTGTTGAGAACTGCTCAACTGCCTGCCTCCTGTGAGAGGGAGGCAAACATTTACATTTGCATTACAAACAGCCACATTTAATAGAGACTTTCTAAGTAGTCTATGATAAACTAAGTCCTGGCCCACAGTAAAAAACATTTTTAAAAAATGAATCATATTTCTCAAAAAGGCAAAGACATTAAGAGCTCTACAAACTGCAAAAGGTGAAAACATGAACAGAATGATTTTGAACACTATGAGTGTCTTTGAAATTCAATATTATTTTAGGTGGACTTACTCGTTGGAGCATCAGTGTTCTTTTCAATCTCATTAATCTCTAAAGTCCGCAATTTATTTCAGCCTACAGTGAATGTTAGGAATAGCAACACTTCAGCAATGCAACCCTGAGTGTCAATTTTGGGTTCCCCATCCCTGGAGGTGCCCAAGACCAGGCTGGATAGGGTACTGGGCAGTCTGATCTTGTGGGGGGCACCCAGCCCATGGCAGGGGGTTGGAGTAGGTCTTTAAGACCCCTTCCAACCTAAGTAATTCCATGATTCTAACATGTCTGTGAAGCAAGCAAGCTCATGCAGGCTGCAGCTTTGACGGGCAGTGGCATTAGCAGTGGCTGTGGCCAAGGAGTCACCCAGGAGAGCCCGGAGGCTGCCCTGCATTCAACTACAAGGGCCCCAGTGGTGAGATGTGGACTAGCATCCTGGGACTTATGCCAGCTGCATTTTCCAACTATGAAAATCACCAGCCAGAGAGCACAAGAGAAACTTTTAAGTAACTTAAGTTCTTTAGTAGCCAACAAAACTTGAAGGCAAACAAACAGTGCTAAAAAAGCAATGAGCCCATATAAACGATACCCCTTGCTCCTATAAGCATACATTAGAACAAAGGAAAATCAGACACCTTATAAAAGAATATGTTAAGACTCTTCAAGTGCAACTTGGGTATAAACTCCTGGCAAAGTGTTGTTGTTCATGTATACATGTGAGTACACATACAAAAACATGAAAATGACATTCACAGAGGATTGCCTGCTACAGAAAAGTGCCTTCTATTATATGCAACAACATGGCCTAGAATTTAGTTACTGTAAACCTGCAATCCACCAACTTCCTTAATCACATACCAACCGTGAGCTTGCCTCAGTACCTGAAATATCCAGTGGAACAACTGGGTCAGAGGCCAGGGTAAGGATATTGCACTAAGAGCCACCCTTCAACACAGCACTTCCCTTTCTCACCTCCTCCAGCAGTGTTTCCACTGGAGGACCATTAAGACTGGTCTGATTCAACAATCTGGAAGCTAAGTGCAGCCCAAGATGCACAAAAAGCAACCATTGAGCCTCTCTGCATTCAGAGGACACCAAGTCAGAGTTCAGGCACAATTAGAATAACAAATTGGAAAGGCAAGGGATGACATGAGAAGTGACTGCTAGAAATTAACTTAGGTAATAAAAATAGCAGCTGAACAAAAGTGGATTTAATTATATGAAATAAACAACTCAAATTTTTCCAAAAAAAAGAAAAAGAGAGAAAGAGAGAGAAAGAGAGAGAAAGAGAGAGAAAGAGAGAGAAAGAGAGAGAAAGAGAGAGAAAGAGAGAGAAAGAGAGAGAAAGAGAGAGAAAGAGAGAGAAAGAGAGAGAAAGAGAGAGAAAGAGAGAGGATTCGGATAACTGTATGGAAAAAAGATCTTGAGAAGAATAATTTAAACGTAACAGTATTTTTTGCATGCTAAGACGTGTTTCACATATGAAAAGGGTTAGACTTTTCTCCATATTATAATTTGTTCCTGTAGACAAATTCTCTGTGAAATAAACCCCTCCTGTCCATAATTACAGGAAGTTCACTTTGCTTTCACAGAAATAGAATTTAAAATGTGTCTATCCCTTGAGCCCCAGAGAACCTGATGTACTGAAGTTAGGATCTGCTCAAATGAACATAGCTCCAAAGCCAAGCTGTTTCACGGCAGGCCAACTTTATAAAACAATTTATGTCATCAGCAGTGCTTGTCACAAAATGCTCCAGCTCAGCTATTTGCTTTGAGAATCCAAGCCCTTGGGACCAAATTTATCCAACAAAATTCACATATCCTAAGACAAGCAAGGATAAAAAACGATGAGTTATTATACATAGAAGTCAATGTTACTATCTTCGGAACATATATTCCTGGAATTACCCATCACAAAACGATTTGGATTGTAAGAATAAATGTGCCTCCGTGAATCACTGACCACACAGATTATTGGAAAACTCATGAATTTCACTTGCTCTTTTTTGTCAGTTTCCTCACCCTTTCAGCTCCTCAAAAGAATATAAATGTTTCCCTACAAAGGAATAAGCAGGTTGTAAACTCCCAGCCAACATAACCCTTGCTGTCTATAATTAACAATTACGGAGAAATTTAAGGAATAACAATCCTTAAATGAGAAATTTCTCCTTCCCCTCACTCTCTTACGGAAGGATTCCTACAGAGTTGCAGAGAACTTGAGAAAGTTGCCTATTTTTGAGAAGCAAACAAGATAAAAGAGAGCTTCACAAAAGAAATCAGAAGAAAGTCCCTGTCCAACAGTCCCAGCCAAACTACAGGCTCTGTTTCTGCAAAATGCTACAGATCTCCAGGAGTCTTAAAAGAGAGGTGGTGACAGATTATAATATTATGTATTTTTTGTATACACACCTGTTTTTTGCAAGCTCATTTCCACACTGGGCACTGAGAAGGGTGATGGGTCTAATGCCATTTAAAGGAGATTTTAAGAAAGCACAGTAACACAACTCCACTTAAAAAACAAACAAACAAACAAACATATACATATATGTGTGTGTGTACATATATATATATATATATATATATATATATATATATGAAAATGCAGCAAAAAGTAAATCTGCTCCAGACTACAATATTGGATAGACTTTTGCTATCCACGCATATACGACGACTGACGTAACACCAGACTAGATTGAAAATAGAAGAAAAATAAACAAAATAAACCCCTGTCAGATGGTGAATCACTTTGAATAAATCCCAACCCCAGTATTTGCAAACCACATGTGGCATAAACTATCTCACCTTCCTCTGCCTTCTCTTCAAAATGTTTGTTTGGTTTCTAATTCCTTTGGTTTAGACAGGGGTGAGTCACTCTCAAATAACATTTTATCATATACACCCCATAGGTCAGAGGGCATAGGCAAAATTCTCAGTTTCAAAGACTAACACTTCTAGATTTCACCTTAAGAAAAAATTAAACAAGCAAATGAATGCAAAACAAATGTAATTAGATATTTTGTCAAATAATTTCATTTATGGATGCCTGAATACATTTATTTCAAGATCAACTTTTGTAAGTATACGCTGCTCAAACTGTGGAATCTAAACCATTAATTTAACAAATTAAAGGCCCTGAGAGGTTTCAGATTTGAAGCAACAATTCACCATAAATCATACACCTCAATAAACTCTGGATCTCTTCGTTGCAGCGCTTTAACAGTACATTCTTAGCAAAACTTTATTGCACTCAATCTGCATGCTTCACTGCTGTTCAGTGAAGCTTGCTACATTAACACAGTGCTTACAATTCTCTTGGCGATTTCTGAGCAGAATGCTTTCAAAGCTAAGAGAAAGTTGGTAATTTAGATAATTAATTCTGATGTAGTTTCTGCAATCCCAACAGCTCAGTCTACACCAAGGACAAGGTTTTGCTGCATTTCCCAAACTCTCTGCCTAACCATTAATTGTTCGCTTCCTTGAAACTTACTTCCAGGAACTAAATCCTATCTTACACAGAATTTTTAAACTTCTCATTTCTCACATTTATTTGCTCATAGTGCAAAACTCTTTTCCATACTGATGGGCTGACTTTGGTGATAGTTTGGAGCACCTCAGTTCAAGCAGTGTAGGAGCAAAACACTGAGAGCTCGCAATGCACAGAAAGCATAAGAGATTTGCACCATGAAATTTATACAGCATCTGATGAATAGACCAGAATTGCTTGTGCATTACCCTCCTATGGAACATATTCTCAAAAACTACCAATACCAAATTTAAGGAAGAAATCAGTCACTATCTCACCAGCTGATGAGACCACCATGCTCTAAAAAGACTATGAAAAAAAAATTCCTGCTGGAATAATAATTCACTCTAAACTACAGCCTAGATGACGGTCAATATTTATAAGAAAAGTAGCTCTGTGATTTTATTAAAGATTGTCAACATTTTAAAAAATGGTTTCATAAATGAAAATTGAAAAGTATAAGAAATCACCCAAGCTACCAAGAGCAAACAGAATAGTTGCAACTCAGTGTTCCTTCAAATGCTGGATAAATGAAACACCTCCTCTTTAAATGAAAAATCCATAGCTCTTTTGACAAGCAAAGTAACTGCAGCCTTTAAGGAAAGTTACTTTGTACAAAAATAAATGTCAGAGAAGGATAAATTATTGTTTACCCATGAAAATTAAAGCCACCCTTTCTGTTGTTTTTCTTGATAACCATTCTTTGTCTTGTCCCAAATGAATTTTTTAAGTGTTGGAAATTACTGGAAGTAAGGTCACTACATGAGCTTGCTGGACTGCTCTGATGACTTTATTTACGCTGCATATTCAGCAATCAGGACACTGACAAAAGCTAACATGAATTTCAACTATGTTGTAGAGCAAGTCTAGAAAAATCAGTAGAGAAGCAGGGGAAATTCTGTCACGGTTGAACACAAGTGGCAGTTTTTGTGCTTTTCAGCAAGGCATAGGCATATCCCTGCATTCTCCCTCATGTCTGTGGCAGCAGGTTAATTGGCTGTTATCTGCCAGATATACCTAGCTGCTGCAGCTGTTGGAATCCTATTTAGAAGCAGTTCAGGTACCTCCACACTATACCAAAGCTGGTGAGAACATGAGAGACATATGGCTGGATCTCAGATTTAGATTTCTATTTTTGTAAACTCTAACCAAATTCACTCCTTGTTCACGTCAGAGAAAAACTATCAGACACTGTATCTAGGATACAACTTAAGCTTCAATATTAATTGTGGTTAACCTTTCTCACCCTAGCTAAAAATTAAAACAGCTTCAGTTGGGTTTACATCATTAAACACCTTCAAAAAGCCATCATAACACAGGAGCCGTCAAATTATTTGCCATATCATAATCCCATTTCCATTGACACCATTCACTGACAGCACACAGTACCCTGAGCACCACCGACTGCTTTGGAAGAGTCACAGCACTTACTAGCACTGAGCCCTGAGTTACAGCCCGCACAGCTAAGAAAGCCCTGAGCATACAGAGCAGTTTTGCTAGAGATCTGTCTGGATTACAAACACAGCTTGATCAGGACTGAACCAAATTTTTACTTTAACCTACTGCCAACTGTTTTTTGTTTTTTGTTTTTTTTTTTTTTTACTGCCAGCTGTTTTTTTTTTTTACATAACTCTAAAGCAAAGCCCTTAATACCCTGCTAATGGAACGGAGAATTTTTATGTTCTTAACTGTTATCTTCTGTAGCATAGTTCACAAGTAGCAGTAAACTGTAATAGTAACAAAGAACAGGCTAGCATAAATAAAAACTGACAGGAACCACAGTACAGACTAAATAGAATTGCCACTCCAAGATTTCAGTGAATTTTTGAACGAGGTCAATATTTGTTTTAAATTATTCCATTACCCATCTGCTACCACTGTCTGCTTCACGGCACCGGTATTCACATTCCCTACATATCTTATTTGCTCAGTGTACTTCACTTATGACTAGAGGTAAAGAATAATTAGTAATTTTGATATAGCAGCAAATGTACACACATCACAGGCAACATGCTGTAAAATAAATATATTCAAATATGACTGGAGCTATTGTCGCAGCTAAATCACCTTTAAACCTGGAGATAAAAAATATAAGTTTTATACAGTGACGTGCATTAAAAATTGGCAAACACATTAGGCTCTTACCAGGAATGGACTCCAGCAAATGCAAGAAACACACATTATAGCCAAGAGCTGAATGATCATTTCAAAATGATGCGATCTGCCTTGTCTTTGTTGACTTTTAAATTTGACCCTTAAGAGGGTAATTCCTGTGACAGCATTGCACAAGAATGAAATAGCAAGGGCCAGTAACCCAAGGCAAGAAAAAAGTAAGAGATAAAATCTGTCTTCCCAGTCCTCAACATGTTCTGTTTTATAGAAGCACCAGGTCCTCGATGCTTGAATTTGATAGGCTCTAAACCTAAGAATAGGCAGCAAAGCTATAAGAACAGCAAACAGACATACCATAGTCAACATCATTTTCACATGTTTAGAAGTCATTTTTGTGGAGTGAAATATTGGCTTGGTGACTCCAATGCAACGTTCAACAGCCATCACACTGCCCAGGAAAAGTGGGCACAAACCAAAGAAAACCATGCAGATGCCAAAAACACTGCAAAGAATGTTGGACTGGTTAAACCGAATCCAGTCTTTGTCCGATGCATACACAAACACTGCGATGGCTCCGTTGATGAGGTGGCCAAAGAGATCGGTGATGACCAAGCCACTAGCAAGAAGTAAAAAAGAGGCTTTGGACTTCTGTCTAAATCTCTGATACGCTTTCATGAGAATTGCTATTGCGAGACTGTTGGACAAAATTCCCACTGTCATGAAAATTATTGAAAAGAAAACAGAAATCTTCTTCTCTGTGTGGCAGGTTGTGTTTTTTAAGATTCCAAATGCAGCCAGCCCTGGTGATTTTGAACTGTTCATGGTTGGGGGATGAGAGGCAGTGCTCAACACATTTCAGCAGCCTTGCAAGCAGAAGGCATCTGTAATTTTAAAAGAATAATAATAAGACATACACAGTGTAAAAAGCATACTATTGTTCAAAAGACATTTGAAGCAGAAATCCCATAATGTTTGTCTGTGGTACAAATCTAATTTTCCTATTCTCTGAGTGCTATGATATGGCATCATATTATAGAGCAGCAGCCACAGGATAAAGTAATTATCTGCATGCATTATTTAATACACGTATTTTACAGTACCTTGATACTTTCTGCAAGTATAATATATAATATACGTAATGTACACATACATCTGATCAGAGAAATAAGTATATTCTTGCAGTTCAACTACGTATATAAACAAAATGTTTTTGTAACATACTCTTAGAATGAAAGTATTCACCAACCTGAACGAAGTCAAAAATGAAATACTGGATTGGGAATGTTCTGAGATGATAATCACACTGTTTTTCTTCCCTCAATTTAAGCACTTATTTTCAAAACAATGTCCCAACATCTTCCAAGTCATTCTCCTCTCACAAGCCGATATTTTAAAGCTTTAACGCAACCGGCAGTGAAGCCTCCAGAGAATTTGTACCCTTTCTGAACTTGGACTTGAAGCGATCACTTATAGAGTAGCCAATTCTGCGAGTTACTCTACACTTTATCTCTCATCTGAGGACATTCCTGATGGCAAAAACTCCTCATGCAGAAAGAACCAGTAGGCTTTAACAGCGCATAACACAAAGAGTGAAGTGGCTCGGTTACTGAAACAGATCCGATGAAAGCAGCTGAGCCCACGCCAGCGGTACTACAAGCGTTAAGGACTGCCGACGGGGAGCGCAGCCGGCACGAACCCGAACCGAGCACCGTCGTCCGTCCCCCCCACTCCCCACCTCCCTGCCTAGGGCTGCCAGCGCGGCAGCTCCGAGCGCCCGGCACGTGGAGGGCAGCAGTGCCGCGGGAAGCGCAACCGAGCAGCGCCCTTAAGAGCGCGGCGCCGCCGGGGGCGGAGCGCCCCACCACGCCGGGCACAAGTGCCACCGCCGCCCCCCGCTCACCTCCGTTCCGCCGCGCCGGGAGAGGCGCGGCGGAGCAGCGCGGTCCCCCGCCGGCCTCCGCCACCCGGTCCGCAGCCACCGCCTCCCCCCGGCGACCGCCCGGCGCCGCCCGCCTCCCGTCCGCCTCCGCCTTCTCTCCCGGCCTCCCTCTCCGCCCGTCGCTGCCGGCCCTGGAGAGAACGATATCGGTGGTGCCGCCGACCGGGCGTGCAGCACCTGCCCCAACCCAGCGTCGCCTTTTCCCAGCCCTCTTCGGCAATTCGGGCCTCGAAGACGCTGAGCGTAGGCCCTACCTCTATGGCTCGAGACCGAACCCCCCGACCGGAACAGGGAGAGATGCAGGAGAGCATCCCTCGCACGCCAGCCCAGAGCAGGTGCTGCCTTGCTGTGCCTGAGTGCAGATGGTGATCTCTGGTAATGGAAGAGCCACATTGCCTCTTCGCACTACAGCATCAGGCAGCAATATCACTTGGTAGGATGAGCTGCTGCCCACGGCATTGCATCTGCAACTGCACAGCTCTTGTGGCAACTGAGAACCTGCATCTGTTAACAGCCAGATGCCACTTTACTGTTCATCACTTCTGCCCAACCACACCTTCACAGTGGAGAGGGGGCTCAGGAATGGACAGCCCAGGGAATGCTGCATGGGATGCAGATGTGCACATCTGCACCCCTTGCACCTAACAGATCACTCAGTGCTAACAGCATTGTGTAGGACACTTCCCCACTGGAGCAACAGGACAACAATATGGCCAGATGAGGGGCTAGTTCTGTGACAAATAAGGCAGAAAGATCAAAGTGTTCCTGGCGTCCCAACAAATATTCAGGTTGAAGTTACAGATAATTTCTTAGTTCACTTTCATCCACCAGTGTGCAGGACTGAGTGGGAATTTTTATTAAAAAAGCTCTTACTACAGAAATATGCCTAAATATAAAATGAAATTGAATTGAAATGTAAAATATTATAGAATTTGTCGTAAGGATGATGGAAAACTTGTATTTGCTTACATTGAGAGACAGCATTCATTTATACTACTCGTAGCACTACTTAAAAAGAAAATTTAAAAATGAAAATTCACTAACGTTACAGTTCTGCTTACCTTCATGTTTTGAATATTGTAGATACAATTCACCTCTCCCTAATTCACCAGTGAGGTAATATGGGCCAGCTAAATCTTTTCATTCAAACAGTACCTGAAGTCATATACTAAAAGAATTGGAAGTTCTCTGCACTGACCTTTTTCTGCTTGTCAGATTTAGGCGTCTTATCACACAACCAAAAAAAATGACCATTTTTTCCTGATTGATATCTATAATTTCCCAAAAAGTCTTTTTTTAAAGAACACAGTAAAATATAAAAACATCTCAAAACATATTATTGTCATTAAAGTTCAGAGAAAATTGATTTATTTTATGTTTCCTCCTCCAGAAATAAAAGGAGACAGATTTTAACCATAAGCAGCTTGTGCCATGCCTTTCCTTTTTAGCTGGATGTCTTCACCCATCTCCCTCCTGAAATGAGGGGCAGTTCTGCTGGAAAGGAAACAATGAATTCAAGGCCCTGATCCTGGCAGGCAGGAGTTACTGGGCAGCTCAAGCCAAAGAGAAAAGTCAGAAGAAGTGTCTCAGCGTGTGGGTTAGAGTACAGAAGAAAAATGCAGGCTTCCTAAGAAAAGCATCGGTCTGCCAAAAGGAGGCAGCATGAAATTTCAGCATGAAATGGTGGAAAAGGATAAGAATTAGTGTTGGGAAAGTAAGTACATAAAGAACCAAGTCTTTTTTTTCAGACAGCAGGCATAGAAGATAGCCCCTGCTTCTGCACACCATGAGGAGGAGAAACTGCCACAGCACAGATTTAAGCATTTTTGTACTGATGGGGATAAGCTTTCCTCGTTCCTATTACTAATCAAACCGAAACAGTGATCCAAAACTGCTGCATCTCAGCCCCTGCCATTAGTCCTGGGGGAGCTCCTGCATCCCTAGGGAGCAGTCCCTGCCCAAGCTGTATTACAGAGCCATGTTGTAAGGATGGAGAGGAAGGGTCACTGTATTCATAGAATCATACAGGTTGGAAAAGACCACTAGGATCATCCAGTAGAAGCTGTGATATACCTCTTTAAAAATGTGGTCTCGGAATGGTGGGGTTGCTCTGTTTTTGAAGGAAGCAGATAAAATACATGCACTCAGTATCCTAGCACGTTCAAAATACTCGTTCTAAAATATGTTAAAACACTCTATTAAAAAAAAAGAAAAAAGTGTGGCTCATCAGAATGTACTGATCAGCTCAGACATGGCTTTGTCATTCAGTTAAATGCCACTCAGCCTTTTTTGTTTCACCATTAAGAAGTTGATAACGCAGTCACAAATTATGGCTGAAGTGTTGCCTGAATTGAGACATTGTCCAGTGCAGTTAAAGGAGGAAATTCTTAGGTAGCTAAATATAAATCAACAGTGTTTTGTAACAAGCCCTGTATCGGCCCAGGAGGTTAGAAACACCAACATCCCAGCAGACAGTCACTATCAGAGTGGAATAAAAACAGAAGGGTCATCAGGAATCATAACAACTGTGCATCCTTCTGCTGAGATTTCCACCCGCTGACATCTAAAAAAGGACTGTTTGCTCTTACTGGAAGTACAACTGTGGATAATGATATTTTCTAAACATTCCTATCAGCAAGGAAGTTCAATTATTTTCTTAACAACAAGATGTGTCTCGTCAACTGCTGAATGAGGTGAGTGTTGCTTTGGACAGAACAAAGAGGAAAATTCTGTTTCTCTTGTAAAGTTTGAAGGGGGTGGCGTGGGGGATAGAGATTTGCTACAATTTGGAACACTCATATTTGTATTGTGGATCTTTTCACCATGAGCAAAGACAGATTTTCTATCTTCATGTAGATCTTGATCCTGTCACAAGAAGTAGCCAAGAAGTCCATTCAGAGGCACTCCTTTCGCCAAAGAAATTTGGCCTTCAAATGGATGATGAGCCTATTGATAGCAAATAAACAGATTGTTACTGAGATACCAGCAGGCCTGCAAAGCAATTACTTAATGAGGAGACATTACACATGACTTTCTGAAAGAGATGAATTCAACCTTACTGTCGCAGCCAGATTGCGTTGACACAGAAGGACAGAGCTCAAGCATCTATCATCCTGCAGTCTAACATGCAGACAAAACTTCAAGTGGAAAAAAATATCTAAACCCTGAAGTTTTCAGCCCAAGCCAGATTATGGAACACAAAATGAATAAATAAATAATTGATTATTTCCAGTCTTACTCACATTTGTTCTTAGTAACAATTGCATAAACATACAAATGAAGATGTTAGTTACTGATCAAATGATTCACTAACAGATCATGTCAGCCAATGCAAAATACTATGCAATTTAAATACAATGCAAAATTGGCTACTGAAATTCATTTCATCAATTTATTGATCTACATTCATTCCTACTTAGAGACGGATTTTCATCTTAATCACATACTGACAGCCTAAAATTATTTGATTACTACAGACAGGACCTAACTTGCTTATAACTGGAAGAACTGAGGGATATAATTCTCTTTCTTCTTCATTTGCACACCTTGTGTATCTGGTACTTTCTTGACACCTTTTCTATTATATCATTGCATACATGCATCCTACTGTATGTAGTTCTTCCATATAGGTTTATGTATTATTTTATACAAGGCTTGCCCTTAGAAATGAGGCAAGAAGAACAAAATAACAGCAAGGTGATAATAGAGCATGTGTGCCACTGAAACATCTTTTAACTACTTTTTAAAAAATGGCTACAGAAATAATCTGAGAGTGTTGTTCCTAAAAATCAATGAATTTTATATCATTCCGTTCAAGAATATCTTGGAAGCTGGTGTACATTTGGCTTGCTTCAATCAATAGTAAATTTAACAATAGGAAAAATATTTTTTTGACGTCCAGCATGAGAATTCAGTCATAACAGAGGGATGTCTTCTTTATGATTGTATGAATTATTAACTTTCCTGTGGTTCCACAGATCCATAACCTTCCACAGCCAGGGGAGACACACATCACCACTACCAAAATGACTTTACTCTTGAGGCTGGGGTAATTTGTAATGAGTGAGCTTAATCAAGTCTGGAACTACTGTTCTACTCATAACAACAGCATCATTTTCTTTTGTCCATCTTAAATATGGGGGACAAAATGTTCTCTCTTATGAGTCACCTCTTTAATATTCTGACACATAAGAATAAAGAGTCTACAAAGTGATACAAAATACTGAACCATATTAATTCATTTTCTCTTGTTCTTTTCTCCAGAATGGAGACAATGCAAAACCAAGCCTGAAGAGATCTTTCGTCAAGTATTCTTTTCAGTCATTCTGCTCAGGTCAAATTAAATAAAGAAATCATTTCCTTCAAATTGTCCTAACCTATTTTATTTATGCCATGTGACTTAATGGTCAAAGTAAGTCCATTACATAAATAAATCTCATTAGGGATATGCCAGCTGCATGCCTTCAAGATATGTGGTACTATTTATTTAGTTTCTTTGCTTGTTCAAGAACATAATAGGTGATGTTTTGACAGATTAATTATTTCTAATAATATTCTGAAATGAAAGATTCACATTTTTTATGTCAGTTTCAAAAAAAAATTTCCACCATGACTTAGAAGAAATAAAATACTGGAAATCAAAGACCCATAGTCATTAGGAGTTCCTTAAGAGATCCAGTAGTCATGCTGCTTATCCACCATTTAGTTTCTGGTCTAGTCAACAGATAGAGAACTATCTCTTCAGACATTATCAGGTTCACAAACAAGTTTTAAAAATTCACATTCTCTCAAAACTTCAATAAATAGTTGCAGTATGCTATACACTGCGTGCACAGTTATGACCAGCTGTTTTAAAGAGGTATTCCTCTTTCTAAAACTGTGATTCTGGATGCCTTTGGGAAATGTGGTCTATGTATCACTTTTGTCTCAAAGAAAGTGAAATTATATTTAAATGGCGCAAGTTTTCATCTAAGGCTTATGGTAAAGAGTGATATTATTGATAAAGGTAATTTAACAGAATAGCTACTAATCCAGGAGAATTCAGATTAAGTTAATCAAGAAGAGAAGCACATTGTATTTAAAACACTGTTCTGTGGTTTCATTTTTTTTAAAGGAGTAATTCCTTTAAAACCACTTTTTTTTGTAATTTTTCTCCACTAACCAGCTATAATGGGAACCTGACATCACTAAAAGTGAAACTTCACTACCTAGAGAACTGGAGTCATTTTTCCTCTTCTGCAGGAGTCAATTCCACCCCAACAGGGGTGATTTACCCAAGGTTTATGAAAATTAATGAGAGGAATGCTTCTATTTTCCTTCAAAACTAATTAGCTTTATGTCATCAGTGACATATCTCCCTCATCCAACACAGAGAAAGACTCTTCCATCCTGTTTTTCTTACTATTTATGATAAATGTGGCCCATTGATTTTGTTAAAAGGGTGGAAACAAAATCTCAGCACTTACTGCTGGGCAGGTTCAGTGATGTGTAGCACTTTTACAAGGGTCTCAGCAGCCTCTGCCCTAAGAAGGTACAGCTGAAGGTCCATACAGCTCCAAAATATCCCTAATCCTGTTCCTTGACAATTTGCACATGAAACAATTTATATATTGTAGGCAGTGTAGTACCCCATATAAAACTTGTTGCTTCTTACTAGTTGATGAAAAGCTGAAGAGTTTGGAGAAGATATTGGAGGAATACAGAGAACAAGAGAAAGCATGTCAGCTTATTTCACAGGAGTGCATGATCAGGATGGTAAGAACAGTAGAACTGGCCTCACTCCTGAAGAGTTCACAATCTACATGAATAAATTGACAAAAGAGGCTGAAGTGATCTTCTTGGAAACATAAAAGCAGTCCTTGCACTTGACTTACTATCAAGTGTCATCATCCACTATGCCATGCTGAGCCCTGACAAGCTGAGCATCTCTCAGGCAATTAGGATGAAATATGATGCTCTCAGTTTCAGATACATCTATTCCAATTCACCAAGAATAAAAAGATATTTGAAACTTATAACTCACAAAGAAATGAAAAATGTTATCTCTCATTTCATGTGAGCAGATATTCATAGGGCAATCAAAGCCATGACTGAGTTAAATCCTTCCTTTCTGGTTAATTACATGTAATTAATGCTGCTGTTTGTAAACTACGCATGATTTTCTAATTTCCAATTCTGTTACAAAGTCACAAACAGCACAGTTGCATTTAATAAAAAAATCAAAAGCATCTTTTTAACATATAATTCTTTTGCATTTGCAAACGTGAAAGGAGATAAACTGAAGGAGTTCTGTGGTTAATAATATAAATCATTTAATAGGTTCCCAATTGTATTTTTTTTCATCTATGAAGATTTTCCAGCTTTTACATCTGCTGTCTTTGATCGTGGAATCCTGCAACTTCTATTTCCAACTTTGAGTTAGTGCTCTAGAAATATGTAATCATTTCTTCTACATCAAAAACAGAGAAGTCAAATTTTGGCAGAAATAGAACTTAACACATTAAGTGTAGAGAGGAGTTAAAGAATTCTAGTAATCATTAATCCACAAAATGATATTTTTTCATCTTAGAGACATAATGGAAAGCTGATAGTTACAAAATTAATACTGCCAATTAAATAATCCTTCCTTATTAATAATTTGTGTAACATAATGAGTAATATAATGGTTAAAAATAAAGCAGTAAGAAACAAGCATTTCTGAAGATGGCTGTCCACTTGTAAAGTTACTTTCCAGATAGAAAAAAATAAAATTGAGATCACAACAGGAAAATTCCTATGAAAGTCAGTAAAAATGATGGAAGAGAGTTACTTGGAATCAATCACCATTGTAACCTTTACATTTTTATACCATTAGATTTTTTTAATTCTCTTTCTTCCAAAATTAAATTTTAACAAATGTTTGGAGTGGTAGAGAAATTATTTATGTTTTAATTGGGTGAGGAAAAAAAGGATCTATAAAGGTGATTATTACCCATCTGTTTTACATCGCAGAGTATTGAGCTTCCTGGCAGTACATGCTTGGCAAAAGTCTGCAGCGTCTACAAGCTGTAGTCAAAGAAAATTAGACAACATTACTTTCCTCAAGAAAACAGAGAGATGTTAACAAATCAAAAATAGGACTTTGTAACTGATGTAAGTTCTTACCAAGGCAATTCTCATCAAAGTATGCAGTAGTATTTTTGTGTATTTTTATTACAGATGCTAATATAATTATTTCAATTACAAAATAAACTCAGCATTCAGGGTGCTGTCATTTAATGTTTGCCATGCAGTGAAATACTCAAACATTCTGTTTTAACACATTGTAAAGCATGCATTTCACTACAAATTACAGAATATTTTGAAGGAACAGTTATCAATGAAATTTCCCCAAACCAGAACATATAATTACAAGTAGGCAGCTTATTTCTACTTTTGGACTCACTTTTTTTTTCAACCAGATTTTCCTCTAAGCATTTTTCATATTTCTAAGAAAAAATACTTCTGTACTATTTTTATCAGAAAATAAAAATTCAAAATTCATTAAAAAGCGATGGGAAAATTTCCATTAACTTCAGGGAGCTTTGGGTGGCAAGCAATACAAATGCAACCAGATCAGCACAAAACACAGTCTCACAGTGGATAAACATTACATTTGAGAGATGCATTTCTCTCCAAGCCATGCTATCACAGCTGCACTTCAACAGAAATGCAGGAATACATGATTGCTACAGACAAATGATAAAAATTTATTCCCACACTTTATCATCAAGAAATGTTGAGAAATATTTTTTTGTTTGCATATACCAAAGTAAACAGAAAGAAATTAAAGTAAAGCAATAACGTAGACATGCAGATTTAATTTTGGTAAGGGCTTTATATTTCCACATCTTTTTTTTCCTAAAATTACTGATATCTTAAAGCAAAGTGTGACTTTTAAACTTCAGACTCAACAACAAACCACAGTCCTATGCAGGAACTCAGCCTCAAGGTTTCCAACTAAATGAAAGCGGTTGGGTTTCCTGGCAGAATGTAATGTTGGATGGAAAAATAGATTCCTCTTAATGAAAGTGAAAAACACTGAGTTATGATGTGGAGAAATCTCTCTGTAGAGATATTTAATTAAGAATTATCTAATTTTATTATGAGCAATTCTCACAGTGTTGGCTTACCTTGAGTAATACCTGTGCTGAAGGATGGTGGCAAACAAGTTTATATCTTTAATTAGAAGAAATTTCATTTTCATTGTGATAGACAGCCATGTAACCATAAGTTCTTACTGAATTAATAGAATCTGTATAGATATAGCCATAAGCCAGCAGATAATTTATCTCTGAAAACTCAATAAACCAGTCACTCCTGATACCTAGCAGGGTTTGATAAAGAGTGAGCCAATGAGAGATCATATTTCTGTAACTCCACTGCTGGAGTTCCACTGGAGAAAAGAGATAAGAATGCATTTGGAGAGGGACTAGACTACCAAAGTTCTGAGAGAATGTTATGAAAGAAGTCATTAAAGAGAAATTACATCTACTACAAGTCCTTGCACTGATTTTCTGCAGCTTACTTTGCTGAGAAGTAGAGGAGAAATAGAGGGTTGGATGTGTTAGACAGACAAGGAAAGCATTCAAGTTTATTAACAGACCTCTGCAAGACTGCATTGTCCAAAACAGTCTCAAATGCAAGGATAATTAACAATTAGATGGGCACCTGTGCCTCGTAGGACACAGTAATAGAGAAAAAACATCTGTTAATTACAGTTTTGCAACCACACTTTCCATGTACTTATGCTTGATGACAAAGTTTAGCTTAATATACTCAGAATAGAAGCACGTCCAGACATGTCATAAAGGACCTTAAAGGCTAACCACATTCATTTGTATATAGATATGTGACCCCATAGATCCCATAGCTACGTATTCTGTGCAAGCATGGAAAGAGCAAGTCTGACTTCTGGTGTTTAAAGACTAAAAAACTGGGCTTTCTCCATCAGCTTGTGACTCCATTAGTAATGCTACAAGTTGTTTAAAAAAAAAATAATAATCCAGGCTCACCTTGTTCACTGCTTATGATTGAATTTTACCAGCTTTTACCTCAGGATGGAGTACTTCTGAAAAGAATTTCTATGTATAAGAAACAGCAATTGACTTTAAAATAGCTTGACCTGGACTCACAGTAGCATATAAAGAAGAAAACATCTGGCATACAACTGGTGGAAGAAAAGTTGAGTGTTCTTAGAAATGTGAAATGAACCCAAATTAAAACATATTATGGATTTTTTCAATTCGTTACACTAATCAGTAACAAAAGCATTAGTAGCATTTAAACATTCTGATTGCCTGAAGTCATAGCTAGTTAATGATAAACCCAGGAAAGTGTATGAGACTTCTATTTTCTAGCCTGGTAAATAGCAGCAGGAATAGAGCTGTTTACTGAGCAGAAGTAAAAACAGGTGAGAAATGAAATAAATAGAAAAATGGGTACAAAATAAACTCTAGCACTATGTATTACAGCATTAAAAACAAGACAGACCTTAAGTAACCTGATTTCAGACAGAAAAGTGCTGAACAAGAATGGGTCTGTACTACACAGTTACTGTAAAACTTTGAATAACCCTGATCAAATATCAGGACTTCTATGTGACACTACTTCTTCTCATCCAGAATAATGGCTTTGATCCCTTTATTTTCATTTTGAACATTAAGTATTCGGACAGTGTGATATGTGGTGTATTCTCTTATGGGAAATACTTAGCCCTTAGGATGAAGGCCAAACTTCTAGCTTTCATCACGTCAGGCCTTAGTGCATTTGATCTGTACTTAAGTAGTAAAATCTGCCAGCAAGTTCCCATTTTGAATGGCTTGTAGCCCTTCCATTTCTTTTTCAAGAGGATCTGCCTTTGCAACTATTTTTTGTTAGTTTTCATACTTAACTATCCACTCTCTTCTGACATCCTCTAAAGAGCTTATAAAAGCTGATTGGCAGAGGAATTACCTAGGAAAATATGTTACAATTTCCTCACTTATGACACTGTGGCTGGAAAAATACTGATTGCTATACCTTACTACAAACAAAAAAATCCAAGAGTTTTGAATGAAGTAAATGAAATGATTATGGGAATGGAGTAACAAATATACAGTTTGAGGAAATACTATAATGGATAAATTAATTGGCTAACAAAAATAAAGTGGGATTATCTTCTGCAGAATTGTAACTACCAAAGAAAGAGGAAAAAGAACAGTTTAGGGTGAAGCCCAAGGAGACATAACTGACATGCTGGAGTAAATTGAGCAATGGAAAGTTTCGGAAGAATGCACTAAAGGTGAGAGGTGAATGTTTGTGAAGTGTTCTCGTAAAGGCACTGATGCAACCATGCACAGGAATGCCAAGTCTGACAGCCTGGGTCAGTGAAGTTTATTCAGTAGATTTCTTTTTCTTTTTTTTTTTTTTTTTTTTCTTTTTAAACAATGTTTGAAGAGGTTTTTTGGTTTTTGTTTCATTTTTCTTTGTCATTATGTCATCGCTTTCATTTAAATGCCAGATCTTCGGCTCAAGTGTCCATCAAAGTCTAGAACGAGATCTAAACTTTGATCATGAACTGATATTCAGTAGATTAGATTAGGCATAGTCTACAAAAGTAGACTTTTGGAATCCCCAAAATATCTTGTAGTGAAATAAAAAATGAATAGCGAGTGCAGGCAAGATTTGCATGAGTGGATTTTTGTGTTTATGAGAATAGCAGGTAACATTTGTAGAAATACAGTCAGATTCATGAATATAACATAGACAAATGGGGTTTTTTGAAAGATACTAGCAAGCTATAAAAGACAAGAAACTTTAGCTCTTGAATACAGAAGAAAAAGTGGCAGATTTTTCCTTCACATTTCCCTCTTTCTAATGCTAAGCTATCCATTTTTTAGAGATTTACATGTTAAGCAGTAACGTCTACAACCTAAATATAAAGTACAGTGCATATACGAGCATAAATAGAACTCTATTTGGAACTTAAAAATCAATAACAGCAGTACAACTCTGTTAAATTGATTACAGAATGGTTATTTTCTTCTGAGAGAGCATAAATATAGAACTATTTATTGTTTATTAAGTGAATTGTGTGTCATATATTTTTCACCAGCTCTACATTTCAAATGTATTGATTGAAATAAGCTATGTGGGTGGACAGGGGAGATGTTTCTGAAAATGTGCATCCATACTGATAACATCATAATTTATACAGCTACATGTTCAATAATTGCTTTTAAAAATTCCATGTCCAAATGAAAAAAAAAAAAAAAAAAAAAAAGAAAAATGAGAAAAAACAGCTGTATTAAATCTCTGCTTCATGACAACTTCAGAGTTGAATGGCCAGGAATAGTTACAGTTTTCCAATCTCATGTTTTCCATGTTTCATTTTGAAAATATTTTTTTCATAGTGTGAATATGAAAACAGCATATCCCAGCAACCCCAGTAACTGCAATAAATGTCACAGGCAGTGTAGCACAACATATCATAAGCAATATACAATATTAGAAAAGAATAGGTCAAAGTGACTCAGGATTTTCTAAGAGTCCTAAGCACAGAATCCTTTCTTTGCCAGTGTCTACAGTGTGATCTGATATTTATCCTTGGTTTTGTACAGCAAGTGGATTTCAAAGTTTTGGTTGAGCACTCTGCCTTACGCTGACAACAGAGTAACAAACTGGAGGTGAGTTGCTGAGGACCTATTTAGCTAGACAGTAATTTAGCAATATTCAGGGTTACCTGTGAATGCAGTGTGTGAGTATCTACGAAATGTTAATTTCTTTGTAAGACGCCTGTTATTTTTCTTGGGAATACATAAACAAAAAGTGGAATAAGTTTTTGTAACTGACGAAGTAAAAATAAATAAATAAATAAATAAATACAATAACAGGTAAAGGGACAACCCTCTTCCTAAGGAATTCAGATAGAAAACAAAGTTCAGAAAATATTAAGGATCCTAATACATATTGCTCATGCTCTTGCTTCATATTTTGCAAACAGCAAATTAATCTGCACGTTCTACAAACAATCATAGAATCATAGGATGGCCTACGTTGAAAAGGACATCAAAGATCATCTAGTTTCAACACCCTTGCCACGGGCAGGATCACCAATCACTAGACCAGAGCCACATCCAGATTGAGCAATGCCCTCAGCTGAACAGCAGCATTTGTCCTGAGGCCTTTGGGCTACCAAACAGCAACATGTTTGTTCTGTGGTTGGCACAGCTCTCTTGTTTGCAAACCAGCAAACCATTGCACTGCTGACTCACGTTTTCAGGCTAATCACTTTGGTTTTAAAAAATGCTAAAAGGAAGGAAAGAAGAAAAATATGAAAAATATGAAAATCTGTTAAAGGGTCAATCTCCTCATAATTAGTTGTTCTGATTCAGAGAAATACAAGTTACAGATCAGAACATGGGAAATAACCATCTTCACCACTGATTTAGGTTTAGTCAACTAAGTCATTACATAATTTATCTTTGCATAACTCAGCCCTCTCCAAAATTATAGCACATTTCACCAGAATGTATTGGGACAAACTGTACCCAAGAGTTTTGCTGGTGCAGAAAGTAGAAGAATCAGTACTTTAATTTTTTTTCATTGAAACACTTGTGAGGAAGTTAGCCACTACTAACTTTCAGGTGTGCATGCAGACAATGAAACAAAGTCTACAGAAATAATTTTGTTTCACAACACAGGACATCTACAACTGTTTAGCAACACCAGATCATTCACATTAAACAGTAAGTTAGCAAAGAAAAAAATTAAAGCTTACAGATTATACAGAATTCATCTACCAGACCAGAATTTCTCCATTATTTTTCATTTCTGCAAATAATTGTTTGGCTTAGTAAATTGCTTGGAATTTAATTGGCTGCCCACTACATAATCCTGCCCTAAGCTAATTTAATTTGCCTTGTCTAATTAAAATGATTCAGAAGCAAAGCAAATACTTTCTCACAATTTTTCACTTTTGTGCATAACCACAATGAGGTCTACCTTACAGTGCCCTGATAAAACACAGAATCACAGAAAATGGTGTTGGCTTTTTTTTTTTTGCTAAAGTTTGGATGAGTGCTTCCCCAGAAACAATGTCCCAGCACTGCAGCTTAAATGACCCTTCTCTCAGCTTACTCAGAGGCCTCAGCCAATGCCTTTTCTTGCATCAGATAGGTTTCACCCTACCACCAGTTCCAAAACTTGTTCCATCTCTCATTTATTGATAAGAGCATTTTTTAATCATGTCCTTTTATGGCTAGAAAAAGAAAACTCGTCTACCTGCTATGCAGCATAAGAATACTTAGAAATATTTCATAGGGCAGGAAACTTCAGGAACAGAAAATCACGAGCGATATGAGCAAATACTCCTGTTTGCTTTGACTGCCTACAGTGAAACACAGTCCTGTGCAGGCATTGTCTAGACCGTCTCTGTCACACTTAGCTATAAACTCACGTGTGTTCCTATAGGTCATAAATTCATGCAATCTGAAATGTTTCTTCTGTTGTAGTTCACATTCTCCCAGGTGACCTAATTAAAGTAGAAGTGCAAGCTACAAAGCCTGGGCAATTATAACACTGACAAACAATTTGTTCTTAGTTAAGCATGAGAGTTCAAGGTAAAAAATCAGAAGAAAAAAATATTTAAATCACTTAAAAGATTAAACATATCAAAAATCCTCCTAAAATCTATCAAAAATTATAGGAAAAACTGTATAAAATATTACCTGCTTTAGTAAACTATAAATGCCCACTATTCATGAAAGATTATACCAAAATCATCTAATAATGTTTGCAATTATGCTGAAATGTAGTTAAGCTCAGATTCATACTACTACATACTTGTCCCACGTGTATGATTTTGACAGGAGTATATCTGCACCAGAAATTGAATTTCTGTCTTTTTTTTTTCCAAGTGGGCCTGCATTTGAATGAGTAATTCAGTCAGGAAGGAAGAAATTAGAATTCGGACACAATTTTGTTGCAACCAGTCACTGTTACTAATTTATATTTCATACTCCATTTTTCCTTCATGAAATTTATTTCTCTTACACTTCTACATTAAACTAAATCTACAGACTGCAAAGAATATAAACACTTGAATCACATTCAGCATATTGTGAATTAGGTGCTCAGCAACACGCCGTTAATGAATTTGACCAAGTGTAGTTCCAGCAGCTTTGAATAGCAATATGTTACATCTAATCCTATTACACTAAATTTTGATTAAATGTGAAAAAGTACATGATCTTGGGTGTTCTGAGCTGATTATAAAATTAACCTCCATGGGGTTTACAAGTTAGAAGGCTGTAACTTTTGCAATCAGAACCACTGCATTGTAATACGCCAAACAGTGCTTTTATTAAAACTCAAGGTCTGCCAGTTTTAATCGAGCTCAGTTAGAACATGTATTTGTCACCAAAGTGTGAAAGAAGTTCCCATAAGTACAGAAATTAAAGTGCTGAAAGGTCTTGCCTTTGTTCTTCTTTAAATCTGGACTCAGTATATATAATCATCTGTAAACATAAACAGTTCTTTTGAATCCCAGACATAAAGAACAGCAGGCTCCCAGATCAAATAAGATTGTCTGTTTCTGTCCCTTCTGCAGAGAAAGAACTTATGTCCAATGCTCTACCTCAGCTGCAGACTAACAAATTGCACTTTCTATGGACATCTGACTCATGTTAGTTTGTTTTTGTGTTTAAATCTCTATATTGCCTACTTGAGATCCAATTTCTTTCATATTGGGAAATCTCTTAGATTTATACCGTGCCCCCCACTTACAAATTTCCTTTATTTTTTTGTTTCAGCCTAGTACTAGGCACAGAATCCATTTTTACCAAATGTAATTATTTTCTTTAGAAATTTGTCCATTTGGTAGCAGTTACAATCAAATGGTGAGGCATGAAGCAACTCCTGATTTCACCCGAATTACTATTTGAGTGAATGTTAAATGATTCACAAGATTGCACTGCTACTGAAGTCACTATCACCACAGGATCGAGTGTGGTCAGTTGAATCCTATGGAAGTTAAAATACTACTTTAAAATAATGGATGTCTCTTGTGGATTTCCCCACCAGATCTCAAAATGTTCTTCTTTTTAACCACACCTATATTGTCTCTTGATGATCAAGAGAATTCGTACTATGTCAGAGCTACTGTTGCATTGCTTAGAATTTAGCTCATTCTGCCATTAACTTTTCTGTGTCCATACATGACAACTTAATTCTACTAAGAGTTAATCAGAAGACTGTGTCCTGTGAAATTATTTCTGATAGGGAACAGTTGACAAGAAAAGAGAAGATAATAAAATCTGTATTAACAGTCTCAGTAGAACCTCTTTTCCCATGAAATTTCTTTGAAGTCTGAAAAAGAAAATGCACCTACTGAGAGATCACCCTCAAATTGCCTGTCTTGTGTGGCTTTCTTGTGAGCTTTTTTGGCAATTGCTGCTGTATTCTTGAGGTGTTAAATTTGTTCTTCCAAGAGGAGATAATCCAAAGTGACTATTCACCACTTAGCTGAAGCCTGTGTTCTGGGAGATCCTGAATAATTAGCTACAAAGGCAATATAATTTCTATCATACCTGAGCAGAATCTCCATTTCTGCATCCACATTACACCAAGCACCAAGAAAAACACACAAAATCTCCATACCAGTCTTACAAAAAAAAAATGAAAAGCTAATTTTCAAAACTACTTGAGTAGACTGAGGACCTTACTTTTATCATAATAGCAATAAAGCAGCAAACTCATTTAAACACTTGAAAAATCCCACCATTTTTCCAGTCCCGCTCCAAGAGGTCAACCATATCTACTTATCAAAATGGAGTTTCAAAGTGTGCCTACATTCATCCTATCTCCCTTCTAAGAAGCAAAATGGCAATGCATTGCATGGGAATCCACAGAAATAAAAAGTAACAGGTGGCACACTCTGCTCCCCAACAAAAATTGCAGGTGTTCAGCTCCTACCCAACTTGTTTGCAATCAGTGTTGTTACACAGCTTTCCTTGCCACAGAGCACAATCTTTGTATGACCTGAAATATCCCACCACAACTGAAAAAAATTCTGCATTACAACATCATAGTTGATAATTAATCTTTGCAATAAGCACTACTTTTGACCTTAACAATCAAAGATCTGATATAAGAAAAAGGATTGAGACTTGATGCATTTTTTTGTTACTTTTTTTTTCCCCAATGATGAGGAAACATCATTTCAGAAAACTCAGAAAATAAAATTATCACCTCTAAACACAGCAGAATGCTCATGTTGGAAGACACAGCAGATCTATAAACTGAGATTTGTACAAAACCAAGATTGATATAAAGCAAGATGTTGGATAAAACTGAAAAATTACATTCTTGTATTGGAGCCTATTTTACTCTTGGAGATTGATGATGCATGTCTAGAACTTTCCTCTTTTTTAAAGGGCTGAGAGAGAGAAATAGTTCAAGTACTAAAACTATACGTAAGAAAACAAGGCAAAATAGCTGGACTAGAATAATCACCACCTACCTGCTAAAAAAACAAAATAGTGTCCACACTGGTCTGATGCATCATCCTGCCTTCCTCAAAGTAGCTGTGAGAACAGCTTTAGGATACTATTTCCCTGCAATACACTCTATCAGGACACATTAAAAAAAAAGATTATGGAGTTAAAAGCCTGTCAAAGACAAGAAAATTATTACCAGACAAAACAGAAAAGGATGTTAAGCGAAGAGCAAGTGGATGCACTAATATGGTGGGAAGAATCATATTGCCTTTGGTATTTAATTGAAGAGTAACAGGAACAAGGAAGCACACAGAAATATGTTGGAATGTAAAGGCAGTAAATTAGCAGCACAGTCAAAACACCTTATGCTGTGGGTGAGAAGTTAGTGCAACTAGGAAAAAAAAAATGTTAAAATATGTGAAAAAGTAGGAAACATTTTAAAAGAGTGGAGATAGAAGATGATACCTGGAGTGTACTTGTACCTAGAAAATATGAGAAGATAGCTTGCGAGTATCTATGCAGTTACCATATGTAGATCACAATCTAACTCATGTTCCAGGACAGCTAAAAGACACAAATAGAAGAGTCATTTGTCCTGGAGCTGATGTACAGAATGCACTGCCACCCTGAAAATGAAAATCATCACTAAAGAGTTCAGATGGTGGTAAAAAATACATAGAATCTAATATGGATCCATAAGAAACTGCATAAAGTTTTCTTTTCCTTGTGTTAAAGGTACAGTTCTTTACAACCGATGACTTGAGCAACATCCTTTTCAGAGGATAGGTTTTAGAAAGAACTGAGAAATGAAGGAAATGAGTAAAAATTTTAACACTGGCAGATTGTTTGCCTTTATGTAAACAGCCCCAGGGACTTGATGAGACACAGTATTCAAACAGCAGATTTTATTTCATAATAAATGAGCTTTAAAACTATTCTGGCATATTCAACCTCACAAACAAGTTTTTTACCAATACAGAAAAACTTCTCAGAGTTTTATCAATTATTTTTTCTTGAAACATAATTTAACCTTATTTATCTCCTCAGATAACTCTTATTTGCCTCTTTCCTTAATCTTGAAATCTCATTTTCATCTTCAGCCAATTCTGTCATTAGGATTTAGAGATTTATTAAACATTTCACAGTAATCTTGGTGATGTATTTGCGATGTATTGAATTTGGCCTGTTTTGTTTTGAAGAAATATAAACGAAAGGGACTAGTTCTCTCATCTAATGCAATTTGGCAGCAGAAACTCCCGCAGAGGGGAAATGAGTTCCATTTCCCCATCCCCATTTCCCCATCCATATGCCATACGGATGGCATATTGGTCTGGAACCCAAAAATTCTTTTTTTAGTTTTTTTAGTTCCCTGCTCTGCTGCAGACTTCCTGGGTGTCCTTAAGTGAATTTCTCTGTGCTTCTGATCTCCATACATAAAGTGAAAAAATACCTGTTCCCTGATAACAGTTGAAGAAAAATGAAACTAAACTGTAACAAGATCAATCCCTGTTAGCTCAGCTGACCCATTCTTATTCAGATTTTGTGTATGCTCGCACTGTCACCTCATCTCTGTCTGCAGCTTTCTTGCATGTACAAGCCCTTAACCATCTGCCTTTTTTTTTTTCCGCTCGGTAGCCTTTTTGTCTCTTCCATCTGTACTCTATACACCAACACCTTTTCTGTAAAAGTCAAATAGAAATCCAGACACAAGAGATGCATTTTTTTTCTACAGCAGACTTTGATCCTTGTCCACATATGACTGGTTCTGGGTCTATTCTTTCACATTCTTAATCCCAACTTCAAAGCTGTTGTGTCTGTCAGAACTGTTGGCCAAGTATGCAAGGGCTCCAGGTATGCTTGCTGCCAATGGAAGTAATTCAGAATTATAGTGGAAAATGATGACTCAAACCCACAGTTAACATTTCTAACAATTCTATCAGATTAGATTAACATATTCTTACTTTATTTCAGAATGATCAGATTATTTTTACAATATATTCTTGATTATAAAAATCCAGAAAGATTTTAAGAATAATGCCTTCCAGACTCTCAACTAGTACATTTTGAGGTGTGAACAAAAGTATCTTACCAAGAGTGTGGTTGAATACTATGACTATTATTTGCCTGTAGTGTATGTAAGGACACTGAGCTTTCATGTTCCATAAATAGTTGCATAGTATTAATTCTGCATTTCTATTTTCAAGGCATAAGTAAGTATTAATTCATTGTACGTCACCATTCACCCTCTTTTTGGTGATGTGACTCAGTGTGCAAAAAAAAGCTAAAAAGCCAAAGGTTACTAAATTAAGATGATCATTAAATATCAGAAAGAATAAGTCCAACTTCTTTATTTGCTATGATTAAACACACACAAAAAACACCCTGATTATTCCTTCTGCAAAGAGACATCAGTCCTGTTATTACTTTCTCATTTTTTTGACAAAAAACCCAAAATGTATACATTGTGCAAGGATCACTATATTATGTACAATGTTCCACTCAAAGAAAAAATTATGCTTAGTTTATTCTTTAGTGTAAATTAAAATTTTGCTGCAAGAGATAAAGATTTTAGGGGAAACTATTCAAGTTAAATTAAAAGTACTAGACAATTCTTTATATTGCTTGTCTTTTAAAATATTACCGGTCTCCTGCTTAGAGAAACTATGAAGTCTGAGTATTACTCTGTTTTCTACACACTGAGAATAAAATCCACTTACAAAATGGACAAATTATGCTTGAATAGTCAAATTCTTTTCCTTATTTTTCGTGGAAAATATTAGAGCACATAAAGAAAAGATATTGTGTCATTCCTTCAGCCTATCACTTTCTACGCATTATATTTTACTGTACTTTATAACTATGGCTATAGCTGATCTGGAAATCCCATTTGAAGTCACCAAAGGTCGTACTGACTTGGAAGTTGTAACTCTGATTCTGACTGAAAATATGAACCCCTAATTCAAAAAGCTATGCTGATATTTCAGAAGTTTAAAATTTGCCACAAAGTTTAAATCTAAACCTGCTGCTCACATTTTTCAATTCTGAGCCAGAGTAAGTGTATCACCTGAAAACAGACTAGTTTTAAAATCAAGAATGGATGTTGTAGTACTATATCTATATAAGATTAAAAGAAACTCTGACTCTCAAGTAATATTGACTTTTAAAGCACTCTGGTATGAATCCAAGTTGATTTCAAGTGTATCAGAAAAAAACACAACTAAATAAGCAAACTACCCTCACTTCTCTCCTCTGGGGTCTTATTTGAGCTTGCTTTGGTTTTGATCTCTGGTATCACATTTCACACTGGATTTCAGGTTCACACAAAGGCTTCTGCTATCCAGTTCTTCTATAGCTCATGTTAAAACCGAAGCTATTTAAACAATTGATTTTTTTGGTTCAGTAGCCAACAGGAAAAAAGAGTTAGTGGTTATTGTTTTGGATCCATCCCAAACTGAAATGTTTCCACATACTCAGCCAATTAAAACAGATCATTTGAAATTGAACAAAACATTTAATTCAAGTAAGAACAAATCAAACATACTTAATAATGTCAACAAGCTAGAGTCAAAAAGCAGTCATGAAAATAAAAAAGCTTTATGCCCCTGACCCTGTAGTGGTGGTCCTATTGCAGTTCGCTTAGAACCAATTTGTAGACAGTCCAAGGGCCATTCTGTGCCAGCCCATGGTACGTGAGGCTGGCTTTGAAGGAACTGGCTGCATGCACTGGACTCTTCTCTAGTAGAAGAAAGCAGCCAACATGGCCAACCTTGCTTGCCTGGATCAGTGATAAGTGACATGTTCAGCCTCAAGGAACTGTTTTCAGATCCTGCCTGTGAAGTTCTTTCAGTTTCCTCACCTCAGCTTTGGAGTTACAGCATTTTGATCTCTGATTGCGTGAAATATGTGGTTTAGCTCACAACAGCAGTGAGTTTTGCCACTCCAATTATTGGGAAAATCATCCAAAATATGGGTGAGCTGAGAGTTAATACTGCCCAATTCATCCCAAGAAGGAATTTCAGCCTTGGTCGTCATTCTATGGGTAAACCAGAATACCACAAGAACAAACCCTGTACACCAGACCTCATACTCAAAGGTACTGTTTAATTAGTTTAGAAATTAAATCTACATTTTGCATATATCATAACACTTTCCTGGAACATACTTTTCTTCATCCTGGGTTGTCTGAAATAATATGTTTTGAGAAGTAAACCCGAAAAACAAAACGAAACAAACAAACAAAAAAACCCCACAGTCAAGGATACTTTAAAAAAAAAAAAAAAAAACTCTTTCATTTTTTTGTGGTTTAAAGTTAACTAAAATGCAATAGCCCAGGTTTGCACAAATACTTCTCAGATGCTATTTAAATTTACTAATATTTTCATAATGTTTAGTTCATAAAAATTTAGTTCTAGGGTTTTTCAAAAAGTTTGGGTGAATTTGCTGAAACTCCCTCCCCCTCTCCCCCCCCCCCCCCCCCCCAAAAAAAAATCTACGAAGAAGGAGAAAGGTTAGTACATCTATTTTCTCAGTAAAAGACACTCTCAATAAAAGACACCGCTCTTTATTGGTCACTCCTTTTAGAAGTATTTTTGACGGCCAAGTTTTGTCAACTGTTGAGTTCAATACAACTGGGGGAAAATTTTCAAAGTTTGCTTATTTCTCAAAAAGAAACACAGATGTTCAGCTCACCACAAATATCAACATTTTGTTTATTTTACAAAGAGCTTGAGGAATTCGTGTCTCTTTTCTGGAGCCACGCTACACTCTCCTTTTGAGACAACACCCACTGATGTCAAACTCTCCTGGCTTCTGAGCTTGGCTTGCCGCTAACTGCACTGCACTAACTCAGAGAAGGGTTGTGCGGTTGTGGTGCTGTGAATAAGACAAGATACATCTTCACGTCCACAGATAGCACTTTCTTAAAAAAGTAACAGCAGAGAAAGAAAAGAAAGAATTAGGAGCTCAGCAGGAGATTAATTTTTTTTTATGGCATAAGAAAAAAGATTATTTTTCTGGCTTCCAAAATAAATTTTAGAAGCAGTTCAGATTTTTTATTAGAATTACCCATTATTATTTTTGGTCAAAAGGCCCAAAAAAGGTGAGAGCTGTAAAAAAAAGGCATGCAAATCTGCCATGGCATTTCACCTATCAGAGAATTTTTGTCTCTTTTCTCCTATAGCTTTCCTCTCAAACCTCTGGCCCAAATCATTGTAGGTAAAAGCAGATCCTAGTCCTTCCTTTGGACTAACATAATCTTCTGAGGCCAGAAATACATCAAAGGAGTATTGAAGTTATTTTATTTATTCCCATTGTCTATCATTCAGCCCAAAACCTTGAGCAATAAAATGTAAATTCTAATTCAAACAAAAATGTGAATGAAATTTTCATCATTAAGAATAAATGAATGAACTAGTCCATGGTCAGGAAAGCCTTCAGCTATCTCAAGTACTTCTGCACTGGTTGAATATTGGGTGCTGGTCCTGATGAGTTGTACAAGCTAAGTTATTAAAGTAAGAGCACTACTTCACTACTAAGATCTAAGATCACTACTACTAAGATCAGTTTCCAGAATTAGGTTCCTAAATCACATTCACTTTATAAAGGAGCTGAGAATTAAACAGTCTAAGAACAGACATGTAGTTACAGGCAGCAAGTAAATGCATGCTGTAACATCACCAGATTTTGATTTTGCTTCCCACATAATGGAAATATTGCTTAAGAGTTGTTGAGCAATCTCCTGTAAGGAAATTCCCAATTATGAGAAACCTTTTCCTAAGGGATTGTCTGTTTTGGAAGATGTTATACACTGATTTGTGAGGTGTTTGAACTTGACATGTTTGGGGGTCGGAGTTAAGGTTCTTGGTCTCAGTGCTTGTTTTTTTTATACTTTTGTTGTTTGGGAGATTTCCTGCATCATAAGCACAATAAATGGTCATTTTCCTAAGTTTTTTCCCCAAAGAGAGGTACTTCTGTTTTCTTATTGCCACCTTGGTTGCACTGACAATTCAAAACTCAACACCAGGTGCATATTTGTACATTGCACAATTTCAGGCACTCTTGGGATGCCACCACACTGCAGCCAATTCATAAGCAAATGAAATCAAATGCCCCTATGGAGCTTTGGAAAAGCCCGCAAGAATCATTTTATTAACCTAGTAAATTCCCCTGGGAAAACTGAAAGAACAGGAAATTGAAGCACACAGGTATTAAGATTGCACATTTCATTTCATAAGGATACTAGAAATAATGACATGTTCCCTATTAAAACAACTTACAAAGTAAAGGGTAAGGAAACATACCTTAGTCATTCTTCCTGGTCCTCTTCCAGTTCCTCACCTCTGGGGAATTTTATTTATTTATTTATTTATTTGTAATGTTATTTTAAGGCTAATCTCCATCTGGGAATTGTCTTACATAAAGGTATTTAAAAATACACAGCTCTGCTTTTTCTGACAGGTGTCTTCTTTCAGCGTGGTTTGCTCTTCGCTTACCACATCTTAGTGTCCAATGAAGGGCAGTCCAACTAAGGCATTGAGATAGCAGCCAAATTTATATAATAGTGAAGTATATTCAACCTCTCACAACCGTTTTCATTACTTCTTTTCCTCCAGCATTTTTCCTTTTCTGTAACACAGCATAGCTGATAAAACAGTAAATAAAAAACGCTCACTAAACACTTAGAAGAAAAAATCATTGAAGCGCCACAAATTTTGGTTCCAATCTACCATAACTGCAATCAATTAGAGGTTGTCTTCTAAAACAAAGACAGGACTAAAGTATTCTCAAGATATTCAGGAGTTTGATGTCATAAAAGGAATTACCTAAATGAATACAAGTTCATAAACATTTTCTCTTAGTTACTAAAAGTTCAGGAGCAAGTTCAGTGTATTTGTATAAAGAAGTATAGAAAGGAATGGCGTAGAAAACATCTCAGGACCTTGAAATCAAACAACAGATTTTCACTTTTTTAATTGAAAACGCATCACTAGATTATTTGTGATTCTTGTTTTTGCATTCCATTCTTCACCTTAGAAAATTTTTGTACTTTAACATTCCCATAAATACAATTGTATTTTATGAAACATTCAACAACCTATCTTTAAACTGTTTGGGACTAAGCATTCACTCACAGGCCTGATTTACTGAAAGCTTTAAATGCTGAGCACACTGATCCATTCAAGTGAAATGGCAACGTGTGGGTGGGGTTAGAGACGAAAGAGAGAATAAGCACACGCTTCCCATGGGCTTTGCCTCTACGTCAGCTAAAGAGTAATTACTAAAACCTCAATCTTCCATCAATGCTCCAGCTTTCTCAGACTGTAAATACATCCACAGCTGTTTCATTTGGGAGACGATAACACAGTCTATACAAAAAATACTGTTTACAAACAACCTAACAGCTGAACAAGTTAATCTCCCAAATTATCATGCCAGCTGGGATGTTTCAGGAAGCGTTCAGGAAGACGTACACAACACTACTTTTTTTCCTAATTTCAGTGAGAAATCAAAATAGAACCTCCTATTTTTTGGCAATCCTTTGATAAGCAGCAGCGGAGATAAAAAAAAAACAGAAATTATTGCAAAAAAGATGTGGTCCCGTGGGATTCTGTGATCATTCCCCTAGTTCACGATATCTACACTAGAATTTCAAAATACAAGTACAAGTTCTTTTCTGCTAAAGATGCAGAATATTTTCACTAAGAATTTACCCATATTGACTCTCCAGCTACCCATCAAGTAGCTTTGATTCATCTAGAAAATACATGTCTATTTAGTACATGCATCCTAGCTACTTACTTAAGAAAATATTGATATCAGTTGCAAATATAGTCACTTCATACATCCTTTACAGCCAAAACTAGCAGAGGAAAAGCAAATTAATATCATCCAGATCAGAAATGTGTACCTCTCACCCACTTGTTTCCTTACTGAAAGAAACAACAGTCAAATTATGTTGATAAAAGCATCTGTAAAGGGAAGGATGTAGGGAAGAGAGGGAAAAAACATAAATCATTCTATAATTGTTAGTAGTATTAAAAAAATCAGTCTTGTGTCTTACTGAAATATATCTAGTCTCAGCTAATAGAAAATTGGCAAGAATCAGAGCTTGGGAGAACTACAGGCTGTCACCTAGAACTTAACCCTGTGCACTGGTTCCATGGTGAATAAAAGTACTGTGTCTCATCTAGCAGCACTTCCTTAGCATGTCCTGGAATGAATAGTTGCTTCCTAAAGATAGCCTTGTTGTGAACTAATTAGTTCTGACATTCTTGTTTTAAAATATTTTCAGCTGAAGTATTGTTCTTTAAAGAGCAGAATTTCAGCCATGAAGCAAATTATACCTACCACTTTCAGCTTCTACATCTTTTAAAAGATGAGGGCCTGCCAATGCCTAGAAATCAGTTATGTCAGGAAAAAAAAAAAAAAAAAGAAAGAAACCAGAAATGAAACTCTGAGAACGCTAGTATGAACAGCATGTAATCCTTCCACAGAGACAAAGTTGTTTCTTGTGTCAGCTTCATAGCATGGGAGGGTTTTTATATAATGCTGTAAGCAAACTATGGTGACAAATTCAAAATCACAGTGAACTCTGTATCTAAGGGATGCCATTAATATGGGACTATGAGAGAAAATGGAAAGAAATGAAATGACAAAACAGAAATAAACCTTGCAAAACAAAGAAGGGAATATGGAAAACATTGTCTGTATGGGAAGTATTTCGTATTAAGATATCATGTTTGTTCCCACTTGCTTCTGAGAAAAGCAAGATCATCTGTACTCTTTGGCAACAATGCTGCAGAACTGCAGTGCTGCTGTCAGAACTGGGCTCCTTGGGGTTGTCAGTGTTTTGGGTGTAGAAGAGAAAGAAAGGTTGTGCATGAGCATCCTGCACTACAACAATCCAAAGTCTGTGAGCAACCCCAAGCTGCCTAAGATTTGGCTGCTTCATGTTCTTAATCTAACTGAGACTAAAGATTGCAGAAGCCTCTGGAGCACAGTACTAACAGTCATAAACACAAAGATTTTACTATTACAACATGGGATTATCCCTTGGCTTCCAAAAGCATATTTGGGGCTACTACTCTCGTGTGTACTCTCAACAATGTGTAGCAGGCTTCACTGGCAGTACACTGGGAGAGGAAAATCTCCTAACGTGGAGCATTGCTCAACAGAATTCCACTTCTGTGGTAGTGATCAGATGCCAGTTATGTATCATTGACTATTGTGTTTGGATAGTAAATCGGTCAGGCTCAGCTAAAATAACACAGCTTGTTTTACTAAGTCTTTATGTAAATAAAACCATTGTATGGTTCTGATTCCACACTCATTGCTTCTCCCTATGGGCTAGATTCTGCTTTTCTTCTATTGGTAAAAACCAATTTCACAAGTTTTTCATTAGTTTCACAATATACATTTCACAATATACAATACTCACAAATCTGACCTTTCTCCAGTCATTTTCTGCAAAACTTCACTCATTTCCTCTGAGATACAGCCATTTCTTCATCACTTTCCCTAAAGGTAGAATAAAAAAGACATCCACCCTTTGTCGTTCATTTTCAAATATACACAATATTTTCCTAACTAAATACAGTGTCATGATACATCAAGTTGGTGTTGTGGACTATCAAAGTGCAAATGGAGTTCAAAGCCAGCACAAACTGTGCAGACATGGTGCACCAAGCAACTCTGTAAATGAACAAGTGCAGATCAACAGAAAATGAAATACAAATTAATTCAAATTAAGAAGTCACACACTAGGAACTATTACCAAACCAAGAAGATTCCCATGCATTCCCAAAAATTAACAGTTGTATATCTAATTCATTGCTAACCTCCTTCTCTAAATCTGAAAAAGCTGGAAAACCAACAAAGCTGGGATTTTGTTGTTGTTTGTTTGTTTGCTTTGGGTTTTTTTGTGGTTTTTTGTTGTTGCTTTTTGTTTTGTTTTGTTTTTGAAAGATCTGCCTTTATTTACAGAGATCACTGGGCAGGATCAAGTCTAAGTATACAGACTATACCTTTTTACCAGAAGATTTTCCTGTCAGATTTCAGTATTTACAGCAAGCAATCAGTTAAGAGAGCGTACAATATCTCGAAGACTTATGAATGTCTTCAACACTGCATAATGAAATCTAATGTTGAAAACAGCATGACTCGAATCACAAAGTTCGCACACCTAATAATCATAAGTTAGATGCAAGAAAAAATATGTATCGCAAAAATGTTTGTTGAAAAGACACACAGAAGCTTACTGAACACGTAGCTATATAGCAATTTTGATAACTGTAAATCTGTGTACACTTCTGTGGCACTAGATCTCACTATATAGGCACAAATTCCCCAAGTAGAACTTTGCACTGAGGAGTTCATCAGTAGAGGTGCAGGAGACTGATCACAGAACACACAATAAAATCCTGTATCACAACAGTAAGCTCAAAATCGCAAATGAAGTGATCGTTCTAGGAAATGAAAGGCACTTGGCAAGAGTGGTATTTGTAGCTGTGAAGCAGAAGACCTCAGTCAGTCTCTGCTTTATATCAAGAACCCCTTGTCCTATTTGTCTGATGACAAAAATCAAACATCAACATTGCATTAGGCTCCCTCAATCTACTCAATCTACAGAAGCCACCACATTTAATTAAAATATTTACCAATTGAAGGGGCTGTTGGGATAACTACAGTAGACACTTGGGTGTATTTTTCAAGCAGCAATGTGGACATACCATACAAATATCATTAGTTAACAGTAGCGGGAAAAAAAAACCCTAAATTTTCAATAAGCAGAGTGAGTCAGTCTCATCACAAATGCAAGCAGAAGAGAATTAATGACAAAAGTAAATGTCCATATGCTTTAAAATATCTATTCCAAAGTCATCATGTGTTAATTCAGATTAACCATTACCCAGATGACTTGTAAAGTGACTTCAATTCCTATTTCTGTCTGTTTAAATACTTTCCCTTTTCCTGACAATTAAATCTCCAGTAATTTTACTTTCAAGATCTTTCATATAATTTATTTCCCATATAATTCATTTTTAACTTCTATTTACCACTTATAAGTCTTTGATTTCCTCTGTCGGTGTTTCTCCTGTGTTTTGCTTTAGGTAACAAAAAATTGCTGTACTATGCCACTTGCAGAACAGTAAACTCCTCGTCTAAACGCAATTTGAGAAAAACAAAAAATTATCAGCACCTTTTAGAAATAACCTTTCTGACACAACTTTCTTTGTTAAGAGTACTTCTCATTATGAGTCAGGTCTTTAGCTCTCAGTCAAGTTATTTAGATTTGTGGCTTTCTTCAAATTTATATCATGTGCATCCTATCTGGGTGCATTTTTGCTTCAATTTTAGTGTAATCATTAATGCAGATATATGAAGTTTAATGATTCTCAATTTTATTTATGTTGTGTAAGGTAGAGAATCTTCTGGATACCTGCTCACAGAAATTACAGTGGGTTATACAGAGCAATGTGTGAAGTAACAGAAAATATTGTTAATGTTATTAAGCAGTTTGGAAATATTAAATCACATATTTCCAGATTATTCTGGAGATTTCACGTTGAGTAATTTAATCCTAATTTCTTCTTGAAACTTTTGATTCTCTCATGCTTATATTTGGTTTTTCTAGCAGCTTAGATAAAAGCATTTCACTTTAAAATATGATATTTCTGAGTTCTTGATATTACATGACAATCTGAAAGTAGATTATATAAAAGTAGAATATATGTTTTTGACAGAATTTGGCTGACATCTTGAGAAGAGTAAATCTTTTGAAATCTTTTTCATTGGCAAAAAAGAAAATGGTTATTCCAAACTGCAGCATGAAAAAGAAGACAAATAAGACAAAGGTCAGATTTAAATGAATTTAAACAACTCAAAATAAATCTTAGCAATCATTTGAGTTTTGTGGATATAAGTAACAAAGACAGCAAAGTGCAGGATATGTTGGTAGAAGAATAAACTGAATATTCTTTCTCTGAAAATACTCACCTGTAGGGGCAGGAATTACACCATTTCCTAACACAACATCCTGGGCAGCTGCTGTATTTCCATGGACCTCAGTGACACAGTTTCTTGTAGAGAAGCTGGCAGTTGCTGATCACATTTCTTACAAACCTTTTGGCCAACGCACTCTGGAAGTGGAGGTTGAATGTATGATGTTGGTAACTTTGCCAAGCCAATGTGCTGGATCTGAGGTAAACATTTATACTCCCTATGAAGGATACTGTGAAGATGTTTTAGCTGATGGTGGTAAAGCAGTTGAACTGGAAGGCAGTAAAAAGTGCAAAGCGTTATTATATTGCCCAAATTCCAGGGAGATTTACTGAGCTTCTAAACTGACATTGGTGAAAATCTCCTGTGATAAACCTAGGTAAAAATCCCATTAGTGTTTGAAAAGAATATCTGTTTTCATTTTGTTTAACAAATGTAATCCTCCTGCACTGTTTTGTTGTAATGTGCAAATGAAGCCTGTGAAGCAGAAGGAGGCCCTCTTCATTAGGAAATATGGAAAACATCCATCTGAAAAGAAGTCATTCAGCCAGCATAGTCAAAACTCCAAGAAACAGAAAAGAAATTAAAAGACTAACAAAAATATCTAGCATCTTCACGTTTAGAGTACCTATTGAATATATATAACATTAAAATGCATGTGATATTAAAATATATTAGTAGTGATTTATTAACTGCATTTGGAAAAAAAAAATTTTGGAGGGGGTCAAAGCATTTGTATACGAAATCCCAGACTCAGCAAAAACATCCATCTGGATCCCACATTGCACAAGGCTGAAGCTGGAAGTTCGTGGTTGTGTAGGTTTCTGCAGAACAGACAATAGTACCAGGCAGAAACTGTATCCCTGAATTGGCCCTTTTAAATTAGACATTTGCTTCTAATTACAGTTGTCAAGTTGCAATAAAAGAAGAAAAATATGAGACTTTAAACAATGCAACGTGGCTGTGTAAAAGTTTTCTTATACTTCATAGAACCTTACCCTCTATTCCTCTCTGATAAGGAAAAGGCAGAACAACCAGTTGTGTAAGTTTTTTTTACTATACAAGTCATTTTTCAATCTCTGCCTCTGGCCCCCAAACTGTAACACTTTCACATAATATCTGTGACAGATCTGAAGAATTTCATTAACTTTGTATTCTTGTGGAATAAAATTGAACAATAAAAAAAAAAAAGGGAGCAACTGAGCAACTTAAGAGCATCAAGCACTACCCATACCCAAAAAGAAGAGCATGCAAAAGTAAATGAAGCTCTTTCTACATATGGCCGTGAGGAAGTATAATAGAATTGCAGAGTCACAGAATCATTAAGGTTGGAAAAGTCGAAAAATCCTCTAGGATCATCAAGTCCAACCATTAACCCAATCCCAACATGCCACTAAACAATGTCCCCAGACCAACTAAAAGGAAATGAAAACTTTAGACTGTGCTACATTTTTTATTATTATTATTATTATTATTTTTTCTCTTTTCTTACAACAAAAGTAGTTTTGGACCCTGCAAGGGGGGGGAAAAAAAAAAGAAATTGTATGTGTAGTGCAACATTATCTAAAGGTAACTCAAGCGTGAGATGCAAAACTAAGAAAGACCACGATTATATTTGTTCAGAAAATCAACTGTAGCAGAGAAGAAGAGAAGAAATCAGATGACAGTTCATTTGCTTTGCCTTGTGTTGCTTACTTCTGCTATCTCGTGAAGTGATAGAAGAATTCATTCCTCCAGCACACATCCTAGTGCACACAGCTTCTCACAGTATCCTCACTGCAACCACCTGGGGAATAAGTATCAACTGACATGAACACAGAACAATTGTAAATTAACATAGAGTAGACAAGCACAGCACTAACATGCTAATCACTGTCTGTTCCCCTGCCCCAGTTACTGAATTCCTGAGGGCAAGCAAAATAGCTTACAGCTGATGAGGTCTGAAGGCCACATATGAATCATTTCTTGTCTCTTGAGCATCCTGAGTCATTGTCATTGTGAACAAAACAATGTTATTTATTTATCACCCGTCACTGTTAGCATCTGGGTGCCAAGCAGAGTTTAAAATCTTTATGTTGGCAGGCAGAGCAGTACAGCCCAAGCTCTAGATCATGTCATATGGTTATTAGATGTCATTGTTGTTAACAGCAGCTTTTTCCTTTACTTCTGCTGCTGTCACTCTGGCACTTGGAGAAAATTGCCTTTCTTCTACCATTGCATGAGACATTGGAAGAAGGCAGTGACTGTGCAGAGCTGAGAGCTGAGCCTAGGAGATAAGCAGAAAGCAAGAGCTGGGGGATTTGCTGTTAATGTAGCTCCAAGTGCTGCCATGTTATCAGCATTTTCGTACTGTCAAAGTCAGTTGCCACTGTCTATTGCTTTTATACGTATCATTCACATGTATTTTAAATAAAGCTGAGTTTTTGGTCATGATTCCCAGTCCATTTACCTTTCACCTCATTTACACACTTAGTCATTCATAAAATTAGTTGGAGAGCTGTTTTTTTTTTTTCTAAACAAGTCCTCACATTTCCTTTGGCAATGATTCCTCCTACATTAACAATGAAAACCATGTAGAGAGCATTTTATTTGCTTAAAAAACAAACAAACAAACAAACAAAAAAAAACAGAGCATATCAACAAATACCTATTTCATGAGATTTTCTAAATTTGTTATTAATCTGTATTTGTTGGATTTAAGCTTCTCAGCTTTCAGGTCAGTTAAGATGTTTGCCTCAAAGATGCTTTTAAAAGATGTGTTAAGTATCTGCAAAAAAACAGACCCAAAGAACAAAAGGACAGGCAGTATTTGTGCTTCTAGGGAGTCTAAAACACGATAATCTCACCAGCCTTCAGTAGCTCACTCACTTGGGGGTATACGAATTTTGGAGTGCTCTACTTGGATATTTATGGTTGGTTGTTGTTTTTTTCCCCAGAACTGTTCAGTCCTGCTGAGTTTAACGGAAATCTATGAGTAGGTGTTATGTTCTTATATGTCAACAGATTACCCACTAAAAAAACAAACAAACAAAAAAAAACTCATAAACATTAAAATGTTTGGAAGACAGTCAAAAAAATTGGACCTAAGTCATACAGTCCTCAGAAAAGACACTGACAATCCACAAATATGAGGCCTTTGGAAGTGCTCTATATGCAAATGATTCCTCACACAGAAAATACAAGATAAATTAGTAAGTATTCACTCAGATTTTTAAGCCTTGAAGTCAAAGAACCATTTGGTAAAACCAAAATTTCAACAACAAAAGAAGGAATCCTGGGAAGTTTTTCCTTAGTTTACTTGCATGTAGAATGGTTCTCATTCTCACATGCTTTAATTACAGATACCTAAAATTCAGAGGTTAAGAGCTTTAAAAGGGCACCCAGAAAACTCACAGCTGGAGGAGCACTGAGATGCCTGTGGAGCAATAACAGTAATTTGTAACAGCACTGCACTGGCAAAGTTGCAATGTGTCATTGTTCAATTTCTCTCACAGAGAGGAGCACAGGGCCCTGGTTGTAGGATTTATTTGTTTTTAACAACTGCTTCTGTCTGTATTTAATTACATTGGCACAAAAATTGTGCTGTCACCTGGAGCTACTGTCACACCATCTATTGGTCCTAAAGGCAACACAGGGATAACTGGCTATGAACAATGCTTCTGTAACAAGCTATTAGGCAAGGACATGAGAAATAGAGATTTCTCAAGAATGCAGTTACATTACACAGTTTCTTCCATTCACTGATCAATGTGAATATAGTAACTTCATCACAAAACACAGTAGAAAATTGTATATGATCTCTTTACTTAAGATCTTTTTACTTAAGATGCAATCATCTCCATGTTATTCCAAAGGGTATCCAGGAATTAGGGAAAATGGAACAAGTTAGTATGGTGACAGGAAATGTGTGTAAATGAGGACTAGGCTGCATATTCTCCAATGATTCCAACTAAATCAGTTATTACCTTCTTTCCCTATCACTAGTAGACAACAAAACCTCTGCAAATCTCCATCCATCCAAAATAAATGAATAAATAAACAAACAAATAATTTTAAAATTATTTAAAAATAGAAAAAACAATTTTAAAAATTACCTGATAAATGCATAAAAAAGGGGAAAAATTCTGCTGCAGGTATAAATGAACTTCCCTGTCTCAAGGCAGAGACAGGGAAAACTAATGTAATAAGATATTGGTTAAAAATCCAGATAATCTTGTAGTTTTGACTGTCAGCATATCTTACTGATAAGAGGTGAATTTTCTAGTGAAGATTTATTGTGAAGATTACCCATGAAAATTTTCTCAGGGCAAGGAAAGACAAGGTATTAATGTTAACTTGTGATAATATACCCATGTTTGACAAGAAAGGTAAATTTCCAGCCACATGAAACACCTGAAGTATCTTGAGAGACTACAATGTTTTAATGGTTTATGTTGATCTAAAATTTTAATTTTACTTTGATCTATATTTTGTAATATAGATCTTTGACAAAAACAAAATCTAGAACTTCAAAAATGTTGAAAACGCAAGTGATTTGTATGCAGCCTCACTTCATATTGGCTGCCACTGGATTATTAATTGCACGTAAGTATGTGCAAAAATGCCTCATTATTAACATCTCTGTACGAAATATGTGGTTTCTCAGATGGTGCATGTATGACAACTGTGCATGGAAATGATCAGAGAGCTAAACAGCTCTGCAGTAGGGTGCTCAATTACTCACCAGGAAAGCGTGATATAAATCGGGCTGCATGAGCCACGTGTACCAAGAGCTTGGCTCAGACCACAACTCCCATTCAGGCACTGTTTGTACTGAAACATAATTAGTTTGTTATATTACTGGTCTTCTAAACACTGTGTCCGTTACAGAGTTATACCCTCTACACTCAATGTTCTCTTATCTCTTGTTCCTTATTACCAAGTCCTGAGTACTCTATTCCGTCTGTCAACGCTGAATATTGTTTGCATTATTTAAACCATAAAAGCAGTTTCAGCCCTTTTTGCATTCACCCCGTAATCTACAAGATTCACTCAGAAATAAATTACCACTGACTGTTTAAAAGGTTGTTGGTATAGCACCTGTGATGCCTTTCAGGGTCTCAATGGATATCAGATATATAAAATGCAAACATGCACACTATGGTACATCATGTAAGTAATGAAGAAAAAAAAGGAATTTAGTGGAAATATAGTCTAATATTAAAAAAAAAAAAAGAAAGAAAAAAAAAGAATATAAACAGGCTATTTACATTTTAGCAATTAGTGGACACAACAAAAAAATTAAACATGTTGCTGGAAGTTTATCATACAAGGAATTTTATTACTTTATGTATAATATTATCAATTTATGTACGTATGTCTTCCACTTCAAATTGTTTAGGAAGTTTAAAATATATATTTTTTGATTACTGAGTAATTCAAAGTTATTTTCTTTTGCTTCGCTTTCATTTAAAAAGGACAATTTTGACAACACAATAAAAGTTGGGTGGAGACCTCAATAATGGGAAGGGTAGAATGCTTAGGAGTTTGTAATTCTTCTTTAACAGTACAGAGCTGAAAGCACAACAGATTACCTTCAGCAAAAACTCAGAAAACAAAATAGACTAACAGGTATAGAAAAAAGGTAGTACAAGGTCACATTTCCCCTTGATGTATTCAGACTCTCTTTAGAGTCACTTGACCTGGAATTAACAAGGTAACTTATGGTCACTTGATATCACAGAAACTAAGTAGGTTAGCACTGGAAAGAAGTTGTAAAATACTGTCAGCCTTTGTTATGTGTTCTTAAAGGAGAATTATAGAAAACCACGTAGGTCAGAAAAAGAGCCAACCCTGCCTGTTAGAACCCAATAGAAATGTCTATAATGCTCCATCAGCCTCAGTCACACAAGGATTGTGCTACCAGAGAAAAGCAGTCAGTATTGCTAAATAAATAAATAAATAAATGTATCCCTGTGTAAGACTGGTCTACAACATCTATTTAGACATCTGCTGATAAAAGAAAAGCAATCATGAGAAGATACTGCAAGGATATTTACAAAGTCTGCTTGAAGCTGGTTCCTCAATAACTGAGGTGACAAAGGCACTTGAGAAAGCAGTGGAAAAGGCAGTGAATAAGTTTAGAAAGTGTACTGAAATTAAAATGGTTAATTAAAATTCTGGGTCTTCTCTCGGTTTCCTAATTCAGCCATATGAATTTGTAACAAAGCACACTCTTCTGTATTACTGTTTCTTGACACCAAAAAGTTTTAAATAACACTGTGATACTTTTGTATGCCCTCTGCTTCATCCTTCATTAGCATCTCACTTTAAACAGCGAAGTCATTACTATGTACTATGTGCAGTAGTAATAAAAAGGTGTCTCTAAAGTTCCCCTTTAAAAGAAAGAAAATACCAGCAGATTGCATTGCCAGCCAGCTGTCCTGCAGCACCTCTCCAGGAACTCAGCACAATTTGATCCTACTTATGTTGGGTGATTACTGATTAACTCATTTTCTGCTGATAAAAATGGCTCAGCAGGCACCATCCCAAAAATGCTTGTATCGGGAGAAAGGGAACAAGGTCTCATTTTTGTGCTAACATTCTTCCATTGCCATGTCACAGTGTCCATGTTATCTGAAGTTCAATATACACCCATTCCCACACTGCTGGAAGCTGCAACATCCGTTCACCAAGTCCTTCCTCAGGCCCTGTTCCCCACATTCTGGCACTACCTTGACACCAGACGGACTTGATTAGCCAAATCCACTTGTGATCTAAGTTTTCCGTGCTTTGGGCTCACTTCACTGGGAGGGTGGTGAGGTGCTGGAACAAGTTGCCCAGAGAGGCTGTAGATGCCCAGTCTCTGGAGGTGTTCAAGACTAGGTTGGATGGGGCCCAGGGCAGCCTGGTCTAGTACTTATTCTAGCAGTTGGCAAACCTGCCTGTGGCAGGGGAATTGGAACCTGTCGACCCCTGAGGTCTTTTCCAACCCAAGCCATTCTATGGTTTCTTTGGTTTAAGGCTTTGTAAAAGAATTCAAGCTAGTGAAAGTGAAACATTTGTCTCCATTTTGTTACTGTCAACCTGGTGTAAGCAGCAATAAGAAAAATGCAAAGGTCTTTCAGACCAGCCTTTCTGTGGAAGCACAGCAGCTGTGTGCAGAGCAGCCAGCAATGACTCTTATGATGGCCAGATAATTAGACACAGCTGAGATGAATATGCCCAAGACGCCTGTGAAGATAGCTGCATGCACAGAAAATGAACCTACAGCTGAGAATCCAGTGCAGGACTTTTAACAGCACCCAATGACTCCCAGTTGCCACTGCTATTAGGACCAGCATGGTGTATCTGACAGGATGCCTATAGCATTATACAGCTCTACTGGCTACTCTCTTTCTGTGCGGACTTTTCCCTCACAAGTACCAACCCACAGCCAAACATTTCAATTTGGAAAGGCCTTTGAAAGTATTCTAAGCACAGAGGAGGAATAATTACAGACTTCTTGGCCATTCATATTATTCTGCATCCAGGAATTCCCTGCAGGAATAGATGGTTTCAGACAGTGTTTTCATAAATAAGACTGAATACAACAAGAAAATAAAAACTAACCCATGAACTAGAGGGAAATCCTTTTCTAGCTTAAAAATTGTCTCGAATTGGTTGGTTAAAGCTTCTTTTCAGAAGTTCTAGTATATTTTTCAAAGAAAACAGTTATCTTGTCCTATAAGCGGAAGAAAAAAGCAACCTCTTTGAATTAGTTTTGAGCAGAGTACATTTATTTAGCTTGTTCTAACATCTTTGAAAAGAGCTGAGTGAATGCCAACATGCTTGCTAACAAAGGGTAATTTTGTGCTGTATTCTGTACATAAAGTTTCATTTTAATTGGAGTAAATATTTCCAATGAAGATATTAACTTTTACAGAATCTTTTCAAACAGTTTTGGTGATTGCATGTCAGTGGTCTGCTATAGGCTTGAATTTTTCTTTCTTTACTTGAGGAGATATGATCTCTCCCCAGCTTTCAGAGCTGGTTTATGGAACTTGCAATATATCCCAAGAGTGCTCACTCCATTTTTTTTTTCCAGAAAGGCATAGCTTCATGCAAAATCAAAAACAGAATCATTGAGAGACTAAGCCAACTTTGAACATAAATTTCTCCACTGGCACCAATTTATATAGCACCTGCTCCTAATCATGTCAGAAGGGAAAAGCTGCATAAATGCAGAGAGATAGGCAGCATAATTGGTGCTGCACCAAGTCATAGCAACAGCCCAGTGAAGAAGCTCAAGATGGACTTTCGCTTTCTCTCAAATTCGTCTGGCCCATAATAAGAGAAAACCACCTCAGCTGTGCAGCATAGTGTTGGAGCAAGAGGTCTGCTCCAACAGAAGAGGGACAGAAACTTCACTCTGGGTACTTCATATTTAGTTTCAAGGAAAATTTTCAGTTGTTAGAGTTACCTGGGCAGGTTTGCTTCAGTAAGATAAGACAGCAGTCACATTACCTGATCCGATGGCAGAGAATTCAAAGCAAGAATGAAGAGTTAGGGGCTGGAGAGTTCTTTTACTATAACAGTCAGACCAAAAAAAGAAGACTGTCTTCTGTACTAGAGGTGCCTTTGATCCCTTCAGCATATATTCCTGTTGCGTTAGATAACAAATCAAATCTAACTTAATTTTCGTTAGAATTGCTTAATCTAAGTGCCACATTTCTGAAGATATATCCACAAAGAGACATCAAAATGTGCTGTCCACCCTGAGATAATATAAGCTCTTTGAGAGTATTGAATACATGACCCTGGTACTGCTGTGTGACAAAGGACAGGTTACCACATCTCTGTTATTATTTTGTAATTTCTGTTAATTAGATGTAGCCACTTTGTGTACACAATGCCTTTTTACCTCACACCATTGTTTTACTGGGTACACATTCCCTCAAATCTGCAGTCACACTGTCTGAAGCAGTCACAGTCTTGTAGTCTTTCCCTGTTGCATGTTACAGCTCCTAAATACACTCCTAGAGTTATTAAATTGCCTCTGCTAACAAGCAGAAAGAAGGAAAGCATTTGCAGGATGAGTAAGACCAGCACAAAATGACAAAGCTGTTTACTGTTGTTGGCTGTATTTGCTTGTACAAAAAGATAATTGCCTGATCTAATCACGGGATGCCACTGACTTATTTTATCCACAAGCTGTGGATGTCAGAACACTGAAGAGTCTAGCAAACCACAACCAGAGCTACTGCCTGATTAGAGCAGCTTAGTCCCTCAGGATGACTTACTTCACACTTGGAAAAAAAGAGATTAAAAAAAAAAAAAAAAGGGTAAGGATTTTACCAATCCCATTTTGATTCCATTAACAAGACTTTTAAGTAATAAATTCAGCTTCCACCTGCAAATAGTATTTCGAAAATGGAACAGGTGTTGTTTTATCTCTATATAATGGATTTGGGAGAAGGACAGTAGCAGAGATTATTTGAACAGATGCTGCCTTCCATAACAGAAGGGCAATGATGGGATTTCAATCACTAGGCTAGTATATATTCCATGAAGTTTATTAGCAGTATAGAAATCTGTAGGAGCACTGCACTGATTTCTGGAATGGGATGTTACATCCCATCCTTTATTAACAATAATAGAGCTACACATAAACTGTAGAGAGAATTCAGCATCAGAGAAACATGAAATGTTCTATTTCATCTTTCTAGCATTTCTCATTCTTTCCTCACTTTTCCAGTTGATTATTTTCATCTTCTGGCAAATTGACTGTCTAGGTACAAATCAGGCTATATCTGTCTTCCATATTAGGTTCTGGTACCCTGTCAGAAGGAGAGTATTTTCCTCTAAAATGCTCTCAATAGTGTCTACTTTGAAAAGACAAATATTTCAGCATTTTAGAGAAACATCTCCTTTTGAAGACTGAAAATTCATGTCATATGATTCAGAGCCCAGCTTTGCCCAACAAATCTTTGTTCTGAAGTCTTACAAAACTGACACTGAGAAAATGCCAAATATTATTTCTACAGCTATTGGGTCAATGAGTTGTAGAAAATATAATGTTCTCATAAGGTCATGAACTTCAGCATGCTACCAGTAAGCTCCCCATAAGGCAGTGTGACTCAGAGGTGCACCTGTGACACATAATTAGTATCATCTCCTTTCATTTCTTTCATACAGGCATATGGCAACTTTCAGCCCATCATGATCATCCTGCATTTTTCTCTACTCTTCGGGAAGTAAATTGAAGGACAGAAGGCAAAACTAAAAATGCTCTCATTAACCATGCCATCAGCCAAATGACTGGACATTTAACTGTATAGCATGCATGACATGTAAGAAGTAAAAATTTTATTGTTCCTTCTTGCACTTAAATATGCAAACAGCTATTGGACAACTGCTCCCAAGTTCCTTTTTCTAACAAAATATCTGACAGAATAAATTGTTCCTCTGATCTTCACACCTGCTTTTGGGCATACAGCCTATTAATTACTCTAATCCTTCAGTACTGAGTTTGGCAGTTTAGAACCAGTCCCTGTTTATTTCCTCCACTCCATTCAATGTTGTATGTACTCTATCATATCCACTGAGCATATGCGTCATACATTACTGGATTTTGGGTGCAATCTGTGAAACAAATACAGTAACTCGGTGCCACATATGGTAGAATATAAAGCCAGTGCAATTGCATTGGGGTCCACAAATCAGTGAATAAATTTTCTCAGAAGTGTACAGTGCTATGGGAGCCATTCCACAACCCAGAATGGGATTCGTTCTGTAAGGCTGATAGTGCTTAAACACACTAAAACAAGCATCTCTACCGGGGAATACCCACAGCAAGTTGAAGCATTTGGGATTAATTTCAACCAAGTACTCTTCAGTGATGTAAATGTGTGGAGTCCGTGCTCTAATTCTATTCTTACACACCTGTACTCTACAGCATTTTCATATTTCTGGGAAAACAGAGGTGACTGACATCTTGTGACTCTTTCTAGACTCATAGATTTTCTTTCCTTAATCTCTGAGAAAAGGTTTTTTGGCCAAACACAACTAATGACTGAAATGCTGCCTTCCAGTTGATTTGAATCATAGAATCATTTGAGCTGGAAGAGACCTTTAAAAGCCAGATAGTCCGAAGTTCCCTGCAATGAACAAGGACACCTACTGCTCAATCAGGTTGCTCAAGGTCCAGCCTGACCTTAAACGTTTCCAAGGATGGAGCGTTGACCACCTCCCTGGGCAACCTGTCCCAGTGCCTCACCATCTTACTGTAAAAAACTTCTTCCTTATACCCAACCTAAATCTCTCCCCTTTAAGTTTGAAATCATTTCCCCTGTCCTATCACAACAGACCCTGCTAAAGTGTATGTTCCCTTGTTTCTTTCAACACCTTTTGGATACTGAAAGGCTGTTTGCTACCATTTCAACTTCTTTCCTTATATGAGTGTGTGCAAAAATGATGGTTTTCCTCTTCAGAGGTTCATACAGTTATTATACGTTCTGAGTAAATAAGGCAATATTACATGTTCAGAGTAAATTAGGCAAATTCAGGGTTCAAAAGTGCAATTTCCAACACATTAAGAGATAGAATCATGGAATCATAGAATTGTTCAGGTTGGAAAAGACCTTAAAGATCATCAAGACCAATCACAACCTAACCAAACTACCTAACTTTAATAACCCTCCGCTAAATCATGTCCCTGAGCACCACATCCAAACAGGGATGAGTCAACCACCTCCCTGGGGAGCCTACTCCAGTCCTTAACAACCCTTGCTGCAAAGAATTTTTTCTTGATATCCAACCTAAACTTAACATGGTGCAACTTAAAGCAATTTCCCCTCACCCTGTCACCTGTCACCAGTGAGATCAACCCTACTCTCGCTGTAAGCACCCTTCAGATATTGGAAGAGAGTAATAAGGTCTCCCATCAGCCTCCTTTTCCCCAGACTAAACAGCACCAGTTCCTTCAGTCGCTTCTCGTTGGACATATTCTCCAAGCCCTTCACAAGCCTTGTTGCCCTTCTTTGGACCTGCTCCAGCACCTCAATATCCTTTCTATACAGAGGTGCCCAAAACTGAACACAATACTCGAGGTGAGGCCCCACCAGTGCCGAGTACAGAGGCAGGATTTCTTCCCTAGTCCTGCTCACCACACCATTCCTGATACAAGCCAGGATGCCATTGGCCTTCTTGGCCACCTGGGCACACTGCTGGCTCACATTCAGCTTCCTGTCCATCAGTACATCAAGGTTCCCCTTCCATCAGGCAGCTTTCCAGCTACTCCTCCCCAAGCCTGTAGGGTTGCCTGGGGTTGTTGAGACCAAAATGCAGGACCGGACACTTTGCCCTATTGAAACTCATACAGTTTACCTTGCCCATCGATCCAGCCTATCCCTCTGCAATACCTTTCTCTCCTCTGGCAGATGAGCATTCCCTCCCAACTTGGTGTTTTCTGCAAACTTACTGAGGGTGCTCTCAATCACTGAGGATGCACTCAGTCCCCTCATCAAGATCATTAATAAAGATGTTAAATAGAAATGGCCCCAATACCAAGCCCTGGGAAACACCACTCTCTTTTCTTCTTCAAAATGTCTTACTCTAGGTAAATTTTAGAGACTGTACATTTCTTCTCTCCCCGACACTTTTGAAGCTGCCGACTCTGGAAAAATACACTATGGAAAGTTCACCATCACTTATTTTTATAGCCTGGTCTTCTTCTGTGTCTGCTTTTTCTTTTGTTCTACCAATGCTTCTTTTCATATATCTTTCTTGTTTCAACCTTTCTGGCTTGAGATCCTAGCATATCTTGCATACTACATGCTGGAATCTTTTTCTTCCACACTCCCATCCCCTTCCAGCCTCATTCCCACTCCGATTCAGTGTTAAGAGTGGAACAAAGCAACTGGGTAACACGTGAGAGTTAAGCGTATGATTAAAAGCCATTAAGAGATTTCAGTTGGCTTTCTTCCCAGTTTTTAAACAGTAAATCATTACGCTTTAATTATGAAAATAATATATTGCCATTTTATAAGTCAAATGCTTAGCTTTTAAAAGAGAAATGCTTTTCATAACAAAATATCATAGCCACAAGGATATTAAATACACCTACCTATTTGACTTTGTACATCATATTTTTAATTCATAAAAACTGTCATACCATGAAAAGGGCAGTAGTCCAGTAACGCAAGAAATCCTAATAAGGTCTTCTGTGTTGAAGCTCAGATACTAAGATTTGTTTGATCATTATGTATAACAAAAAATGTAACATACCACTTTATTTTTAGATATCTATATTTGTTTAAATATTTTTTTCCTCTGAAACACTGGAAAACAGACTAAAAAGTGAAGACCAACAGTAATGAAAACATTAATTAATATGAAAGGACTCAGCCTTATTAGTTGTATTAGAACATAATGTCTTAAGACAGTGCTTTGAAACTTCCATTTTGGCAGCACTCTCTGGCTACTTCGATAACAATAAATAAAATAAGGATCAGAAAAAAGACATTAAGCCCTAACCCACAAACACATATACTGTTGAATTCTTGGCACACTCCCTGGCAGAGTTTGGACCCTCAAAAATTAAGAACTCAAGTTCCCAGACAGAACATGAGCCCAGTACTTGCCACAGCCCACACTGAGGGCCACTCCCAGTACACATTTTAGATGCTGTCTTCCTGTTTCCAAGAACACAATACCATCTGTGCTGCTTCAGGTTGTCTATGAGAATGGCTGAAATTTCCTTCCTGGAAAGACAACCTGTTGTGGTAGGCAACATACACAGACCAAGATTGCCAAGACAGTTTACAACTTAAATACAGACACTTGAGAATCAATTAGGAGGGGAAAAAAAATTAACCTTCCATTTTAATAACCTCCTCATTCCTGGTCCAGTGTTTTAGGCACTGCTACTTTCTTTGATCTGAGCAATACTTTAAATTCCTTGCAACTCTGTCAGCACACAAGATTTTCCAATTCATAGTCAGGCTTTTACATTTTTATGTATATTCATATCTACGCATGCATATACTTGGATCCAAACAACGTCCTTTATATTTAATTTATATGTACTTGATCTTACCAAGTGCAAATAAAAAAAAAAACTTGCTACGAAATCAGTCATTGCAAAATATCAACGTCAAATGAAACAACAAAATCTAAGCTTCTTAATTTTCTTCAGTTCTCTACTTAAGCACTCTTTCAGTAGCAGCAGCAGCAGGATGAAGTGTGCAGGCTCAGAAGAAGCAAGTCAGTAACTCAAGCAGCATTTGCATATGTATTTAATTGTAATTCTGCACAAATTTTGAAAAAAAATTGACATTTAAAAGAAAACCTGTTTGATTCTGCTAGCTTTTCTCATTTTAGAATGTCACCTATATGGTTAGCTTATCTTTATGATATAATAATAACATCCTTAAATTAAATCAGAAGCAGGTTAAAGTGAAATATCATGCTATATATGGAAAACTAACTGAATATACTTATTATCACAGCCTGAAAAGTCTAGACAGATGTAAAGATAGATTAAAATAGTACTTTTCTTAAAGAAAAAAATAGCCAAGGTCATAAAACTTAGACAAGTGAGGAGCAAGATTCTTAGACTGAGAAGGTGAAATACTAGTGAATTTCACAGTAAAAGCATTAAAAATGCTATTTTGAACCACTGCAATTACTATACATAATGTAATAAAGATTGCAGTTATATTCTCTTAAGTAAAATTGCAGCTTAAATCAGCAGAAACTTTCTCTAGGGAAAATCTTGAAGTATTGGAACAAATTGAGAACATACTTTTGAAAAGCTCATCATGAAAGCAAGAAGAAATTATTTTTTATATCAAAGTACCAACAAAATCCTTAAACAGAGCTGTTTTGAAATTGTTTTGAAATTGTTTCCAAATTACTATTTTTATCCCTCCACCTTCACTTAATTAGTCATTATGGCCTTGATTTTGCTAAATCCGCATGCAAACTCCGAACAGAGAAAAAACAGGCCTCAAAAGCACTTATCCCCCATGCTAGATAGAATTTCAAAATAAGGACTAACATCTGAATTCAAGTGTTGTTAAGGCAAAGTGAGAGTCGCTCCCTTGAAGCAAAAGCTTAAAATAAATTTGTCCCTGAAATAGTTGCCAAAGTAAATTTAGTATTTCTGTGAATTTGAGATCCATTCATACTCTGAGGAAAGTGGCTGTTATCTATCTATGTCAGAAAAGAATTAACTATAAGCAGTTACACATTCATCTCTACTTCTACCCTTTCCTCCCACTAGGCCATCACGTCCTCTGATGACCAGCTGTGCGTCTTTCAGCTTCCATGCTGGAAATTTCCATTTCTTAAGATGCACAGAGTGAGAAACAAATATTTGCCATACATGGCTACAGGAAACTGCAGAAAGGAGGAGCTTTCTCGCTTCTTTAAGCCTTATTTTTTGACCTACATATAACTCAAGTGATGACTAAATCTGTTAGTTATATTCTGTCCAAAAGAGTCCCGTTATTTACATTGCCTTTTATCCACTCACAATAACAATCAATGCTCAAGGTAGAGTTCCCAATTTATTACAAAAAAACAGTTTTGTCTCCTTTTCTTTTATGGTTTGATCTCTAAGAAAAATCACTAAGGCCTTAATACTTCAAAAGAATAGAACAGCACAATCATTTTTTGCTGTGGCTTCAGGTCCCAGATTCCTATTCTTGAGGAAAAGCAACAAAATGAACACTAGATGTCTCACACTAATCTATTTTTGAATGCTCAGGAAATCTAACAAAGAAAAATGTTACATATTAATATCTTGCTCAAAACTTTCTGTCTTCTCCAAATAAACATTGCCATAAATCAGAATAAATCCAAACCTAAATGACTGCAAACAACAATAAGTTCAGTCAATGAAATAAACATATTGTTGAAGGAAAAGCAAAAGAGATATCTTGCAAGAGTAAAATAGGCTGTTATAGGATGTGTAATGCAGAGAATCTGTCTCTGAGTTGCTGCTACTCGTAGCCTAGTGAGAAATGAGCTCCAACTTCTATTTTATACAAAATAATTGTGTGGTGTGTAACTAACCTCATAAATCATAAATATAAAGAGATAAGTAAGGCATACCAATACTAGTAAAGTACATGATGAGAAAGTTTTGAGAATAGCCACAGTCTAAGAGAATAAAACAATTTCAAAGTCATTGCTAAGTCATCAAGGCATACCTCAAATGAAATCTCCAGTATGCAGCACTTTACTGACCTCTGTAACAATCAGGCAGGCAGATTATTAACCTAGCTGGATATGGTAGAAGTTGCTCTAGCTTTGTTTCACATCTTCTACAATCTCAAGCTGATTTATATATCTTATCCACCAAAGACACTAAGATGATGCCAAATGATACAGAGGTGAGTAAAGACATTACAATCTATAAATGTGCATCCTTCTGATAAAGCAAGATTATTAATTTAAACCTGAACTGGAAGTGGCCAACAAAGACTCCAATAGCATTCAGTCTGTTTTGCTGTTACTTACATGCACATGACTTTCTTACAGCAGCTCAGTGTGAAGAAACCATGACTTTTCATCTGCTTTAATAAATCAGGATTTGTATTGAAATCTTTACTGTTTTTACATTCAGAACCCCATGGAAAAAAACTGTAAGTACATTTACAAACTCATTCATCTTCAGGCTAGTAAAATCTGTTCCCATGTGCCTGATGTTAAATGCGTATAAAATATTTGAAACATTAGGGATTTAGAGAATGGTCGGATAACTGTAAAAATAGTGTTAGCACATAGTAAAAATGAGCTTTAGCAGCAGAGTGAAAAGGAGCAGTCTAGATAATGGCTTGCTATTTTGAAAAAAAAAAGGTGATAATTCCCATTATCATTTAACAAGGAAAAGATCTGATTTTTGAGAGTATAAGCCTCACATTCTAAATCTACATCATAAAACCTCAGCACTATAGCTGAAAATTTGCTTTGACTTCATTTCTATTTCCATAGTATCTTTTTTAAAGAGAAGATTCTTATTACATCAAGATGTCTATTATTTTAAAATTATTTTAGATCATGTTGAGCACGGGACTTTTTTATCTTTTACATTTTCTGTGAAGCTACAATTTGATAGGAACAGATTTTTTTCTCCTGACACTTTTCAGAACTATCAGTGGATAGAATTCCTGAATTATTTAAGGATTTATTAAATGCTCTGTTGTTGTTCTTTTTCTAGTGCTGACTTGCCCAGACCATCTGCTCCAACTGAGACAAATGGCATCTTCTCAGTCTAGCATTGGTTGTAAAACTATATACGCAGTAATTAAGTACAGGAATGAATTAAAAATGCTTCTACCAATTTAAAAAATTCTGATAGCTTTATCCAGATGCATTAATTATGCACATATATCTACAATTAAAACATACTTTTGTAGCCAGTACTAAAAGTGCGTCTGTTAATGGAACTAGATAAAACAACTGAGAATACTACGCTGAGCTAGTCTCTCACTGAGAATCTCCTGCAATAGCAGGTTGCTCCCCTATGAAGAAACCACAGCTTAAACACACTGAGCTTCACATACCGACAAAAGCAGATTTTGGCAAAGCCAAAATGAGAAGATTTCACATGATCCCCTTGCCACGGTCCAGTTAATAAGTGTGGTGATCACCATCTGGGTGTTTCATACCATAGCAAATGCCTCTAAGCAATTGCTTTTTGTAGTTCCCTTTTGCAAATTTGCACCAAGATGCCCTAGTAACTGCAGCAGCTATAATATAACAGTCCTATTTTTCCATTGAAAATCTGTGGATAAGTATTTAGTTCAGTTTAATGCATTCCAGCCTTTTTCCAGTCTAGTCTAGTATATTCAAAAACAAAACTGACACTGAATTAGATAATATACGCAAACATTGCCTTTCTTCAGGACAAAGTGGTCCTCAGTGTTGTTCTGTCCTTTTAGACTTTTTCTTCCTGAATCCTTGAAATGCCCTCTGTGATATCTCTAAAATTATACTTACAAGTTATTACTATTCTTAGTTTGTATGAATTTGTATGGCTTTTACTTGGGTACTTTCTCACTTCTCAGCAACATTTATTCAATTGTAGCTGACCAAGGTCTCACAGCTGAGTCATGCCAAAAAAATCTAAATCTCAGCTGAACCCTCAGGCTGAGGGTGAAGGAGCTGGGAAGTAGACCCAGCTCAGGAGGAAGCCTGAAATTTAGTCCAGATCTCTGAAATATTCATGTCACATTTGTTTGCAATCCCATATGGATATTTGTCATAGATGAAGAGACAGGAAAAGAGGAATAAGCTAAGGAGAAAGCAGATAAAATTCAAAACATTTTTCAATATTGATAATAGCTGCAGGCTCAACATCTTATAGTAAGTAGTGGTATAGCAGTAAAAATTGCATACAGAAGAAAAACAAGCAATACACATTTCTCTGCAAAACAGAGGAAGATCTTTGGAAAGAAGGTCTAAGTGTTTCAGAAAGATGCTTCCCTTCAATGAAGCAGTCTGAGTTCCAGAATACACAGACCACAATTGCAGGCCTGATCCAGCCAGAAGTATATAATTAATAGTCCCAGTAATAACTGTATCATTCAATTTCTTTTCTCCATGCAATTTTTATAACTAATAAGAATGTTGTCCTTTACAAATGCCAAATCGCCTTTAGAGAATTTATTAAGTTCCAACTGGAACTGGCGTCTGATAATATTTTAGATAATGCTAGTAATAATGCTTCTTATTCTCTTGTATAAACTGAAAGTTGATGTTTTTTTCTTTTCTCAGCCACAGAGGCAAGGCTCAAGTTTCCCAGTCTTTCAATTATTCTACAAACAAAAATAATACTCTCTAATGCTAGTTGTACCTACTCCAAAGCCTCAGTGCTTGTCCCAGTGTTGTTGTTCTCTCCTCCTTTCTCACTCATTCCACCTAATACCTGAGCTGCCTTGCTGTGGCTGAACAAGTGCAGGAAATCAGAGAAAGCTCAATTTACACACAGAACATCCTTCAGCATAGGAGCAGAGGCAATAAATGATGCCCAGACAACCCCAGGAAATAAATAAACACAGCAGGCAGGGGATCAAATCTGATCTAACCAAGATAATACATGCTTTCATGGGCCTCTACCCATCAAAGCATCAAATGTGTATTCACTTTAAGAGACAGTCAGAATTAATAATGTGCTTCAATGCTTTGCACATAAAACAAGTCTGGAACACTGACCCCAAGTTAGGTGTCAAAGTGCCTTACACAATCATGGAAAGAATGAGGCCCATCAGAGTGGATCCAAAACAACCAAATGAGAAAGGAGCTTCTTGTGTAGCCAGGAGGAGTTCCAGGAATAGCAAACTCAAAGGAGAGTGCCTTCAGAAATCCTCCTTACACGTGGACTGTGTAATAAAATCCATTCAAAAGAGAGGAATTCCTAGGAACTGATGATACCAGGGGCCAGGAAGGAATAATTTTCTTAAGGGAGCAGAGACTGCCACAGCTGAGTACAACAAGAACAGGAGGTTCAGCAGGCAAAGGCAGACAACACTTCTGATCCAATGAGAAGAGCATGCAAGATGTGTATGTTCCTTCTACACTAACACAGTTTTCTGTCAGACATCAGCTTTGGTAAATTCTCTCGGAAGCTACCCTAAATCAAATTCCTGGACACATCAGTAATGTCCTACACTTGATGCAGCCAAGATCCTTTGGAAACATGCCCTGAAGTTACTCCACATGTTATCTATCGACTTGCGTATCCTGGATAAGAAACAGTGCTGCTTTATCTGTGCCTAATCAAACAAATTTGATTCAGAAATGGATTTAGCACAAAATGACTGTTGCCTCCTGCCTGATCAATAAACCTGTGAGAGGAGAGAATTAAAAGATGCAGCTGTAGACATTTGCAGAGTTCTGAAATAGGAACCTAGATTTCATCTCAGTCCTGTTTTAGGATGACAAATTTCTCTCAGGACTCACTCCTATTGAGTAAAAACTAGTCATTAAACTTGTACAATATTCCCCAGCACCAGCTGACTCAGTAGGAGAGTTCAGTCAAACTTCTTCCAGACAAAGACCAGCCATCCCCTTTTGGCAGCATGAAAATTATGCAGATGTTTGCGTAGTCTTCCCTCCAAATCAGTACTCTGAAGAGCCAGGTGGCATATGAGCCTTGTCCACAAGCGTGAAAGTATTAGCTGTTTGACACTACATCATAACTTCTGCTTCCTCAACCACACTTTACAAAAACATTTTCTTTCAGAAGAGATGAGATATAAGCTGCGCTGCACCAGGACAACATGCATTCCAACTTGGGAATGGTTTCCAGGAGACTATGCTCTGGTTCTCAATGAAAATACCAGAAACACGATCATACTTCTCAAAGAAAGTAGAATCATGATCTTTAAACACTATTTTAAACTAAAAGGCTCTAAGGGAAAACTTTCCAGAAATCCTTTAACAGAGCATCAAAGTTTTCATGTGCAAACATACACAGTACTTGTAATAGGGACCAACATTATAGCTTCTTAGGTTACCCCAGGCTCACTCAAACGCCAGACCACAGCAGCTCTGTGCGCTCTCACAGTAACTCACGTACTAAATCAAATCCCAGCAACACTGAGCTTCTCTGATTACAGTGTGGTGGCTAAAATAATGCATCATTTCACATTGTTCCAGGAAGCCAGGGATTGTCCTATTTAGTTACTCAATGTTTTGGCTAAGCTGCTCTTCCCCACATTACATTAATTTTTCCCTCTCTCTCAGATGAACTATATAACCTAAGACAATATTGGGGAAGGGGAGATGTTACTGTAGACACGCTGTGATATTGCAGAGGTGAAAAATGATAGGAATTCATTTGCTTATTTAAGTTCTTTGTGCATATTGTGTTAAGACATAAAAAGATTGCTACCCTATTCCCCTTTTGGATGATGTAACAAGTCTTATTATCAGGGACAGCTGTGGACAAGACACTGTGACTTTTGTCAAGCCACTCTTCATTGTTTTTGAAAAGTCGTGGGTGTCAAGTGAAGTCCCTGGTGACTGGAAAAAGGGAAATATCACTCCTATATTTAAGAAAGGAAGAAAAGAAGAACTAAGGAATTATAGGCCAGTGAGCCTCATGTCTGTTCCTGGGAAGTGCATGAAACACATTACCCTGAAACATATGTTGAGACACATGCAAGATGAGGAGGTGATCCGAAAGAGCCAGCATGACATCACCAAGGCCAAATCATGACCAATGTGGTGGCCTTCTACATTGGAATGATGGCAACAGTGGACAGAAGAAGGGAAACTGATGTCATCTACCTGGACGTATACAAGGCCTTTGACATGGTCCCACCCCACATTCTTACCTCTAAACTGGAAAAATATGGATTTGAAGGCTATATTATTCAGTGGATAAAGAATTGGCTGTCATAATAGCTCTATATTCAGATGGAGGCTGGTTATGAGTGGTATCCCCCAGGGCTTCTGCCTTGGAACTAGTCTATTTCAACATCTTTATCAATGATGTGATCAAGTGCACCCTCAGCAGACTGCTGATGACATCAAGCTGAGTAGTGCAGTTGACACGATAGAAGGGAGGAACATCATCCAGAAGGACCTGGGCAAGTTGAAAAAGTGGGCACACAAGAACTTAATGAGGTTCAACAAGGCCAAGTGCAAGGTTTTGCACTCAGGTGAGGGCAATTACAGATATGTGCAGGCTAGATCTGTAATTAATTCTATCATCCAAGGATTTCCATTATACACCAGAATCAAACTAACAGGACCTCTATAGTCTTACACCTCTGGATGTCTGCCTGCCACAACAACTAAACGCTACAAAATAAAGCAGAGGAAACATCAGTTCTTGAAAGACCATTCCTCAAAGGAATTCATTTCATCTCAAGACCACATAACTCATGATTTTTGACATATTCACAGTTCATAGCAAAAAAGGATAAATGTTTACATAGCAAGAAAGGATAAAAAATAAAAGCCATGATTCTGAAGAATTAGTTGTTTATAGTTAACTAATTAATTATAGGGAGTTTTACATGAAAGTGAGAAGTCTTTAAGCGATGTACTGTCTTCTGTTCCATTTAAGGAAAAAAGCATTCTGGCAAGCTTAGCATCACCCCAGTGAAATTCAAGCTGCTGAAACACAGAGGGCAGCTCTCACAAAATGAGATGAAAAGCCAAATACCTGTTATGCACAGCAACTTTGCAGCACCAACACCTAAAAGTTGTGTGAGTTCCTTTTAGGTTTTGAAAATAAATAAATAAATAAAAGGAAAGGAGGAAGAAGAATTCAATTAAAAGAAAAATAGCTCCCTTTTCTTATTTGCTCTGTATGTCTGTCTGTATTTGCACTGGTTGTTTCTTGGCAGCTGATAGACAGTCTTCAAAATATTTATCCCCTCTGATGATGAACTGGAAGTGCCAAAAGAGATCTTAAATATAACACCCAGCAAGAATATAAAAGAAACAAGAAGTAGCAGAATATTTTCCTCTCAAGAATAACGTTACTTTTCCATAACTATGGAAACAGAAGAGCTCTATATTCCAGTGTTCACTAAACAGATAGAAAATCTCTGTCCTACAGAGATACTGAAGATCGAGAGGAATCCCCCCACTCATGAAGCCGCCGCACTGACTTCACCATCTCCTTCAGCTCTGCTGAGCACTTCCTCAGAGCCTGCTGGCTGGACACAGCCCTCAGGAGCAGGGGGAAAATTTCCTGAGAACAGGATTCTGGCACAGAAGTGCACAAAGACAGAAATGCTGAAGACAGAGCTGGTCCCCGGGGTATAAGAGGAAAGGCTTACCCTTGTGGTTACACTTTCTGCAAATTGTTCTCTAGCTGAATAACGTTAAGCAGAAAACATGCCCCTTTCATTCTTCCCAGCTCAATGAATATATCAACATCCTAATGTATTTCACATTTCTGATTTGTTTTTTCTTAAAAGAAAGCAAAAGGCACATACTGTGGCTTTCAGGAACAAAGAAAGCTGTCAGTAATCAACCATGCACAGTATTATATCCAAGAATTAGCCCATTTCAGGCTTTATCAGGAAACTACACAACAATTAATTGGCCATAGTACTGAGTTTTTAGACAGGGTTCAGGTCATGTTACAAGAAGAAAAACAGAGAAAGAACTTACTCCAGAGACCGCTTCAGTCAGTAGGAGACTTCAGATCCTTCTTCCTTTAACATAAAACTGACTTCCCACAAGTTTTATATAAAGACTGTTAATGTGAAATCAGTGGCGAGACAGTATGTATATGTAACATTGATATTTTCCAGATGTAAACGTTTATATTTCCAAGTTAAAAATGAAAAAATAAATACTCCCCTCCCCCCCCACCTCACCCCCCCCACCTCACCCCCTAAAAAAAACAAAAGCCAGTTAATTTGAGGGATCCTCAAAGTAAACCTCAGTGCAGTTTATTCTCTAATGTTGTATTCTTTTTGGCAATGTTAAGAATAGGGTTGTATCCCAGTGTGCCCTCAACCACAACTGAAAGCAATAGGAGCAGACATGCAGAGCACCTGGCAGAAAAAGTCCTTAATTAGCACCACTTGGAAAGTCATAACATGAGATCACTCACTCTTGGCTTTTGTGATAAAATATGAGGTGGTCCAGAATGGAAAATTTACCCAAATCAAATACATGTGTGGATGCATACAATCACCCTGCTGATTTAAATAGAAGAGAGTAAGAGTTTATTCCTGAAACCATTCTAGAACTATCCTGTAACTTATAATTTATGTTCATCCTTAAGCACAGATTCTGTGCAGTTCCGAACCATGATAAAAACTCATAACTAGGTCTTATTCTAAAAAAGCCACAATTAATTTGACACGACTGTTCTTTTGAAGTTAATGGCACTGTTCATGCTCTTAAACATATAAGAACTACAAATACAGAATCATTTGCAGAGTCATTCTTTACATAAATGGAATTACCCTTTCTTGTTAAGTAAAAAAAAAAAAAAAAAAACTTGAAAGGAAGAAACAGTGTAAGTGTTTGGTGTCCAATTCTCCTAAACAGGAAACAGATGCATTTAATTCAACATATTAATGCAGATATTTTGTATGAAGTTAAGTTGTATGAAGTTATGAAATATGTTTCAAAGTTAAGAAAACCTACATGGACTCATTCTAAAGTAATAGAATTTAAGTACCAAGTGATAACAAACAGCCGCTAAAAATTTGCTCTGTTATACCTGTTAATAATGACATCTCTCAATAACATGGGAAGCACTCAAATAACAAGTTGCACACAGGTCTTAGAAATTATGTTCTCTAAAACGAAATAGAAGACAAAACTGTCTCTAGTTACAGTTTTGACTCCCTCAAGCCTTGAGTACAATACATTCTTGATGTTACTGCACTCCACTGTGATGACCATCATTTTCCTCTGTGCACTAAAGTAGTGCTGCACACTTGAATTTATGTGATAACATTTTCACTATGCTGCTTACTTTGACTGAAAGATATAGATGATTCAGTTGCTTTGTAGTCTACATGGTGAACAGTTTCGTTTTGTACAATTAAATGATTCACTATGTCTCTCATCCTGTACATGCTTAATTAAGAAGAAAGAAGAAAAGAAGGAAAATTACCAAAATATATTTTTCTATGCCAAACACTGTTTCATTTTAACAACTTAGTATTATAAATCTGGAAAAGACCATTGTCCAGCCTGTCTAGATGCAGCCAAATTTTCCTGTTCAGGAATATTCTCTTACAATTTTACACACTACAAAGAAACATAATTCAACCTCACATCCAAGTTTTCATCAGCTTTTCTCATTGATATTTTCCAGCGTCCACTATAGTGCTAACACTATGAATAGAAAATGTAATCGCATGCAAGATCTTCCTTCAAAATAAAAATGCGCATAAGCATAAATTATTTTAGCAAAGCATAATTTCTAAGTCTAAAATGTAACAATCTTAAGAAGCATCTTGCTTCTGCAAAGCCCTAAATCCAATCAACTAATGACTTAATGTCATTAGTTAAGATCCACACCTATTCAGAAGGCTTTTTTTAGTAACAATTTGTATTTGTTTTTTGAAAAAAATGATCAACAGCCAAACATGGTATGATCAGTTAGTTATTCTGTTGCCACTGAATCTGTCTGGGAAAGTATTGTTCATAAAAATATTTTCAAGCTTATCTATCATTACTGTACTATCTCAATGGACATATACTGCATCAAATGCTACAAAAAGGAAAAATAAAGTAGGAGTCTTAACACCATCATCACCGCTACCTTGGAAATACTGCTTCCTTGGACACTACCATAGGCTAGTTACAGACTTAAGGGCCATATAAATACTGAACATCCTGTGAGACAGAACAGACATTCCAGATTAAATTCTAAACGCTACGTAAGGAGGAAGAAAAGGAAGAGAATGGTACATAACAGAATATATATCATGAAAGAAAACAGTTTCAAGATCTAAAAAGTGGTCTTACTAGAGAAGCAAGGATATACCATATTCATTTAATCTCTACCTCAAGTTGTGTGGGGGGATTAGGGAAAAAAATGTAGAATGTAGAAAAAAATGTAAGAATTCTTCACATTACTCTTGAATTAAGAAAAAAAAAAGTGGCTGGTAGAATAGCTGTGAGCAGTAGAGAAGCGTTACATATTAAAGTTATGCTGCTGGACAAGCGTGACTCATCCAGGATCCTCCAGGTGATATAATAAAAAAGTCATTAGTGCTGTTAATTTTCATCTTTCCAATATAACACAGGCAGGAAACTGTGCACTGGGTAGATTTGGTCCTCCCTATACCATTTCCAGTTGGCTCCATTAGTGTTTAATTACATGACCCATGCAGTCCTGACATTATCGTCATGGTAGAGTTCTACCGACCCCACACAAGGATCTCCCTAGATTGTTTCCACATTTGCTCACAGTAGTCTGCTCTCAGTCATTGCAACGGCACTCTTCCCAGTATGAAAAAGAAAGAATTCTCTCACCATGAGATCATGGCAAGGCAGCCACAATCAGTGCCAGTACTCTTCCACGGTTATGACAGCTGAGGTTCAGATGAATGTTTCAGATTTCAGAACTATGGGTACTCAAGACAAATGTTCAGATGTTTCATGATTCCTTTTGGATAAGCTCCCAGATCAAAGTTGCTCAGCCTGAAAGAAGAAACTTTTTTCTTTTTCTTGTATTTCCTTTTTTTTTTTTTTTTTTTTTTAAGAGTGGAATATCCTTTACTGCTATGCTATATCCCTTCTCTCTAAATGACTTTCTGATTATAAAGGTGCCTGGTTGTAATGCACAGCTTAAAGCATTACAACAATTTTAACCAAGCTGAAATTTATGAGAATTTACTGTAAACCTGGCCTATATTTGCATTGACAAAGTAGTTACTGATCAGCCTTCTGACACATAAGTCGTGTGAAATAATTCTTTGACTACGTGTTTAGTGGCCATATTTTGTTTTTCTCCAGTCTCAGGCACAAAACAGTTGGAGAAAGCACAGAAATGAAGACTTCTCAAGGGCAGAATGAAAGAATTTGACTTTGTTGTTTGCATGGATATTCTTCTTTCAAAGTAAAGATGTCACTCTGAGAGTCAGGAGAGCAGGTAGAGAAAGAATGGAGCTCAGAGGAGTGTTCTTCTTCCTTAAGTTTCCAAAGTTTTGATCTGGACAATATTGTCTGTCAATCTTATGTGTGATAGAGCAGAAATACATCCTAACGACCTCATTAAAATTTTCATTGGTTTTAGAGAGCGTGCATGTGAGATAGAAACATGTTTGCAATAAGATGTTAAAATAGATTGTGTACAGTAACATTAAAAATACAGATTAGTCAAACTGCAAAGACACCACAAACACATTCCCCCAAAGCAGTATTACTAATAATTGTAATACTTAGTTTTTCATACAAATTTCCTTGAGACGTCAAAGTATCTTAAAATGAGAATTAATTTACTGACGATTTATACTTTTGTTCTTAAGTGACAGAGAAATAGGCATAATGTAGATTATCAAACTAATTATATATATCTAAGGACGTAATTGACATAGCTAGAAGCATCGTTGTGTGCCTGAAACACAAGGTCTTAAGAAATAATTTTTATAAATGCTGCTTTCTATAATCCAAAACACACATCCCCACTTCAGCCTCATTTATAATTTAAACAACTTGATGCCTTTTGTATAGCTCACCAAAGATTCTCTCTTTTCCTGTTATCCAGTCCCAGTTTAAATTAATCTTGCTTAAGCAATAATTCTAAAAGCAGCAGATACTGTGATGGATGATGTCTTAACTGACAAGTACAACAACTTTGATATTTCCTTGCCTTCACCAGTAACATACCGCCCTTAGTATTTCCAAGAAAGACTTCTGCACTTCATGGCTGTTCTCCATTCTTAGGTGAGTCACTTTGTGAGTGAGGAATAGATAGTCAAGTTTTCCTTTTCCTCCAGCATGAGTGTGTCCAGCTATTCCCACTTTATAAAGGAAAATTAAGCACACAAACTTTGGCTTTGCTATATTGGATTTCTTTCTGTCTTTATTACCTCCACACTAAAGGTCACCCAGTTCTTTTAGATAGTATTGTAGTATTCTATTATACAACTAATACCTCACAAATTTGCATCACCAATAAAATTCACTGACTTATTTACTTATTTCTTCTTTTTAAAGTTGTTAACAAAAACACTGTGTAAAACTAGCTGCCTTTTAGTCAGTTTCAGATCCTTGTAAACAATCACTACATCGTCTTTCTTCAATTCAATAATTTCACGTTCATATCACACCCCACTGAAATGTATCAGAACTAACATGTTTTCTTTTATACCATGAAAATAAGATCTAGCTCTGTATATAAATTGACACCTTACTTAAAGGTGCCTTAGTATCTGTGCTCTATTTTTGTTTTTATCAACTGAATTCACCTTTTTGGTAGGACTAACGTTAATATGCCATCTTTGTGAATTGTAACTGACTATTAACTGCTTAAGTCACAACCAAAGTGAATTAAAACAAAGCAACTTATATAAAGCCATCACTAATAGCAAACTCTAGAACAGGACACTGCAGCTAATCTCAAAAACTCAAGTAATAGCAACCCAGTCTTCATACTCTGCACTTCGCTGTCATAGAAAATACAAATAAATTGTAAATCTCAGCTCTTCTATTGCATGTACTCAGTCTCTCAAGACAGCTCAAGTGTGAAACTACTAAACATCTTTGGTTGAAAACTGTTACTCTGGCTTCTCATTTTAAGATAATCCTTAGGAGAAATGATGCCTTCCTAAGGAAGCCTGGAAGCTGGAACTGAAATCTCTCACAAAACTCACCATCCTTCACTTCAATGCAAAGTGAAATCTCCAGTTCATGGTCTCTAAAAACACTCAGCAAATGTTAGATTAAATATCCCCAAGAGGGTGGCTGAAGAGAAAGAAGAAAACTACACAACAGTTTAGAAATTTCATTTAGCGTGCTACTAGAAGTGTTTAGTTACATTGGTAGACACATAATTAAATACATGGTTAAAATGAGTCATTGTTCTTCCTCAAAATGATGTATCCCAATTTAAGTGCATATGCACAAAATTAGCTTCAGCATTATGTACTACAGTGATACAATCCAAACCCCTTAAAGCCAAAGGAAAAGCTCCTATTCATTTCAGTCAATTAAGCTTGTCCCTGAAATTCTGAAGTTTGGAAGGGATTGGAATACAAGTTTTGGATACAAATCATATGGTGATACCAAGTAGACTTCCAATTAAAAATAAAAAACTATCTGTGATTAAGGAAAAGAAACAGAATACTTTTTTGGAAAGTGGTGGTTCCAAAACAGTGGGAAAAGTATCTGGGGCATTAGACAAAGAACAGCCTAAGCAGACTCAGGAAATCTGATATTTTTAGACCAAGAATGCCAGAGAGTTTATAAATCTTCCAATGCCATTTTCACATAGGACTACTAGTGCACACTAGGAATTTTGGTTTGATTTTGGTTGTGTTTCATTGTTGTTGTTGTTTGTTTACTGCAGGCACTTTAAGATTTCTCTCACTGTATTTTACTGAACAAAGATTGAACAATTCTTACTAATGCATCACTGCATAGAAATTCAGCAAGGAATGAGTAATTTCATACATACATACAGTGAGAAAACTTAATTCACCTTAAAAACATGTAGGGTAATATAGTTGTGAAGAAATTACGGGGTATATTCTTAGTGAGGCCACCTTCTTTGAGAAGCAACTCAACCAAAGTAGTGTGTTGAATAGACATTGTCTCCAGAAAGAATCCTGCATGACACAGGCTAAATCCATTCCTTGTCCTAGCCCTTCTCTAGCTTTCATTTCCACATAAAACATTACTACTAACAGCTAGTTAGCTTCAGACAAGGCAGAGGCTTAGTATTTTGTTTGAAATTAGGCAAGAGTGGAGTCAGAGAGTTTCAAATATCACTATTGCAATCTATACAAATGAAAATTCAGACTTACTTTAACTTACATTTAAGTTTCAGAACAAGTTGGTTAACAGAAACATCAAGACAGAAGGCAGTCAAGAGGAATGGAAGGAAGACAGGAAATACAAAATTGATAGACGTGAAAGTGGAAAATATAGACATAAGAATTTTATGCTAGATGTTATTGTAACTTACTACTTCATTAATTCAGTTAGATTTACTGAAAAGGACTCTAAACTTGACTTGGGATAAGTCCCTGTTGGACAACAGTTATATTCCAGGTTCAGTGACTAAAGATGAGCTATATGAAGAAGGAAAAGCATTATTGAGGTTACAAAACCAAACTCTCAAAAGTTAAGAAATGCCAGATTTAATGTTGCCTAATAGAGTTTTAAACATGTAATGACATTTTTTCCCTAAACCTCAAGCACACATATGATGGATAGTTCTTCTGTCAGAAGCTCCTCAGTACTGTGTTTTGTAGAATTTTTTTTTTCCAAGATATTTAGTCATGACTTTATTATAAGGCCTTTGAACATTTCATGAAATAATTTTTATCACATTCAAAAAGGAGATATATTATTTTACAGCAACAGGCACATTAGTAAAGGAAAGCAAAAAGATTAAACAGTAAGGGTCAGACCCACAGAAGTAATTTCAGTGATTAAAATAAGAAGGAATTTAGGTGAATAGTCAATCCAAAATTAAATTAGGCAATTAAAAAAAATACAAGCCTGGCCTGCATGTATATTAGAGACATAACACAGACCTTCATTTAACTAGAGACCATATTTCCTTCTTCCTCCATTGTCTACTGATCATAAACTAAGAATGAAAATGATTATGCTTGCTGAATTCATTAATGAATCAAAACCTGAAAACTTGAAACATGAAAGCTGAAGTATGCTTGACTTCGCTTTTGCTAAAGGTGATTTATTCTAGCATGATTCTGGAGGAGATGCCATGTTCTTTCATTTTCTTTCTTTCTTTCTTTCTTTCATGCAAGAGCTGCCTTCCCAGCAGGATTTAGTTCATCATAATTACATCAATCTGTGAGCTGTTTCTGAGGACTGCTTCCCTTCTGTTTTGTTGGAAGTGTGACACATCTGAAGTAGCAGGCAAGATCAACGCATGCTTTTTGGCAGGCCAAATGGCCCTGTGATCAAACAGAAGACATTCTGTTGTTGAGATTATGAATTTCCTCCCTTTCTTTTCCTAGTGGTCAAACATATCTTGAACATTGTTTTGTACCTTCAACACTTAAACGCCTCTGTCTTTAAAAGATGAAGGAAGGAGGAGCAAACGGAATCAGTCAATTGTTGATATAGTGCTTCTAGGTGAGCACAGAGCCCAGCTGACCAAAGACAGCTGCAGAAAGCAGAGCAAGAGCAAACGAGGATGGAGCAGCATCTGCCTCTTGAAAAAGCACTTTATAGCCTGTCCCCATCTATCACTTTGAGATCCCTTTTGCTTTTCAATTTTTAAAGCTTAGCAGAAGCAATTAAACACTGCGATGTTAAGCATTTGAAGCAGGGGGAAAAAAACAACATTGCAGATGGAAGAACTTTCTCAAATTTCTGATCTTTTCACTGGTCATACAAGGTGAAGTTATGAAAGAAGTTGGTGTTCTTGGAAAGATAAAGGCTCATTTACCCTTTTCAGTAGATGCTCTCACGTATTCATATTTATTTATTTTTTTCCATTCTAAAAACTTTATGTCATATTAATATATCAAGTGAATGGAAGAAAATAAGAAAATGTAATAGGGAAAAATATAACTTGGAGCCATATCAGACTATAATTTGTAGGTATGCTGTGCTCTGCCACTGAAGTACTGCAGACATGGGAAAGAGGGAGTTCTCATCAAAACATTCAAAGGTTCAATTATTTACTGTTTGATCAGTTGACTGAGTGAGAGCCAAAGAAGACTAGAAGGATGATGCTGCACTGGGATGGCAAGAAAACAACGTACTTTCCAGCTAAGAAATCAGAGAGATTTCTGCTGGTCATTTTTTTTCCAGGATCTGAAATGTGCCACTCTGTATAACTTCAATTCCTTAAACTATAAATAATTTTTTTTAATTTTCCCTTCAAATATTCCTCAGTATTTGAGCACCTGACTAAATAAGAAGATCTGATTTATTGACTGTGTTCCTACATAAACACGTAGTACCATTGCAAGAGAGAACTAAGAAAGTTAAGAACAAGAAAATAAGAGCTGTGATTAGACCAAGGAAGTTTCAGAGATATGTGCAAGGTCATTTTCTTTGCAGCAGCAAATTTTGTGCTGTACTTCAAGGATGTAAAATTATGATTCAATATCATTGCCAAATTGAAATAATGTGTGAATCACCCACTGCAAAACAATTCCTACTTACCTTGAAATGGAAGGAAGAATAGAAATCTAAAAATATAAGGACATGGTTTCCTGTTCTTTTATTTATTTATTTATTTTTATATGCAATGCATTGCCCCAGAAATGGCAAAGCACAGAACTGAACACCATGTAGGGGAACTAAATTTCAAATGCAGAGGGTGAAAAGCCAGTTGGTTACAGCCTCATAGTGGAATATACAACCTTAGCACAACACATGAGAGGTCCCAGTACTGTGGGACAAAAACAAACAGTAAGAAAAGAGACTGGACTTTAGTCCACAGAGATGAAGGCTGCTCATTGGACTACTTAGAAGAGATGGACTAACACCCAGTAGAGGACTTTTTTTTTTTTTCCCCAAGACAACAAAGCAGTAGATGTTGTAAGAAATGTGGAATTTACCCTGAGATTTTATTTTCCTTTATCCAGCACTCCTTGCATAAAATGCTGCTTAACTTGATGTAAAAAAAAAATCTGCAGAGTAGTAGTTGGTTCATAATGCCTTTCTTTTAACTCTCATTGATATTTTATTAATTATTATTTTATCTATTACATGTCTAATTTTACTTTTTTTTTTTTTAATGGTCAAGAAGGTAATCCAGGATTCATACCTAACATTCCTGTCTCTACTGAGTTAGACTCCCCACATGCATTCTTAAAAGCTGAGACAACAATTAAAGTAACTCTTTCTTCTTAATAAGACCACATTCACCTTATAACAGAAAAAAAAAAAATCAGAAATGAAAATCCATTCTAAGATACACTGTAAGTGGCTTTGAAAGATTCCATTTCTATAGAGACCAATCTCTCCATCTCCTTAAGACAGGATGGGTGTTTCATTTTTTTTCCTTTTTTTTTTTCAGAGAATAAATATGGCTCAACTCTGTTTTCATATTACACATACAAAGGCATGGATGAATTATCCTTACATCCACTTGAAAATTCATTTTCAGTTCTTGAAGGTAATTGATTTTTTTTTTTTTTACTTTATTTTTCTAACTGAGAATAATAAGAAATGCCAGCTGCCAGAAAGGAAATCTACCCAAATGTTTACCACATCAAAATAAAAACACTGACTAAAATGATTTATGGTAAAACCTAAGCACAGCTGAATACAAGGGTAACACAAAGACAAACAAAACTCTGTAATGATAAATACAAAGAGCTGTAAGTGAGGAGAATTTCTCTCAATTACTTTGAGACATTCTTAAGTTCTATACTGGTCACTAGTGCATAGGCAGAATATCATGACAAAACTATACATAGTTTAAAGTATCTTTTCAGATTTTACCAGGTAAAAAAAGAAAAAAAAAAAATAGAGTCCATACAAAGTGAGATAACAAATACTTTTTTAAATATTATAATGCTGTTCTTTAAACCCTTCCTATTGGTTATATAGACAACATTTGAAATACTAAGTGGTCTTGCCATTTAGCAGCTGAGTTGGATTGCTCAGATTAGAAGATCAAGCTAAGTTTCAAAAAGGTCAGAGAAATCAAGAGAAATTAATAAACAAAAGTTTTTTATTTCAGTGACACTGGGATCAAGACAAAGAGATGGAGGAGTGATAATTAATTGATAGAGGATGGGGGAACATCTGTTGATTCCTATCCCAAATCAAATTCCCCTCTTGTTCTTTATTGATTCCTTACACAAAAGTTGGACATAACTTCTCAGAAACCAGCACAGAGCAAGGAATGGCATTTGTCTGACCCAATACATTGACATTTTGTTTCACATGAGTCCATTCTACTCATAAATTACATTTTTAACCCATATTCAAAACTAGAACTTTTATCTGAGATTTTGTTTCTGATCAGTGTGTCTTTATTTCCTGCATCTAACCAGAGATAATCTACAGAAATACTGACATAAAGTTTAGTCCCATAGATTGCTGTTGGAAAATGCAATGTAGAAGGAAAGAAAGCCTGAGGGAATAGTCTTTAAAGGATTTCAAGCTCCTGCTCCATTCCCCCAAAACCAAGCACACATCAAGAACACATCCACATAACAATGCCTCTGCCAATTTGGTCAACTCAGAAAATTCTCTAAGAAAATCAGCACAGAGGTAGGCATACCATCTCCTTCAGCAAGAAGAAGACAAACAAACCAAATAAACAAAACTAAACAAAGATAGCAGTTCCAGCACAAATGGTAACAGCAAAAGGCTTCAAACTCACCTTTTCATTTCTGGATATTATCTGCTTTCTGATCAAAATAATTTTTCAATTGTCTATAAATCAACACTGAATACTGTACAATTTTCTTCAAGTGTGTTTTGTCAGAGGTAAGAAGTCTGAAAAAGATCAATGAACAGCACATTATTGCTATTTTCTTAACCTTCCCCATCTCAAAAAAACAAGCAAGGTTTCACAGTGCTCAAATTGAATCTTCACTCTGATTTTTTTTCTTAAGCATTATAATCTGCAAGATATACATGAAATCCAGCATTCCCTTCAATATGTGAACAAATCATTGCAAACAATATTACTGAGCTCTTTCACCCTCATGTTTTCTTTTGTTTGTTTTTAATGCTTAACAGCTCTTAATTTAATGCACCTCTTCAGCTGCTGTGCTCTCCACGACAGCACTTATTTTCACACAGAGCTATCTTAAATAAAACCAGCAAATATTAAGTTTAAGCATGTATATGACAATCACTCTCTCTAAGCAAAGGACCAAACGGAAGGTTGTACACTGTTAGCATTAAAGAGTCAGTACCTACCCAGTCTATTTTCAGAACATACTGCTTCCTAAAATTAGTGATGTTCAATCCACATTTCAGATTACCTCATCTCACTAAAGAGGCACACAATCATTTTTATTGAGAACCTTCTAAAAGAGGTCAGGAATTACTTTTCCCTTCTTATTACCACATAATTGCCTTCAGATTCATGTGCAACATTAAAGAACATTATTATCTACTGGATTTATTGACTAATTCACATGAACCACAATAAAAATAAATTGCGTATGTTTTTAGAAATTTAAAGATGGGATCCCTGTTGCTTTTCAGTATGAAAATTGGAGTCACAGATTGAAGAAGGATCAAAATACCTATACTTGTGCCATAGATGGGGTATCAGGAATAATCCCTTCAGGGAGAATGGTGAGGCATTGGAACAGACTGCTCGGGGAGTTGGTCCTCGCCCTTGGAAGTACTGAAATATAGAAACCAACTAGGTTGGTTGCACTTGATGATCTTAAAGGTTTCTAAATGAAGCTATGATTCTAACATATTAAAACTACCAAGCCTCATCTCTGCTCATCTCATCTTAACTATCTTACAAAAACTGTCATAGTTTTCACAGTTCTGAGCAAGTTTCTTTTAATACAATTGTCATCATCTTCATTTGAACTCTGATAGCACACATTTTTTCTAGCAGAGACCTTGTTTCTGTATTTCAACAGAGCAAAGAAACAGAGCAGAGAGAAGCAGCGATGCATTAATGAAGGGCAAGCTCCTGCACGCATTTGCATTCTGTTAGATAACCCAGCACAGCAACCTCTACCTTTCCCTTTGCTTAGCAGTGTCTGGAAGATGCTAGCTGCTGGAAGAACACGTAGGAACACAATGAATATTACTCACAAATCAGCTGTATGAAAAGCCACATTAGTATTGTCTTCAGTCAAAAGCACAAAAATTCTGCAGATGTGGATTTTTAAAATTGTAAAATGAATCTAGTAATCGCCTTTTTCATTCCTGCTTCATAATGCCTCAAGATCTATGAACAGCATTAAATGTGTATTAGCTCTTAGAATTATGAACTGATTCAATGATGTAAAAACAAGAGTTGGAGCCACTATCATTGTTTAGTACAGATAGAAAGATTAGAATCACAGAAGAAAAAATGAGAGCTCTTTGTATAATTGATATATTTAGAGTTTGTGAAAAAAATAATCGTTCTACATAGAAAAAGTCCACAGACCAACCACTGAGAAATTTTGCACAATAGAAGGAGGGAATGGATTGTAACAATCTTCCCGTCTGACCTCCCGAATAAAAAGTGCCATAAGATTTTTTCTGGATTCATCTTGTTAGAATTGCAGCATTTCCTTCAGAAAAGTGTGCAGTTCAGATTTTAAGATGTTCAGTAAGGGGTAATTTATTACAATCTTCATTAAATCATTCCACTGGCAAATTACCCACACTATTTGTGTCTGCTTGGAATCTAAATTGCCTAACTTGAATTGCATTGCGTGGGTCTCATTATACCTCTGCCAGCCAGATAGGAGAGATGCTATTATCAAATCACTGCTTCATATATGGTCAAGATGATCTTTAATCTTCTCCTTAATAGACTTCACTGGATCTCCTGTCGCGGCAAAGGTTCCAAATCTCAGAGTTCCTCTCTTAGACCTGCCTGAATCATAAACTTCCAAACCTGCATGTGATATACCAGTAACTACTGTACTGTGGTAATTCTGAGTTGAATTACAGAGAGAAAACAAACAAACAAACAAAAAAAAACCCACCCACCTTTATAGCATTGTGTTGGGAGCTTCCTCCCCCCCAGAGTCCTTTTCTGAATCACTGCTTCCAAAGACAGCCTTCCTTCATAGAAAAACACTTACTTGGTTTGGTTCCAGAAGCATAATCTTAGCTTAACCATATTAAAAAGCACGTTGTTTAGTTATACCCAGGGCAAGACACATTTATGATGCGTAAAAATAGTCCTGGCTGTGTAGTCAGGCAGACATCCCCCTGTAACTGTGTGCACACAGCATGAATTGGAAGCTTCTCAGCAAAGCCACACAATCAGACATCCATGTCGCCAAAGAGTCCCCACCAACCAAACATCCATGGTCCTGAGTTCACAACCTTACCTTCAGTCTTTGTGATACCTCTGTTCATTATTTGTAATTTTTTCTTCCCAGTCACTAATGGAAGTTGAGAACAAAGGACTAAGAAGAAACTTCTAAGGAATCACATGGCTGTTCCGTGAGAGCAACCCACCAACAGCATATATATGGGAGCAACCAGCTTTCTATCTCCTCATTCGTGCTATGCTGATTTTCTCTTTTAGCTCCTGCAGAAGCCTGGCTATGTTAAATTGGTAGATGTAAATCTACTAAACAAATAAAGCAAGGAATACACCAAAAATGAGTTGAAAAGCATCTTCTGACAATCTGTCAGTGCCATTTCAGGTCCACAACTTCCTAACTCTGCATCCAGGAGCACATCAGCATCAGGAGTGCAGAGGGAGTAGGAAAGCAGCTGGCAGTCATTTGCCATGGAAAACACTTGTCCTGGTCCTTTCCCAGACACCTGGCAGAAGGGAAAGTTCAGAGGTTTGGAAATCTCTCTTATGACTGCAATAACCAAGATGAATGTGATTCATTTTTGGAAAAAAGAGAAGCGCTTTCTTGTATCTTATACAATGCTTCCTAAGCAGAAGTTGTTGTTCCTGTCAATGTTATACAAATGATTTAGAAAAAGCTCCAAGTGGTTATTACATATAAAGCCAAAACAAATAATTAACTAAAGCATGAGCTCATGAAGATTTGTTCTCAGAACTACAGTCCTTAAAATGTTGTAGTCAAATGAAATACAATTCCACAAATTGGAAAATATTCATGGAAGGTTGAAAGAAAAGAATTCGGAAGGAAAGAATTTTCATGTTGGATATTAGAAAAATTTTCTTCTCAGAAAGAGTGGCCAGGCATTGGAACAGGCTGCCCAGAGTGGTGGTGGGGTCACCATCCCTGGAGGTGTTCAGAAAAAGAGTAGATATCACACTGAGTGACATGGTTTAGTGATAGGATGGTGATAGCTTCGTGGTTGGACTAGATGATTTTAGCAGTCTTTTCCAAGCATAACGATTCTGAGATTCTATAAAATTGAAGCATCTGCTGTCTGTTTAGAAAATATTTACAAATTCTCAACTTAAGTTACTTATTTCAGAGTTTGAAATTTATTCTGATTAATAAATTAGCACAAAGACCAAAATTATTGTATTCATGAAACACTTACATACTCAATAATACTCCATATTTATTCTTCTGGTTTAATGAATCAGCAGTATACTTAGTACTAAGTATAAAACTATACTGAAACATTAATGCATTTACATACAGTTTTGCCTATTTGCATACATTTTTTAAAGGATAAATAGTTTGAAAATAGGAAATAGAAGATTTATTTTCCTTAACGTAAAAAAGGAATATATAAGATGGTCTTCTGAAGCAGAGATTTCTGTTGATTAAAATGCCAAGAACATGAAAAATCTCTCTTTATCTCTTTCCCCTATAATTTAAATTAAGTTTAACAAGTATTCATTATCTGGTAGGTATCTACAACATAATTAATGCTTGACAGATAGTGAGACCTAAAGTTCTTCATAAGTAATGGAAACTTTTCAGTGGGATAAAAATGCAACTGTAGTAACATCTTTACTTTTCTTTAAGGGCCAATTCTGAGAAAAAAATAATAATGGAGAAAACTTATTGTCTTTCCATTAATTTACAAACATAGTCTTGGAAATAATAACATGACTATGCACATCTTTGAATTTTTCTTTTGAAAAAAAAAGGACAGAGGGTCATGGACACTCACGTCAACAACGGGCAGAACAGCTTCAGCCTTCACTTGAACGCTTCCAAGACATAAGAACTGTTCTCCAGAGGAATACATTGAGATGTTGCTGTAAGCAAGGAGAACGATTTACTCAAGATCAGCCACTGCTGAGCAGCCACCACTGAATGAAAAGCTTACTTTAAGGACCACTTGGCAAGTTTCTTTCTGACATTCTTTAAGTTAGATTTGGGGTTTTTTGAGTAGTAGTCATTTAAACAAGATCAAGAATAAAGGCACAATCTATGTAGTAATGTAGATGTAATTAGATGTAAAGAGAAATATTCAAATTGCACGCTCTAGTGAAAGCAGCTGTAGTTATATAGTTATACTTCTGGGATACAGAAACTGATATACATAAATGTAAGACACTAACATAGTATCACTATTAATTTTAAATAATGGGACATTAGCATATGTAGGAAGATAAAACAGGAAGAAAATTCCTGTAACAGAAAAATGCTCAAGGAGGATTATGTTTAGAAGTTGTATTTAAGCAGTCAAGAAATTGAACTTTATTTTTCCTTTTTAAATTATGAAGAGAATTAACTACTTGAAGTGACTTACTTGGCAATGAAGTAGCTTCTTCATCTCCTGAAGCCCTTTAAATCCTACCCATATATTTCAGAGAGATGCTAAGAGCTCAGGCAGAAATTATGGGATTGCTGCAGGAAGTGCCAGATCAGCACTAAAGTATGGAAGAGGCCAGAATTAACCAACTTTCAAAAATGATTTAAAGTAATATTATTGCTGACTGGACCTGTTGATAGCGTTACTCTGAAGTTAGCACATTCAGTGAAACAACTCAGAAAATTGGACCTTCTTTCTATTTCTCTTTTCTTTAAATTTTGGCTGTCTCCACTCTAACAAGAACCATACTTCATTTTTTCTTCTTCTTTTTTTTTTTTTTTTAAACAATCCTCTCTGTCTCATAGGCCAATACAGATCATTCTGCAAGACAGTTGTTCAGCTTATCCAGCCCTGTTATTGAATTTGTACGTGGTACACTTTCACACATTTGACAGCTTGCCCTTTTTCCAGAGCACATTTTTCTGACCATGCTTTGTGTTTTTGATGCTTCATATCTTTCTAATCTTTCTCTTATTTTTCTTTCCCACTGTCAGTGGCTATTATCCCAGCCTCTGGCTGCAGTACATTCCCAATAGTGTTTCTCGGAAGGCATCCTGATATACTTCTGGGCATCTGCCCACATAAACTGCCCAAATGGCTCTGTAACAAGATCCGGGTGTGAAAATGTGTCCAAAAAAAAGGAAAGAAAGTCAAAATTTTAATAGCAGTTCTACTTCAAATCAAAACAAGCCCAATATCTGGTAAGGGAAACATTCGCACATTCTTCACCAAAATAAAATAAACTCACAGAAAGGCTTCGGTTGGAGGCCTTAAAGATTACCTAATTCTAACCTCCTGCTGTAAGCAGGGTAAATAAAATCGCTGTAGTCTACCTGCTGAGGGGCATGATCAACTTGCTGCAAGGGTCTCTTTTTTGTGACTATTACGATTAAAAAAATGAAGCTCATTAAGTGTAAATCTGAGGTAACTCGGCCTTCCAGGTAATTGAGCTATTCTGCTTTTTACAAGCAGTACAATATTTATTTAACCCATCCGACTATACCTCTCACTATGCAGTGACTGGCTGTCCCTTGGATGAAGGAGTGCTGACTCCCTTTACAACCAGAGTCTCTAGCCAGCCATTCAAACAAAAAGGTTCTAGGAAAAGTCTTGATTTTGACAATCAGATTATTCTGCTTGAAGAAAAAGGACCAGCAGATCAGATTTATCAAAAAGAATTCATCTGGTTTATCTATAGCCACCTCAGTCATTATCATTTCAGACAGGAAAGCACTTATCACACACCTTTTGAAATAAACACTGCCACATATAAATGTGGGGAATTTCACACACACTACACTGGAGAAGTAGGAGAAGAGGAGGACCAGAGGTTTCCTTAGTACTATGATACCCTGGAAGGAGACTGTGATGAGATGGCTGTCAGCCTCTTCTCCCAGATAACAGCAATAGGACAAGAGGTAATGGCTTTAAGTTGCACCAACAGAGGTTCAGGTTGGATATTAGGAACAATTTCTTCTCTGAAAAGGTAGTGAGACACTGGCACAGGCTGCCCATGGAGGTGGTGGGGTCACCATCCCTGGAGGTGCTCAAGAACCATGGAGATGTGGCACTGAGGACATGGTCAGTGAACGTGGTGGGGTGGGTTGGAGTTGGACTGGGTGATCTTAGAGGTTTTTTCCAACATTAATGATTCTATGATTCTATACACTAGGTATTCACGTGCATTTTAAATATCCTGTTGCATTCACATGAGCACTTGCAACTATTCACAGCTCATTGCATTTTCTTCTTCATGGCAATATATCCTTTATGTGTCAGTAAGAATGTTCTACCTGCATAGAACAGAAGTAACTTTGCTCTGAGTCACCAATTGCTCTGGTGAGACTGTTAGCAGATATTTACTCCATCACCCTCTCAGCTGCAATACGTGGAGAGTGGTGATAACATTGACTACTACAAAGCACTTGGAGATTTAACAGAGAAAAACATTTTAGAGGGCAAATTGTACAGAATGTGAATTTACATAATCCAGTGTTAATTAATTTTCTTGTGTATGGCTTGTGAAATACATCATGGATATTGGGCCTCTTCCAATCACCTGCTGCTTTGGCTTCTGAGTCCTGGCTTGCATGGACCGTGCCCAGCTCTTGGGTGCTGCTGAATCACAGCCCAACCAGACCCCCAGCACTGACCTTCCAGTCCCAGCTTCCTGTCCAGCTGGCTTTGGTCTGCAGACATGATGGACTCACTGCAGGAACTTGGCCACGCTGCCCTTTGTGCAGATGTTCCCTTCCCCAAATGCTCCAAACAGGATGTTCGATGTTACCTTGTGCTCCTCAGGCTACCTGAGAGCTGCAAGCATGCGGTTCCAGAGTTTCCATGCACAAGAAAAAAAAGGAGTTCTGAAAGATCTTTGTCAAGCAGATATAACCTGTCATAAGACCCAAGTTTGATTGTGGGTTTTTCCTCATGCAGAAAAACAAGCGTTACTGGCTTTTCAGTTTCATCCATCTGTATTTTAAATAGGTTAGGGTAAAGAGGTGAAAGAAAATGTACCCATGAGAGCATGAACTCTTACAAAAAAAATAAATAGATAAAAATCAATCCATAAACTTCAAGAGAGACTAATGCCCATAAGGGCAATCAAATTGCAAACAGGGCAGTGTGAAGCACTAATGCCTCTTGCACTGAGACTGAAGCTCAGAGGAAACAGTACTATTCAGTATTTGAGCCCTTTTGGTACTTTGCCATACACACTTGTCAGAAAAAGAATGGTCTATTACTTTTTTCTTTCTTTCTGCATTTAATGATGCAGCTAGCCTCCTTTGCTCTGCCTGGAAGTAAGACCAGTCCACTGTGGTAAAAAAAGACATTTAAAAAAAAAAGTAAGATATGGGATTGAGGTTGAGGTTGAAACAAACAGGGCCAGGAGATGTCAATAGAGATACTGGCCAAGAGATAACTGCAGACTGACTGTAATTAGATTTTTTTTTCTTGTGGGATGCAAGTTACTCCATGAGTCAAAGGGATATTTTTAAGTGACAAATTAAATGCTGCACAGGAATTAATTGTTGCATTCTTAACTGCTGGTTAGTCATAAATATCACAATATGTGGCTGAGTGATGTCATCTCTCAAATTCTCATCTCAAACAAACATAACAAGAAGGTAATTACATGAAGTTGGCTGGAAGTCATCTGAGGGAAGAAGCACGAAGCAGGAACTGCTGAAAAGGTTATTTTAGCCTTGACCAGGCGTGATTTTCAAGGGGAAATTACCTTACTTGCATCTCCATGAACTCTGACAAAGCAGTTCACTTCTTTGTTCCCATGTTTGTGAACAAATAGCATTTTTTCTTCATAAAGCACAGTGAGTAATGAGAGTTGATCACACATTGCAGAGGGAAAATGGATTCTAGGGAGAAAACCACCAGAAGTGAGTGGAGATGAGAGCTGCACTGATGGCTGTCCAACATGTGCTGTGAGGGAGGCAAAATGGTGGAAATCATCATTCCCTGCAGAACTTGGATAACATTTACCATTAACATGTAGTTTTCAGTTCCCTAGTTAATTTGCATGATGCTTTTGTCTAAATGTCTAAATGGCGTGTAGTTCACGCCATTCTCAGGACAGATCCTTGAGTATAGATTTATGCAGTCACTCTGACAGCAGAGTCCTAGTAAGAAATCCCAGGTTTCCTACATTACAAACAAGAAAGAAGAGTATTTTGGCAGATAAGGTAAATAAATTCCCATTCTATAAACTGCTTAAATAGAAGTATATATATATATTTTCTGCTTACTTAATCCTATCAGTAATCAGTGTCACTTTACAAGTAATTCAATATGATGGGCTATAGAAAAACACTTCTAAAATTCATAAAATCTGCATTCACTGTATACTTAAATGTACCACAGGACTTGTTTTCAATCTGCACATTTTCCATAGTAGTTACATATATAAATTGCTTTCAAGGCAGTTGCCATGGACCTTAAAGGATGTTCTGTGGTTGCTTTTGAGGTTAATGTTTTAAAGAACTATTTACAACAGTTAATGGTCTCCCATATCCATTCCCCACTCCAGACAAGCTTAGCTTTTTAGCTATTTTTTCACACAATAAGATTTAAGAAGATAATCTCAGAACATTCATAAAGAAACAATATGAAATCTTATATTAGGGGATCCTGGAAGTGAGATCATGAGATGAATTATCACTAGCAAAAAAAAAGGACAAGATTACATCACTGTTATCAAGTATATAGTGTAAATGGTTCATTCATTTAAGTGTTCTCAGAAGATTCAACTCTCTCTGCAGTAAAACAACTCACTAAAAGAAGTTTAGCTCCAAGAGTAAAATGGTTAAATGATACGCGTGGCGATGTCTGTCTCATACTAATCCTAGCAGTCTTTTTGTGTGCATGCTTTTAGGCTTTAATATTTACTCTGAGTATGGGAATGAAGATTTAATAAAGCACTTCCCAAAGTACTACTTGCCTTGGAGCTGAAACAATGGTATGTATTTTATTTTTTAAATCAGCCAACTTCTATGCTCTGATATTATCACCTACAACAAGGAATTCCAGACTTGAAAAAGCAGCATAGGACCACTCTTTCAGACTCACTGGCAGGAACAGAGAAGCTCTGATTAAAAGAAAGTTAGAAGGAATAGAAAAATGGGCTGCAGTGCAAAGCCTGAAAAAAAATGTAAGCTTGTGGACAGAGACTCCTTTATTGTTCAGTGTTTTTTGGCAAGCCTATGAGCACAAACAAATGGAATGAATGCTGTAAGCAAAAGAAAGTAAAACATGGTTGTGATATGGAGCAAAGATGCAAAATATTAAGCATGTTGGAAAAAAAAAAAAAAAACAGTTTGGAAACAATAAGCAAAAAAAAGAAAACTAACCACAGTCATCAAAATAAATCAGAAGTTTATACTAACACAGCAAGGCTGTGAACATGTATTCAGGCCCCTCTGTGAATGTTAACCATCTTCTTACTGAAACCAGCACAATTTGTAAGCGTTTCCATCAAGCTTATAAAGCTGTATTGTTATGCAGTGAAGACTGTTGTCATCTAGAAATATGGATAGCTGATTATCACACAGTGGATAGCTGATTATCACACATTCCACCTTTAAGTAATAAAGCAGCACGTCTGCAAATGCAGTCTCACATATCCCAAAGTCATATAAAGGAGACATTTTGAAAAATATTCCCTTCCCTATAAATACTATTGAGACAGGCCATTTTCTTGCTTATGTATTAATGCATTTAATTGAAAACCCAAGGCAGCTGTTACACTGAGATTCATTTCATTATGGTCATAAAAATAATGGATGCTCAACACAGAGCTGAATACAGATTGCAGCCAAAGCTATTTACTAATTCCTTTTTCCCTGATGGCTGAGAACTAACCAGAGATTTGAAAGGCCAAAAACACAAAGGGAAAAAACATTACAGTGAGTTTATCAGGTACAAGCCTAAGTCATTTTTTAGATGCTACTAGAGACTAGCAATCAAGAGAACACAGAATTTGGTCACCCAAGCAACAGGCTGCAGCACAAGCAATGGACACTATATGGTCTGTTCTCTTTCTTCATTCAATCACAGCTAGAAGCTAAGCAGATCTTGGATCTTCATCTCATACAGCCTGAGCAATTCAGAGTCTACCCCGGACGGCTGAAGATCAAAACTAAAGCTGTTGGAGATGAGATGAAGCTTCACCTGCTTCTACTTCTGGAAAGAGGTCATACTTCTACATTTTAAAATTTGTTTTTATAATAGTTAGACCCTTTATTTCCCCATTCACCTTGAAAACATATCTACATTAAAACAAGCAGCTTTGATTTTGGTAACATAGAAAGAACAAGGTCCATTTCTGCTTTTTCAGTCTTCCATATAGAATTTGATCACTATCGAGTTTGGTCAAGCTCATGGCAAGTAGTCATTGGGCATTTCAGATATCCTTAGCAATACAGCTGAACTGTACTATTCTGTTGATCTGTTTCTGTATCTGTTAACCAGAAGTTTAACTTGCCTAGAGATACTTCAAAACAGATGCACTGGTCTCAAAACTTAAGCTCATCAATTGAAAATACATGTAAAAATAGCCACTGGATTGTCATTTTGAAAACAAGGATGTGTGAATGATTTTGATAGATTCCAATACCATGATTGCCTAGAGAACAAGTTGCAATGGATTTCACCATGCTCTCTTTTCTGTTTCAAGACTGAGACTCATACTATCGTATGAACGAAAAAAAAGTTGCCAGGTAAAAGGAGTAAACAAATCCCTTGTAGATCATCTAGGTTACAAGCACAACTTGTAATCATAAATTTGTCATTAAAAGCTTTTTCCACTAAACTAAAAATTTCATCCTATGCTTCACCATTCACCATTCTGCAAGCCTACTTCCTTATTAAAAAAAAAAAGTAACAAACAGAAAAAATTCAGGAATACTTAGTTAAAACAATGTTTTTAGTAAAAAGAGACTTGTCTGAGATATTACTGAAGTACTATGGTGCAACATGTTTCTCCAATTATAGTTCATCTTAAATTCAAATACCATCTTTCATTTAAGACATTAATTAATGTGGTTCACGCTCCAAGAAGAAACATTATTAGTAAGTATTTAACTGTTCATTCCCAAAAGAAGATTGGAAAAAAAAGTAAATATGAAGAACATTCAGGAATCAAAATTTAAAATTTCATAATGATTCTCATTGTCATTCTCTCTGCCTCCATGAAAAGTTCACTCAGACGTGCAGTGCCTTCAGAAACAAAACAGAAAACCTACAGGGACCATTGTTTACAACCCTCAGGTTCAGTCAAATTTTTGTCTGTACAAGAAAATAAATTACACTTCCAAGATAAAAAAAAAAAGCTTACAACCCATCAGGCATTAACTCATTAATTTACATTAGATTCATGAGCCCACACGGCTGGCAAACATTAACAGGGGAGGATACTGGGTACATCTCAGCAATTGGTCAAGGAATCATAGAAATACGTCTGCAGTGCAGAATCATTGCAGCTGAGAACCCAGCATTCACATTAAACAAACTCCTTGATTTAGAGCTGGTCTAATCTGTATGCTCAACCCTTTTAGGGACTGCTCTGTGTGGTAAAGTTCATTTCTCTCTTGATCTAACACCCTGCCTACAGTGCTGTAAGACCCATATAGTTCATGTATCAATTTCCAGAAACCATGCGTGAGACACAAGTCTAGGACATCAAGATTAAAATAAATTAAAGATTTAGAAAGAAAGATTGGGATTTGTGCCTGTGGTCACTTATGTTCTTCATCTGAACTCTCAGGAAACACCAAATGGGGCCACAAGCTGGGGCCACCAGGTGAACTTTGAATATTCATTACTCTTTTTTCACGCTGCTGAGTTTTGAACACTTTCCAGAGCATTCTTCCTACACACCACAACAGAAATGACTAAGAAGCAGAAATGGTAGATATCCCCCTATTTCAAAGAATAAACATTTATTTCTCACCAATTTTTCCTCTCTCAAATACTATATAGTAAAATTAAGTTTATGACAATTAGGAAATTTTTACTTGAGATTCTGCTACAAAGCCAATTGCTACAGAAACAACATGCACATTCTTCTGAAAGAGCCTAAGCAGCAACAGAGATTCAAACTGCCACTATTTAAAGAAAACTGGAAAAGCTGCTCACAGCCTATGATTGCTTTCTACAAGCTAGTTACAAGCAATTGGAGATCGGCCTAAATGCCTCAGGAGATTGCTTCTTGTCACTGTACAGACCTTGTCCCATTCAGATTAAAGCCATTTCGTGTTTCAGTGGAAAAAAAAAAAAAAAAAGAAAAGGAAAATGAAAGACACCGCCTGTCTCAATCTTCTTTTTAATTTTCACCCCCTGAAAATCACATCTGAATATATATTTTCTGAGGAAGAAGCCTGTACTGCAGACTGCATGATTTTTAATGATAGACTGTTATTATTTACAAGCTCCTTACAGAAACTAATAGGTGAAGAATATCTTAGCCTTTAATGTCCGTAAATTTGCTTATATTCTTGTAAACTAAATCATGGATCTTTCAGAAATTTGTGACATTTAAAGCAGACGTCTTAGAAACCATAGAGTCAAACAAAAAGAAAACTGAATATAAATAATTGATTTAATCCAATTTAAGATGCTTTAAAGTTCACAGCAAACATGCAGTAGGTTTCAAAGGGGCAGTTAAGTCCCTGACATCAAACAACATTTCTCACAAGATGTCCTCATGAAAAACAATATACAACACAAAAATCATAAGTTCACATTAAAAAAAAAATAATCCTGTAATTTGCTTTTTTGTCCTTTGAATATATTGCTTGAAAAGCTTTTCATTCTGTATTGCATATTGCGTGATAGTTTTTTCTTAATAAGGTATTATATAATATGTTATTTTGACTTATTAATTCTTGACTCATTATTTGATCAATGATTTTCAAATACAAAGGACAAAATTTTCAAAGTTTTATGGTATCACAAAAGCAAAAAAGGAAATAGAAAATTGTGTAGAGTTACAAGTTTGAATCCCAGACAAGATTTTCACAAATGTGCAATTATAGTAATAGCTATTTGAATACCCACGGCACTATGAATAGGGTTGTATAAAATCAATTCTATAGCCAAGGCACATCTGGCATACACTAAAGGTGTCTCAAAAGATGTGTGGGTAATTTTCAAAATTAGCTCATTTAAAATCCTGAAATATTCATTGCTGACCATGTTCTTACACTAATGAGCTCAGAACTTTATGATTTTATGAAATCCCATTTCTGCATCTAAAATCTATTGCTTATGGAGAAAAGTAGGGGTGTACTTTCCATCATCTTGAATACAGCAGCATGCTGAAAGTAAAACCACAAACAATTGCACCTATCTGCCAGCTGCCTGCAGACTGTGCACCATGTTATGAGAATTAGTTACTTTTCAAATAGCATTCAAGGCTGAGTTACTGTCTTCTCTCGGTCCACTTCAGATTCTGGGAGAAAAAGATGAAGGCAGAAAAGACTATTTAGCATCTATCCAACTCCACCTACAGCATTATGGTGGGATTTGATGATCCTGAAGGTTTTCTCTACCCTAGATAATTTGATGATTCTATATACTAAGAACCAGATGCTTACAGTGCTACTCTGATTAGTACTTATGTTGACTAGAACTTCAAATGAATTTGAGAGATTTTGGTAGCTACACATAATGATATTTTCACCCTACAAAGCATACAAATAATTTATAGTTGTTATTAGACTGAGTTTTGGATGGATCTGCAGGCTGCATATAATCCGTAAAACAACATCAAATTCCTACAGAAATAATTACAAAGAGCAAGTTATTTGCCATACTTTAGAACATAATGTGATTTTCATATGACATCTTACTCATCCATAGCTGGAAAACACAAGCAAATTATTAAATTTGGTACTGCTGTCATTATGTCATATGTGCTGGAAATAGTGCATGCACAAATGTGAACTCAGAAAAAATTAAGATCAACATACTTTAGTACAGTAAGTGTTAGTAAAATTACAATCACTGTTTAAATCTCAGTTCTACAATAAACTCCATGAATGATATGAGAGATCAGTACATGAGTACATGAGCGTTTCAGAAATTATCTTGCTATTTCAGTCAATATAGTAGGACAAATTATGGTTTAAGAATATACTTCTTGAGCATTAATTTTTCAAAATAAAATGCATAGCCAAAACACATGAGTTATCTGCTACAGATATTTTATGTATTATTTTGTAATACAATTCTATGTAGTGCATTGCTCTTTAAGAAGGAATTCTTTAGTTTTTATCATCAATACCATATTAATATGGTATACAGAAGCAACACAAGCTTTTAGCACTCAACTCTTGATGATTCAATTTTGTTATTCACCTAAAAGAAGTTTAGAGAATGATGTGGTCCACAATACTTAAATTCTTCATTACCAAAAGTTCCTAAGTTAGAGGAGTCCTGTGCGAGACAGAGAGTACTCAACTGCAACAGAAGATTGTGAGATCAGATTCACTGTTATTAAATACAGACAAAAGCTATTCAACCTGTGCACTTTTCCCTAAAACTGCACTTCTCAAAATAATATTCCCTTGCATTCCTTACATTCCCTTTCAACAATGGGATTAAGGAAAAATCACCTGTTGACCAAGTTTCTTTATTTTCCTTTTAATAACTAATTTTCTAGTAACACTACTTATACTTCTCATAACTTGAGAATTGCCTGAATTTTTTCCAGCAGTAGTGTACGTGTTACTACAGAAATCCATAATTATCACACCTATTTAAAGATACACGCATATTACATCCCTGGTAACACTGGTTATACAAGGCACGTGTACAGTGCAATTTTGACACCTATGAACTTTCTTAAATACAATAAAACGTCTGATCTCCATATGTCTTTGTACCACTCATTTCATAAAAATGAACATGTATATTAAACAAAAGCTTATCCTTAAGTTAAAGGAACAAAACACTCACAGTGGCATTTATAAAATTGATGACAATCCCCTTGAAGAGCATTAACAAGACTTAAAGTCAGGCCCCATATTTTTGTTTAATTTCATTTTCACTGTCTTATGGTGAGACTCATTGTCTTATTTGGCTAAAATGTAAATTGCATGTATTTTTTCAAAAAATCAGAATCACTACAATTATCTCTTGAAAGTTGCGTTTTCTATAAAAGTTAGCAAGTATGTCTTGATTAAAACCTAACAGTAATAACTGAAAAAGAATACAGTTATAAATAAAAACAGAACACCGCTCTTCATTAAATATAGAGTGAACAAGAGGATAAATGCAGACATAGCAGATGTGTTAAGAGACAGCTAATTTTTTAACAATCCGAGATTTATTCGTAAAACATTATCAGTTAAGAATAAACATCTATGTACAGTATAATTTGAAATCCTGAAGTACAAAATGATATTAATTGAAGTTTTAGACATTCACTTTCATCCCAACTACAGTTGTGATCATAGAACTACATCTACTGATTCTGAGCACCTTCTTAAATATCTCTACATTGCCATTCTGAAAAAAACAACAGACAAGATAAAGCGGGAACTTCATAGATTTCAGCAAGGTGTTTACTACATGCAAAGATAAGTGAAGCATTTGGTCAAGTATTACAGTCTCCAGTGCCAGATCACAGATATTATCCAAATACGTGAATATTAATCAAAATTAACATTTGTTTCTTGTTATGCAGTAGCTATTGTGATAATATGGCATCTGAATAAAGCAACGGATTCCTGCTCTAGGCATTTCTACTAAATCATTTCAGAAATACGTAGGCAGTGTGTGTTAATGACCAAAAATAAGAGCAAGTTTATTTTAAAGTCATAGTTGTTTGTTGTTTCCCCCCCCCTCCCCGAGGAATTTACTTTTTCCTGAACATGAAACATGCCTTTCCAGAGGCAGCGTGGCTTCTTCTCATCTTTTCTACTGAAAAGCCTACATTCATGCCAAACAATACAGCTCTTGGCCTACTTGAATACTTAAGAACCAGCAGATCGGAGAACTGCAGTGTGTTGGTTTTATTTTTTTTGTTAAATCAAGTTTATAAATCTTTCTTAAAAAAAAAAAAAAAAAATCCAAAAAATTTTGCATCTATCATTTCTCAAAATAGATACCAAAGTACATAAAATGCATGTATAAATACATCTACTTGGCCCTTCTCCTCTCAGTGATTTCTACATTTAAATTAAATGTTCATTCTAATGTGCAGTTGTTAGACCTTTGAGTTTATCTTTTTTTTCTGTTAGAAACTTTCATTGTAAAACAAAGTTTCTGATAAGAATAATTGTATAGAGCATCCCAGATTTATATCAATAAAAATATCAGTCTTCTGACATACGTATTTCAAAGTCACTTTATATTTTTGAATTGAGAATGTTAAACTTCATAATTCTCATTCCAGTCGTCCTTGCTTAGCATCCCCTATTGCTCCCCACACATCAAAGACAAACTCATCTGGAAATGCAAAGTCTCCAAGAGTTTCATCCAATGCCACTGCAAATTCATCTGGGTTTTTCTTGTCTTTTCCTGCTTCCACCATTGTTGCAGCTGAAAAAAACAAACAGAAAGTAAAAAAATTATTCTCATGGAAGTGACAATTAACATTTGCCCAAGATATTTTTTTGAAAGTTTTCTGAGTCCAGTAATGTTAAGGGGATCTAAAGCTTAGCTACTGAATCTTAAATTCATTAATATCTGTGTGCCATCCCCCACAGTATGTTTTGGTAAATGGGAGAGCTTCCTTGGAGTGTTCATTATATATCCTTTTAATTGTTTGGGAGATGTTAATTCAACCAGACTTCATTTCTCTCTAGCTAAATTATGTTCACCATTCATTACTACACATAAAGCATAGGTCTAAAGGTACAGGAAACTCCTGTGATAACAAGCCCCATGCTAATGCACAACCAATTTCAGTGAGTTTGATGTAGCCTCACTTATCTAAAAGGCATACTCAAATGCTTTTTTCCCCTCTAAACAACAAATAAAAGATCCCAGCAAGTCAGAGTTTAAAATAGCCAAGTTTGTTGTATTTAAAATTTTTTTTTTTTTTTAAACAAAATATTTGAACATGGGAAAATTATATACAACCTATGCAGTAGATACGTGCAACCAAATTAATATGGGTTTGCCAGAAACAGCTTCTAAATTTAAGTGTTATAACCTGTATTTGGAAAAGGGCAATGATTAAAAAAAAGTATAGAGAAAACACTTGAACACTTCAGGAAAAAAGGATTCAAATACTATGCACAGTTCAACATATGCACAGTGTCAAAAAAGCCACAAAAAAGAGCAGAATGTCATTTGTTAGCAAACAGAGATAGACCGATATCTTGTTCGTCCAGCAATTTCTCCTGTTAAACACATGAGAATCAATCTTTATGAAGTTTCATACTTCAGTTTGGAAGCTGCTTTAGTCACTGGACAACTCCTCAGATTCCAAGAGAAATTACAAGTCTATCACAAACAGCACTCAACAGTGGCTGTAGGGGCATTAGCGGAAAGGAAAGCTGTGAGGGCTCAAAGCTCCCTCTTTCACAGCACCTGCACCTCCCCAAAAGATGAAAGATGTCAGCTCAGCAGAGATCAGCAAAACTAAGCTAAGCCAGTAGGCTGTCTTCGTTTGAGGGATGCAGAAGACTGCAAAACAGACTCAGCACAAAAGGACTGCTGAGTGATTTACTTTCTGAGCTGTATCTCTGCTCCACAGCCTCTGTTCATATTAACAAAAAAAAAAAAAAAGATTATATTGTGCAATAGATGAATCAAACTCTGATTTATTTCACTGTCATCTTTTACACCTGCCTGGTACTGCGAGATGATGTATAACAGAAGATGAAGAACAAGTAACTTCCACCTTCTTTACAAACAAATGCTAATGTCACACTTGAAGGATTTAATAAATTCTAGGCTTTTTTTTTAGAGGGATAACTGAGTTGAAAACATGTATTACAGTGCCTGACAAAGGGAAGGAAATCCTGAAATCACAGATAACCATTTTCAGTAAGAGTCTACTGCATACTTGCTATGTAATGCATGCAGTATATGGTATTGAAATGGCAAAATTTCACTGATAAATGTAAAATAAGCTTTCCTTGTTCAAATGTGTATTCAATATTATTTTGTTAACCTGAAATTGTTTATTGACAGTTGGAACTGTCTGGAAAATAGAGCTGGTTATTATGCAAACTTTTAACAAGCTGAGAGCAAACTGGAGCCACATGCCACACTGTAGACGTCAGCAACAGCAACTCTGAAGAAATTCGATGTTTCAGTTTTAACTACATTCAGACGGTGAGACTGCAAACAGGATCTCCATGCCAAACACCACAAAGAAGCCCAAAGTCTGACAAACAAACTGCTGTGCTCAAGGAAGCTTAAGCTTTACTCAGACTCCTGGCAACACTACAGGATCTCAAGGACTCAAGATGTCTTTCCCTGCCAGAAGTAACCTATTCTTGTTGGTGTGGATTCTTTCTGCCTCCCCCATGGAGTCCTTGGGATACTGACTCAGAGCAGTCTAAAAGGGAAATGAGGTGAAGGGCTTAATTTAACCTTTGCAGTCCTCCTGAAACAAATGAGGATATGAAGCCATTCCATATAGGCAGTGAAACAAGGTTGGAGGGAGAGAAGATGTGCAAGGTGAAACACAATTTAGACATAAAAAGTATGCCTGGATACATTTCCTTAAGATATTAAAAAGAAAGTAGTCATCAAAAGAGTGAGAATCTAGACACGTATTCCAGTGGAAAAAGTGGTGGAGCAAGGAATTCCGGAGATAAACTGAGACATGAAAGAGACATATGACAGTTTAAGAGCAATAATAACACATTCTTATATTGAAGTTCAACCATCCTAGTTAAAACTTCAGAATTACACAGTCATCAACCAAAACGCTACTTCAAACAAGGCTTTTTAAATACTGAGCTTCCCAAAGTACGAAGTGACAGTAAGTCAAAATGTCACAACCATTTGAGAGCAGCAGCCTCAAATAAAAACCTTTACAACTATATTGAACAATTGCAATCAGCACTACCACTACACTTAATGAGCTATATTGTTAATGCACACTGCTCTTCTCTAATTCACCTGGTACAATAGAATACACTTATACAGGAAGTGCAGGATCTTCCTGTCTCCTGCATGCCTTTTCAGTAGCATGGTGCTGACCTCTAGTGCCAGCAGCATTATATTACCGTTCAGCAAACGGCAATGTGAGATGAAAGCAACCCCTACTGGTGTTGGCACACTAGTTCTTACCACCGATGCATACGAACAGGCAAAGATGAACCCTGTATTTCGCTAGTTTCAAACACAGAGAAGCACTAAGAGAGACTAGTTTCTCTATCACGCAGTGTACATGTTCTTACCCCCCTGGGCGGTTACCACATGCATGGGGTGGCATCCATGACCTCAGAAGCACAGCTGGAAAATTCTGTGCAGAATATGCATGCTTACACGGTGACAACTGCAATGCATAATTGCCAAGACAAATCAAAAAGTGCTTAGTTCAAGGGTATTTGGTAGATACGTGGCAATTGGAAAAGAACTTTACTGGCTCTCAGAGGACAACATCTCCATGCCAAATTAGCTCCACTACCCTCTTTCTCCCACTGCTTCTCATGACAGTGACACAATAAGCGATTGCATAAATTTTATTCTAATACAGAGAATAGTTTTCTTGACAGTCCAGATAGTCCCATTGTCTTCAGAAATTTGTTTTAAAATCCCACTGCTAGCGATGCTCATCCTTGAGAAAATTTCATAAAAAAAAATGTGAGAAGTTCAGGGAACTCAAAAGTGACAGAAGAAATTTTCTTCTCAGCTTTGACCAAGGAAGCTCGCTATCAGGCTTCCCAGAACACAATCACCTTACATAGCAGTTTTTGCCACCTGTATCCTCTTCTGTCATTTTCAGAAAAAAAAAAAAATAATAATCTTTCAGAAGCCTTAACAGACATTTCAGTATTTATTTAGCTGTAATGATATCAGAAGTTTTGCTTTCATCAAAAGGTAACAAATATTAGTCCAGCCTAACATTTTAAAAGAGCTAAAATAATCACCCACAATTCTTATCAATACGACAGAAAACAAAGCATGCCACTAGAGTTTTCAGTGTTTAATATACCTTGGTGTTAGCTTCATGTTGAACACTGTCACAAATTAATCAATTTGAATGGCATAGTACAAAAACTGGAGAAATATAATCCTTTGAAGAATTAAGTTTATAGACAATAGAAGAAAGCAACAGATTTGAGGAAAATACCACTTCATTCAAAGCATTTCAAAATACAAATATCCATCCAGCATTGCTAGGATGTACAGATGATCAGAGAATAAAAGCTGAGGTGAGGAAAAACAAACTATATGGAATATAGCTGTATTTTGAGTATCTGGAAAGCTGGAAAAATATAACCATAAATTGAAAAGCAGATCTGAATTCTTCTAAACAGAATTGGAGAATATGCTAAGGTATGTAATCTCTGACAACATTAGAGGAACATCTGCGAGGAAACAATCATCCAAAAGCATAAAAATAGAACAAAATATTTATGAGTGAAGAGTAGCCAGAAGATGCTGGAACATCTCAACTTGGACAGGAAACCCTTTTGCAAAAGTTTGCCATTGATAGCATTCTGGGGTTGAGTGCTGTAGATACAGGTTTTCTCCCACCCACAACCTTTGATGTCAAATACAGCTTATCTCAATTCACTGATTTAAAAATAAATGCCATAAGAATTCTTCACTAACACTGCTTTATGAACCATTCCAATTAATCAGCTGTTCATGTTCCTGCATCAGAAAACACAAGATTTAAAATAATCTTCAGCAGCCCTCACTAATGCATTTGTATGTTAAAGAAAGCTGAAATCTTTGTCCAATTTCTAACATGTGCGTGAAGCTGAGGAGTACATTTCCAGAGCCAAATGTATCTTCTACGAATTAAGCCATTTTTTCCCCAGTAAAATAGAGAGGTAGTAGTGCAGGTATGTAAATCTCAACAGTGTTTAGATACCTGAAAATAATAATCTGTCACCCCCCCCCCCCCATACATACACACTTTTATGTATATACACACACATATATATATATATATATACACACACGATGTTCAATTAAACAGTTTAAAAGCTTTTCCTCCTACTCAGGGGCTCATGTATGTTTAGTCAGCCATTCTTGAAACTCCCAAGATACTTAGCAATGCAAAAATTAAGGGCTTTATCTCATCTTTAATTCTGTCTATAATTTTACATTATTTTTCTCTCTCTTCTTTCTAACTTCTGGCTCAAATTTAGGGCACTGTTTCAGAATTCAATCTCACTATGAAAGCGTCATTTTAATGGAGATGAAAAAGCAATGTTAACTGACAACCAGAGCTTCTGACAAACAGAACTGCATGGGAGTGAGCAATGATTGAGATCTTAATCACTTGTCGGCTGTCGCATTGTGATGACTTGCATTTTCAACTAATCTGGCTTGAGTAATGAGTGAAATTTCTAGCTGAGCAGTGATTGGCATTCTCTGAATGAATCCTTTCCTCATATTTCATCTTCATGGGTGACTGATCACATCTAGTATATAAAAAAACCTGACATATGTTAATTGAACAGATTTGTGACAAGTGATTAGCTCTCCTTTCCTACAGAGATCTAGAGTTGTTTAATTATTTAAAAGTGATAAAAACTTTTTTTTTCTTTTTTTTCCATCGTCATTGGCCCTTGACTAAGATTCAAACTCCAAGAAACAGCTTCAAGGATGCAAACTAGAGCTAGGTAAACCTCTTATCTTTGCTTCATGACAATTTCTTTGTTTAACAGACCTCATGAGAGGAAGAGAAGAAAGCGCAAAAGGCAAACCAGCAACCCAGTTGAGAAGCACAGAGTAGCTTTGAGGACAAAGACCTGTCCATTCTTTGAGCATTTTTTAAAGGCATTCTTTAGGACTATCCAAGGTACACACTGAAAGATGCAAGGACATCAGATCTGTTAAAATACATATATAAAAATATCAGGGAATTCATAGAACTCCATCAAGTGCTTGACAATCAGCAGAGCCAAGCTTTTACTACAAACTGAACTCTTCAGTCAACTGTACAAGAACCACCCAGTTATAATAGTGAGAGTCAAAGAAAGCTAACAGTAGTTCCCACAGGAACTCACGATCTTGTTACACAGGAGAGCACAGCGTATGCTGAAGATCCAAAAAACAAGCTCCAGCCTACAGTCTCAGGAACCTGGACTACAGATACAAAAACAAGAGCTACCTGTTTTTATTGGGCAGGAGGCCTGGAGACCTTGGATGTAACTAACAAGGACAGGAGCCTTCAGAAGATTGGATCAAGCTGGGGCTTGCAACAGCTGCAGGACAAAAACAGCTCCAGAGGGGTGACTGGCACGAGTCTCGGAAGCTTTGAAGCCTGAGCCAGAGACTGTTCACAGTAAACCTAAACAGAGGGTCAGACTGCACCACCCAGGGCTCCTGAGAACATATTGCATGCCAGAGGCATCATGTACTAGAGGTGCTGGGAATAGAATTTTTGAGAACTGTTAGTTTCTTTAGAACTGGGAGGATAATATCTGCAAAACAGCGCTATCCAGTTTTACGCAGCTTCACTCTCGCTTCCATGCTAGGAAGCCCCCTTGACCTTAGGCTGAGAGACAAATAGTAATTCGCCTACAATTCTTCCTGTGAAGCAACGTGTAGAGCTGCCAATAAGATGCTTGCCAGTAGGAGCAGCTGGCAAAAGTCATTTGGTTATTCAGATTATTTTATATTGTTCTTATTCCTGTCTGCTAACTGCTGCCTGTCCAACCAATACTGCTTTGCCTTTAGCTACATGCCAGACCTATCACCTCTTTTGCTTTGCCTCTATCATTTCTCTCACATAATTTCTTTCAGTATTGCTTTCCATTTAGTTTGTCCTTTCCTAACTCTTGTCTGATTTCTGATATTGCAATAACAAATAACTTCTGCCTTTGTTTCAGCATTAATGATATCGTATGAGGACTGCACCTAGCTGCTGCTCCCGCACTGGCAATTCTTAATCAGCTAGACCACAAAACATGAACAGCTTCTTCCCTTACAAATGGAAGTTCATATTTAGGTGGTGTGAGATAAACAGAGAAACAACAGCTGCAGGGGCAAGTTTAGTGTAGTTTTAAGGAGCTAATAATACTGATCTTCAAAAGTTTCTTGCACTATAAATTGATTATTTTAAAGCTAGCAAATATAATGGAAAATTTCCCATGTTTCTTCCGTAAACAGGCTTTAAAGAATTTGATCAATCTGCAATTACTCTATCAGTCCGGTTGCTAAACAGTTACTCCTTCACTGAAAAAGATCTCAGACTAACTTTAATGATCTCCTTTAAAGTGTTTAAGCCAAGGGATGAAAGAGAGAGGGAGAAGAGGAAAAACAGCAAATAGACATGCTTGACCTTAACAATCCCCCAGCCTCACATACAAGCTCTGGTAGAAAATATATGCCATAAAGAATGGCAATGAAAGTTAATGGCAAATAACTAAATAAATTATTCAGTAGTGTATAGATAGCAGGCAGAAAGAAGATTAATTACATCATAAGGCTTGTAGTGAGAAATTCTCCCTTTTATCAAAGACATATTCAGAAAAACATAGGCAAGGTCTCTGGTTTACATTCTAGACAGGTTTTGTTTTGCTTACACGGACAGACTGAAACAACTATAAATTAGATGGAATGAGAAATTACTGAATTATGTAGTAAAGCATTCGTTAAAACTCACCTAATTCAATATCTCTTATCCCCATATATGTTTCAAGAAGTTCATCCACTTTTTTTACTGCTTTTTCTTCAACTTCAGACAGCTTTATTGAAATAAAGGGAGAGAAAGTGCAAAAGTATTACTATATCCTATGCAGACTTTAAAACAAGAAATTGCCTACTGCTTATCTTCACTCTCACTATAGCTGCTTAGACTTACAAAACCTAAAAGTAAATCGTGTTATCCCTCCCTATTCCCTTCTTTTCACAACTAACTACAAACTTAAAACCACAGAACTTTTACACTGACCAAACAAAACACAGGCCTTTCAACTCTTGACAATACAGACCTTTATCAAAGTCTCATCAGCTTTAGAAGATCCTGAAATAAGAAAAATTTCTTCTTTCAAACACTACTCCTGGTTTTACACACATTCATGTCAGCATAAGTTATTAGCCTCTCATAGCAACCATGCTTAAACTAGCCCAGTACACTTTGTGGTGTCAGATACAAAACCACATCTTCATCCATTCCTTTTATTTTCTCTTTTCTTCTTTTCAATGCTCCTTGGTCTAATGCACTTTAACATCATCCATCTAGACATCTAGGAAAAAGTTCCAAATTCTTGAGCCCCATCCTATCTTTCCTAGCCTTCAATTTTGTGTAAACATTTCTCCTTACAGAAAACAGTCTTCATTGTACGCCCCACAAGCTTTGTAACGTGAATTTTCCCTCCCTGCTTTATCTTCAAAACCGTGGGAAGATTAAATTGGGTGCTAGAAGGTTGAGCTATTGAAAAGCCACAAAATAACCTTACCATTTCCTCCACAGTGGCAGGGCCTTTATTTCTCAGTCGAAGTGTTTCTCTCCCTCTGGAGATTTTAGCCTCTGTCAGAGTCCCACCTTTGGACCTTGCTGCCACCTTTTCTAAAGTAAAAAAGAAAACAAACAAACAAAAAAACGAAGTATACGGTATGTACACAATGCATCCGCTTTGCTGTTACATTACCTTCAGTTTTAATTCTAATAAAAAACCAATAGGCATCTAAAACTTCAACCATAAATTAACTACATAAGCTACATAGCTTTGCTGTCAATTTGTCTTCGACCTTTGATAACCACTTTGACTACACTGAAGCTGGGATATCTACTGACAAATATATCTGTTGAAGCCTATTGCGTTCATTATTACATGCGAGTTTCATACAATTTTACTTTCATATTCTACAAAAACCACAAGTATTTATCAGATGATGTCTGAAGTCATCACCCCAATGCTGACTTCACCCTGCCCTCCATAGGCAGACCGTACAGCAGCTGTAGCTTTGCAACATTTTCATCTTTCACCGAGGCTATGATGAACACATCATTTCAAAATGCATGATACTGAGCCACACAGTGGTGAATAGGTCCAACTGTTTCACGTTAAACCATTTGATTACTATCGGTCACTCAGCTGAAACTGTCCATAAGTAGTCCTGTGGGAGTTTTCTCCACAGGTTTCAGGAAGGTCAGGATTTCACACCTGATAAATCCCTGAAGAGAACATCTGGTTTTATCTTAAGTTTACTTTACCTGAATTCAGTTTTCCTTGCTTACTAAATTAGTAAATTGAATATGAAATCATGTAAGATATGTCCTAGATCATAAAGGCTGAGATGAGCCATAGTTTCACATACAGGATTGACGAGGATTAATTTATTTACTAACTCAGGAGTTAAGTAGTTAATTTAGAAAGTACTAGAAAGTATTTTGTAGAATTGTTTTCACTGTACTATTTTATTCTCCACACTGTTCTTACTTTTAGAAGAACTTATGCTGTATGCATCCTGCCTAGGCAACAGCCAGGGTATTCTTAACCTGTCTCATATTGGACACCGGGAGTTTTAAGCCCATTTCTGTAGAATAAAAAATACATACAGCTTTCAAAAATCTGTCCAATAAGCTCTACTTCAATGTCAATTTAATGTCAGATAAAAGGTATTGCCATGGAATTAGCAAGTTCCTTTCTCTCCATCATCAGCAGATGAAGAGGTACCTTAATCATCTTTGGAAAATAATTGCTATTAAATAATAGTTCAAGTCATCAAAGGCTGATTTATCCCAGTCTTTACAAACAGACTATGTAATAGGCTTAGCCCTGAATGCCCATATTAAAAAGATATTATTATACTACTAATTGCAACACTTTATGTACATTACACTGAAGTACATTACAACAGGAGTATTAGCTTATATCCAGTGATATTAGAGACATATCACATTCTGTGCAGAAGGACCAAAAGCTATCTTCAAATTTGTTTCAATTTCTGCTGTTATTCTGACACCAAGTGTCAAGATTGGTGTATGACAGCAGTTGTAAACTGCTAACAGATTTTTAAAAAAGAAAATCAAACATTTTCCACTGTGGTGAAGAGATTGTGAGTGCACATGAAGTCATACATACTGAAGATGCAGAAGTATTTTGTACTTTCTTGTTAAAGAAAAATAATGCATGGATCAGAGGGAGAAACAAACCAAAACCTGAGAGAATAAAAATCAAAACTCAATCTCTTTTAGCTCCCTAAGCTAACACAACATATCTTTATTTATTTTTACTACCTTGATAAAATTAGTGTGCATATGGATTAGCAGGAGGTATATGTTTGTCCTATCACTTGTATCACTTTCACACAGCAGTCAGGCATCAGGTAGAGGCAGAGCTTTGTCTAACTCATTTCCTTCAGTTGCAACTATACCTGCTGTATAATAAAAGAGTGAACAAAATGTTGGGGATAGCAGCCAAGGAGGTGCTCTGGGGAATCCCAGACTCTTCTCTGCTTCATTCTTCTGCGTTAGATAGCTCAGTCCTGCCTAAAGCTCACAAGTATAAAAATCTGATACAGAGACAAACAGGGTTCATATGTAAGAGATGTAGAGGAAAACAGAAAGGGAAGTTTGAGAATCAGTGAAATGATCCATGCTTTAAAACTGTGCCTATCAAACTTGTACTTATTCTACACTGCCATGTGGTAGCAAAGAAATCAAGCAACTGAGACTCAGTGCTGAGTCAGCCCAAACTAGGATAACTGCTGGAGAAAGCAGATGGAAGAAGATTCCTTCCTAAAATTCCCTCTCCAAGAAAAATATATATTATATATACATACACACACACATAACACATATATGTATGTATCTGTTCTATACATAGAACGTTCTTCTCTTTTTGCAGCAGTTACATTACCTTGCCTGAAAACAGATTTATAGTGGAGTACGATGTCAGGAGTTCAGTATCCAGGGAACAAGGCAAACAGCCAAGCAACACTCACCAAATGACTTCATAGGCTCTATCAGCTTCAGCTTAAACACCCGACCTTTCTCCAGATCTTTTAGCATTTTGGCAACTTCATAATGCCGAAGATCTGACACATCTTTTCCATTTATAGACTCTATGTGATCGCCAACGCAGATCATTTTGGTTTGGTCCATAAGACTCCCTTCTCTGATTCGCTATTGTTTAAAAAAACAGAAAATAATTAGAAACATTTTTTGAAATGGTAAAGAGGTGACAGATTCAAGAATGTCAGGTAAAAATATCAACAGCACTGAGTTTGTTTTGCCAGCAGGACATTTTGACTTTAAGATTTATGCCATAAAAGACATTTTAGAAAACATACATTGCATATAAAATCAACAATAGGAAAAAAAAATGCAATCATACTTCAGAAGTTAAGGCTTCTGAATAAGCTAATGTTTTGGGTTTTTGTTTTGTTTTGTTTTTTGTATTTTGTTTTGGTTTTTTTGCTATAAAACTGTACCCAATGTGCCAGTAATGTGAATGTTGTCTTTTGACTTTAATACTCTGACAAGCACAGGTACAAAACTTCTCTTGTGTAGTCCTGTGACATACAAAAAAATATATGATATACTAAAAAACGAGGTACTATGTAAGTCTAATCTTAATAAGGCTTATCTATAGTGAGTGAACTTCTACAACTTTCCTCACTTAACTATATAACTGCATATGGTAAGTTATTTCCTGTGAAATAACAATGAAGGACAATAAATGCTTACAAATGTTATTTCAGAGAATGCAAGTGGCATAGAAGCAGAGGTCATAAAATGAAACCAAATTTAATATTCATAGTTTTTCCAAAGTTCAATTTAAAATGAGGAAAAAACAATCATTAAAAGATCTCTATGATTTATCAAGTCAATTAAAGGACAATTAAGATTTCAGTGATTCAGTTTATTGTTGTTAAATGCTGTCATATTTATCACGCTCCAGTCATGAAAGCCATTATCCTATTTAATACAAAAGCTATGACATTCTAAAATGTCTTCTATTTTGCACAGATACAGATATCATTTGAAAATCTTGCTAAATAATGTACATTTCAATAAAGACTGAGGCTGGTTTCAGGCTGGCTTTAAGTTTACAGCGAGACAAGGGAGATAAACATATTTCCACCTAATACTGTAGCACTTACCCTAGCTGCTAACTATCTTAAAAACCTGTTTCTAGTTCATGTGCACATGTCTAAGCCCACATATGTGCCTCCATCTGAGAGAGTAAGTGGGAAGTGTGATAGTGCTCACTGTCCTATAAGACACTGCAACAATTTTTAGCTTCACGCAGAGCTTAACTCATTCTAGCACTTTTTGTTATTGCTGTTTAACCTAGATTGAAAACAAAGACTTCTGGTAAAAGAAGAGAGCAGTACGGTATACAAACAAGAAACTAGGCTCCAAATGCATTTTTATTGCCAGGGTTCAAAATTGTATCTGCCACACTTCATGTTTACTTTAAGTGTTGAACTCTTTCTATCTTTTCTTCTTCACTTGGATCCTAATACCAAGACTGTTTAACTAGTATTACTTGATAATACCATTCATGCAGCATTCAAACATGAATTTTTTTTTATGAGACACAGCACTCCAAGTTAACTGACTCAAGACAGTCAAACTATAACGTCATAGTAATTAAGATGCAATTGATATGCTTGTATTTCAAGCTCTAGAGAATGTGTAGAAGCTAGAATCCTTATTTCCCATGAAAATATAAGGGAATAATTCCAAACTATTTTTTAAGTAAAGTCAGTTTCTGCTTAGTGATGTAGCTAGTCAACTAAATATATAATACATACAGCTTTTACTTTTGCATACATGTACATATTCTGCTGTTTAAGTTAGCCATTAGCTAAATATGCAACAGTAACAAAGCAATCTTGCAGAAAGTCTTTCAAAATGATGTGGAATTGCCTTCCCATGAAGACATCACCACATCAGTTACACTTATTACTGCAACAATACAGTAACAACATTATATGCAGTCAGACAATTCCTATACAATTTCCTGGAAACTGCAGCTTACTGATGTAGTGAGGGTTTTCCAGTCCACTCAAATTATACAGCAGTCAATGCGAATGCTGTTTTCCTCTTCCCCTATTACCAACCATGGACAGAGAAAGTCATGCTCTATACAGTGCTGCACAAGTGAACTTGAAGCAGTGCTTCCAATGTATTCTTTTAAAATGTGACATGAGTGGCAGTGTGACAGTGTTATGGGTTGCATTGATGCTACCACTGAAAATTCAGAGTTCCCTATCTATAAACATAAAAATGAGGATGCAATTTTGCCAGACTTGCTTGCTGAAGCCTCCGCTGCATCTCAATTTTGTCAAGAGCAATCTCTATCACTTTTTTTTTTAAACAACAAGCAAGCCTATTTTTTATATCCTTGGTAGCTAAGAAACGAATAGAGAATACAATCTCTACATACAAGAAGCTCTGTTAGTAATAGCAATAAGATCAGCATTTGAGACACCAATAATCAAACGTAATTTCCAGTGTCTCACTAGTAACAGTTAACTGGAGTAGATTAAAGCAGCGCACCTAGAAAGGCTGGAAAAAAAATGGGGCAACTTCCTAATACCTAGTTTAGAAGGAAAGGTGCTGTAATTTCCTCCATCTTTACTTGTCTCAAAACAAATGGCCTATAGCTGGTGAGGAGGAGAGTAATTATGATTAATTAACACTTTGCACGCGCTGCTACCTATATTTTCTATGCAAGATAATTGGGGTGAACTCTGTTAATCCATGTCCTCGCCACCTTTTGATCCATCCTACCTAAGGCAATGCCAGCATTGGAAAGCTGAAAGTGCTCTGTACTTGCACCTGTTCTTACAGAGCATGCAGGATTTCACCCCACGAACACTTTAAGACTGAAAGAATACAGTCTTGTGACAGTGAGTGACAGATACGCTGTAAGGATCTAACCAATGATGTCAGAAAACTCACTGAAAAAAAAAAAAAAGAGGAAGCAGATGTAAGCAGTATGCAAAACTTATCTTGGGATTGGTTACACAACGATCATATCATAAAGCCCATACACGTCACAGAAGCAACAAACAAATGATCTAATTTAAAAATGACATGCAGTACAGAAATAGCTGAACTAATTTCAAATGATAAATCTAAGGAAAAGCAACTTTTTCTGGTACTTGCCATATGCTAAATGGCTTGATAGTTCCAGAGGATCATTAAAGTAATAATTAACCTACCATAGTAACAAACTTCTACAAAAAAAAGCATTTAACTGGAAAACAAATTTACCTTTATAAAGGGACAGCCAGCTCCATTGTCTGTAACAGTAAGTCCAAGCAAATCATCAGATTTAAGAACTTCCACTTCTTTTCGTTGTCCTTTTACATGGGCAAATATAAAATCTTCAAGGCCAATCTGTGCACCTAATAGCTTGTCCATATCAACTTTATGAGTGTTCAAAGTGCAAAACATGATCTGTGCAGGAAGGAAAGAAACACATTACCTTGAAGTTTAACAGTTTATTAGGTTTGGTGAACTTGACAGGCTGATGGGCTCTTTTAAGGAGAGCACACTATCAGCCCCTGATGATAGATCCATAACTGACATGATAAAAACTCACTCTCTCCAGCTGCCCCAGGAAAAGCGACACTCGCCATCCACAAAAATGACAAGAAGCATCAATAGCTCAGAGAGCAGATATGAGATTGCAGGGAACAAAGGAAAGGGACACATCTGTGCAATCAGCCTCTCACAGTCTGCCACAGGGCACCAACCCAGACACCAGCAGCTTAAGCTTCAGCTGAACAGCTTAAGGGGGGCTTGAGTATACCACCTCAAGAGCAGCCACGATTTTGTTCTTTGTCATGTACCAACCTCCAACTTGCAGCATTGCTCGTGGACAGTCAAGGGGTCTGCCCACCACAGCGCTGTATGGAGGAATCAGTCCAGCCCAGGCAGGTGTTAGGCATTCTGATGTAGCACATGTTCAAAGGGAAAATAGTCTAGCCAAGAAAATAAGAAACAAATCCACTGTTCCACCTCACAGCTAAGGCAATTTCATCTGCCAGCTGCTTGCCAAGTTGAAGTCAGACAAGAAAAAGGCCTGAGGATGGCCCACACAGCTTTCTCCTAGGCAGTGCCAGAGAGTACAGGGCACAGGCCAGAGAAACTCCATCCCTAAGATCTACATCTGAGGTAAATGATTCCCTCAAGACCATATTTCAAGTAGAACTGAAAGCAGGAGAGGAGGAGGAGGAGGCAGCTTTATACTGCATTTGGCCTCTGCCACAGGTGCAAGCCACTGGCAAGAGACATCATCATGTTACGCCTGCATTGCTGCCAGCGGGATGCATCTGACAAAAACAGCAGTGGGATGTCACAGTGTCTTACAGCTCTACTGCTGCTCTAGTGGCAGCCATGTGTGGAGTCTAACTGCTCCTAGTCACAGGTATAGATCAGCACCTGCAGAACCCCTGGTGCTCTGATGGAAATGTTGGCTTCCTTTCTTTCCCCATCACACCTACAAAATGTGGATTTCAGCCCCAGAATGCTTCAAATGCCCTTTTCTTCACTCTAGTGTCACTGGATGATGGCAGAAAAAAAAAAAAAAAATGAAATGAAAGCAATCACACTATTCAGTTCTTTCCTAGAACAAATGCTTTTCCTAATGTATTTCAGAGAGAGCATTTTGTTTTCCTCATTTATATAGAATGCGGGGTCTATTAAACATGTCTTCTGTCCTTCCACTTTTGAAAAAATGAAAGCTTAGTAGTGAGATGGAGATTACAGATTGGTGGAGTCTTTAGTTATTTCTTTCAAAAAAACAAAACAACTAAAACAGACTAATTACTTATCTGATAATCCATCAAACACTCCAACCCAATGCCTTAGTAGCAACAGTCACAACAGCACTTAACAGACATCAGTTTTATTCTCTCAAGTAATGCAAAACTTTTTCAAGTTAATAAGCACTTACAAAATAATATAACCTAGAGAAATTCATATGGCTATAATCAGAATATTTTATTTTATTAGTACTAATCACAGCTAATTGTTGACTTTTTTTTCAAAACGAAAAAGTTTCAATCTGAACAGATTATATAAAATCCACGTATACACTCAGCTTTCTTGCAAGCTACATAACTCAGCCAAGTTTACAACTGCAACTCAGTTCTATTTCTTACAATGAACAACAAGCCCTATGGCTTTACACTTTAGACATTAATATCCTTCACCTGACCTTGTCAAATAGACAATCATGTAGTAATCACTGTCACACCTTTGAATAGATAAAACTGGCAACAGAGCAGAAATGTGATATTTAGAAACTTGATCCAGAGTTTCTCTTTTTAGACCTTCATCTGGATGGTATTCCCCACTATAGCCTATAAGTCTCCAGAATTCTCAGTGAGTCAGTTCCATACTAACCACAAGGCTGAGAGAACATCAACCAGTCAAAAATAACACTTAAATCATCCTTTATCCTCTTTAGAGAACAACTGCTTTTTCTCAGAACAGATATCTTCAAAGAGTAATGCACTAAAGATGCATCCACCCAGGATAATATACAGTTACACCATCAGTTATAGCATAGCTTTATTTGTACATGACTGAGGACTGCCAATGGAAAATCTATATTTTTTTCTTAAGTTTTATGTTAATATAGGTATCTAATAACAGTTTGTGTATCTAATTAAAACAACAGCTACTGTAGTGCACTTTGTCACCCACTCAAAACTCTGTATAATTTTAAATAGTAATTTTCTTACCCAGAAAAGAAACAAGAGAAAAATCAATGAGTAATTTTCATCGTAAAGTCCTTTCTTTCCCTTCTCACCCTTAACCTTCATGTGCATTTGATCTTCAGCTCAGCATAACAGTGCTGTGACATTTCATGCCAACTGTGGCAAGGTATTATAAATCGTAGCTGCTGCACCAGTCCTGAAATATCTAGGATACCTCCTTCACTGAGTTATCTCACACAGCAGAAAGAAGAAGGAAATTCCATTTGGCTGGCAGAGACCTTGTAAAATAGATTCATCAGATAAGATTACTAACAAATTATTTCCTGCATCCACATTTTCAATAGTAAGAGACACCAGTCAACAAAAATGAGGTTATAGTCTTATACAAAGCAAGAAACTGCATTAGACAAGGAAGAGGGTTACGCTATGTGTTATATAAAGTACCTACGCAGTACCTTATTGCATATGCTTTATTAACCACCTTCTTTACTTCCACATTAAGCCTAAACCTTAAAAGATTTCAAAAATAAGTTGAGTGGTAACATGAGAAGCTATTAAAAGCACTTTTTGACTCAGTAGAGCTCATATACCTTTACAAAGGACATCATAATTATGTTACTTAAGAAGCTGAGGACTTCTACTTTTGAGCAGAATATAACACCCACTGACATATTTCCCTCTATACGTAGGCGTCATCTATATCAAGAAGCCACCATCATGTTTTCTACCTACCTTACTCACTTCATTCTCCCTGAGGAAAATGCAGGAGCCTCAACTTGTTGCAGCAACAAGGAGAGTAACCACATCCTCTTGGTTTCAGTGTGGTTTTGGTACTTTATCAGGCAGGCAACTTTGTCTCCCCAGATATATTCATAGTACTATAAAGTAAGCCTTCAGTGTTTTGTTGTTTAAAAAAGAAAGAAAGTAAGTAAGAAACTCCAGAATGTACAAGAAATAGAGCAAGTTTCTCCCTTCAGCTACAAAAATACAGCTAAAAAGCATCTGAGAAGCAGGTCATCAACACAGCAAGCATTGGATGAACCACAGTATCAAATACAAGCACCTCATGGAACAGCAATAAACACTTGTTGCCAATGTGTTGAAAGGAGGTGGTTTGGAGGCAGTGTCATCTTTGATCATTTGAATTTGCTTTGCTTCAATCTTCAGATGAGATTGAGAGAATTCATTTCAATAGACAGGTGAGTACTCAAACTCCAGATATTTTAGTAAATTTCACAAACTGATTGTCCAGCCTTCTAAACTATGTTTTGGCATTTTTTTCCTCTTGTGGAAAAAAAAAAAAAAAATGACACTTACTGAAGTTGCTTCAACACTATTATTCGGTTTTGGCTATTTTTCAGCGATTTCATAAAAGTTTAAATTGAACAGGTTTAAATCAAATACATCTGTGAAAGTTTAATGTGGCTGAGCCTTACTGTATACTTAACTGTCTAGCATCAGGAGGCAATGCTACAGAACAGCAGCCTGGGCATAAGCTCAGCAGCTGAGCTCCTATTGCTGGAAGAGAGAGGCAGCTGCTTTTCTACTCTAGGTGCTACTGGGAAGGCTTCCCTGTTCCTCTGTTCCCCTTATAATGTAGAAGTCCTTTCATCACATTAGATATCTCAGCCTTCACAGGCATTTATTAGACGCACCCACTAAGCATTCAGTTCACCTCACCTTACAAAGCAAACAAAATAATCAGAAGTGTGAGCTATGAGTATGCAAACCGAAAGCTTGTATAGCTATCACTTACCATTCCCTCCCATCTGAAGAAGTAGTGGTCTTGCTACAGTTAGATTTTAATATTCACTTTCAAGTGCCTGGTTAGCCATTTTGGATAATTCAAAGCCCTACAATGTACTGTCACAGGAGCACACCAGCAAATGCTTTAACAGATCCATGTTGTCCTTTAGTCAGTGCTCATTTCTTTGTCATACAGGCTGCACTTCTCCTCCCTTGTGCAAAGAACCAGCTGGTTTGGACAAAAAAAAAAAAAAAAAAAAAAAAAAAAAAAAAAAAGCATGGCAAAACTGAGCAAGGTGGGCAGGAACACAGGCCAAAAGCCAGGTTCAAAAGGGACAATAAGGATGTTATCTTCAGGTAATAGATGAAAAATAAAATAACTGGACAAGAAGAGGTGAGTATTGGGAAAGCCTCAGGAAGGCACCATTGGGGCTGTGAAGGATCGAGCAGCTCCTTCAAATCTAGGCTGGTGTTGTCCAACACTCATCCTACCCTACTTTCAATCAAGGTCTGCACAGAAGTTTCTGTCACTCTGCACTGATTCTTCAGTCTTTCAAACAAAAACTGCATTTTACATCGGTTTCACTCACCGAGCCTGGAAAGGATTGTCCAGCAGAACTAAATGCAGCTTGTACTGAACGACACAATACAAAGAGGAAACGAGGTGCTGCAGCCATGCTGAGTCAAAAGAAGAGACAGCTTACAAGTGTAGCTCATCTTGCACTGTGCCGAAATGCTTAAGTAGGAACTTATCCAAGAATCCATTCCCCTGCCTACATTGCAGCAGTGGTTCGCCAACTGCTCTCTATACTGAGCTCCTCCCCTCACTCCTTCTCTGTCTATTTTCCACCTTGGTGACTGCAGGGCAGAGATCTCTGTGATATGCCTGTTTCCAAAGGCATTCAGGTATCACACTGTCAGGCTTCAGGGCACCCGGGTCACAGAAACTTTCCTAGACAGATAACACCTGTAAGTGGCATTTGAGTACCTCAGTCTTTCAGCTTAAGGAAGTATTGCTTCAGGCATTATGCTTTACATGAGACTATACAAAAGCAGCATTAATCAGTAGATAATACTATTTAAAATGTCTGGTACCCCCTTACTTCCAGCAAGTTTAGCAGCTGTCAGCAAACTCTTACATTTTACGGCAATACTTGCCACAGATTTATCCTACTTCTTTCTATCAGAATTTTGTCACATTAATCAGGTTCAGATTCTTCACTCAGCTCAGGAAGTCATTTTTATTACTATTTTTGTTTCATTCAACATTGTTTCTTCAAGCCAGCTGAATTTCTTGAGTTAAAAAAAAAAAGAAAAAAGTAAGCATTGGAACAGATTGCCAGAGGCAGTGGGTGCCCCATCCCTGGAGACACTCAAGGTCAGGACAGACAGTGCCTGAGCACTTGATGAAGCTGTAGGTGTCCCTGTTCACTGCAGGGGAGTTGGACTAGATGGCCTTTGGAGGTCTCTTCCAATTCAAATGATTCTGTGATTGTAAGTTCAGTGCTTTTAGCACTATTTCCCCATCTGTTTTTACCAATAAACCACATTAAAAAAAACACACACAAGAAAAACCACACACACAAAAAACAAACGAACAAAAAAACATAGGAGTAGGACAGTGAAAACAAAGGAAAAAAAAAAAAAAATCCAGTTTAAGACTCTACTTAGTTTAATAAAACCTGTAGAAGTGCCAGATTATCCACCTAGAAGGAGAAATGGGAAAAGCGCTGTTCCTCCAGAACTGAATTTCCTGGTGAATGCTATTATTTTGAGTCAGCAGAGCCATGAGATTGGTAACAAAAGTTCAGTAAGAACAAAATTAACACAGAAGCCAATCTGACAATTAGAGAACTTGAGAGTTAAAGATACAACTGGAGATTGAACAGAGAACAAAAGGGAACAGAAGCTCAGTATGGAAAGAAAATAGAGAAGCAGAAGGTCAGAGCAGCTGGGAAGGTACTGCTTAATTACTTAATGCAACAGTGACTGGTTAAACTGTATTCACCACTACTGACACTTCTGTAATTTACTGTGTGAAATGCTGCTGGGTCAGGGCAGCCGGCCCCAGAATAAAGTCTGCAGCAGAGTCTGTGGCACTACAGAAGAGGCTACCACACATAAGAGAAGTGACACTGACACATGGGGACCTCTGGACGCTTAAGCATTCTCTTTCGATTTCCACTCAGAAGTTAAGGTTCACAGAACCACGTAGGCACGGCAGAACCTGATACGGCCCCTGCCTTCCAGCTACGGGAAAACAATGCGGCCGCAAACAAGTGATTCGCAATCTAAACAAATGTTTAAAGCTTAGCTCGGATGAAAAATAAAACTTAAAAAATAAAATAAAAATTAAAAAGGCTTCAGAGTAATAAATAAAATAAATTCTTATTACGAGTTTAAACAATCTCAATTAAAAGGACGCTGTTTAACGATCCGGCAAAGACTTCCCAGCCTTCGCTGCAGTTGCTCTCAGAGACTGTGGGTTCCCAGCCCAGCACTCCGCGTCACCCCGCTGCCTTCGCCGCAGGCACGGACCCCCAGCAGCCCGCTGGTTTGTCCTCGATTGCGGCAAGAACGGCCGCAGGCAAAAACCGCTCACTGGAAATAATTAATCCACCGCACCACGGCGTGACCCAGCGCTGCGGAGCCCCGCTAACAGCGGGCCGACGGGAAGTTCATCATGACGGCAGACGGACCGGGTTTTTCTTCGCGTAGAAGTTAAACGCGGTTACACTTACGCCCTTTCGCACATGTAAACGCTCGCTCGGAAGCAGCGGTTTCGCTCGTAACGGAACGCAAAGCCGCCCTCCCACCGGGGCCCTACCTCAGTAGGGGCGATGCCGAACACCTCAGCGATCTTAGCGTACAGCTCGCGGGCGCTGCTGAAGCCCTCCACGCGGCCCGTGGGGCTGCCGTGCGCCAGCTGCGTGTGGAACTGCAGTCGCGAGGCGCTCGCCGCCGGGGCCGGAGCCTCCGCCGCGGGCGGTGGGGCCGCAGCCTCGCTGTCCACCAGCTTGGAGGTCTCCTTGGACTTGCCCTTCTTCCTGGTCCCCAGACCCAGGGGCATCTTCCGCGCCTGCAGCGGGCTCCGGCCGCCGGGTCCTCGCGCTGGACTCTGCCCCCGGCGCCGCCCCGGCCCGGTGCGGCCATGCCGCCTCCAGGTGAGGCCCGGGCCCTCCCGCCCCGCCCCGCCGGGACCTCCCGCCCCGCTTCTGGGGCGCACGCAGGGGGAGAAGCACCGTCAGGGAGGGCAGCGACACCGGGAGCCCCCGGGCCACCGCCCACGAGAAAGCAAAGTAACACGGACCCGGGACAAGAGCTATTCCTGTACATAAACGTTTCCTGTCCACAGGATTGATTAGGAAGGGTTTATTAGAAGGGCACTTTCAGTAAGATCACACCAATAACACCTACTCAGCCCAAGACGGTTCATGTTCCATGAACTGGCCAGCACAGACATCTTTTCATTTCGTTTCCTCTGTTTGGATATTACAAAGCATATGCTACGAAATCTATTTATATACGCCTTTAAAGTCTCTAATTTATACACAAAGCCATTTTGTAGGAAGACTACCATCTTTCCAATGAATAGGCTCATGAATTTCAACTAGGAATAAAGTTGTTTTAAATACTGATCACAGAGGTTTACATTCAGGTTATAGAAGAAAACACAAAGTAGGTAAGGGCTTCTGCCAGCTCTTGCCTTTTTACCAGAACTTGGCATACTGTAAACCTCCCAAGAATTAACACAGCTACAGCCATATAAGCAAGGCTTAAAGACATTGCTGTAATGGACAACAGCTTTGCAGTATCGAGATTTAACATGTTAGAAAACTATTTTTCTAACATTTAGTGGATTTCAAGTGTTTCCATCACCCAGAACAGAGAAATATATTCCCAGAAGACCTCTGCTGCGCTCCAGCATAGCTAAACTCACCTCAGTGGAATAACTTCATTTTCAGTGGTGCATTTACTCCACATCTTGAATGGTCAAGATGTGAAGAGAGGAAGATTCCTGAAATAGCATCCAGCACTTCCACAGGAATCTGCTGTAGAGTCGCAGAGAGAAGCAGCACTGCTTTGCTTTATCTTCCATATCTTAGGAAACACAAAACACCCAGAAGAAACAAAAAAGGATTCTGGTGTACAGAATCAGAGCAGAAAGGCAGGCTGAAGAGGATGATGAAGAGGTAATCTGTAGTGAAATTCTAGTGTAGTTGTTTGGAGAGTATCTAGCACTTATCAGAAAATACATAAAATGGTTAAAATTCTGTTACTGGGGGAAGATAAAGGTTTTGAAGTCAGCTGGATTTGGGTCTTTCCAGATAGCATGTGATATGTTTAATAGAATAATCAAGCATGTGTGACTTTTATCCAGTAAATCGAAGGTATTAATTTTCCAGCAATTCCCACCAGTAATATACACCAGAGAATAAACTTACCATCAGACTTTAACTGACCTTCCAAGACCATTTGAAAGGAGAAAACTGAAAATTCAAGATTTCTCTGAACTTGGAAAACTGTATGAACCTTCCCTTTCCAATATTGGAATATAACTGAGAGAACATTAGCATAAACTGAGACTTGTAGTGAGACAAAATTAAAAGACAGTACCAAATGGCTCATGTCCAAACATCCTGATATTTTGGTTTTTCACTGTTACGCTATTTTTCAATAAGGTATTTCTTATAAAACATGCCTTTGCCCACTTACTAAAATGTCAATGTCACTAATTCTTCAGTAATACAGTTATTGTCCCCACCAATCTTGATCTCTTATAACTCATTCCTTATCTTCTGAAATCATAACTGAATCAAAGTTAAAAATCAACTGCTGTTCATTATTGATGTTAGCAATTGAGTTAAATGGAAACAAAAAATTTCAATACACAGATTATACAGCAGATATACAGCAGCAGATGAGCAGATTTATTTCAGTCCCATGGACACTGATGTAGCCCTAATTTAGGAATGTTCAAAACCTCCTCTTACTGAAGTGTTATGCTTCCATGCATTGATCTATCTATAAAGGACAGACAGAAATAAGCAGCTAAACTTGTAACAGAATTAAGTTGATCCCACTGGGAAGAACAGCTTTTAACCACAGAAAGAAAAAGCAGTGAGAAACCAGCACAGCTGACCAAGTAAACTGAAGATCATATTACTGTTAATACAAATATGAAACATATATATACTATCATTATTTACATAGGAGGTAAAATTAAAGTGATGAGTGCTTTTTGGTTCTTTTTTTTTTTTTTTCCCCTTAAATCAGAAGAAAAAAAGTACACATATGCTATGTTTTTCTTTAAAGCCAAATCTAGGACAGTATCTACATCGTTACCATTAGCGGTTTCCAGCTTTGACAAGAAATCATTAAGAAACGTTGATTAGGAAACTGAAGCTTCAGTTTCACATGCACTACTTGTACTTGTTTCTTGATGAGCTACAAATGCTACTTATTGATATCATTCTGATCATGAGTTAGGAGCTTCAATCACTCAGATTTAACCAGTATAATAGTGTGGACTGAGTGATCTATGGACCTAGAAGTGAGTCTGCTAGACCTAGAAGAGACTCTGCTAGTCTCCTAGAAGTGAGACTGCTGAGCACCTCAAAGAAAAAGAAAGCCTATAATGGGCACAAGACTTTTTCTCCAACTACAAGCAGTTCTTTTCTCAAATCTGTACCCATCAGGAAAATATCTGCCCACACTAAGTAACACATCATAACTAGGTCATGAATTCAATTAAGCTTTCAGCAGTTCAGGAAAGTTGAGATCCAAAAAGAACTTAAATTGCATTTTTAGTGACACTGCAGAAAGTTAATCATTGAAATTAAAATGTTACTCATTACTTGCAATAGTTTTATAGAAAATAAAATCTCACATTAAAAAGAGAATTGGTTATTTACCTTTCATCCTACTAATATTTTGCACAATGCATCAATTCCTCAGCAGAAGTATTTTGGATGCAAGAACTATGGCATGCAAAAGCCATGTCTGTTAAGAATGTGCTGGGAACAGAGTTGAATCATACTACTAAGGATGAAATGCAACAGTGTTCTAACGCATCGGTGTATACAAAACTGTTTCACTCCAAATGATATATGAATCTGTGACTTGAGGAGCTCTTACCTGCAAAAAAAATCTCGTTTTTTCTGGTCATTTATATTCCAAAAGGAAGTAAGAGCTTAAAAGGATTTTGACTACAGAACAAAGAACCTGTTTTATAAGACATTACAGGACCTTATCTTGCTTAGTTTAACGAAAATTAAGTTGAAAGAAAGTAGAGTTTAGTGCTAGTACCTTGAGATCTGCTGTTTTTTAAATTTAAAAAAGTTATCATATAAATGAAACTGAAGTTTCCTAATCATGCTACAAAACAAGGCCTTTTAAGAAAACGGAGGATGAAATACAATTTTTAAGTCAGGAGCTTGAACAGAATTTCTTCTGTGACAGAAAGGGAATGAAATCCTTTACCAGATTTTACCGACCTTCTAAGAGTACTGCCATACTGCATCAAATATTTGTATTTTAGCTTTGGCTTGTGAAAAACTGCAACTAGATGAGAGCATTTGTGAAAGTCCACATCACAGCAACAAACTCATTTTGTGTGCTGACTTCAAGTTTCAAACTGTGACTTAACAGGGGAAAAGAGCAGATCCCCAGAATTTGATCTCCACTACCTGTCACTTAAGATCAATTGGGTGGTGCACAAGCAAAATAAAAATATATGTAATTGGTTAGCACTGTTTTTCTTGGTCCATACTAGACTTACACCTAAGTCCTCTTTCATGGACTACTTCTCATTTAACTCATTCTCTCAACTCTTCTTTAAAGAAGAATATGCACAATTCAGATGCTTTTGGAACATTCCATTTGGTACGTACGTGGAAATCCTGCAAGGTATTTCAAGAACTGGCTCAGTGCATATTGGGTTTTTTTAATCATGTGGGGCAGTAAGTGTAAAGAATAGCTTGTCCTTGATAAAGCAATCAGGCATGACAACAAGATTGTTGCTTGGGTAGGCTAGGACTTACAGTGGAACAAAACAAGCACACAGTTGCTAGACACAAAGGGAGTAACAGTAGTCCTCCTCTACTTTTAGTATTTACGCAATAAAAGAAACTTCACAAACACCAAGTCACTACAAAGTAGCAAAAACATCTTAAGACTTAAAGGTTTTTGGAATTAAAACATTTTGCCTATACCTACCGAGTGCTTCAAAGAAGAAAAGAGGATGCAGATAAGTATAAAGTCATACAATCTCAGCAAAGGCCAAGGAAAACAACCTTTGGACACTACTATTGTTTTCCTCTTACCTCAAAATGTACGTCAGCTAGTTTGTCTCAAGATATTGTTAACACAAAGCATGAGTAATTAATAAGGTAAATTTGTTTTACACAAGCACGATGCTAGTGGCACTTAGCAAGAAGCAGAACCCACTCTTGGCGAAGTACATCACCACCATCTAGGGCACTGATTTTATTTTTGTATGGATCCTAAAAAAAAAAAAAAAAAAAAAAAAAAAAAAAAAAAAAAAGCTAATCCACAACTAATGATAGATTATCCAAAAGACAACTGGTGACATTCTCTCCTCCAGTACCTAAGCAAAACTATGCAAGGTTGAGAGTTTTAGGTGCACAGCTCAGACAGTGTCTTTGCAACCAAGCCAGCTATAGAGCATTTCCTATGTGCTTTGGTTCATTGGCATTGAAGATGTAACCATTTACAGATCTTTATTTATTCACTGTACAATCAATCTTAGAGATGTCTCCTTATGCCTGAGTTTTCAAGCACCCACTAAAAATATTAGAACTATTGCACCTGAGACTCAAAACACTGTTAACCCCATTTCACCAATTATCACAACACATGTTGCCCATTTTCAGCATTGTTTGTAACGTTTGGACTGATGGTCATATTTAAAGTAGGTGGTGAATAATAAAAGAGGACATGCAAATGAAGTCTACTTACATTTCACAAGAAATAAATGGGAGTAAGCATCCACAAAGTTAAAAGATGAAGGTGGAAAAAAATAATAGCAGAGACCCAATCCCAGCTACAAAGCATGTTACTTCCCTAAACAAGAAAATGGGTCATTATTCAAAACCATCCCCAAACCACAGCACTTCCTCAACACACCACAAACAGGCTTTACATAGTCTTCAATTACACAAGGAATACTGGAATAAAACAATGGAATGCTAATAGTCTTATGACATCAGAAAGTCTAAGAATGAACTTCTCTGAACTAACCAAATGGCTTTTGCTGTGTATGACACTTAAACAACCTTCAGGAGATTAAAAATATCACTGTCCTCCCAGGTTAATGAATTTATTTCCATGTATATTTTAGTAGTTAAAGATATAGCAGGTGACTATTTGCCTCTGTCTCCCACATAGCCTTTACTTACAATAATCAAGCGGTTTTTAAAACATAGCTTTTAACATTTCACTATTAAAAGTGTGCTTCTTTCTTGCAAATCCTGGATTAACGCCCTCTCATACTTTGAAGTAATCTCATGTGCTATTTTTTGAAATGTATGCTTTGTTATCTCTCCATTAAAAAAATAAAAAATTCATACCAATTCTACAGTTCTTCTGAATTTTGAGCATGAAAACAATTAGGGAAAAAAAAAGAAGTTTGCTGTACATATGCCTTTAAGTGCACAGGATACTGCAAATCCTGAATTGAACACTACTTTTCCTACCTGAAAATAGTTACAAGAGATAACGTGCTGTAATTGAGGGGCTTTTTTTTTTTTTATACAAGTTAGACTAATGTTACAAGATCCTGGATTACAAAATTTCAATTTCATTAACTTTTGAAGTAACATACACATATTTTAGGATGATACACTTCTTAAGTCAAATAGATTTCAGCATCTGCCAACATAACAAAAGATGAGAGAAAATGAAAAAACAACTTTACACTTTTTACTTAAAAACCACATAAGAAATGCAATACAGTACATATTGGGAACTTTTTCAACAAACAAGATATAGTGTTAACAATACGCAGAAACATTAAGCAGCTAAGTTTGCCCTTTGTGATACTGCTCCAGCAATTGTTTCATTCCTTGTAGATCTACTGCAGTTGTAGGACTACAACTGACAACATACAAAGAGATCCGCAGTTGAAAAATTATTTGAACAGTATCTTCCAGAAGTTCTATTTCATTGAGTAACAAAAATGGAATTTTTTGTGCTCATTAAAAAGCTATTGTAAATTGAATCCCAACTTCCATATTATTTACTTTCCCACAGAAAAGCGTTTATATGAAGTTAATACTGCTATTTCTTAAGCTACCTAACAAAGCAGGTAACTACTGAGTTTCCACAGTCAAAAGGCTAACAGCAAATTCTATATATTTTCTTCTTATGAAGAAAAGCATTCTCTGAAACTGTTGCTAAAGCACTCTATTATATTTTAAACTCAAGTAACAAGAACAAATCTGCAAGGCATTTCTTCCACCAAAATGCAGGGAACCAGCCCTATTACAATATTACAAAACTAGACTATTACAGAGGGCTTTCCTTTTCCCTATGCACCTTTTAACTCCAAAGATAAGTCATGTTTGTATTCAGAAAAGACTCAATGCAAGCACGTAGAAGTTTGTGGGTAACTCCTATCCTACTTCATGTCTGCAGCAGACTTCTCCTTAGATAGGACCTGGGATTTTCTTTAAGTTAAAATCTGCATTATTTTCAAGGTCTGAACTTGATGTCAACTGTATCTGCTCTACGGTACACTTCTACAGTGTTCTTTATACATCTTTCCACCCAAAAACCTACTCCCTATGGATTCAAGCTGTCACATCAGCATCACCCATCTTTGGGCTAAGCCTCAATTACAGAGCATGGTCCTTAATACTGTCTATTGAAAAAGGTTCCTAAGTCAGTGTACACAGAATCTTTTAAGTTGGAAGGAACCTCTGGTGATCACCCAAATCTCCTCAAGCATGGCCAGCTAGACCAGGCTGCCCAGGACTTTGTCCAGTTTGGTTCCGAGCATCTCCACGGATGGATACTCCACAGTCTGTGACCACCTTTGCAGTATTAAAAAAAAAAAAAAGTGTATTAAGTTGTCCCCATGCTTTTTGTCCCAACACTGGGTGATACTGAGAAGAGTCTGGCTCCCTTCTCCTCATTCCCTCCTTCCAAATGCTTGTACACATTTATAAGAACCCTCTGAGCTTTCTGTGTTCCAGACTGAAGAGTTCTCGTTCTCTCAATCTCTCATAGACTTGTTCCATCAAGCCACTGTCTTCCTTCTACTGGGGAGCATACAACAGGACACAGTATGACAGATGCAGCCTCACTAGTGAGGAGTAGGGAAGGATTACCTCCCTCAATCTACTCACAAGGCTTCCCAGTGCAACCCAGGATACCATTAGCCTGTTTTGCTGCAAGGACATTGCTAGTTCATGGTCAGTTTGTTGTCTGCCAGAAACTCAAAGCCCTTTCTCAGCAAAATTGCTTTCCAGACAGCAAGCCCCAAGACTGTACTGATACCTCAGTAATACTTCAGGGAGCAAAATTTTTACTCACTGAACTGTATGTTTTTTCCTCTGTATGGTTTTTTTGGACCACCAAAGCCTCTCTTAAGGCCAGCACAATCAACATGGTGTTATCAGCCACTCCTCACAGTTCTGTGTGACATGCAAACTTGCTGAGTGTGCATTCCATTCCATCATACAGGTCTTTAACAAAGATGTTGAATATTACTGGCCACGGTATCGAGCATTTGCATACACCACTAGTGACTTACCTCCTAGTGAACTTTGTGACACTGATAACAAAACCCCTGTGGCCACTCATTCAGTCATTTTTAATTCATCTCATTGTCTACTTATCTATCTGTACTTTGTCAATTTGCCTACTAAAGTCAAGGTAAAGAACACAGACTTTCCATTATCCACCAAGCTAATCGCCACACTGTAGAATGAAATCAAGTTGGTCAACTATGATTCCCCCTCTGTAAATCTATGCTGACCTTAAATTGCATTACTGTCTTCCACATGTTTGAAAATGCTCTCTGGAAGGATATTCCTTCTCACCTTCCCAGGGACTGCATTAAGGGTGACTTGCTGGTAATTCCTCATTTCTTCTCTCTAGCTTTTCTTGAAGATAGGAGCGATATTTGCTTCTTACCAGTCTACAGAAACCTTTCTCAAATTAAAAGATAATTGAGAGGCCTTGTAAAGGCATTAGCTAGATTCTTCAGCACTTCTGCATGCAACCTGTCAGGTGTCATGGATTTCTGTATATTTAGTTTAATGCACCTCTATGTTGGTTCACCACCACTGAGGTTACCTCTTCCTTGTTTCAGGGGGCTGACTCCTGGTCATGACTGTGTTATTGGTAAAGATTGAGGCAAAGAAGGCACCGAGTATCTCAGACTTCTCTACGTTATTTGTCACCCAATTTCCCTGTCTCATTTGACAGCAGGCCCACACTTGCTGTATATGTACTTGTACAATCCTTTCTTGCTGTTCTGCCTGAAGCATGAGGAACCACTCAACAAACAGCTACTTTCTCCTCAAGATACATGCTCTTTCCTAGACTTCCAATGCAGACCCCTCACATTCTGATGAAATAAAGAAAATACTTTGATTTCAATGGGGGGCAATTTAGGAGTCCAAGCTGATTTTCCCAGACTATGCTTTGTGCAGTGGAAAGCAACATACCAAGTAGCATCCTTACTGTTTTGTAATTTAAAGTGTTCGCATGTGTATATTTCTACCACATCCAATTTCTGTATAAACTGTTTATGTTAGATAGAGTAGGGATATAAGGAATAAAAGTACTTGGTGGCTTGAGTACTTTATCAGAAATATGCATTGGCTTTGTAAAAACTGACTATGCTTTATATTAAGCAAAATACTGAATAAGCTTTTCTGATTAGGAAGATCTAATATAAAATATGAGTGGTTTTCCCTGTAAAGTATACTGCAGAAGTCATCCGTATGACTTGTACTTAACTCTTTTCTTCTCATGCAGCATTACAATATTTCCCCCCACCCAACCCACAAACAAACAAACAAAAAAAAACAAACAGATATTCCACTAGTTGTTACACATTGCACTTTTAAAGCACAGACTTGCCAGTCTTCTGCATTTCCAGTGTCCTGCTTAAACAGTTGACATAGTCCTCATTTTACGAAACTGGAAGATTTCGCCTAAGTACTTCTTTTGATGCTGGAGAAATGTTATCTGGGAAAATTACTTCAAACTCTATAATTAAGTCTCCACGTTGGTCAGGATTTTTGGGAAATGGCAAACCATATCCTATAATTCTTCTTCTCATCCCAGGCTTTACAACTTCATTTACTGTCATGGGTATGGTTCTTCCTTCTATTGTTGGCACATTGATAGAGCTGCCACACAATGCCTAGAGAAAAGATTGTATCATGAAAAAAATGGATTGGTCAGAACATTGTAGCTACACATGAATTTTATTTAGAACAGACTAGCATTGTAAACAGAATACCTCCACTGTGAAGTGCAGAGATCTAGTATTAGTAAGTCTATTTGAATTTTGACAAGATACACTAATCTTATGTAATACCCACTGAAGAGTTAGTTTATATATTTTTCCATAACTTTATCAAGTAGTATGGTAATTGAGCCCAGGGCAAACACATCATTCAAAACTCTCCAATAGCAAATCTCTAAATACTTTACAATTTATACTGGTAATTTAGAATCTACTGTTAATACTTTAGAATAGTTAATAATTTAGAATTCTACTGTTCAATTTTTTGTTCACACTGCACAGGGATTTACTCTAATACTTTTATCAACTTATGTTACAGCAAATAATACAACATTTAAATGCCTTTTAGTAGAGACAATCAAATCTAATAGTTGTCTTAGGAGAGCATTTGTGATGGTCAAAGAAAAACAAACACTATTTTAGAATATCAAAATTAAAACATCAGGAAGATCAGATTTTCTCCTGTTTGTTTTCATTACTAAGGTTTCTGATAAAGATTCTTCCACTTCACCTGGTCCTGTATACTTGGTCTATACTGATAGATGTTCACTATTACATAACAGTGCAATAAATCTACATGGTCTTTCATCCATGAAGAACTGCATTACACACATCATTAAATAGTTCTCTCCCTCCTTCACCCTGTTCTAAGTGTTTCATTTTACTTTAAATGTATTTTTAGATAGGAATCCTCTCAGAAGGGAGCTCATAATATGCACAAAGAGCTCAAAACGTAAGTAAAAACTCGCTCCTTCACCTAATACTGATTGAAAGCAAACACAAAACACTGAGCTATGTTAATTTTTAAATTATGACCGCAGCACAGCTTCAGATTCTGAAGAACTCTCCTTGGTTGCCCAATTCTTTCCTTTTGAAAGCCAGCGTGTTTTGTTCTTGGAACAGAATAAAAAAAGCTATAGCATTTTTGTTGTTATATATAGCTCCTATAACACCTGTTCTCAATAATTAATCCACATGAAATCAATCTCTACCTACTTTGAAATCACACTGAAATAACGTATGACATAAAAAAGGCAGGCTTAGAATTTGCTGGCACTGAAAATAGTTAAGAAATTTCTACTTTGTTCCGTGGAAGCAGCAATTACATCACACAATAAATAAGCATACTATATTGAATGTATCTGTTGATTTAGCCTAATATGTATTTATCTAGAAAGGTAAAGTACAAAGGTTTAAGTCATATCAACTTTTACTCTTCCATCTTCATTCTCTTCCACCTCCTCCATGGTAAACAGCTTGAAATAGTACTCCATTTATATCAAAACAGCTAGTGCTTCCACTATAAATAACTACATTCTGTAGTCACATTTTTATGAGAAATGCTTTCTTTAGAACAGAAGAAAACACTTCATCACTGTCATTTAGTTTGTGCTGTACAGCTGTGGTACCACATTATAATAGGGTTGAACAATGAGTTCCACTAAAAGAAGACTTACCTCCCTTAAGCTGATCTTAACAGGATAGACAATATTTGATCCATCTCTCTTGAAATGAGAGTGAGGTTTATCTTTTATGATAAAAACAATGTCAGCTGGAATTGTGTTCGGTGTTTCATCACCTTCTTTTGGAAAAGTGATTTTGGTGCCTTCTTTCCATCCTCTTTTTATTTCAATAGTGAGAATTTTGTCTTCTGTTCGGACACTTCTACCATCTGGGTTCAGCCTTTTACGTGAAATCCTCATCCTTTTTGTGCAGCCATGATATATCTCTTCTAATGACACCTTAAGCTCATGAATTACAGGGGGATCTTGTTTACGACGTAACTGGCTACCTACTGTATTCCTTTCTCTTGGAAAACCATTCATACTGAAACTAGTGAATGATCCAAATGGATCACCATCCACCTCCATGTCTTCAGTGTCTCTACCACCAGGCATTCTCCTTCCAAAGAAGATCTCAAAAGGATTTGTGCCACCAAAGAAAGCTGCAAACGTAGCGTGTGGATCACCATGGAAGGAATACCGGAAGGTACCACCCTGTCCATCAGGTCCTCCAGCTCCTCCTTTCAGACCTAAAAAAAAAGACAAATATGCAAAATTTTATGCAAGAAACCCTATATTAATATTCCATTTATCAAAGATTGGGAGAATAGATATCAGAATTGACAAGCTGAAAAGGTCTTTGGGGTAGAATGGAAGGACTCCTCCTCAATGAGGAAATATCAGACTACTCAGTATCAACTATTAATTCAAATAATCTTTCTCTCAGTCTCCATTATTCAACTCCAATCTATTCTTGATAAGCTTTACTTCTGTACTCCTGCAATGAATTTTGAGAATAAAGGAACAGGACAACACTCAAGCAGCCATACTGTTTCTTTAACATTCAGAGCAAAATCTCAAATTTATGATAGGAAAGAGAAGAAACTTGGGAATATAATTCTATCCAGCCACAAAAAAACATCCCTCAGAAGTTCTTAAGACCTATTTGTGTACAAAGATCTTCTATAAACTGTCACCAGCTCCGTACAAAAAAAAAAACCAAAAAAAAACCACAACAACCCACATTGTTCTCAAATAACTCTTCTCTACCTCTATCTTCCCTAGGAAGATATCTACATTTAATGCTTTTCTGGTAAGACTTCCCTTATGATTCTCACTGCCTGCTCCTTTGCACTTCTTGACTGGGTTTGCAATAAGTTCTAAATGCCTTTCTCAACTCCTATTAGATTTTTGCTTTGATGCACTGACAGTTTCAGAATACCATCTCAAACATCTAAGAAAAAAAATTAAAAGTTTTTGTAGGACACATAGTTCAAAACTCGTAATGTTCAATTCTTTTTTTTTGTTTGTTTGAAAAAACATTTTGTTTTGGTTCCCCCCTCCCACTGTTTTACTTGGAATTTCTATGCATAAGCCTAATATCAGTTATCAGCAGTAACTAAGAAAGACATCAGAATAAGGACAACTTCCCTCATCTCCACACCATGCCATTAAAAAGTACTTAACAATGTGTAGTGCTATCCACATAGCACAGAACTGTTAATGGTAAACAATCTGATCAGTGGATCTATGAATCCGTGGTAACAAAATGACACTTCCTGGAATAGCTGGTCAGAAGTTTTTATTGAAAGGCACACCAAGGTTCTTCATTGTAAGAAATAATGATGTTTCCTGCTTCCTATATCCCACCTCCTCACCTCTTCCTCAGAACTGCTAATTACACTCTCTGAAGCAATGGAAAAGCTGAGAGAACAACTGAGTCATCACAAGGTATTTTCCAGAGTCACCACTGCTACCTTTAACGTTTTGCCCAAAATAAACAAACGTACATTTTGAATCTCTAGACTCAAGTATATGTGCTAGGACACAAAAGGCCACATGCCTTACTTCTGAGAAAAATAACATAAAAAAACGCATCTTTGGGAGAGCCATTTGAGAAGAATGCTGCACAGGAATTAAAAAAAAAAAATAAAATAAAAAAAAAAAAATCAAGGAATCACAAGGTAAATAGTTTTATAGTCAGATACAGAAAAGAGGTGTGGAAAATAGGAAGAAATGCAAGGAGGCAGAAGACCAAGAGGGAACGAATGCCTCTGGTATCTAAAGCTTTTTCCAAGAATGTTTTAAAAACAGCCCTAAACATTCTGGACACCTGCAGTAGAACAAAACAAAAAACACTGCACCACGTGCAGAAGCTAAAGGCCTTCTACATGAATTTATAACAATTTTTTAACAAATTCATTAAGCCCCACAGGTGACAGAGGGTCAAATTTCATATAAGAACTTGCAACTTCCTGCACAAAATAATGCTAGGTGTCCTTTCTTGCTCTCTCGAGGGGAGGCATGAATGGCAATGAATGAGAAGACATGCATATTAAAGACAGAAATAATGATTTCATCTGGAATTTCTGACAGTATAACTTTAAGAGGAGGGTTGTTAATGTCCTCCTCTGTTGTTCAATCATAAGACTGAGGCAAGTCGTGTTGGTCAAAAATAAATTAAAAAAAAATCCTCTCCAGATAACCATTTTAGGATAAATATGACATTTCTGAGGCCTCATTCTCTTGGCATGTTATCACTGTTTACAATTAAAGCTAAAAAAATGTGCTGGTATTTCATGACATCAGCCAAATTCTTTCCCCCCTAGGCAAGAAGCCAAGGACAACTACAGACTGGACACCTGGGCTTCTGCTCAGGACTGCCATGCTGAGATCAAGCAGAGTGCCCTTTAACAAAATCTTAAAACAGAATTCATCTCTCTGACTGCATCTCAGAAGGTGCTAGAGTAAGGGAAGGCAGCAGTAAGACGAGATCCCAGAAAGCTATTTATGGGTCCTACAGACTTTTGCAGTCCAATGACTTTCTGCCTGTGAAGTAAGTATTTGGGACTTCTAAAACATAGAAACATTAACAGAAGAAATTAAAACTAGACTATTATAAAACCTGTGCAATACATTTTACATTATAAAATTACATTATAAAAATGAGACAAAAATCCAAGTGGTACAGACATATTGCCTAAAACCAACACATGCTTCTATGCATCATCTGTGCTTATTTTGTTTCTTCCAACATAAGTGGCCCCTCAAAAATTACAACAAAGATATACATACCTTCTTCCCCAAACTGATCATAAATGTCTCTCTTTTTGGGATCACTCAGCACTTCATAAGCTTCTGCAATCTCCTTGAATTTTTCCTCTGCATGAGCAGACTTGTTCTTATCCGGATGCCATTTAAGTGCTTGTTTTCTGTAAGCCTTTTTGATATCCTCTTCAGAAGCCCCTTTTTCAATTCCCAGAATAGAATAATAATCCTTCCCCATCCTCAGCGTTACAGGAATTTAGACTTTCCTTGTTATAAAGAAACCAGTATCCAGTATCTCAGCAATGCAGAGAAGCTAGAGAAGGAAAAATAAAGATCAACTTTGGAAATTAAGTAAACAGAACAACAACAACAACAACAAAAAAAAAAAATCAACAAACTCTGACACGCTAGAGAAACGTTAGATAGCTTATCCGTATTTCATTCCTTCCGCTGTTGCTCATTTATAAATAATTACACACACAGGACAGGACACAGCCCTCTTCAGAGTCCTCCCATCTAAACTACGTGTCTCCGACTCTTTCTAGAACGACAAATACTACAGGGCGTCACTTCCCCTGCTGAACAGTCTGCACAGTCCATTTGCTCTCAAGCATGCACACACACAAACTGTTGAACTATTTCCTCCCTCCTCCAGCAACTAGAAAGTTTAAGCATTTAACAGTGCAATGCAGTGCCTTTCACCAGCAGGGATGAACCCAACCATGTCTAAAAGACATAATCACTCCAACAGCAATCCAGTAGCTCATATGAAATAATTACAGCATTTTACTTCGGTTTTTGTAGTGACAACTGTACATAAAACTGCTTTCTGAACATATAATCAACATGGGTTTGTACACTTTCCAGCAAAGACTGCAAAGTTTTTGACACCAAAGCTAACAACAAAGCTTCAGAAAGACTAACTGCATTTCTTTAAAAATAAAATTAATTAACTCTCAGCTGCAGTTGACTGCAGCTGTACATTAAGCAAAGAATCAAACATGAAAGAAACCTTAAAAAAAACCAACAAACACTAGAAGCAGATCAAATGCATGGGTTATTTTTTTCTTCACCCCCCCAACTTCTCATTCTATCGTGGCAATATCAAGCCAATGCAAGTATCGCAACATATCAGTAACAGCCAGTATTAGTGCTGTCATATGAAAGCTAACAGAAAAGTACCCGATTCCTGCACATTTCTTTTACAACATGTAGTTCAAATTGTAATATTTAAGGTTTTCTAATACTCTAGAGAGGGAATGGTATCAAGTTTCAGACTGTTTGATTTCTTTCAGTTATGAAACTATCCTTGTTTATCAGGATCATAATAAACTTGAAGACTGATTAGCGCAGCTTGAAAAAATGCTCCTTCCTGGAAAAAAAAAGAAGGATTAAAATATGCTAATTTTAGTCATATCTGGAACTTAATCATAAGAAAGCATCTCTTAGACTCAAACTATCTTCCCTATAGTGTTGCAAAGAGCGTATAAATCAGATAAAGGACCCTCAAAAGAGAATGTTAATCCTTAGATTAACTGGTTTTGTTCCTTTAAAGAAAACAGTTTCTGAAGTTGTTCTCCAGATTCTGGTCCAACTTCAAAGGAGACAAATAGAGAAGATTTCTTCTAAAACAGAGTATTATAAAAAGAGATATTTCACCCCCTTATGTCATCACCCTATTCCCCACATCTTACCTGTTCTTTCTCACTGCGCTAGATTTGACCAGATTCCCTCAATGTATCTGGGATTTGCTTAGATTTTTTTCTAATCTCCCTGGAATAGCAATAGGGATGAAAGATGACATCTCACCACAGCCATGGATTTTGCATACCTGTAATTAACATTTCAAAACCAACAGAGGTGAAAGGGCATTGAGAAGAAGAATCTGATTTATCACCAAATCTCTCAGGACTGATTTAAGTTTCTGGAACACTGGGAGCCACAAGGTTCCAGAATCAATTCTCTTCACAGCTTAAGGAATAAGTTGTTATTGAGCTCTACACAAAATAAAGCTAGTCTTTTACACTTTTCTCCCTATCTTTCTTTAAGAAACATTCCCTTTGTTAATCTACTCTCCCAGATAACATCTTGTAGATCCATGTCCTAAGTTGAGGATTTTTTCTGCTATCAAATCCCTAAGGCAAGAGGGGATAAGAGGTTGAATTAAAACACTGAAACAGATTTCATTTGAAACATACTACTACTCCCTAAGAAGCAACTTTACTTATGTATGTTTTAGGCAGCAGCTTTAACTTTATTATGCTCAGAAAATAGCTGTGAATATGACAAATCATCATCCAAACTCAGCAGTCACAGTCACTCTGAATAACAACAGCAAACAAACTTCATCACTATTGACAAAAACAGAATTCAGCACAGCCCAAAGTCCTCTAGCAGAACTAACAGTACAAGGAGTCACAATGCTCAGCTGTGCTGCCATTGCAGTGTTTGAGCCAGCACAGCAGGGTCACACCTTACATCACTTGCAGTGCACTGAACAGGACCACATGCTATTTGTGTGACCACGGTGATACATCACAGAATGTACAGAACAGCAGTACCTCAGACTAGCTGCAGGTTTATCTTTCATTAAGTTTTTCAAAACCTCTGGTCAATGGAAGCAGTAGAATGTGTATACACTAGATTTAAAAGCAAAGTATAAAACCTTTTTTCCCCCTTGAGAACATTATATTGATTATATATTTTAATTATCACAAGAATACCTAAGGAGTCTCCATAAGTACGGCTGACCCTCCGCCATTTTGTAAGACATAGTAATTAATTTCCCAGGTTTCATTAAAAGATAGTCAGTAGTCAGGATTTCTCTTTAAATCAAAAGCTTCTTCTACCTAGGCGTCGGAACTGAAGAAGTCACAATGAGAAACTTTGCTAACAATTACAGTGAGTAACTGTTCAGGCATCCTTTCTGTAGGGGGCCTACAGAGAGAAACACGCTCTTCCAGCACCAGTGCCAAGTTATACCCTAATTAGGTAAGTTATTCTCTAAAAATAACAACAATGAAACAATGAAGACTGAGTGAACACAGCAATGACTATTGCTACTTCTACTTCCTGCCTACTTGATGGGACAACTGAAACAAGATTTCACAAAGTATGCTCCTTCTTTCTCTGGGCACTCCCTATCTTTTTTATCATATAATTAGAGACCTTTTGTTTTTTTGCCTATGTTCCCCCTTCAGTGTTGTTAACAATAAAATCCTTTGGGCACTGTCCATAACACGAACTTCTGGCACTGCAGCTCCTTCAAATAAATGCAGGTGAACAGAAAACAGCTATTGAAAAACCTCCTATATACTTGTTTTTCATGCTATAACCTGAGTTTCTTTAATGCCTGAAGGAATATCCTGTGATCACCTAGGGTGGGACAGATGAATTCATTTATGGGATCATTTAGTTCTTTACAAGTTTCTGCCTTTCTACTTCAAAAACTCTCTTTTGCAGTAGTATTTTTGACCATCACCAGGCATTCTGTCAGCAAGTTCCCAGCTCCCCAGAGTCCTTGCATTAGAGTAACACCTTTATTGAGGTTGGTGTTTGGGTTGGAATAGGGTAGGAGGTACCTACCCTGCTTGCGTACCTGCTCGTGCCCACAATTCCATGTGCAGCACACTGGAATGCCAGCTCACCATCTACTTGGACTTTTAACTGAATTTTGCCTAGGGAGCACTACCAGCATGCAACCTGGTAGAACTTATATAGCTCCTTGTATGTGACAAGCTAGCAGTACTGCATTCTGCAACTCTATGATGCCCCCCATAACCAAGCCACTAAGCTAGGTAGCTATAAAATCAGAAAAACTATTACCTAATGCTTTGATTCAGAATGCTCATGAACAAGCACCAAGCAAATTCTGAAACACACATCTCCGGTAACACACTTGTCTATGACACCACCTCATACACACAATCTGTCATTTAGCATTCTTCCTCATTCTACTGTATCAACACTTCTGAATGCTATACCACATAAACAAAAAGCTGATGGCTGATTCTTTACACAGCCAGAAACAATAGCCGTATTCAATCGCTGTCATATCAAATGGCATTTGTGAAAATAGTGCTTAGTCAATTCTGGAAAACCATTTTCTGCCAAACCATGCTCAATGATCACACTACTACAGGAAATATCAATGTTAATTACCAAGTTTAGATTCTGGTAGAATCTCCTCTTTCTTCCAAATGCTTCATTCCATGGTGGGGAAAGGAGCAAAAATAAATATTTCAAATGCCTGTGCAGCATGTGAAAATTCAAATACTAGAGGAGCACCTGAAACACAGCTTATGTGATGAATCCCCACCGTTAGAAAGTTGTAGTCTGTGGCTACTTTACACGCATATACTTTCAGGCAGCACATCATTTGTCAGACAAAAATGAAAGTAAGTTCTGAAACAATGCTCAGCATGAAAAGGCATTCTTTTGTAGCAGAAGTTTTCTAAGCATTCATATATACATAGGTTCTTCAAACATCCTCTACACAAATAGTCCTATTCGCTTTTACTCAAAAGCATAACATACACAGACATACAGATACAGACATACAGGTATTAGTAATGCTTGACCACATGATTCCATTAACACTGAATGAAGTCAGCTTCTGATGCTGCATATATCTCACTGAAGTACTAAAATGTCAAGCAGATCAAGAATTTTATCCACTTTATCTACAAGATATACACAATAAAGATCAGATCTCTTCTTTACAGTATATTGCCACAATTGTTAGGTTTAATTTCCAAATAAAGTCTGTAGATTTTTTTCCAGTTTTCCTAAATTCTACTAGATCTAAAAGGTCTGATTGCTAAAAGCATAGTAGTTCTCAAGGCTTATTAGCTGATAACCAATTATTTAGAAATAGCAGTTCCCAGAAAACATCTCCAATTCTTACAAGTCACATTAGGGAACTCAAATTCCAGATCAGTCATAAATTAGTACCAGTATAAGTTTTGCTTAAGGAAAAGCAGAACTGTGTCATTCTTTGAAATAGCTGAAGTTGAACAAATACGCTCATATCTCCTTTCAATTAACACTTTTAAAAATAAATTAAAAACTAAATTCCTCACATGTTAAAAGCTCAGACAAAACTGCAAGACAGGACTAGATCACAGAACAAGTTAAAGAGCAAATAAAACCACAAAGGCAAATTCCAGACAGATCACAACTATAAATATACATGTACACATAAATGTCAAAGCAGAGGAGCCAAATCTCTACCCAGGAAAAACTTTCACAATTAAGTAGTATCGTATTTGAAAACTCACAAGAATGAATGCAATAAATTAATATCTGTTTAAAAGGCTTTGAAGAAAGCAAATCTATATATAATAGTAAGTTTTTTGTAAGACCATGCATTATCTTCCAAGATAAAAGCATTCTGACAATGACTTTTCTCCTCACCACCTCTAACAGCACATTGCCATTCCCTGAGCTACGTTTATGCTTTGGGACTATGCATAAAACTTTAGACAAGAATGAAAGACATACAACCACATTCACAAAGGCACTGAATAGTGTTTCACCACAGAAGCATTCAGTAGTTGGTCTCATCTACGGAAATAAACTTCAGTCTCTTAGAGAAGAAACAGTAGATCCGTGTAGAGAAACATGACAGTGTAAACAGTTCTTTCTAACTAGTCAAAGGCCGCAGCTTCATTTAGTTATTCACATCACATCTAATAACTGCCCAGAAATTTCTCGGAATGAATCACAGAACATCTTGGGACCTCAAAGATCATCTAGTTCCAACGCTCGGCTGTCACCCATTGGATCAGGCTGCGCAGACCTCATCGAAAGTGGCCTTGAATGCCTCCACGGATGGAGCACCCACAGCTCTCTGAGCAACCTGGCCAGATTTAATGATTTTACTTCTTTTCACTGCAGAAATACATTGCCGCTGTGATTTAAGTAGAAAACTCACTGTAGATAAGGATACCAGGGTTTTACATCAAAGTAATTATACAAGAGAAAGCAACACACAGCACAGAGAATGTAAACTATTCACAGAATTACAAAGTTGCCATAGATAGCAACAGCATACCTCAGTAATGGCACACTCACATTTTTGTGGCATAGATGGTGCCTTCAAAATACTCTGTTCAGAAAGAATTCAAAGCGAAATGCACCAAGCAGCATTAACCATAGTTTAATGGAAAAGCAGGAGGGGAGATGACCTAAGTCTCAAGTAGATTTTACACCAAACATGGTTGCAATGATCACCAAAAGCATGAGCAGGCCGCTAGTCATACACGTACTGATTCTTCACAACATGGCCAACTTGTAGGTCATTAACAAAGAATTGCCTTCTCATGCCTGATACTTGCCTAAGTCACAATCTCTACTACAGTTGAAGACCAAAAATACACTTGGAAGAATTTTCCAAGTTTCACCTCCCACTGCTGTGAAGGAACAGCCAACATCTTAAAGCAGGCTAAGTTCTTAGAACTCAGTTATGATGCATTGTTTTGGCTGGAACTCAACCAGCTAGGCTTACTTCACAATGGCATGATTAACCACTTCAGGCAAATGCACTTGGAAAAAAACAGGAGAATCTCAAGTATGGTTGCAGAAGACAAGAAGTATTTTCATCTACAAATTAAGGATTCCCTAAATTCTTTTCAGATCCTTAGAGACAATAATCATTTCAGCTTCCACTCACAGAAGTTTGTGAACAAGTCTTCTTCTCCAAACAAATTGATAAATCAAGAACTAAAATAGCCAGTGATAAAAAACACTTTACAGATTCCTTCACATTACTAACAACACATTTATCGCACACAGTTGCAGGCTTCAGTGTGTTATGATGTCATTGTCATGCTCTTATAAATATCTACACGGAAAAATGCTCTGTGTTGGTAAGGAAAAATATTTTTAGTCTCCTTACTGTTGTTAAGGAGAAAAAAAGGAGGAAGCTTAAGATACACTTCACTCAAGAAAAATGTTACATTTTGACAAGTTCCACACAATCTACTACAGAGCTTATCAATTAACAGAAAGCAGAAAAATTCAGTAGTCAAGATGTGAAAATGCTTCCACATGAGAAACAACTGAGAAGGCTTGAAGTCTTTGGTCTTTAAAAAAAAAAATAAAAAGATGTAAAGAAATCAGAGGTCTACAGAATGATGGAGAGAGCAAGAGGGTGAATGAACTGAGCCGTTCTTGACCTACTCCAGCCTAAGCCAGAGGCACTAAGTGAAGCCAGTAGAAGACAGTTTCAAAAACAAAATTAAGAAGTCATGTAAGTGGTAGAATTCTCTGCCAAAGGACAGTGTAAAATAAAAAAAATAAATAAATAAATTCAGGGGGATACCAGAGAGAAAAACAAAAACCACCACAACCACAGAAGAGATCCAGCCAAAGTTCATCAACAGAGAAGCCATGCAGGAATTCTCTGCAACAGGAAAGTAGAAAAGAAAAACAATCAGGTGCTTGCTTTATTCTCACTTAGCCTAAAGCAACTGCTTGAGACCACTTCTGAATGCAAATCACCGGAATAAATAGACCATTTAATGGACAAGCAGTTCAGCTTTCTCAGTACCAAGAAACTCATTAGATTCATGAAAATCTCAGTGCAATGTAATTCAGCGACTTCCATGAAGAAATAATAAAGACTTTCCAGATCAAAAGCTTGAGTTGCAAGCATTGGCACTTTGCAATCAATCTCAGTGTCACACAATTGCTGTCAAAACCTATGAGTTCAGCCAGGCACTAAAATTCTGCTCCAACTAATGTATTAGTAAAAGAAATGTGTTTGGGTATTCTATACTATAAGAAAGCATGCTAGAATAACTATAGCATAGTTCTGTATGAGCAGTAACCTCATATCTATGTACACTTATTTATATTTCTTCAAAAGTACATATACTAGCAGCACATTGCTAAAAACCTACTGGAAATTAATAAACCTGAGTATGACCAGCTACCACACTGCTGCTACTTTCTCTCCCACCACCTTTCTATCTGTTCCTAAAAAACAACACATCAATTGCTTACAGGCTTTCAGTCAACTCACAACAACACACACAAAACCTTTAAAAGGTATGCAAGTAGATTTGTACTTTCATTTCTCTATCTGAATATATTTATTATGCAAATGTTGGAAAATAATTAATTTATATTGTTTTCCACCTAAGTGAAATGTTGAGGGGCATTGTTTCCTATAGCATTTGGGAGGAAAAACCAACAACGAGGCATTCAGTTAGACTAAGTAAAAATGTCTCACTATTAACATTTTCAAGAAAAGTAAGGCTTAAGGTAGCAATGTGCATTTTTAGCTATTCTTGCAGCACAGAAGATACAGAAATTGCCCTAAAACCATAGAGACAGATCAGTCAACTCATACACAACTCCTTCTGTAGTCCAGCATTCACCCCAGGGATTAGAGCCAGCTGGCACAAGCCAAAGTAACGCTTGCCTTGGGACAAGCTGAGTCCGGACAAGAGGCCAGCCAACTCAGAGACCCTGGGAACCGTGACTGGCTCTCTGCTAGTTCTTTCACCAAATGAGTCCTGGAGCAGGAGAACTGACCTAATCACAGTGGTATGTACTGATCAACAGGAAAAGAACAATGGAAAAACAGTGGTAACTTCCACAGTACCCCTAGCCGATTTTCCTTCAAGAAATTAGAATGGACAAAAAGATCTGAGAAAAAGGCATTTAAAATAGATTTCAATAACCTACATACAGTTATCACAACTACCTTATCACCCAGGAAACATTAGGATGAGTAGGCTGTCTCAATTAGAGACTCTCCATTTCAATGGCAGTAGACAACAGCTGATATTTTAGTCTTTATCTACAGTACATACACAAGCTGTAACAACGTCCTCGTGTTCATATTAACTACGACAACAGTTCTATCTGTCAAAGAACAACAGTCCTAAGGGGTCTCTTCCATCAAACAATAACTATTAACAAACTGTTGTCTCAACAAGGCAGCAAGTAGCAGAGAATTCAGGACACCTAGAGAATATACAGTCCTTACATGTTTGCTTTCACTAAAAGTCTTCGGGAAGGTGGTACTGGCACACAACTAGGATCTGAGTTTTGCTTTTGAATGGTTATCAGCCTATCTTTGATTTGTTCCATCAGAGACAACAACAACAAAAAATGACCATGGTCAATTTGGAATACTGATTAGTGGAACTAATAGCTTATACATTACAGAAATATTTCCTTAAGTGAAAATGCTCTATAGCTTTAAACTGAAGACTGTCAGGCACATCTGGAGTAGTCTACTACTAGTTCAGTAACGTTCACAACTAAGGAACAGAGAGAAGCTAAGCCTGCAAGTCATTTTTTCCTCTTACAAAAGCATCAGATAGTTGTTTTCCGGCATATCTAAAGAGTTATCAGTAAACAGAACAGCTGGAAGAAAAACACTGAACAAACAACAAGTCATAGTTATGAGTCACATGTGAGAAGGGGAAGGTAAGTAGAAGTTGTGCCTGCATGATCTCGAACCACGCTCTATTTGGGAACTTTTTCCTGCAATAATGATAAAAAAAAAAACAAAAATCACAGAATAATAGAATTGTTAGAGTTGGAAGGGCCTTTAAAGATCATCTAGTCCAACTCCCTGCAATGAATCGGGACACCCACAGCACAATCACTCTGCTCAGAGCCCCATCCAGCCTGATCTTGAATGCTTCCAGGGCCCTCAAACCTTCTACCACCTCTCTGGGCAACCTGTGCCACTGCCTCACTACCCTTATCGTAAAAAAAACCTTTTTCCTTATAACCAACTCAAATCTCCACTCTTCTAGTTTGAAACAATTTCCCCTTGCCCTATCACAACAGATCCTGAAGAGCCTGTCCCCTTCTTTCTTATATCCACCCTTTAGGCACTGAAAGGTTGCTATCCGGTCTCCCCAGAGCCTTCTCTGCTTTGGGCTGAACAGCTTCAACTCTCCCAGTCTGTCCTCACAAGGGAGGTGACTTAAGAGTTTTGTGCCCCCTGAAATAGTGCTATTTATTAATTTTTCCAGACCTCAGTACGAATGCGACTAAGTTTCCTGTGTTACATTTGAATCACAGTTCAACTTAGCTTTCATTTTACATCCTCGGCCCTTGTGTTTAACACAGTCGTAACACTTAATGTCAGAGGGAAAAAAACATTACATGTTAAAAAAAAACATATCATTTTGGTTTTTTTCCTTTTTCTTTAGGAGGGTGGAGGGGTGGTAATATTTCAGTCTCAGTGAAGAGAGGAACTGCAGGACAAATAAATCCACTTGAAAACAAGAGTCTCTACTACACTGTATAGTTTTTGATTGCTGTAAACAACCTTCATCTTGTTTGGCTGCAACACTTCACCAAATAAGGAACTACAAGCATCTTGGCATTTTTTCTTTTTTGCTGTAGACATGAGATCCTGGTGTTCTGACATAAAGAGATGGTCACACTAAATACTTTTTCCAGAGTGTGTTTGTCATGATCCCACCCAGCTGCTCTGATTCATGCAGTTAGTTCCACATACAAGGCTCAAATAGTTCTATAAAGGCAAGAATTTGATAAGGAGACATCAAGAAGAATATGAAGAACATCAAGAAGAATGTTCCACCTGAAAGGAGAATGTATGTCAGCATATTTAAAGTGACTTGATTTAAATCAAAACACTAAGAATATCCTGTTCACCTACAGAAGACAAATACAGACAGCCTGAGTTATATTTATCATAATTCACTATAAGAGAAGTCAAAATAGCTGTTCACTGTCTTTTAAACATTTCTAACACATCCTATAGCTCAAAATCAGGTTTCTTAGTTGTTCTCCACCCACCTCCCAAGCTGAACCTAGAAGTTCTGGGAAAAGGTGGAAGGGACAAGTTTGATAGTCCTACTTTCAGTTCTCTCTTATATGGCTTTACTTCTTCAGATGAACAAATGCATGCTGGCCCAAGAAGAAACGATACAACATAGATAGGTGAACAATTAAGTAAAAAAAAAAGGTCTGTATGGAGTGGGTTCTAGAGAGATGCAAATCCCAACATCTGGTCTACTAACAGACTATAGAAATTAACAGAAGTTATCGAACTAAACCAACAATGGAAGATTGAACTTTCTAGGACGTGATACTCTAGAAAGTAGCATATTTCCTGAATATATAGTGCACCTGAATCTTTCATATATTTTACTATCTTTGTAGGTGCCTGAATGCACTTTAAGAGCTCTGTTGATAGAGGAAAACATACAACACTTCTGTCCCCTACAGCTACTACTGCATTAATTTTATCTTCCCTTTAGAAGTCCATCCCCAGTTTCTATCTCTGCCTTTCCTAATCCCCCTACTCATATGCAATTTCCATACCTAGCTTTACCAATCAATCCTTTATATGCAAGGCCTTTCTCACTTCACCCCTTCTGGAAGGAGTTTTGCAGATGTTAACAAGTAAATGCTCTGGGCTCTCAAAACTTTTCTTCCCATGACATCCACAGAAAAACATGCAGGCCTGCAGACAAGTAGGACACTGATGACCACGCTACCAAGCTGACTAACATTATCCAGCAGCCTCTCTGCACTGCATAGTGCAGAAATCACTATAGGGTGATCACTGTCTCATTGCATGCTTCAGCTGTATTTAAGGAAGAACTGCACGTTCTCTCATTTATCCTTCCATATTCATGACACATCAAACACACTGGTGGCCAAATGCCATTTGGCTGCCTCCTGCTTGGTTTCAGTAGCAGCAGAAAATTAATGGCCTTGCTAAACTGTCTTCAACCCCAACCCCAGAACTGGAATTGGCTGGTGGCCCTCAATCCCGTATCTTGAAGCAAAGAACCTTTTCTCCCTTTTAAGTATTTTTTTTAATTAAAATTCCTTTCATCTGCCTCATCCCACTTATAACTTTAATCAAAGACACACGAAGTAAGATTCAAAGTAAGATATGCTCTACAGCATCTACAATATCTACACAGCTTTTACTCAAATGCTTCATGTAATAAAACATTTTTTGCTAAATTTGTGCTGAAAAGCAGCACAACCAAATATAAGACAAAAAAAATTGAAGACATTAAAGCTTTTCTGAAGCCTACACTACTTTAGGTAGATACACAGACACCAGATGTGGACTTGGGAAGCAAGTTCACTCTTCCACCCAGAAGCCAAGAAGAAAGCTGTTATCACCAAGTGAAGACAAATGGGTTCTGCTTTCACCAAGCTGCAGCACAGCAGGTTGCCCTTCCCCTTCCATATTTCCCGTTTTGTTTTGTTTTTTTTTCCCATCCCATCAAATTCCTCAGAAACAACCCATGCCTCTGCACTTGTCAGGAATGAAGCATTATAGGAATATTTGCTGAATAGGAAGACATGCTGATCATCTGTTAGATCATCCTGGGTAAGTGAAATTTGCACAGCAATCTTTTTATTTCCATCCTAAAAACCGTTCCTCTTCATCTCTCTTAAAAGAGAACCTAATCATGAGTACTGAAAAGATTTTGTAGTTAATGCTTTAATTTTATCCACCACCACATTCTTTTTTAGGTGCAACTTGTGACTCTGAAATTCATAATTGCTACTTCACTGCACACATGGTAAGTATGAAAGCTCATGACAACATGAACTGTTGTTTTGCTGCAACTCCTCTCAGAAGCCACATAGGAATCTCTTTACTGTTAGCATTGCAGATCCTGGACATCTTTTCCCAGAGCAGGAACATCAGATGACAGTTAGGACTTGAGTCAGTTCAATTGAATCTCCTAAAGAACTGAAATCAGTAGAAACCAAACACAAACTTCACCAGATGACCAATGATTTGAAAAAAAGCAAAGTGAGTAAAACTAGCACAATGATTTAGAGACTATCATAATTTTTGCATATTTAGGCAAAGTTATACAAATTTGTTCCTGAGGAGCTACAGGACCAAATGTATAAGAAATTTAATTATTTAGTTTATGACTCACTGAGAGGAGTCCTATGTGCACTGCTTCTTTCGGGACTACCATATCCTTAGATCTGGTCACCATGGACCAACGAAGTTGAAGCACGTTGTTTAAAAAGAAAAAACTTAGAACAGAAATTGATGGAAGCATGCACTCAAGCACCCTACCATATGCAAAGGATTTCATACTATAATTCTACAAAATCTGAGCTATGTGATTTAGAACTTCCTCAAGTAGATTTTTGTAGAAATAAGGACTCTTTCACACAGAGAATATCTGATTTGAGTTTCAGAACTCTCCAGTACTCAAGTTTGACTATCTATAGTACTGTTAAGTTTTCTGACTTGTCAGACTATTATTAGTTATTCATTATATTCTAGTCTGATAACTACATTAAGAAAAAGAGACACCTTTGGTCTGAATAGCATGAGATGTCATTAAGCAGCTTAGGGACCACACCTTCTTCCAATCTCCAGAAGAAATATTGATGGGCATTTTTAAAGCTCCACATTACCTGTTACCTGTTATGTTATCTACTAACATTTCAAAAGTGGTAGATTTCTCTACCCCACAACCTTTCTTAGCAGCAGAACAAGTTACTGTAGAATAAAAGCTTATTTTAACATGGCAAAACAGAAGTTCTCTTGCTCTAGAAGCACCATGCAAATATTTGTTTACCCATCTAATTCATTTCATAGAAGGCTGTATAATCAATGAATATTAAGATGTTATAATTAATAAATAAATAAACAGAGTTAGGCAAAGCAGGTTATGATAACAAAAAGAGAATAGATAGAAAGCTTACCCGCATCCCAGGCTCGCATATGCAATTCCAGCAGAGTGGATCTCCAGAAGAGATCCTCCCCCACCGCTAGTCAGCTCTTAAATGAGGAGAGGTGCAGCCAGGCTCCACCCCGTCCGGCAGCACAGGTGAACTGCCTTCACCTGTGCTCCATGGCTGACTCATTGCTCATCAATCAGAGGTTCAGGCCATGATACAGCATTCCCATACAAAGGCACATTTTGAGAAAGCACAGTAATTCTGCAAGTGAGAAAACCATCCGAGCTGTACATTACAATATTGTACATTACAATATCAAGTCAGGATGGAACTGAAAGAATGTTGCAGTTGGCACTGTTCAGGATTAGCCTCCCCACCCCCAAATAAGGACAAAAAATTAATCCCAGAGTGATAATTATTTCAACATAAGTGATATTTAACAAGGGAAAACAGAGGAAAGCGTGCTTCAGATGTATGGATTTCAAGGAGATCAGAACTAAGTGTCATCAGGGGAAACAGAAGCAAGTTTAGCTATCGATAAAGGTCATCAGATCAGCTTAAGAATAATGAAAATAAGAGTCTAATACTTGTGCAGAATAACACTTAAGATGCAATTCCTCTCTAATCGGCTACATTTAATCTTCTGGCTGGCTGGAAGGCCAAGACTAAGAAATATACTGCCTTCAAGAACGTGAAAGATTGAAGACTCACGTATACATTAAGTGTCTCTCTTCATTTTCACACGCACCAACTCAAACATTACCAAAAAAAAAGGTAAAAAATTCCGAAATTAGCACTCACTTATCTTTAGCTGATCACAAACAGAACTAGAAGAGCACAGTACTACACAAGCATTTCCATTAGCCCAAGGCATTATATGCACTTTGTAGTCATTAGTCTTGCATGCTACTGGCTTGTCCCACAGCTTAACAAAGAGTCATTATCCCATTTTATAATAAAAAGACATTAAGGACACAGACATTTCACATCTTCAAAAAAGTGACAAAGACATGAAAGACATAGCCTGTAGTAACTTCAACACAACACAGTCAACAAGTATTAATTAACTTATTTATTTGTACAGCTGACTGGTACACCTAGCCAACTTTACAATAACAAAAGAAATTAAAAGAACAAATAGTTCAAGATCCAACTACTGTTTCAAAAGAACAAAGAATTAAAAGTATGAAAACAAAGCTTACGTTTTTTCCAAGCTATTTTACTTCTTCTCCTCCCCCAGGTAACAAAATTAAATTAACAGAAAGCATGTGCTAAATCTCGCGAACAGATCTCTTCCAGTAGAAAGTTTCACCTCACTCTATATAGTGCCATTTACCTAGAAGCATACAGAATTTTCAACTTCGTGGAAATTAAATGTATTAGTCTTAAAACTCTTTTAAATTCCAAAGAGCTATATAGAGGAAAAAAAAACTAGAATGTGTTTTCAGTTTCCTTTGGTGGAGTTATTTGGATAGGAGACACAGGACAATTTGCCAGCACCACACCTCAAGGTGTTTCTGCAGACTTTCCTATTGCCGATTCTCATCATACTGCAAAGATCCTAATTATAAACATCCACAGCTGAAGGGACCAATGAGAAACCTAGAACTTCTTAAGGCAGCATGGAACTAGAAGGCAAGGAACAAGAAACGACAGCAGGGCATAGTTTCTGATGCAACTCGTGCAGAGTTGCAGAGCTCAGTGTATTCCCCCCCACAGCCCAAAGCCAGGCCAAGCCCAAATCAATCATTCCTCAAATAAAGAGCGTATCCACATAAATACAAGCACTGAAGGCTGAAAGAATCCAACCATCCTTCAGCTTTAAAAGTACAGTTTATTTTTTTAAGCACTGAGTTAACAGTCTGTGAAGAAGGTAGCTTGATTGATATAGAGTAGAGCAAAGCAACCCCTTAGAAGCTGTTGTACTGCTTAGCTTCCCTTTAGCTCCTAAGCTACAATAGGCAAACAGACATTCTATGACCTTATCTAGAGGCAAATCCTTTCCAGCACCGTCATCCATACTCAGCGTGTCAGTTCATTCCCAACTCGGTCACAAGACCCAAACAGGGCCCAGACAAAGCCCCGCTAACTCCCATTTTCCCTCATTAAAGCTTACGCTTGCTCAGACACGAAAAACAAGTCCCCCCGCCCTCAGTCAGCAACAGCGAGTCGTGCAAGAACCGCTCAGAAACAACTGCGGTGCCGCAGGAAGAGAACCGAGCGGCGGAAGAGAAAAGCCCGCCCCGCGGTGCCGTTACTTGGCAGAGCCCCGCAGCCGTTCCGCCGAGTGACGCACCGCGCTGAACGGCTCAACAGCCCCGTACCGCAGCCCAGCCGGTACCCTTCTTGCCGCCACCGGGCCCCGAGGCCCCTCCCCCAAAATAAGCTTTTATTATTCTACGCAGCCGTCCCGCCGCGAGCACGCCGAACGACCGCACACCGATCCGGCGAGCAGCTCGGGGTTGAGAAAAGTGCCGCTGCCACCCGCACCGCCCGCCACTCCGACAGCTAGGAAACCCGTCGGGAAGGAACCGAGGCGCCAGGGCGCTGAAAGTCTCCCCAGGCGCTGCCTAACGCTGGCGGACTGCCAAGCCGCAGAGCTGCCCGTCGCCCTCCAACCCCCGCCCGCCACCTCCCTCACGCACTCACCACTGACACCGCCTCAACCGCTCCCCGGCCCTGCCCTGCTCCCAGCAACCTCTGCGCGCCGCTCTTACTGGCGAGCTCGCGACAAAATCACGCGAGAGTCACCCACGGCGTAGCTGTTACCACGTGACGCTTCTAGCCCTATCCCCGTACGCCTGCTAAACCTCGCGTCGCTCTGGAAACACCACGGGCTTTTCACCCGGCCCGCCGCTGCTGAAGGGCACCCCCTGGAGGCCCCGCTGGCGGTTCCGAAGAGTAGGGCCGTACACCTCTGATGAAATCTCGCCCTTCCCCGCCCCAGGTCTCGCGAGGTTCTCCCGCTCTTCCTCCCCCCTCCCCGAGCACGATGCAGCGCAGGAATGTGAAAGGCTCCCGCCCGCCGCCATTTTCTTTCTTTCTTGGCAGGCAGCGAGCGGGGCAGGAAGCGGTGGCGGAGCGAGTATGGCGGACTATTCCACGGTGCCTCCTCCTGCTTCAGGCGCACCCGGGGGAGGCGGCGGTGGAGGTGGAGGAGTGAACGATGCCTTTAAAGACGCGCTGCAGAGAGCTAGGCAGGTGCGTGAGGAACGCGGCTCTGCAAATCAATGGGCGCCCAGGGCAGCTCCCGGCCGGGCCTCGGCGCCTGAGTTCGGGGGGGGGCGGTGAGGAAAGGCCCTCCGCCAGCTCCTCGGCGCGGTGGGGGGTTGGGGGAGCGGCGGCGTCCCGTGCCCACACCTCCCTCCGCGCTGCCGGTCCGCCTTCCTCGGGGCGGCGAAAGGTTTCCCGGTCAGCCTCCGGCTGCCTCCGCTCCGCCATTGCTCACGGGGCTCCGCGTCGCCGCAGGGCCTGAGGGGAGGCGAAATCTCGGCGGGCGCGGCGCATTATCGCGGCCCGGGCTCGGCGCGGGAGGGCGGCTCCGCGCTCGGCCCCGTATTGTGTCCCCCGAGGCGCCCGCGCTGCCCGCCGACCTGCTCGGACCGGTTGGGAAGGCGCGGACTGAGGGCTGCGATTCGGAAATTCTTCAGCCCGAAGTTCCCTTTGTAGTTGTTGCGCTACGGGCGATGCTTTCATGATTTGTCGGGCAAAATTTTCGCCTCGTCCGGTAATAACTGATCGCGGTTTGGGCAACGTTTGAAGAGCTGGCGTAGTCGGAACTGGCTCCGGCAGTCGAGCTCTCCGACGTGCCGCAGTGTTTCTTGAAGAACGGGCAGGAAAGGAAAAGCCCCATTTAGGAGAACAAAGAGAGAAAAAGTTTTTATTATTTGGAGAGTAGGGGTTGTTTAACCGATTAAGTGCTTTGGCGTTAAAGGATGACCGCGGTCTCCTGGAATACACAAAAAAATTAACCTCTCTTTGCAGAGCTGTTTTAGCAGCAGCTTTCCATTTACTTGTTTTGGGTCGTTGTAGTTTGTATCATTTAAAGAGCTTAATGTTGTTCGGAAGACCTGCTTGTTGTTAATTGTTACTTTTTCCTTCACGTTTGCCTTTTGTTTAGATTGCAGCAAAAATTGGAGGAGATGCTGGTACGTCCATGAATTCCAATGACTACGGTTATGGAGGACAAAAAAGACCTCTTGAGGATGGAGGTATGCACTCCTTAGTGCTGCATTTATTTTTGCTTAGTGTGGCCAGGGTGCCAAAAAGATTTCAGGTGCTGTTTTTTGTTTTGTTTTCCGTAGCACAGTAGAAAAGCATTTTGTTCCCTTTATAGATCATGACATACTTTTTCATTTTCAGTTCAATGGGGAAACTTACTTTAAACCACATAAGTCTGCTTTAAAATACTGTAAAGTGTGGCATAAAAACTATCGAAAAAAATGCGTGCTAGGGAGGGGGGCAGACAATTTTGTGGCTGAGAAACGCTTGTTACAGGTATGTCATTGAAGTCTTCTGTTTCTTACATCTGACAGATTACAGTTTCTGAATGGTAATTAGAATGAGAAGTGGCCATTCTTTGGGTTGTTTCATATACTTTATTATCACATAGGTTCAATTAATAATATTAGTGAATTTTATTGTAAAAGCATAGGACTTTAAAAAAAGACAGGAAGGTAAATTTTCTACTTTGTTGACATTTTCGCTTAGTCTAATATTAAAGTATATGATATATACAAGATCATAGTTAAGTCTCCTAGTTTGTTGCAGATTTTTGATTTCCTTTATACTGTAATAAAGATTTCTCCTGAAGTGTGTGTGTGTGTCCTCTTCTGTCTCTTACTAAGCAGCCAGTTTTAACTGAACAGGGTTTGATATGTTTAGTATACTCACAAAATCCTGGCTAAAATATGGGAAGAAATCTCTGAACTTGTTGAAATGTTCTCATAGGTCTTACAAAAGGGCAATGCTTTTTTTTTTTTTTTTCCTTTGAGAGGATTGAAGCTCAGTCTACAGAATGTAACTAAGGCTTTATATCAGGAGTTCTTGTGTCCTGTAATAAAGTTTTTTTCTATTGATGGTGAGGTTTTTAATATACAAAAATGAGCTAATGATGCTTCAGATGATATATGTAATGTATTCTTTTTATTTTATGTGTAGATGGCTCTTGGACAAGTCCGAGCAGTACAACACACTGGGAGGGAATGCCCTCTCCTTTTAAAGGCAGGAATTTTTATTTATTACCTGTGTTTAGTATGTAAACATGACATAAACTAGTGGATCTTTCTGGATAGACACAAATATTTCTTGGAATATGTGTCTTGAATTTTTGCTGCACATAAATTATGGTGGTTCATATAACCTATATTTTGGGGTGGGAAGGAAGCATCTGAAGTCTATCCTTTCAGATAAAGGTTAATTATGCCTTTTATTCCTTTACTGTACAACAAGGATTTGGATGGTAGTGATGTAGTTGCTTTGAATCTGCTTTTTTTATTATTTTTGAAGTTTTATGCTATGAAATGCTTGATATTTGGATAGGAGTTTTGTTCCAACATCCAGGTTGAGATTGCATTGCTATGTGATACTGTTATGTTTTCAAATGTTTGATCTAGGCTTGTAGTCATTGTGAAAATTTTTTTCTTTGAAATTGTTGTTAGTTTTTGTATGGATTTTTTTTAAACTATAGAAGCATCATTAGCTTGAGCAACCGATGGACCTAAACTTTGTTCCTTGTCTTAGTTAAGTTTCAGTGACTGGGTATCTGAGTGATCTACTGTGTGTTCTAAAAACTCCACCTTTTGTTTAACTACTGAATAGATGCACAGAAAAACCTAACATCTTTTCAGCTGTACTAACCAAGTGCTGAGTGCTCGTGAGATTCTTTCTTCTATTCAGATGATCAACTCCCTGAAATTGGAGAAAAATAAAAAAGGAAAAATAAAAAAGGGGGACTAAAATACACTGGAAAGTTGCACTTCACACTAAAAGGTGTTAACGGTTCTTGAATTTCTTGGCAAAATATTTAAAAAATCTTAATTTTGCAGATCAACCAGATGCTAAGAAAGTTGCTCCTCAGAATGACTGTAAGTAACTTTTATTTTGTTAGAAAAAAAAAAAATCCTAAACAAGTGTAGTATTTCCAGAATGACAGTTTCAAACTGTGTTCTGGTAGGTGCTACTTTAGTCAGTGAGATCAAAAGAATGGCTGGGGGGTTATGTCTTCCTTCTTTGAAGCTGTGCAAATCTGCTTGGTAAAACTGAAATGGATATGTTAGCAACAAGTGAGAATGTTTTTGTTACATTTTTAAGCTTCTTGATAAGACTTCTTAAAAAGTCAGTTTGGACAGACGCCTGTGCAGATGGATTTTATCAAACAAAAAGCTGTAAAATATAGCATTTTCTTGAATTTAATTTTCAAAACTTGCTTTATAGCTTTTGGAAATCAGTTACCACCAATGCACCAACAACAAAGGTAAGAGTTAATGCTACATCTTATGTGAAGTTTTCCACTGTACTGAAAGAAAGCAGTTTCAAGAAATTCCTTTGGAAAAGTGATTTTGATGCATAAACAGTTACTCTGTGTTTGTGTCATACATTGAAATTTAGCTGCAGCAATCCCACGCCAAACCTTTAAAATACATCTGGTAATATCTTTTCTTGGCAGCCAATGCTGTGCATCAAAAATAGTAGGAGGAAAATGAATTGCTTTTCCTTAGTAATGTTACCAGAAGTTGGAAATAGATCTAAAGGGAAAGGAGCTTGGTGTTATCTTAGTAATAGATTTAAAAAATAAATGGGGGTAGAGATAACACAGCTTATCATTCAGTCAGCTACTTTTGGTGCAACTTAAGTTTTTGTTACTTGTCCCTAAACAAATGCATCCAAAGTATTCTGTCCTTGTCCGTTGAGGGACATACAGATGAAACTATTTTAATAATACGCTGACATTTTCTATGCTCCATGCTAGTCAACAAAGAGAATAAAGGAAAAAATCAATTGACTCGTGTTAAATTTGTTCTGGTCGCATTTGAATATTCTTAGTTTGCTTGCCACTATGCTTGTGTGTGACTTTTAAAGTTAGTGAGGGGCATGAATGCCAAGTCAGTGGTTGGGGCACTGACTTCCTCTAGTTTAATGGGATCTTATCACTAAATTTAGTGCTTCTTTGGTCGCTGTATCCTCACCGTCTGTGTTTGATTTAACCTTCTCTACAGGTCTGTGATGACGGAGGAGTACAAAGTTCCAGATGGAATGGTTGGATTCAGTAAGTAGTCTGACTATATTACTGCATTATAGTGAGGGATTTTAGTAGATGCTGTTAATACAAATATTTTTCTCTATTTTTTTTCTCCAAGTCATTGGTAGAGGTGGAGAGCAGATCTCACGCATACAGCAAGAGTCAGGATGTAAAATACAGATTGCACCTGGTAACTATTTGTTTGCTTTTTTTTTTTTGTCTGGTTGCCTTCATCCATACCTTCATTTAAGGTACATTTTAATCATGGTTTTCATGGCTAATCACAGTTATCGCAGATTAAAGAAGCACAAAGTAATGTATTAGAAAAAACTTTTTACTTCAGTGACCTTCCAGTTGATGTATTATGTTTAGTTTCATCAGCTCTTGCTGACTGCAAAATTGATTTTCTTTTATAACTCTAGACAGTGGGGGCCTGCCTGAAAGATCATGCATGCTAACTGGAACCCCAGAATCTGTTCAGTAAGTAAAATAAATTCCTGGTATTCATACTTAAATATGCACTACATTTCATTTTTTACATCTAAATGTAATGTTTAGGTAATGTTTGTTTCCATTCAAGAGGCCATCTATTTGCTAACTATGTACAAAATCCCTGATACTGCAGTCAGATCCCTCAGCACATTTGTGGCTTTAACACAATGTATATAATTACTAAACTTAAATTTCTAAATCCAAAACATGTTTTTGGTAGTGTTTATCTAATTGTATGCTTCATGAGGATGAAATGCAAAACTGGATGATAAAAAATACAAATATAGTATGCGAAAAATGAAGCTCAATTGCAATTCAGAAGATAAGGAGAAGAGTAATGTTTAAGAGAAGGGATTACTCCAAGTGCAATTTGACAGTTCTGAAGTATGTATTTGGTGTAAACTGTGTAACCAGAGGTACAAAAGTAATGCCAGTCAGCAAAATACACTTCAGCCTTCCTGTGTTGAGAGGAGAAGGTGATAGCAAAGTCATTTACTGGGACAGAAGTTTCATGCTTACTGGAAGATTTGCTTATCTTGGCTTGGCTAGGAATGATCTGAGCTGTGTCAGTGCACTTGGTAGTGCCTCGTTAGCTGCTCCCGCTTTATAGTTTCAGGTAAGGCCTACAGCTACGTGTTGTTCCGTTGTTAAAGCAGCATGGCTTTCACCTCGTACCTTGCAGCTAAGTATGCTGCTGTTTGTAATGTCATTCCTTCATGGGAGTTTCCTTTCTAATTATAGTCTATTTGGCTCACGTGTTACAAGGAAGAGTTTGTAGCTGGGGTTAGTGCTGTAATAACAATTTTACTCTGGCACCTGACTGTATGTGAGATGTCTGCTTTTCTTGTAATGGTTAGAAGTGCCAAAATCCTTACATTTCATGCAGAATTGAAAAGCAACTATGATTTTACTGGATATTAATGCTAGGTTTATTATAGTCTTTTTTATTTCTTTTACTTTGTTTGTAAGTGTTAGCATAAAATGCTCTAAAACTAGCTGCTTGTAGGTGAAAGAAAAAATTCTGTCACACTAGGTTGCCCAAATTAAATTACTTAATTAGTTAAGAGTAAAGTTAGAATAAACTTCTGGTTTTTTTTGTGATTTTAATGCACTGGGCAAGAGTAAACTGTGGCTTTGTCAATTCCTCAAGTTAACAGTGAAAGTTTTAATAATATTTTTAAGGATGAGGTTTCCATCTTTTTTTCCTGAATTAAGTTTTCTCTAAGATTCAGGCAAAACAGTCATGTTTGAGGGGGCAACATTTACTTCTGTATTTGGTAAAGGAACTATCTTGGGATGTTGGGGTGCTTTTAGGTCTACCACATTACTTTGTCATTAGTTTCTTAAGGTTCTGGTAATAAATTTACTAAGTTTTTCCTTATTTCTTAGGGTGAAAGGGATTATGCTTCCTCTGCAGAATTTTTTTGGCTGATGATAATTTTGCAGAGAGCCTTTTGACATTCCTGGTGTTTCTCAGTTTAGCTGCACATTGTGCAGTCTAGATTTTTTTTTTGCACAGCCATGTATGTTGTTGTTCAGTAAAACAAACAAACAAAACCCTGTGGATTTGATGACTTGGATCCTTCTAATTTACAGACCCTTCTGTATTTGTCCTGATCAAGCAGAAAGAAAGAATTAGTTTGATAATGTGGATGAGTTGAAGTTTCAGCCTGTGAGCAGTTCAGGATAAATCTGTGTGTGTGCAATTACTGCAGATATATAACTGCAACTAAAAGACAGCCTTTCAGCCTAGCTGTTGTTTGGTACATTGGAATGTTTTCCTAAGAAATCCTCTGATCATCCTCTGGACCTGTTCTAACAGATCCATGTCCCCAGCACTGAATGCAATACTTTGTGTGGGGTCTTGTGAGCAGAACAGAGGGCAAGAATCTTGTCCCTCTTGCTGCTAGTCATGGTTCTTTTGATGCAGCCCAGGATGTGCTTGCAGCCTAAAAAGCCACATTGTGTAGCTGACTCATTGAGTTTTAACATCAACCTATACTCTTCAGAACTTCTTCCAGTCCATTCTCCACCTTGCCTGTGTTTGTGCTTGGCATTGCCCTAACCCAGCTTGTTAGGAGATAGTGATCTTAATGATGGTTAACTTCCACAAACTTGGCAAAAAATCTTCATCCAGCAGAGGTACGATACTTTTAACTGTTAAAGAAGCTGTTAGGTGTGTTCTGCATTTTGATGCTAGAATACACAGTGGAAAGAGACCTGGGAAGAGGATTAAAAACACTTCCCTTAAGAGAGCTGCACCGTGGTTGATACCAGATTACCAAGTTCTTAATGGAAGTTACATGGGGTGCACTCAGTGTCTTGTGAAGTACATATTTATGAAGCAGCAGGTGTCATTGATGCATTTCTGAAACTTAAGTGCATAAAGGGATCTAAGATCTTTTAATTTGATTTCTTCTAATGAAAACAGATATGGGCAAGTGATAGTTGCAGGACTAAGTTTGTTTATAAGCATGTATGTTCCTTCACAGATCAGCAAAAAGATTACTTGATCAAATAGTTGAAAAGGGAAGACCTGCACCTGGCTTTCATCATGGTGATGGACCTGGAAACGCAGTCCAAGAAATTATGATTCCAGCAAGTAAAGCAGGACTAGTTATTGGTAAAGGTGGAGAGACAATTAAGCAATTACAGGTATATATGTATCTGTTTTTTAAGTATGTGGTAGTATTAGATCTGGATTTGACTGAGTATTAACCTCCCTTTTGTTGAATAGGAGCGAGCAGGTGTCAAAATGGTCATGATTCAAGATGGCCCACAGAACACTGGTGCTGACAAGCCCCTTAGAATAACTGGAGACCCTTATAAAGTTCAAGTAAGGAGCCCTTCGGAATTCAGAGGATTTTAAAATCTGTGCTGATGTTGCAGTACCTAAATGAACTTTCTTTGTGTTTCTAGCAAGCCAAGGAAATGGTGCTGGAGTTAATTCGTGATCAAGGTGGCTTTAGAGAGGTGCGCAACGAATACGGGTCACGAATAGGAGGAAATGAAGGGATAGACGTAAGCATGGTTGAAAAACTTGTTCACTGTATTTTGAGATGTTAATGTTAAAATGTTGAAGTGATTAATATTGTTGAAAGTTTTGGACTAGATGCTGAAAGTAATTGTAGTTTGTAAGTGTTTGCTAATTGCTTAAGTTTTGCCTTTAAATGGTGTGCAGTATTCATTTTATTACCAACAGTTCTGAAGAGCCTCACTTAGCTGACGAATTTAAGTCTTGTAAATGAAAGCAAGTAAGTTTTATGGCTAAGTATATAATGGTATATAATGATGGATGTCATTACAGAAATTGGAGTTTAGACATTAGAATGTTGAATTCCACCTGTTATGCAAGTTTTGAACTCATAACGTCATCAGAGGTGAAGTTGAAATTTACACCTACTGAAATCCTCTATTTAGGCCTATTAGAACTCTATGTTCTTTGCTTATGGAAAGTGTACTGTCCACTGCAATTTCTGCCATTATAAGAATGTGCAGTTCAGAGGATTTCCTTCTCTTTTGTTTTCTTCCATTATTTATTGAGCTTGTGGCCTGATAGTTGATATTAAAAAATAAAAGAAAACATCACTCTTCAAAAAGCCTGAAGTGGCATAGGTCCTGCCTTAGTTTACCATTCTAATATGTTAACCTTTAATTTTGTTTAAGGTTCCAATACCACGGTTTGCTGTAGGTATTGTAATTGGAAGAAATGGAGAGATGATAAAAAAGATACAGAATGATGCTGGTGTTAGGATCCAATTTAAGCCAGGTTGGTAATAAATCTGTATGCTTTTGTGAATAAGTTATATGGATTACATATACCGGAATTGTTCATTTTTATTCTAGATGATGGAACAACTCCTGATAGAATAGCCCAAATCACAGGGCCTCCTGACAGATGTCAGCATGCTGCAGAAATTATTACAGATCTCCTTCGAAGTGTTCAGGTTGGGTAATACTTAATGTTTTTTCAAGTCTGCTATTTGGCTTTTAGAAACCCTCTGTTAAAAATAATGTGTAACAGGTAAAAATGTAATGGCATCATCTGAATTTCCTTCAAAGTTAAGTCTGGGATATGAATGTTTGCTTTTACAGCTGCAGTTTTGGTAATCAAGTTGGTGCTGATAATACTGATTCAAAGACAGAATAGCAGTCAATCTCTGTTTTAGAGTTGCTTTGTTTGTTGTCTTAGTAGCCAGTATGCTGTTACCTTTGATTGAAATTAGTGCTTAAAAACCGTTTTTCATGAGATAGGCCTCACCACTACTTTTTCAGAAATTGTATCGTTGTACATTTGAAGCTCTTTTAGTTTATCCTTTCCATTTCGAAGATGAGGGATCTTTGATATACAGGGTTGTGTAAAGCATGTAGAACGTAATTCAGG